>NC_140663.1:37395319-38002819 GCF_054131305.1 Coturnix japonica
TGAGAAATATGACTTGAACAGATGGCACTGAAGGCACTGTAGTTTGAGAGCAGTGAAGGAGTTATTGGTTTAATATAAATGAATATAAATGAAAAGTATCAAAAGAAGTTTACAAGAATATGAGGTAATAGATTTAAGAATATTACTATGACTAGGTTAAAAGTCAGAAAATACCTGAAAGAACTAAAGGTGGGAAAAAAAAAATAAATAAATAAACAAGGACTATATTTACATATATATATAGAAATTTTCTCTTTTTCAGTTCCTAGGGTACCCTATAAAAATGCTAAATTAAACTCATACTGCAGTTTGCATGATGTTTCATTTGGCCAGTACTGTAATTCCATATGTGTTGGCAACTGTATTTCTCTCAGCCTGGTCTAACAGTAATCCATCTTCCCCCCCCTCCCCCTCCCCCCCCCCCTTTCTAGCCATCTCTCCTTCTCTTTCCTCCATCCAGAAAACAACAAATGATTCAACTTAGAAGACTTTTTCAACGTGGGGGAATGTAATACAATATAGTAGTTGTGCTAGATACGTCTCACTAAAATTTAAGGAACACATTTCCTTCATCCCTGAGGAATCTTTTCATTGTGTGCCATAATCTCAGTCCTGTAATTGTCTCCCATCAGATTCTCTGGGAGTTCCACATGTAGAAACTTACACAACCATGTATGAAAGCCTTTAGATTCAAACACCTCCTAGTAAAAAATGATGTCAACATTCATAGCATTGTTCCATACTTAACTGCAACACTGCAGTCTCCTCTTAACATTCAGCAGAGAGTTTCCTTTAGGCTGAAATTGGTCATGAAACATCTCGGTTTACGTATATTTAGGTAAACATTTAAAAAGTATGAATATTGACAGAACCATTGGGGTTTCCATGAGCAAAAGATTAAAGGCTGCTTTTACTGGTAATGCTTGTTCAAAATTCTGATTTAAATTAAAAAGTATATCTAAATAGATTTTCAGTATTTTCAAAAAGAAAAAGTTGTAAGTTCTAATAAAACATAAGTGAATCTGCAATTAGTTTTCTTTTTCAACATCCCAGTTTGAATCAAAAATACCAGGTTCTAATTCCCTAATAGGATAAATTAACAAAATGATTAATATATTCTGATTCTCTTTCAAGCCTCCTTTGATATTTATGATGACTCAGGACACAATGGTGTTTTGTTGGTTTTTTTTCAAGCACACATGAAGACTTTTAGTTATATTAATTACATTTAAGACAAGGCAAACGAAATTTGGAAATGAAGCCAGGTGACAGTGTTTTAATTTGAGAAGCCGTTTCAGTCATGCTTGGCCTGTGGACCTTATTATTCAAAACAGAGGACCTGTTTTCTGGTCTGCACACCTTGATTTTACACCTATGTTCAGTTATAACAATGAAGAACAAGACCATACATCTTGATTTTAGTTTGACATGCAGTCACATCACAGATGAGCCATACATACCCCTTCAGGAATGGAGAGGCACCTCTCATCCCTCACAGCTCACAAAACTTGAAGAATGCATGAGTTGGTTCACACACCAGTTAGATTTAATTTTTCACTGATATTTTTATTGCTTCACTCCAGCTTTTGTCAAAAACATACACTTCAAGGATAAAGGCATTCTGATGTCACAGTTTTAAAAAGAAATGGCAGAATTTGAAATGATATCACACTATTTAATAGCTTAATTTATGTAGTCAAACCACAAATTCATTTTTTGCTATTAATCTTGGCCATTTGTTCATTTGAAAAATGTGACATATGATTAGACACATATGGTTATTTCTAAGTTAGTGAAAACAGATACCCTTGCAAGATAGACACTGTAGGGAAAAGAAAATGTGTAGTGGCAGAGGTGTTTAAAAGCAGTCTTGTGTTTGCTGATAGCTCCTAGTTTATTGTATCAATCACTCATTTTTGATTACACCTACTCAAGTGTAGGTATATAAATTCATTATTAAAGCCATACATAAATATATTTCACAACTATATTTAAAATACCGTCATGAGTTATTCAATCCAGGTGGGAAAAATACTGTCTCTGTATGCTGAAATACAAAATAACCTGACAGTTCTACTAATAAAAGTAGCTGTAATAATTTAAGGTAGAGGTTATCAGAAATATTTCTTTTTTTTTTTTTTTTTTAATATAATGCTGGAAAGTGTAATTGTCATCATTTTGAATTTTGTAATGGGGATATGTGTTGTTTTGTTTCATTTTCAATTGTGTTTACGTATTTTTTTAAAGTAGAATTTATTACCTGTAGACCTAAAATTATGATAGAAATCAAAAAACTGTAATTAAAAGTTTTAGTATGACTGAAATGCATTGTCTTAATAGACCATGACGTTTTGGAGTTTAAACTTGTTTTGAAGGACTTTTAAAATGTTTCTTCTTTGGTATGGAACAAGCAAGGACATTAAATTCACGGAAATTTTTGTAAAATGGAAAATTTGGTTCCTGCCCGGTCTTCTCCCACTGCTACTCATCTGATATCTGCTATTTTTCAAGCTGCAAGTTCATTAAGTTACTTTGTCCCTTAAGTGCCATCAATGATCTCATATTTTTCTTCAGAATATTCTTGATCTCTGCCATGGCCATCCAGGTCTGGATTTGGGTTTTATTAAAACTGTCAGCCTCTTCGGAACTCATACAAGGAGAGCTGTCTCTGTTTGCCAGATGGGGTTATAGTGCTAGGCAAAACAAAAAGCAAAATAAGAGGCACCATTCCACTCTTGCAGATTCTTAACTACTGAAACAATTTCATATGTCAGTGGCAGTGAAGGCAAAGGAGAAAAATAATGACGTTGCTTTGATTCCCTGACTTACAATGTTGTTTTGGAAGGGTATTGGGAAAAAAAAAAAAAAAAAATTGGTGGGAGAATTATAAGAAAGTATTAAAGTAAAAAGAAGAAAGGAAGGAAAATGAAGGAAGAAGTCACTGCAGAAAATAAAAGACTTATATTGAAATGGTTACCGCTGAAGAACTCTTATGTTTACTACATTATGTATTACTGCAGTAATAGATCCGCTTGTTCACAAGACAACTGGAATATATTTTTGGGATTTATTATGACAACATATGGCTCAACATAAAACAAGTATCTTTAAAAACTGACTTGAAGCTCTATTTTTTACTTAGGTAAAATCAAGTTGTTTATACATTTATTCTTTTCTAGTGAAAATACAGTATTATGTTGAATACCAAGGATTTTCTTTACAGATATTCCGTGTATTGTTAAATGCAGCCTTACTGAACAGTGGAAGCAACAATTAACCATTAATTAGTTGAAGGAGTATGAAAGTTTTAAATGATGGAAAATTACTTTTTACATTTCTGAAAAAAAAAGTATCATATGTAAAACAGATATTTTTAAGATATTACTGAAATCTATACAGCTGAAAAAGCTACACAGTATCATCCTACATTTTTAGTCTGTCAGTTTTTTGAAACAAATCCTTAAATAACATATACTGTTATTTGCTTTTATATAATTGACTGAAATGCATTGACCAGAACTAACTTTCTAGCAGAAAATGGAGAAAATTTGTTTTGAATTATCAGTTTTTCTGTGTGTTTTTCTTCTTGTGGGCTAGATGCTTTCATAGAATAATAGAAATCCCTAAAGCTAGACCTGCAGCATGTTGTTAAAAATGTGGTTTTGTTTGCGTTATTTGGATTCGATAGAGTTTTTCTGTCTGTGAGTGAGAAATGGATGAAAGAAATTTAAATGTTTATTGTGGCAAGGAAGGGCAGATATTAAATCTGCTGGATTTTCTACTGTGTGCCCATCATCCTAATGGCGCCATTCCTAACCATCTGTTATTAACCAAGGAAGGATTTCATAATGTTCATGTCTACAGTTTTTGTCCTGAGGGTTGGTATATACTATAGTGTCATCCTTTACAGACTGAATGATACTTGGATTCCAAGAAGACTTTCATGACTATGCATATACAGAACCAGTGTGTACTTTATATCAAGTAACTTATTTAGGTTTTTACAAGAAAGGCTAAATCAAATGCCAGAGATGCTTACAAGGTAATCTAGACCTGGAGACTAACACCAGATATTTTAGAAAATGTCAGTTAAATAAAAGCATTAGTTAAAGACATTCAAACCAATTATTCAAAGTTTGAAAAGCAAAATGCAAAAGAACACTGTCACATTTTGAACACAAAAGAGAATTTATCCTTACAAACAAATACAAAAACAAATAATAGGAATCACACCAACTTATTTTCTTCTCCTGTGTTTAGTTAAACTCCTTAATGCTACTCCATAAATTTCTGTTGAACATAGTGCCCTGGAGGGCATGCAGTCATCACTGGGAGATTGCACAAAAATAGTGATTTTATTTGCCCCATTACTATTGCATTAACTATATTTTAGGGAAGGCCACTTCTTATTTCCTTTTATTAGCAGATGATCAGTGTTACAACTGTAGCCAAGAGTAACTGTGGTTTTCTAGTCTTCTTTTGCTCCTGCTCTTTTTTTGCAAATCTTCACATGAATTTTAGTTTACTGTATTTAGAAAAGCACTTACATGCACAAAAAAAATGACATAAAGAAAAAGTTCCATACCTCAAAACCAGATATGCTTTTTCATGAATGCTTAATTGCTTAAATTTCACAATACACTGAACGTGTTCAGATAATAGGGAATATCTTTAGAGGTTTTTTTTGGCGCAATACCAGACATTTCTTTCTCTTTTCATGACAGTACAGGTTTAACATCCTTTTCTACCTCAAGATTCCCTTCCTGCTGAGAGATTAGAGAGATGTAAACTGGCTGAAACAAATGTGGGTACTGTATCATGGAAAGAGAAAAAGACACACACACCACTGAGATGGTACAGGGCAACCCAGCTCTTCTAGGAGCGGGAACACGCTGAACAAAATGGAAGTAGTGAGAAAGAATCTGCAAAGAAGAAGAAAATGAGGAGTCTGAAATTAAATGTCAAGGAGGAGAAAACAATGCAAGGAGCTCTCTGAGAGTGTGTAAAGGTGTTGGCGCACTATACTCTACAATATCCACAATATATTAGAGTATCATTACATTCCAAAAAACAGAGAAAAAAAATAGTAAAGAAGATGGACAGTTTCAAGTCAATTAAGATACACCATGCGATAGTTTAGGATTTATTTTTGAGGGTAGTATTGAATTATCAATTATATAGAATGTCTAGATTCCTAATAAACTTTTACTTTAATATGTGGCTTTGTTATTTATTATGCTAGTTCATTAATGATCTAATTTTTTTTTTTTATTTTTTTATTTTTTTGTCAGTTACTCAGAGTTTAATCTATGCTTTTACCAATCAGATGCATGAAAAGATCAGTGGTACACTAATTATGAATATGTTTGCAAATAGAAAATAATAAAATTAAAGAACAAGGTCAGCATTTCAGTGTTCTCTGCTCATTGTTTGATTTTTTCCAATGTTTCTTTTTCAGTTTGTTCACACCAGTCATTATTCAAGTTAAAACTTCAGGTTATGTCCAGTTCCAGAACTGCTGCCTATCTCACCTTTTTTCTGAATTTCACAGAAATCTGTGAAATCTGAATTCCACAGGAAATTAACTTTCAGTCTTCAAACTTTCTTCTTCCTATGTGATCAGTATTTTTTTTATTGCTTGTGCATTGTTGCTATTGATACTATGGGGCATTTGAGAAACATGATAATCAAGTCTTCAGCACAAAGAGGAACAGTTGTTTGCTTGATTGGTTGTTTTTTGACTATGTTAGAAAAACAAAACAACAACAAAAGATCTCTGATATAAAATGTATAAGCAAAAAGCTTTTAGCAGATGCCTTCACATTTAGTACTCAGACAAACCAACACATAGCTAAACAATCATAAATAAGCTGTATTAGCTGCATGCTTAAAAATATTGTAAGGGAATTAGATCTATCAAACTGCAGGTAGTAGGATTCCTTTTTTTTTCAGGTGTCGTACAAAAATTATTATTTTTTTCTTTTTACCTTTTTACATGATAAATTTGGGTTTTTTTCTTCATTTGTTCATGATTGTTCATGATTGTTCAGACTATTGTGTGCAATGACTAATCACCTATTTTAGTTATTAGTTAAAATCAAGTAAGTTCAACAACATTTTCAGATGGGCTCTTTAATTAGACTTTTTCTTTTTCCTTTTCCTTTTGCTTTTTGCTTTTGCTTTACCTTTTCCTTTTCACTGTTTCTTTCCCTGACTCTTACTTTTTGCTTTTAGTTTGCAGAACCTTGGTGTACTGATGGACAGTCGGCTGAATATAAGCCAGCAGTGTGCCCATGTAGCCAAGAAGGCCAATGGCATCCTGGCTTGTATCAGGAATGGTGTGGTGAGCAGGACAAAGGAAATAATCCTGCCCCTGTACTCAGCTTTGGTGAGGCATCACCTCAAGTACTGTGTTCAGTTTTGGGCACACTGGTACAAAAAGAACGTGGAGGTGCTGGAGCAGGTCCAGAGAAGGGCAATGAGGTTTGTGAAGGGCTTGGAGAATATTCCCTATGAGGAGAGGCTGGGGAAACTGAGTCTGTTTAGCCTGGGGAAAAGGGGCCTGAGAGGAGATTTCATTTCTCTCCTCCAATATCTGAAAGGTGCTTACAGTGAGAGCAGTGTTGGTCTCTTGAAACTGGTGACAGGTGACAGGAAAAGGGATAATGACCTTAAGTTGCACCAAGGTAACTTTAGGCTGGAAATCAGGAAAAACTTCTTTACAGAAAGGGTTGTTAATCAGTAGAATAGGCTTCCCCGGCAGGTGGTTGAGTCACCATCTCTGAATGTGTTTAAAAACCGTTTGTTATGGTGCTCAAGGACATGATTTAGTGGAGGGTTGTTAGAGTTAGGGTAGCCTGGTTAGGTCATGATTGGACTTAATGATCTTTAAGGTCTTTTCCAACCTATTTTTAGTGCTGGGAATTTTTTGATATGCTACATTTCCTAACTTATTATAAATATTTAGACAATAATTAATTGCAGAAGACCAGTCTGAGGTTTGAGCAACCTAAATTAAACTTGCCCTGCTTTCAGCAAGACCAGATGAATTTCTCTAGCAACCTGAGTGAATTTTTGTTTATAGTGTTAGGAATATGCATTTTAAATCTTTACATAACATAGAATTTCTTAAGCAGAGAAAGAGTTAAGCAGCCAATGAGGAGTAAAGCTATATAAAAACACAAATTCTTTCTTAGGATGAATTTGTCTGAGAAGTTACCACAGCAAGGGGTGCAGCAGCAGCCAGAAATGAAAGACATAAGGGGGAGAAACTTTATTCCAGTCACCCAGCAGCTGTTTTAAAATGTGGCTAATTTCATGCCAAACTGAAAAGTTGTACAATAAAAATAGATTTATGAGAAAATATTTTTTTAACCATAGTTTTAGGAGAAATGAAATAAAATAATAATAATAAAAAAAATTGCTAGTTTTGAGATGATATGTTTTGCTAGCACAGTTAAAGATAACCACTATTCGTCCTCTCAGTAGAATCAGTAAGGATGCTTTGAATGCTAGTAATATGGAAAAAAAAAAAAGACAGTGTGTAGCAATAAGCTATACAAAATGGATGTCTGTATCCATTTCAAGTTAAATACATTGAAAAACATATCTCCAAGTTATTAAAGAAGTCAGGGGTTGACTTTTAAGACTTATACAGAGACCTCAAATTTTTTTTTCACCAAAAAATGGCAGGGATGCATAACAAACTAGTAATAATTTTTTATTGACTATTCACATTTTATTAATGCATTTACATTTTCAGTTGTTTTCATACTCAGCCATTTAAAATTATTGGAGTTTAGGTCTGTTTTTTGTTTGTTTATGGTTTTTTTTTTGTAATATATTAAATATTATATATTTTTATATATTACATGTGTATATTCTATTATTATCATCTTCATTTTCAGTAATAAAATGTTTTAATTAAAAAATAATCCTATTATGAAAATATATCCATTTGTACGTAACTTGTGTACTGATGTTGATGTAGAGTTAAAAACTGATGAAAAATTAAAATTTTTGAGAAATTACATCTGTCTATTGACTAAGAGCTCTGAAAAATTCCAAAATGCCACCAGCAACAGAGAATGTATCTTTCCACAACAAGGTTTTGAATCCTGTAAAAATTATTCTCAAAAGCAGTTCCTACCTTGGTGAATTACTTTCTTATTTGTCTGTTTAAGGACTGTATAGTCAGTAATTCCCCATACTTCCTATTGGCTTCACTCCATAGTTTCTTTGGGAAGATATTATTGAGGTATTAACTAGAAGATTAGTGAAGCAAATAGGTGTTGGTGTTTATTTATAAAAAGTATTTTTCTTCCTGAAATCTACTTTATTGTTTTCAGTGCAATGAGCATAAGGATATTTTTTTTTCTGTCATTGTCTCTGACCATATTTGGACCATCAGTCCCATCTTCTTGTCCACTATCCTACTATTGCTGGGAAAGGAGTATGTCCATCTTATATTCATGTGCATACTGTGGCCTTATCACCACGGAGCACACAGTGTTTGAAGCCAAGCATAGCATTGCAATTTGGTGGGCATTTTGTGAGCTCCATGGATATAACCATTTAATCTAGATGAATGGTTGATCTTACTCAAAGTGAAGGTCTTTTTTTCATACCAAATTCTATACAAGATAATTTAATCTCTTACCAGTGTGAACTATTTAATCTCTTACCTATGTGAACTATTTTTAATTGTAAAGTCCTCACTTCTTATCATCAGTTGCTTTCAAAACTAGTTTTTTGGTGCCACACTGCTTCTTTTTTTTTTTTTTTTTTTTTTTAAAAAAAAAAAAAAAAAAACAGAAATAATGGGGCTATGCTTATATGCTTATGTACTCACGTCACCTCAGTGCTTGCAGCTCTCTACAAAGCTCTCATCCTCCAGAAATACTTTTTCTTATATTACAGCTTGAAAAAGAAAACTGACTGCAGTATTCTGCTTTTCTTGAATTCTGCTTCACTGAAAATCAAGCATAATAAAGACAAAATTTTTGCTGAACTTCCCCAGTCATATCAACTATGATAAGAAATGAGGTTTGTGCAGCATTTATCATAAACTGCCTTAATCACAAATTTTTAAATTCCTGTTAAAATGTATTATGTGGTCTTCACAGAACTTGCATATCTTACTGCTAAAGAGTAAAAAATACAGCTGTGTACTAGCACTGTCACTGTCACTACTGTGTAAAATGAAAAAAAAATATATAGTATTTCAAAATATTTCACTAGGATAAATACAGTGCTGAATATTCTTCATTTTACAATCTGATGTTGTCAGAAAATAAATTTGGAAAAAGCTTCATACATACTTAATTGTGACATTATATTTATTAAATTTTTAAAAATCTCTTACAATCTCTATGACAATCTTACAGTGTAAAATGAATATCTTCTTTACTTCATACACAGGCTTTTTTCAGTCTTTTTCAATTGATATGTCCTAGAACTGATGGCATGTCTGACTCTGCCTTAAAATGCAAAACTATTTGGCTTTCTGATTTTTAGGTGGAGATGGTCACACAAGTGTCTCCGCAGCTGTAAGAGCACTCTCTGATAGTGTTACAAGAATTTAATTTTGTCTTTAGCTTCAGTCAAACTGAATCAAAAGAAATTTTCATTCACCACTACTGTAACAGTAACACAGTACAGAAAGGTGAAAAGGATGTAGGCACATTATAATCCCTATTTTTTTTCGTATTTTCTTATGTCAGAGATTGAGAAATATATATCAGTATCCATCAGTCAGACTTTGCTTCCCATAACCACAAATATCTTTCTGATGATTCGAGTAATTACTAGCAATCATCCTTATCAACAGCCTATAGTGCACATCTGAATGATCCCCTATTTTGTTCTGGTTAGATCACCCAGGATTGCATGACTAATTCCCTCCATGTTACAGCTCTTTTTACCATTATTAAACTTACTGACCAAATTTAACTCTGTTCACCCCTTGACACAGGGAAGTTCCTAATGGCAATATATTGAAAAATAAACATACAACTATGAACACTTTTCCAGAAAGAAACGTGTCATTTGTACAGCACAATTATTTAAGTATCACCGGATAAAACTGCTGCTTCCTCTTTAAGAAACGAAATTCTTGTGGATTTAAAATGGCATTTTATTTCTATTTTGCCTCTGGACTAGGAATTTTGAAGAAAACAGATTATTCACATATGATTTCCCACTACATAATGGATGTTAAAAACATTGTAACTTTTATTAGTATGTCTGTATTCATCTCAGCTAATTCTATCAACCCCACTGTTACAGTTATTAAGACCAGTGGTATGATTATTAATATCTGCATAATAAAGAAAATATCATTTATTCTAATTCCGTGTATATGCTTTTCCTCTGAAAACAGATGTAATACCTCCACTCACAAGTGCAAGCAAAAAAAAAAAAAAAAGAAGTATGAGAATACAAAATTTTATGGGACATCAGAAAATCTTGCTACCAAAATGATAAACTGCGTCTGAATATTAGACATGAATACATAATGTCCTTGAAAGGTATGGATTTTATGCTAAAGGCATTCTTCATGGGTATTCCTAGGAAACAGTTTCTCTTAACCAAATATATATACCAAAACAATGAACACTATTTCATAAAAGTAAATTACACTAAGCTCTGCCCACTATGGCACACCATGTTTTGTAAATTCAGTGATCCCCACTGTGAGTATCTGCAGTTTTCCCAAAAGGGTAATGGTGGTGTTTAATGCCATGAATAAGTTTAAACATTTTTTTTATGATAAGAAAATAAATAAATAAATCAATAAATAAATAACACATTCTTTGCTGTCCAGGTGAAAAGTATTGCAATCCATTGTTGTGTCTCACTTTTGAAAAGCAAATGTGAAAACTGTGAATACAAGTAGAAATCTGAAGATTTTCTGCCTCAGCAGCAGCCAAAGCCATGTATTCTGATTGGGTAGTGAAATGCTTCAGCATTCTGTGTGCTTTTGGAAAGTTACTCAGTATGCAAGTGAGACAGAATGTGTTGGAAAACACTGTAAAGGATTACTGATCCCCTCTGAAAGAAAAGGAATAGGAATTCATATAGTTCATCTATTCATTCCATCTATTTTATCTAAGAAAGAAAGGTATGATGAATGAAGTGCTGTGCATTGGCTATTCTTTGGTTATATTCTGCTAGAAACCACATTATATGGTTGTGTTGTTTTTTTTTTCTATCACAATGAATGCTGATGAGACAAAATTTGATGCAACCACAAGCATTCCTTCCACAAGCAATTCCTCAGGGCACAACCAATTATAATATCTTCTACTACCTAGAGGGATGAGTTATTCCCTTACCATCAGATACTTTGACTCCATCAAATGGTTTCAAGATGATCAGTTCATATGTAAGATTTCCTGCAGAATTAGTAAGGTCTTTTCTAAAGGTTTTGCTTTTGAGAGTGTATGTTTTTAACTCTTTAGAGATAGTAAAATAAATCACTTCATATCATTTTTTGTTAGATATATTTTCAGCTTTTTTCAACAAAACACTCCTCTCTATTTTGAAAGTAAAATGCATGCTTATCGAAATGTTTACAGAGAATATGTCATAACTGTCCACAAGTTAAAAATGCAGTACACATTATATTCTATTTGAAATGCCATTAATTCAGTACTGATTGCAGGGTTCAATAATGTATAAAGAAATTTCAGATCTAACCACAGGTATTCTGATTTGCTGCATGTTCTTAAGTAAAGCTAATGAAATTAGTGCAGTAATTACACAAATCTGCTTTAAAAGCTTTTTTTTTCTGCCATCTGTTTATTTTTAGTGTATTTGTTTTTACATGTGGCTGCTGTGACAATCCAAGAAACTGATTGAAATTGCAGTTAGTACGTATTATACATTGTCCATTTTGGATAGAAATATTCATAAGAATTTATTATTACTTATTTATCTGTACTTGTAGAAAGCTCAGATCTTGGATCTCAGAAGGTTGGACATTGCACTCACAACAAAATAAAACAAAAAAGGAAGGGAAGGGAAGGGAAGGGAAGGGAAGGGAAGGGAAGGGAAGGGAAGGGAAGGGAAGGGAAGGGAAGGGAAGGGAAGGGAAGGGAAGGGAAGGGAAGGGAAGGGAAGGGAAGGGAAGGGAAGGGAAGGGAAGGGAAGGGAAGGGAAGGGAAGGGAAGGGAAGGGAAGGGAAGGGAAGGGAAGGGAAGGGAATAACATGTGAATAACAGTATCTTAAACTGTCATGTAGAATAAATAATATTTTTTTCAGTAAAAGTCCCAGAAAAATATAGCAGAAGAGGTATGTAGCTTTCTGAAACCAACTCATTAAAGTAGCAATTTTTATAATTTAGAACTTTCAAAACTTGTTTCTTATAAAACTTAAGCATTAGATATGTGTCCCAAAGAAGTAGCCCTAGGAGCAATGGTTTCTGTATGTTAACAAACTTGCCAAATGGTTCAAAGAAGAAGGCAATAATATAAAAGTTGCATGTATTTCCATTATTACGTTCAAAACTATTTAAACAAGGTTTTTAAGTTTCATTCTTTTACATTTGTACCGGTTTCTTGTGACTTCCCTTTCTAACTTCTTGTGTCTTTAATAATACTGAGGCCATACTGCAGCCCTAACTTCAGTAAGGAAAATACTTAGGGTATACTTGCTCTCCTTAACTCCATCAATGAGATACAGAGATCATTTGTGAGACTGACCTGCAACACAAGCAAACAAAAGATATCTAGTTTGGTAGCCTGTAAACATTTTTTAGGGTGTCTTATCCCCTCCTAATTTTAACATGATTCAGGATGATATTATGACTAATTGTACAAGCAGTTCCCAGGCTATTCCTCTCTTATCCCTAATCAGCCAGTTTATTTATTTATCTATTTATCTCTTTATCTATTTATTTATTTTGCTAATAAACATGCTCTCAATTAACTGTCTTAAATTTTTACACAGCCTGGAAGTTTGTAGCTGTCTTCTTATCATATCCTCTAACATGTTTCTAATGCCTTGCTGCTGTTTTCTAGATTATCACACTTGATCAAATTACATCCCAAACCAGCCATTCTATCGCCTTTCTGTTGACAAAATCAAGGACTGAAGCAAGTCCAAAGGGACTTGTAGGTTCTGCCTTGTTTTAAAAGCTTCCCTCCTACTCCAGGAGCCTTTGCTTCTGGCCTACAATTTGCTCTTCTTAGAGGTTTTGAGCAGTGCTCATACCATGAGGGAGGTGTTCTCAAACATAACTTCTGAATAAAATACATGGAGAAAAAAGACTTTTTTCCAGTCCCTCCTTAAATGACCCGGCTTAAAAGTATTGAATATTTATTGGAACAAAAATTGGACTTTTGGAACAGATTTTACACATCATTCCAGACATGAAATTGTGTTATTCTCTAGTGTTTGTATGCATTCCAACAATGACACTTATACATCATTGAAAATTGAGCTTTGTGGGATACAGTGCAGTACAGAAATTAAGAAGATGGCACAGTCAGTGTACTATATGCAAAAATCTCAAGTGAGCCTCCTCACTCTTGTTAAATAATATGTTTTTCTAAAATGAACAGCAAACATGAGAAAATGCTTTGGTATTTTACCAACATTTTGCTATCGCAGAATTTACTTTCATCCTAATAGTAGGATAGATTGCTTATGTAAAAGATCATTTTGCTAACCTACTGCCTACCCATATCACTCTTCTCAGTGGATGCAGTCCTCTCCCTGTTTATGACCTGCAGTATATCTTGTTGACCTCCAAAACACAGCTTTTTTTACCTTTGCTGTTCTCTCTTTTTTTATTTTTTTAAGTTAATATCTGCCTTTAGTGGGTCATTAAACTTAGTTTCCATCCCTGCTGGATTTTTTTTTTTTGAACATTTATGTGCTGCTTGTTACACTTGGGAGTAATTTCCTGTAAATGTTCCTAAAACTCTCCCAATTTCCCTTTCAAATTCCTCTTAAAGCCCATCTCTTTTAGGAACAGAAGATATCTGAAAATTGTTAGCATGGTGTAAGTTCATGCTCCCCATACTTGGTCATTAGCCAAGCCAACCAATACTTCCTTAGCGTCTCTTGTACCCTTCCAAGATCTTTCACACACACATACACTTGCATGTACACATGTACTCCAGTTACAATCACTGTAGGGCTATAATCTGCTTGTACTGTTTTTCTGGAACACTTAGACGTAGATCAAGAACCATGATTAATTTCCTAGGAACTGCAGTAGTGTGGTTGAACAAAAGTCTCTCCTTGTACTTTTCTAGTAGACTTCATTGGAAAAGGTCTGAGGGGTAAGACCAGACCATGATTCCTTGTTAAATAGGAGCACTAATTACATTATCTCATTCTGAAATACAGTATTGCAGCCGTGCATCTCCAGCAAGCGCTGTCTTCAAATCTGGAAGGGATTTTTTTGTTTAAGCCTAGGAGCAAGTTTTGAGTGATAGATAGACATATGCCAATATTGTTTGGTGACAAATTTTCTGCACATTTCTGAAGTGAGATGAAGTCTCTAGGGATCTTCTTGTCCCGGTCAATAATTTTAATTGATTCTTGAGTAAAAGACATAATATCTTATAACCTAAGTATTATGCTGATTTTACTGATCAGAAGGAAACCATGCATGTGCTTAATCCTTCTGATTAGAGACAAGCTTGTTTCTTTTTTTGAAAATTAATCATGGGATTGTATATGTAGGTTCCAACCCAGCATGTCATCTAAACTGCATGGCCTCAGACATAACACCTAAAGATAAAGACTAGAAAGACTTTAGAAAGACTAAAATTGAGAGTCGGAGATTCTGTATGTTCTGTGAAAGTGCATGTAAAGCTATATGAATACTGAAGAATTTAAGTTGAACTAGGCCCTGGAAATCTTAAATGGAACATAATAATATGTACATAGACCTCACTATAACAATAGAATGAAGTAAAGAGAGCATAACATTTTACTACATCCAGGATGATTCTCCACTAATAATGACATCAGTTCCCGAAATATTTCAGTGTAAAAACTGTAATGTTCCTGTTTGATTATGCCTGTCAGAAGGCATCAAGACAGCTAAAGCAGACATGACAGTTATTCTCTTTTGTGAGAATGGGATTTCCTCAACCAAGATATAGTATATATTTATTCTGTTGGTTTATGCTAGATGACCTTCTGTCCCATTATATGTATATGATGCTTCAACACAAATGCTATATAAATGTAATTATCTAGAGAGAATAGATAGACCTACTAGACTAAAAGAGGAGAGGAGGAGAGGGGCTGTTTTTTTGGTTTTTTTTTTCCTAAGGCAGGTAGGTCTGACTAAGCATATGCCTAGCAAACATTGCTCCTGATTTTGGTTTCCCTGAGATATTTTTGCACTTATGCTAACTATAATGCACAACAGTTAAATATCTGTGTTCATTCAGATGCCAAATATTAAAATTTGAAAGGATTTGCTTTAACACAGTCAGGATCATAATATGAAACTTTTCCCATTATAGTAAATTTGTAGTTGGAATTCTAAAATAAATATATGTGGCTTGATCTCTTTTGCTGTATTATTGAAAAGTAGTAAAAGAAGTGTCATTTCTTAATAGTTATCAATCTGTTTCTGAGTACTAATACAATATATATACATATATATATATAGTCATTTTTATCCAAAATATATAAATCCCACAGATGTATTTTTTTTACTATCCAATATTTTTATTATCCAAGGTTGATTGGATTTTTGAAATGTTCTGTAAAATGTTCTGCAAGTTTAAAGAAACTGGGACTGTAAGTAGTATGTTCTCCTCAATATTGTGCATATCACTGAGTGTTCAGAGACTTAGAGATACTTAGTCAGCTGGACATACAAGGAGTCTAATCTGTTTGTCATAGAATATGTTGAAATGGAAGGGACCCACCAGGAGCAGCAAGCCCAGCTCCTGTCTCCATTCAGGACCACCCAAAAGTCACTCAGGTCCTACCTCAGTCAGAAGAGAGAAGAGACCAGTGTCTGACTCTCTGCTCCCTTGTAAGGATTCAAATATTGAAATGATAATGTGTAATACATCTTTTTTGGAAATACATACATAGGTTTCTACATTAGAAGGTCAGAAATCATACAGATGTCATTATTTATCTAAGATATAATTCAACCTAGCAGGCATTTCTGTTGGTCAAAAGTCAACCAAAATGCAGTAAAAGTATATCTCACTGATATTTCCCTTGAAAAAAGTACTTCAGTTATTATTGGACCTCTAGGCTTATGAAGTAAATGAGAATCTTTGCACTGATTTTCTGAGTTTAGCTGTAAGGCATATGACATCAGAAGAAATTTGAGTATATTTTTGGCTCAAATGTCTTTTACCAGTAGATATCTTACAATTCAAAAAGCTATGCTAGGATTCTTGTTTTTTGATCATGAATATCTTTGCTAAGCAGGGAAGAAAAGTAGAATGTGTTTTAATTAGAATCTGTTCGAAAAAGAAACATATTTAAAGCTTGAACTTTGCCAGTGCCATTTTGCCATAAACTCTCACAATGAAAATTAATCAAAAGGATCCCAGAGCTTATGATTTTTTCAGGTTGGTCCCAAAGGAAAGTGATCAGATTAATTAGAAAGATTTACTGGTCAAGGGTATGACTGTAAAGCAGAGTGAAACACTACATTCAGCAGAACAGACCTAAATGAGACAGGTTATGTACTGGACACAAGCTTCATACAAGTTAATGTACTGGGCTACAGGGGGTTAGCAGCTGTGTGTCCCCAGACCATGAGCTGCCTCCAGAAGTTGAGCATAGCATAGTGTCATGAGGTTTCTACGTGTAAAGAAACCTGCTTCCATGCTTGGAAATGGTTGGAAGCCTGTTGACACCTTCTTCCAACTTAAAAAATGTTTATTTAAATTAAAGATTTTTTAATGTGTGAGCATTTTTGTCAAAACAATTTAACAAAATTGTATCAGAAAATCTAACATGGCATTTTTGTTGTAGATCTGGATATTTTCTGTATATACTGGTCTGACTTTTAATGTATGAACAGATAATAATAATTTAATCACTGCAATATATATTTCACTGGTATAGTTGCTAGGTTGTGGCACTTTACTGCCTTAGTGCTCTTGATTGAAGACAATCTGCATAATGTGGTATGTAAGATATTATTTAGGAGGATATTCTAGTTCACTGACAGCAGGGAATAAAATTCCAAAATAAAAATGCTCTATGCCCATGAGATCGAGCATTCACTAACTTGAATGTTTTTGGATTATTTTCCTGGACAGAAATGTAATATACTGACTTTTCAAAATCCTTATTTTCTTTGAGTATAAAATTGTCTTTTGTCACAATATAGAATAAAAACGCATCATAAAATATTTCAACTATCCAGTAGAGCAAAAATTTGAATTCTTTCACATAACATATAGGATTAAAAGCAAGCTAAGTATTTCCCAATAGTTCTGTAATTCTAAGAACCCCTTTTTTTCTACAAGTTCTAAAAATATTACAAAGAATGTCACATTTGTGTTATCTTTAACCAAAAACTGTACATAAACATACCACACTACCGCAATTTAGCTTTCATTGTAATTCTGCTAGTTATGAAGGTGCATTTGTCATAGATGATGCATACAACTACAAGGACTATTAAATAAAGTGATTAAGAAGTATCCGGCCAATAGAGTAACTCCCTTGCTACAGTATGATGGATGTTGTTTATCCAAAAAAAACCAAAGGCTGCATCCCATCTTAAAAAAACAAACAACAAAAAAAAATAAAAATAAAAAAACCACCTTGAAATAGTTTAATCTAATAATGCACTCCCTGATTATTTCCAATATAGTTATAACCACTTTCACAAACCTTCTGAAAATTGATTGTAAATAGAACAACATCCTTCATGTTTTTTTGATTAAAGACAATGAATTTATAAAGCACAATTAAAATTGCAGGAAATCTACTTCTCAAAGTACTAACATTAACTCGTTATTGTACATTGTTTCTCAGATTTCTCTGTCTACTTTGCATACATTATTACTGGTGAAGAGATGGATAAATATGCAGCAGTTTAGTAATTGGACTTGTCTTAATGAATGCAGAGTGAATATTGTTCACACGGAGCTGGGCTATTTAGCTGGGCTAAAACAGGGCTGCACCAGTTTCCCTTTGAATACAATGTTCTAGATTTTATATTTTTCCAAAATATTTGGTTGCATTAAATAACCAACACTCCTCACTCATTAGCTGCTTAACTTTCATGAAAAGTATGTGAATGTGCAAATTAACATTGTTCAAAATAATTTTATACTTTAAAAATGCTGAGCATTTTGCAGCTCTTGCAGAAATATTACTGGGGTTCTGTTTACTGGGGTACTACCACTGAACAAACTGATATTTTATGGCAAAATTTCTTTATGCTGATTTATCTTTCCCTTTCATTACTAGCAAACACATCACTACTCAAACATTCTTTTTGATCACTGTCATTGGTTTTATGTGCAGGATCATTTTAAAACTGCAGTTTTAAAATAGACTTTGTCTGATCCAGAATATTTACATTTCTTCTTGAAGTGACAGCCAGAGAAACTGCAACTATTACTTCTTCAAAGCAAGTTTTTCTTTTTTTTTTTTTTTCTTGGCTATTTCATAATATGACATGTTCCAGAGGACTGTGAAATAAATGTGGAGATTAACAACTATTCCTCAGTGAAATCCACTGAGGAAAATAAGAAAATTTTCAATCAATACATTGTTTCTCTTTCCTCCTTGCCATCTCTTCTCAGTTTTTTAATATCTTGCAGAATTTCTCCTGCAAAGAGGACAGGCTGCAGGGGATTTTTATTTTTCCTTAAAATCAAAGCAGTATTTGTGAACATAGAACCCCTCTCAAAATGCTCAATAGTTTATAATCATTATGATTAGTTTTAGACCCCCTTCCTCATTTGTCACAAAAACATAATGTATTAACTGTCACAGCTTTTAGCATAGATGTAATTCTTTTACCTCAAGGACACGCAGCCAGTCTATGTGCAATGAATTGTGCAAAACTGAATGGTAGTTTTTCTAAAACATAAGGGAACAAGGACGATTGATGGATATTGTTCCTGGTGTACAAAACATGTAGATAAATCTCACTTAAGTCCATTTCCCAGAAGAACTGCAATTTTCAAAACTGATGCATGAACACTGTATTTTTCCAGTACCTACATTTTTTAAACACCACATATTGTCCGCATTAAATTGTTGAGGGTACTACAAACTTCAGCTTCTGTCACTGCTTAGAAATGCCACTGTCTTGGCAAACCTGAGTAGCTGGTTGTTTATCTCATTCAAAATTCTGCTAGGCATTTCCTCACCTTGAACACTTAATATATGACATTCTCAGAACTTAAGCACGGAGTAGAAAAGCAAAAACAGAATTCAGTGGTGAATGCTGAGTCTTTCTTAAAAGCATGACTATAGAGGAGGAAAAAATGTCAGTTCTACACCATGTTTGAATATTGACTTTTTATCAGACAGTTAGAGGAAATGAATTCAAAAGGGAAGATTTTACTGTCTTTAGGTACCTTAAGTATATAGCCCTTTTTTTTCTCTGTGAAGATGATCATAATTCTTTTTATTAAATCTCTCCCACTCTAAAGTGAAAAAAATTTAATGGCTTCATGAGAAAATGTGAGCGAAGCTTTAAAAGGGTGACTGGCACTCCCTTTCAGTCTATCAACTATGTTCTCCAAAGTCAGTCTTTACAGCAAAAATAGGAAACCAATTAACTTCCTTTTACTTAATCTTTTACTAATCTTGAGAACAGAGGCACATTTAAGTTCAAACTCTCCTTATGACTAAATTGTTTTTTTATTCAAACAAAATGCAACATTATCCATGGGAGATGTAATAGCATACAATATAAAAACTCATGTTCATTTTAAATCTTCCTAATGATGAAAGAACATTTTGTTCCCTCCACCCCACACTGAATGATGAATTGGAACAATTTGATCCTCATCTAACCATTATAATGAGTACTAAGTCCTGCAATTTCTTTTTCATCCTTTTAGAAGAAGTTGACCACCACTTTCCTTTTTAGACAAGGGCCCTCATTACAAAAGTACTGCAGAGGGATGAGAACAATAAATCTGAACTATGTGAGAAAGCTTTTCCTTTCGTAGTAGACAACACTTTCAGAATACTTTGAGGTAAGAATTAAAACACTCTCCACAGAATGTTTGATTTAGAGCAGCCTACTCATGTTTCCAGACTTTTGTATCTAATTATTAGTTTTATTTTCTCTCTTATGCATTGAATAAGATCTAAGTGTCCCAGAGTTAAGCTCAGGGAATGTTCTGCATAATGTGACTAAAATATCTCTCTATTTCTAGGCCTAAATTTTTAAATATAAATTGTTTTAGCACCCTCTTACAGTAGAAGATTGAGTTTTCCTCATGTGCAATAAAAGTCACTCAAAGAGATGGAAAAAGATTAGTAGATATAAGCAGAATTTTAGATAAATGAGTACAGCATTAGTGTTTTCTTTCTCTCATTAGCATATGTGAAAAAAGAAATGGGATATTTGTTCTTTTTCCAAATGAAATTTATCAAATTATTCCACTTGTAAAAAATTTTGAACAATTAAAAGTTATAGCAATGCCTTTGATACACTGTTTAGACTGCTAGTTAAAAAAATAATCAATTAATAATGTGACACAAAGTCAGGATTTTTACTGCTATTTTCAAGTTTTACTTCAATCTGAAAATAACTGACATCTAGTCAATCACATATGTTTGAATCTTGATTTTTGTTTTGTTTGACTTTTACAGCACAGGATGCCCAGAGCAGATGGCCCTAGATTGGTCATTTTCTAGCATGCTATTTAGCTTCTCTCACTGATTGATGAATGATATGCTGGCAGAACCTGATAGAGGGGAAGCTTCACCAGAGCATGGATTTCAACAAATCACTTTGATCTTCTCTTTGTTTTTATTATTAGAAAATCAATCAATATATTTTCACAGAACAGTTCTCATCATTCATTTTCTTTGTCTTTGTGGAGTTTTGTTCTCGGTTAACTTCCAGTCCTTTTCCTGAATAAACTGCCTTACAGATATAGTTTTAGTCCCTCTGAAAGTTTCAAGAAGCCAACATTTAAGATATTTACCACCATGGAAGATTTTTCACAACCTGTATCTCTCACTGCACAAGAGAATTTTTTTTCCCACAGTTCATAATAAAATTCAGCATTTAACATTTACACCTAATAAATATGTTGAGTAAATATGCATAAATTTAAAACTCCCTACACATTCACTGTAAACAAATCTTAAGTCTTAGATGGTATAAATACTATTCCCACTGTATTTTGGAATGTTTATGTTGGAAAGATTTTTTTCCTAAACTAAGTTTGTTATTGATGGCATCTTTCAGGAATGGCTCTTTATCTTTATAGTTAAGATTAATTCCTGCCTCTTCTTACTTACTAAAATGTATTTTGGCAGGTGAGTTTCCCTGAAGTGTCTCAGGAAGGCTAGCTCAAAAATGTTGGAGATAACTGATTGTCAAATTTAAGCAAGAATTGAATTTCATATTTAGTTTTTATTTGTATGTTGTTTGTGGGTTTTTTTTTCTTTCCAGTACTCTTTTGCCTCTAATGTTATAATTAAAATCTTATCTTTGTCTGATGTCACAAGCATTGAGAGTCAGTATCAAGGGATTCAAAGGCTATGGCTTGCACAGCTGCTGAGAAGTGTAATAAAAGAAGCCAACTTGTTACTGCTTTGCAAGGGCACTTCCATGTGTATAAAGCTTTAAGCAGCATAAGTTGCTGGGTTTTATTTGCTGCTGCTCCCCCAGTATGAAAGGACTTGTTATACCTGAATGAAGTGATGTACAGTAGTACTCTCAATCATGTCTGGGGGTACCAAGAAGAAAATCAGGTAAATGAAGATGAGATTAAGAAGTCTGGTGGTGTACAATAGCAATTTTGATTGCAAATCATGTTGTAAGTCCTTCTAAGAAACGGTTAACTAAGATATGTTAATCCTCTTAGTGCACTTTCAGCTTTGACTTGCAATTTAAGGACTGGTGTGAACACACAGTCTCCTTCAAAAGTGGAAGAGAGTCTGATTTAATATATATCTCTCCCAGGTGAAGTATAAAGCAGCTTAAACTCAAAACTTAGCAAACTCTACAATACTAACAGAAATAATGTGAGACTGATGGCACTAAATGTAAGACAGCAAGAGAGATGAGGTTGCTTTAGGAAAGGTCTTATTGGTATGATTTACTCTTATAGTAATAAAGCTTTTTGTGTGTGACTGAAGGATAGGTGAATGATAACTTACATCAAGGACTACAGCATTCTTCAAACACAGTCTGGGAGTTGTCTGGGAAAGGGTAAAACAAAAGGGATCAAAGACAGATCCAGGAAATATTATGCACCTGTTTGAACAGATGATAATTTCTGGCTGTGAAGCCTAATCAGAACTGAAACGCCACTGTGCCTCTCCTGTGCTCTGTCTTCACTAAACTTCATATTGATTCATGCTCATAATTAAGCCCTTTCAGATGATTTTGGAGGGAATTCAAGGCAGTCCTGCATATATTTTCTGAAATAGGCTGTACCTAGGTGAGAGAAAAAGGGATATGAGCATCTCCCAGAAGTGACTTACCTAGGTGGGAAAATAAATAAACAAATAAATAAATAATCTTTATTAAAAGAAGGGGGAAAAAAAAAAAGCCACAGATGGATGCTGTGTAAAGTTTCTTCTGCTTGGATTCAAGGAATTTACTGTAAAACACACATCCTTCCAGTGGATGTACTTCAATGTGTTTTTGTACCATCAATGATGGTATCGATGTCTTAATTCAGTAGTCTGTGCATGGTATTATTCCTATGTGAAAATGTTTTTTACCTAATTCAGATGTCAAAATATCCTGTCAAAAATTTGACATAACTTTTCATATTAGAGCTGTGATGGCATGCACCCTTTTACCCACAAACACGTATCTTGCTCCCCTAATCATGTGACTAATCACCTTTTCAGCTTGTATTCACACTAAGACAGCTTCTACATAATAGTAACTGAGAGGCACTTTATAGTGTAGTCCTGATACAAGCTGTAAACCGGTGAAGAGATGGGGCTTTCCTGTGTACCTGTGTGGGAAACAGTCAGGTACATTCAAAGACAGCTTTTAGAGAGATGATCAGAAATGATGTACTCATAGCATTAGTATTTTATTCCCTTGAAATCAAGGAAGTAAGAATACTTCTGAATTTCTTCCTCGTGACTTACTAGCATCTTGAAAGGTTCAAGAATTTGCCTGTTTGAATAGGATATTCATCTAGTAAGTGATACATCCAATTTAGCTATGTTTTCCTTAGAACAGCACAGACATTTGTACCTTCTCTAATAAAAGTTACACCACCAGTGAACAGCAGAAAAATGAAAGGATCGCTGAAAAACAAAGTTTGGTTGTTTTTTTGTTTGTTTTTGTCTGGTTTGGTTTTTTTGTTTGTTTGTTTGTTTTTGTTTGTTTGTTTTTAATAGTAAACTAATACTGCATTTCTGGCAAAATGGGATGTTGTTCAAAGCAGCAAATTGATAGCACTTCCTGTATCACTTTGTCCCTTAGGAATATCTCCTCAAGAAATACTTATTTTTTTCCATGTTTTTATACAATTAAATCCAGAGCCTACAGCAAAAGGAAAAGGCAGTATTTTCTGTAATGTTATAGCTAGTTTCCCTATTCTTCCTGGAACTCCTTACTAAATTACAACCACAAGATTTCACATTAACCAGTTGTTTTTGCTTTTTTTTTCCCTTTATTTTTACAATGTTTTTCTTCTTGATGTCTCCCTAGCTGTGATGTTACATTACTCCCTCACTGAGTGCCTGTGTCTTAGGTTTCTGGTTAACTATCCATCCACCTAAGTCAGTATACACAGATATGTAATACACAAAAATGTAAAACACGGAGCTTTCATTCAAAATATGTTGATTTCAAACATTATGTTACATTACATGGAATCTATTTCATTATCATGGAGGAACTGAATATTTACAGATATAAATTTTAGTCTGATTATCTGCTATCACTTCATACTCTTTGTGTGTGTGTGTGTGTGTCATTTGTGCTGCCTTAATCTTGAACAAATTTGGGGATGCCTTTGTATGTGATGATGCTGACAGTGAGGATAGTCAGTCATATACCAGTGTTGATTTTTTTCCATGTACAAATGCTGCTACAAAAGTAATAATTCCTATCTTATTTTGCCGGCCTGCAGTGTCAGAGGTGTATGCTGGTGGTATGGCAGTAGAGTCTGAACCTTTCTGGGCAACATTCTGTGACATTTTGTTGCTGTACAGATGGCACCACTCTGAGAGAATGGTGCCTGACATGAAAGTGCACATGAAGCAAAGTTGTGTCATTGAATTCCCACATGTGGAAAAAAAAAACTGGCACCCGTTGACATTCATTGACACTGAATATTTATGGTGACCAAATAGTGGATGTGAACACAGTAAATGATGCATTTCACCAGTGGCAACATGAAAAACAAGCAATTTCTGGGTGGTTATGTAAAGATGTCATACTGCAGAATGAAAATCATGAAAAGCATAGTGGAGGTTATGGTGAAAAAGTAGAGTGTTTTTTTTGGGTTTTTTTGTTTTTTTTTAATTGTTTTTTTGTTTTTTTTAATTGTTTTGTTTCTTGTAGCTGAGAATTTGGTCGATGCTATTGTGTTCTTTGTTTTAGTTTCCATATTAATAAATATGAAGCATTACTTTCAGAGCAACCTACATAGTACACAGATACTTACATATATTATGTGAATGAGTATGAGAAAATCCATAGAAATGTGAGCTTAGTACTACTGTACATCCTAACTTGACATACCCACAGATGTTAAAAGAAATAATCTCTCTGTTTATTCACGTAATGTTTCCATTAAGTCAGAAGAAAAATTGGATCAAATTGATTAACTGGTATTTTTTCCTATATTGTATGATTTACTAGGAATTTTTTCTCAACTGTATTTCTTAATCTGAAAACAAACGTTTTATTTTTACTTTTTTTTTTTTTTTTGGCAGAACAATAATATCTAAAGCCTAATAATATGAATTAAAAAAAAAAAAAAAAAAAAAAAGGTACAAGTCTCAGGATTTCTGTTAAAAAAACTGAGAAAATGAGCAAGTTCAAATGGCAGAGCCTACGGTGTACAGTTTCATTTCACACACAGAATTTAATGAACTCAAACTCTTGTGAAACAGTAGAATTAATCAGAAAGTAAAGACGTAGAAGATTCTTAATAACCACATTTACTCCTTCCCTGTAACTTTTTTTTAATTGGAAATTTAGACTTCGTCAAACCTAAAAAAATGCAAACACTGATAGGTTTTTACTTCAGAAAGCTGAAAACTGGACACTTTTGTTCATAACCTTCCAATCTTGTGTGTGTGTGTTGGCAAGAAAGCTAGTGTTCATGCCAAACTTCTCAGTGTTGGTCAAAAGCTTTTGAAAAAAATACATGTTTTATTCATTTAATAGAAAATTAATTTTCTTATTGAGAATAGGTTAGTAGAAAATATTTAATTATCTAAATATCATTTGATTTATGTTGTTTCCCCAAAGGAGTAACCATTTATAATTTTTCATTCATTGAAGACCTTTCTGATGGTATTTAATGACAGTTCTAGCCTAGGCAATAGTTTTTCATTTTCTACAATTCTATCCTGAATTATTAAAAAGCCTTGGAACCTTTCTCCTTATTACTCTGCAGCAGAAATATTTCAGGGAAAACCTAGCTTAAAAAAAAAAACAAAAAAAACAAAACAAAAAAAAAACAACACCAAAAAGCATGCCCTTTTACACACTGTGACTATACACAAACTTCAGTTTGATGTTTCATATGTTTTCAAATGTATACTATGATTTCAGAAAGCAAAGTCATTCAAACTGGGAGCTTTTGTCCTCTGTGAAACAGTAGTATAGGAAGCTGTAGAAGATCTAAATTAAAATGGTGAATTACTAATTAGATGCACTCATTCATTCTGCCTCAAAGCACAAAGGTTGGGTAAGCCATCATAAGTTTGCTATACTCAGCCAACGTAACCTTGATTTATGCTATAGCTTTGGGATCACCTATGCACCAGCCTTATCAGGACAATAAAGATTAAAGTTCAAATACTTAAATAATTCACCTGGTTCTCATCAGAGATTCTGACATTGAAAAACAGGTTGAAATAAACAGAATATAGGGGACTACAGGAATTTTCCACAGAAGTCATAGAATGTTCCAGAATTATAATCTAAGAAAAACAAAGAAAATTTAAAAATTAAAATGAATAGGAATCTTTCCTTTGAATTTTGTCCACATACTATGCAGTACAATGTGCGGTCATCATTATTTTGCCAACTTAAAATTTAATAGCTATTCCTTTTTCAAATAATGTGAAGATGAAATCAAAAAAGAAAAATAGTACTGTATGTTTGATTAGAAAGCTTATTAAGGTGATTAAAAGCTTACTGCATTTTATAAATGTTGAGTAAAAAATGCAGCTACAAAATAAGTTATAAAAAAGTAATTAGAAAAATGAAATATTAGGAAATATGAGATGAGTCAGTTGTCACAGTCAGGAAAAGTTCACTAAAAACTGTGAAATATAACTGACAATAGGGTAAGTTCTTCTTCTCCCTCCTTTCTACCAAATTGGAAAAAAATATATATACCACCAGAAAAATATTGTCTTTAATGTTATTTTCAATATTCCATCATTATTTTTATCAGTCTTATCCCTTCTTAAGAAGTCTTTTTTCTCTTTCCATGCTGAGGCCGATCTTAAATACAAAGCAAAACAGATCCACGATCCATTTATTCGTTTTTTTAATACAATAAAAATTGTGAGAAGAATCATGCCAGACTGAGACCGATATGTTCCCACCTTTTCTCTCTCTCTCTCTCTTTTATTTTTTAAATGAGAAGTTAACAAAATCCCAAAATATTTTCATGTTTTCTTTGTGGAAAAGCAAGCTATCCTAAGTGTTAAGCACAATAGGAAATTACCACGTATGTCATAGAGATCGTCAGCTTTTACAAAAACAGTAGTCAAAGACACTGTAAAGGAAACAAAGTATTTTCAAGGACAAGAAAAACAAACCCTTGAAGGAAGCCTTCCTACAGCATCAGGGAAAAGGAATACAAATAATAATAATAATAATAATAATAATAATAATAATAATAATAATAATAATAATAATAATAATAATAATATATACATACATACATATATATACATATATTTTTTATACATAGGTGTACAGGAAGCACTTCCAAGCTATTGAAAAGAACTGGAAAATGAGAAATCACGGGGTGAAAAAGTTTAAAAGATGAAAATAATGAAAGGTAAATAACTGACATCTAAATCAGAGCCAGACTGGCTAGAATAAATTAAGAAGAATTTACAAGAGAAAGAGGAAATAAAAAGAGGCAGATTTACTTCAGAACTAAAGGCCCTTCAAAGGTATCTGAAATGTAGAAGAAGTTAACCTAAGTTAAATGATGTGTAGTTAAAACTGGAAACCTAATTAAAGAGACTTGAAATGTATAGAGGAAAAAAATAAAAAGAAAAAAAAGAAAAGAAAAGAACTGAAGAATAAAAATTATTTCTGATGACTGATATATAACACCTCAAGTAAATAAAATAGGAATTTGATTCAGAGTAAAAAAAGTAAAAATAAAAATCCGTGAAGAACTGCGTTGTGTTCATTTCTAAAACCAGCCCCAGTGTAAGACTTCTGACTTTCATTATAAATAAACAATTGAAAATGGGAAAAGCCTTTTTCTATAGGTAAAAAGCAAAGCAGTCTTTTTTTTTTTTTTTTTTTTTTTTTCCATTTGCAGTAAGGAGCTTTCCTTTTCATTTGCCAAATGAAGAAGTTGAAGAAATTTATATTAAAAAACCACAGAGATTTCCTTATTTTATTGTTCCCGACATTACACTGAAAAATACCCTGAAACAGACCAAGATACTATTCTTTAGGACCTAATTTGTTTATGATGAGAGAGAGTATCTTCTTAGCTTGTAATATGAGGCCTTTTAATTAAACTCTTGTAAATTGCAGCCTCCTGTACCTGTCCCAGTGGACCCTCTCCTTGAACCACTAAGCACAGGAGTTTGTTTGTGTAGAACCTGATGTTTCATTGGCATTTATTTGTGTATGAAAAGGCAAAACTATTATTCTGCTCATTAAGTGGAAGGAAATGTAAGAAAGAAAAAACTGAGTTTCAGTAACTTCTATGAAATCTCATGAAAGCTCCTATTTAAACTGGACTATTTCCAAATTGACCGAATGGGTAGAATCTTGCTCACTTTTAGCTGATGTGATACCATGAGCTATTAGAGGTAAGAAACCCATTCATTTTTTTTCACTCAGTAGTTCATGTAGAGCTCTGAAGATTTTGCATTTTTCTGTAGGATCCTTTGAGGGAAAATTAGACTTTTAACTCAAAATCAAAAACATGGAGATATGATTCTGGTTTTAAATACCTTTTCATTTTAACTCTCTATTAACTTCAAAATTGAATGGATGAAAAATAAGAAACTGCAGCATGAGTCTCCTAGAATAAGTAGAGTACTTCAGTTATTTTTAGTGTCTGTTCTTAAATCTTTAAATTGATTGATGGCAGTTCTTATTCATAGTATTTCTCTGAATGTGCAGTCTGTATTATCTCCACAATAAATAGATTCAATACTTGTTTCAGTGTAATTTTCACATTATATCATACAAATCACAACTAAGGAAAAGTAACACCTCCAATATTAAAATACCATTTAAAAACAAAATAGGAACTTTTCCTGATTCATATTTACAGTAAGCATATGTTAGAAAGAGTGATTTTCAATACAAAATCATATTAATAAGTTTTGTATTTCCTTCTATTGGAACAATAATATACAATTCTCTTTAAATAAAGTATTACAAGGATTTAACTTTGAAAATTACAGAGTATTAACTTTGGATTTTTTTATGGAAAAAAACCCACATCTTTAAAGGCCCTTTCAAAGTCATTCTGATGACCAAATAGTGAATGGGTTTCTTCTGAGTACTCTGAAAAGTATGGAAAATAGTTGTTGCTATAGTAGATATCATTAAATAGGAAAGATTGCCTATCTGACATCGAAGAGGTGATAGCTGCTCTCCTTACTATGGAAACATTATGTAATTTTGTAGAAATAGAAAATAAAGGACATTATCCCTTATGACTGTATCTTTAAATATGTAGTGTCACACTCTAGGCTGGCACTGAGCAACAGAACTGGGGAAAGTAACACTGCCGGATGATATAAAAACATTTTCACAATGACAGACAGCTTCTTTCCTATTCTCTACGATTCAGCTGGCAAACCAAACCAAACTAAACCGAAACAAAACAAAACAAAAAGACTCATAGTGGAGAAAGACATTATCCTTTCATTTTATTGAAAACATTTCAAGAATACCTTACATAGGGACTGCAGATCTATCACGAGTAATGGGACTGGCATATATGACTATACAGTAATCATACCTATAAAAGTATTGGTATAGCAGGCTAAAAGAAGAGTTCCACAATGGGGGAAAGGAAGGAAAGGTAGACATCTGTCAGTGTACCCAAAGCTAATATTGACATAAGTGGGGACTACTGGACAAAATCCTACAGAATATTCGCCACAAGATGTCAGATTAGATGTTGAGTAACACTCAACTTCATCTTAATTTTCTTTTGCCCTATTCTTACTATTTTAACAGCGCCAATGTTGCTGGCTTATTGCATCCTTGGAGACACAAAAGCTTTGTTTCCTTGAAGCAGATCCTTTGTTATGCACAGAAGGGAGTGTTTACTGTAGACAGCTTACATCCTCCACTGCCTTAACCCTAGTGTCTAAAAATCCTTCATGAAAATTACTATTTCCTAAGCACAGGAGGAAAAAATCACATTCTTACCTTTCCTGCCCACAGAGAGATTTTACACGTTTCAAATTCTTAAAAAGCCTGCCAATTAAAACATGGCCCTACACTTTAATTTAGCTTTTTTTTCTGTGTTTTCTTATCCATGGGAAGTTAAATCATCTGTATCAAATGTTACTATATTGAATGAAAACTGTCTGGGAGAACAAAATGAAATGTTTAATAAAAGTGGTAGTGAAGTTCTAGAAAGATGATTAACTGCTGCTTGTCATGTAACTACCTTGTGATTTGGAAGTTTTAAATACATTGCTTAGTTATCTAGGAAAAAATAGCAAAAATGAATATGACGTGCAGTTGTCATTAAACTGAGGACTATTAAAAATCAGGAACAAGAATAAAGGATACAAAGGTGTCTAGATTGCAGTACATACGTGACTAATGATTTTTAATATATTTATCAGTGAAATTCAGAAAATATGACATTTTTCTTGAAATTTTCATGAAAAGTGAGATTTTTCTGAACAAAAATTAACAATTGTTTTCATTGATATCCACACTGATGCACATCTATTTATAGTCTGTGCAGATAAAAACAATGACAATAACATACACACCTTGGTGGACCATGTTTAAGGAACAGTGATTAAGAAAAAGGCATTGAGGCAATAAGCTGAAGGGTAATCAACTGAAATTGCCTTCTGGCAAATGCAGTTTCTGGGAATGTCAACATGAATCTTGTATGTGTAAGAAAAAATGTAAGCATTAGAAGGTGTAAATATTTGTCACATGTTTTCCTACTGTTTTGTTTTTTGTATTACATTTGTGAGTATTTGAAGATGATGTCCACATCTGGTGTTTATGTGAAAAATAAGGGAAAAATTAGAAGGATTTTATTACTTTCTGTAGGTAATTCTTGGGAAGGATTTTAAATAGAACTGATTGGTTGGAAAAGGAAACGAAGAGACTAAGGAGAGGTAGGCACAAATTTGCAGTGAGGTGCTTGCAGAGATGAAAAATACCAGTCTCTTTTATAAGCATGAATATCTGCAGCCAAAAAAAAATTGTGATGATTCTGTGCATGACTAGTGATTTCCTTATGCAACTGATATATCCTAAGACAAACAAGGCAGTTTTTGTGGGGAAACAACAGATTTAAAGGACAGGAATCCTTTTGATGTTTTGTTTTGTTGGTTACAATACCTACTTATGTATACTGAACATCTGAATAGTAGCTGTAAAGTAAAGGAACATTTTTGTAAATGCTTACAAATTACAAGGAAAATGAATACAACAAAGTTCAGAGTACTCATCAGCCTACTCTTTCTATATAGTTATTCCTATACAAACTTGCTTTAAAAATAAGTCACAAGTTTAGCACATCCAGTGGTGTATCTGGTAGATTACTATTATTGTCAATTTTCGTAATTCAAGTGAGATTTACTAGGAAAACAGTTCCAAAATAAAGGGGAAGATACATGCTTATTACAATCCAAACTGTATATAGAGCCTCAGAACATAGTGATGCACCTTCATTTAGGTTGGACGCATGCATGATTTTTGGAGATGTTAACAAAACACTTCAAGTGGAAAAAACTGATTATGAATGCATCCATTTCTGATTAACTAGCACTACAGTTTTCCTTGGCCTTTTAGGCAATAAGAAGATGACTTTCATGCAATAGCTAACAACAGAAATCTGAAAAAATAAAAAATAAATATAAAGGTAAATAAAAATAAAAATAAATTAAGATAAATAAAAAGAAAAATAAGGTGTCTGCCATAAAACCTGAAGCAAATGTAAATTAAGCAAATAACACTAACAGACCATCATGGCTGGGACCATGCAAATTGTTTCTAACTTTCCAGTCTTTCTTTTCTTTCATCTGCCATGAAAGCAACCAGATTCTATTTCTATATCAACAGTAATGCTGAGCTCCAGAAAATAAGAGTGATTAATGATTAGCCATTGTTCCATATGTTACCATGTGGTTCCTAATGTGCTTTGATTTAAATACAAGCTTTACAGAGTACAGCTTTGTTTCACTTCTCTCAAAGCTTGCCTTTGCTCAATAAGAATAATTGCCAGAGTAAGGCCAAACATTTCACAAACACCTGTGCATCCAAGTGCTGCACTCCACTGGTCTGGCAAGGAGGTGACCAAGTTGATCACTGTCTACTACTATTTCTTTTAAGGATTTCTTTTGGTGGCCCTGCCTGAGGCAGGGGAGTTGGGTCCTGGTGATGCTTGAGGTCCCTTCCAACCCAAGCCATTCAATGATTTTGTGACAGTGTGCCTCATGGAAGAGTCAGTGTCTGATCTTTTACCATATCTTTCCTTCAACATCCTACTATGCAGTTCTTTGTATTCAAGGAATGAGTTATCAGGCCATCAACAAATAGAAATGAGAGATTTTTCCTCTTCAGGACAGTTCTGGTTTTGGAATCACCTTTTAGCACTCATATAATATATCATCAGATTTCTAATATCTTTTTCCAATCAGAAATATAGCACTTACTTACATGTTTATCCTGATTACTTGGTATTGAGTTCAATATGAAAGAGACACTGAAGTATAATACTACTTATGAAATGTAAAAAGACACCACTGTTCCCATTGGATGGTTTTTAAAATATATGGAACACTGAGCCAGTTTTCTTCAAATTAGTTAGTATTTTGCTTCTGTTATAGATGAGGACAAAAAATACTTTCCAAGTACAAAAACAGATCATTTTATATCAAATCATTAATCTCCCTCCACAACAAAAAGCTTTTCCTCTTACCTTGAAAAGTTGCAAAACAAATTCTGTAGTCAATTTAGGAAAACTGAGTTTTCCTCCTAGTAAAGTGTGACCAGATGGTAAATGCACATTTCTTTGAAGCAATAAAGAGAATGAAATCTCTTTACACTTTATGCTTTTGTTCACCTTTAGAAACATGTCTCCTTTCATATCTTAAAATTAAATTCATTTTCTATTTATGGAGTAAAACCTATTGATGATCTATTGATAACTGACTTTTTCTGCATTTTGAGAAGTACCTGTAGTCCATTCTTACTTGACAGAGTGACAAACTATAGTACTAGTTGTAATTTTTTCCTCTTTAACTTATTTAACAATACAGTAAATTTTCAACAGCTACATGAGTATTCTCTATCTCTTCGTGCCCATGAGTACAATATTTCCAAAGACCAGAAATCTGATTCAAAGAAACTGTTTAAACAAACAGGCAGCAGAAATGACAGGCTGCAATATCTTCTATGGTTCATGGCGAATTTGAGCCATGACTTCTATCTCTTCTTATTTTGTGTGGGTGGTCATTTGACAAGTCGTCTATAGGGATATTACTATTACACTCATACTTTTATTTGAAGTCCAAGCCTATCAGTTAGGATGAAATCATTCTGAAGAACAAACACATTTTATGACGACAAGAAAAGCTTTCTTTCAAATGAAATTTAGTCCCATGAAATCCACAGCTCTGGCAAGTGTCTTGGATTGGCTGACCTTCCCATCACCGACAGTTTCTGCAGTGGACTGAAGAAAACTATCAACAAAACACCTCATTCCCATGAGCATCAAAGAATTCCAGCTGACAAAAATAACGTCATTTTTATGACCATGTAAAACCTGCCAGAGTCTGATGATTAGCCACAACACTGTGGAGAAAAAAACTGCTTTGATTTGGTTAAGAGCTGAGTACTTACAATTCCCCATGATATAATAAATAGCCCTAAGAAAGTCAGGCCTAAAATGGCTTGTGGTTGTCTGAGAAGGTCTGCTCCAACCAATATCACAGCATCTGCAAGTGCAATAGATGTGGGAATGCTACTTCAATGAATACAAAAGTATTATGCTGGCATTATTACAGGTGGCAAAATTTTTCTTAAAAGATAACTATATCATCCAATTACAAATAAAATCAGACCTTAACATGAGGTTTCAAGGCATAATGCTCTCACCCTGATTCCTGAAAATATTTTTACCAGGCTGGGAAAAAAAAAAAAAAAAAAAAAAAAAGAATATTTTCATGGAAAATTCAGTCCCAAATAAGCATCTTTCATCCACAATGAATTTCCAAACAACTAATCTTATCTTATTAAGATTATCTGCTTATCTTGCAAAATGTTTACCAAATCCCTTAAACTCCTTGAAACTTGCTTTTGTTTTGTTTTGTTTTGTTTTGTTTTGTTTTGTTTTTTTCTTTCTGTTGTCCTCAGATAAAAACCAACTTTCTTTGATTTTCCCCTCAAATCTATGTGTTGTTGACTGAATCAGATCTGGAGTAGCAGTGTCAAACTGTAGTGCTAAACTGCTTGAGATCTCCAACTAATGCTCCTGATGGATGCTTTTCAGGATCTCATTCTGTACTCAGTAACATAACACATTGTTACGTCCAATCCATATTATACTTTATTATCTCAAGCCTATTTCCATAAAGCTGAAATATTATGCACTATACTGTGTTGAATGTCTGGATGAACATTTATGACTATACTTGAAAAAGTAATGGGAAGACACATTCCAGAATATAATATTCCATATTGCCATAAAGGAGAAAACAGATCAGTATCACAGACAAATCTGAGGCATCTCTGACACTGAGAGAGACGGTTTTCATGAAGTTTGACTGGCTTATCTGTATTAATACCTATAGTTTTTTCTCCTCTGTTTCCCAAGAGCTGTGTAGTGCTTTGTCATATATGTTGAAAAGATTGGAATTGGTGCTCTTTGCAGCAAAACTTGGGACAGCTACTATACCTGTATACAGTGAAGGAGGAAAATTAGAACAACTTGTTCCTGAATAACTTAACTTATAAGAAATGAATATACTTCTGTTTACAGATCTGTTAATTTCAGTTTTTGTTGTTTCATTTTGAATTTATGAACAAGTGTTTGACTGAAATCTAAAAATTTACCTGTTTCTTTCTGCCTATGAAGAAGCATAATATTATTATTCTTCAAATCAAACCATTTTTATTTTTATTGCAATTACTTGCTACATGGTTTTCCTAGTCCACTCTCATAGAATCATAGAATCAAAGAATGGTTTGGGTTGGGAAGGACTTTTAAGATCATCCGGTTCAAGCCCTCCTGTTAGAGACACGTCCTACTAGACCAGGTTGCTCAAAGTCCCATCCAGCCTGTCCTTGAGTGCCTGCAAGGAGGGGTCATCCACAACCTCTCTGAGCAACCTTTTCTGGTGTCTCTCCACTCTCACAATATAATCCTTCTCTCAAGACTTCTTTGAAGACATTCTCCACCCAGTCTCTTGATGTGGCGATAGTGGTAGAAAGTTAGAACAGTATATCAATGTCTCCTGCCCTTACAAAGAGGATTTCTATCCTAACTAGCTAATTAGAAAAGAATGTGAAATGATTTCTAGGGGAATCCCAGGAAATGAAACCTAGGGGAAACATGCAGACCAAGGGCTGTAGCACTAGCCATCCCCATGTTAGCCATGTGTAATTGTACCAGTATATTCAGTGTCACCTATACACTGCTAACCATCTTTTAAAGTAAGAACACATTTATTTCCTGGGCTTCAGATGAAAAATGTCAATTCCTTCTCCTTTCAAATGAGTGTGATCCAACCTCATAATCTAAATCCCTCTTGCGTTCTAGAATTATCTACCCCAGTTGTCCATCTTTTTGGCTTGCCTGGACTGCATTGAGTTAAGAGGAATTTTCTTGGGCTTATTATAAAACACATAATATGGTTAATGTATATAAGTAACAAAACATTTATTTTTCCATATCCTTATTAAAACAGAAAAAAAAAAAAAAAAAAGAAAAAAAAAGAGGGGAACAAAATCATAAAACTAGCAGATTGGACATCTATAAACAATTGTTGCATATCCTAGTCTTAAATTGTCAGAGATTATCTAGTCACAAACCCAGAAACCAGTAAATTTTTTGTAGGTTGTACAAACCCCTTTGCACTGCACTGTAGTTTTCATGTGCTTATAGCACTCATTGTGACATGGCTGACAGTGGTATGTAATCTCCTGCAAGCTACTATTTGGCCCTCTCTTGGGCTAGTGTATTTGTTTGGAAGGAAAGGCTTCTCATTGAAACTGGACAACACTATCTACACCAGAGGAATCTTCGTCCAAGCTGATCTGGAGGTTTTTACATCGATACAAAACATGAAGATCCTATTAGAATATAAAAATATCACAACTTTGATAAAAAAATCCAGACTCTTTGGGCTCAAATCCCATGCTTATTTCTGTTCCTACCTTGTTATAGAAGGTAGAAATGAAAAGTTAAATGCAAACATCTATAAATCAGAGTCTTTTTTCCTCCCATATAACACAGAGTATTGACCAGTGTTTTTTTGTTTGCTTCTTTGTTTTCACCACTCAAATAATTTTGTCTTAATTGCATCTACCAGTGAGTTGAATAGGCTCCTCCAAACAGAAAGGAAGTACTTGCCAACACAGATGAATACTTTGTAAGACTGTTGACGATACAGCTGCATTAGTTCAAGACTAGACTGTCAACCTAAATTAGGGACCAGAGCTCTGAAAATGAAAAAGATACTAGCAAATGCTGCACAGTTTGGCTCAAATACATGATATGCAATCCAGGATGCATACTACATGAAAGATTAAAAAACCAAGATCTTCATCCTTAATGGTTGCATAGGGACGCGTTTTCCAGGGTTAAACTGTATGACACCCACTGAATAAACAGAGATTTGAAGCTTAACTCTCCTGTCCCACTTTCAGTACTTTCTTCATGGTAGATGTGTACATAAGAACATGACATTTTCCCTCTGAGACTTGTCATTAAACAAATAAGATGTTCATTTGTTTGGTTTATTGAATACCTCCTGACTCACCTTCTTAAAATCAAATGAACAAAAACTGAATTAATAATTAGTTATTTTCTCAGTCTTCTAGGGGTTTCCTGATGTATTTTGTCAATTAAAATATTTAATAATTTTTATTTTATTTTATTTTAAAAGACAGCCTAGAGGAATAGGTCTGAAATTTCATGATGTTGTTTTTACATTTTTCTCCCTTTTTCTACAGTCACTGTAAATCATCTGAGGTTAGGGAGGTGCAAGTTGGGGGATGAGAGTGATGTAACTCCATGATAGTTACTTCTCTCATAAAAGCTGTAGCAGTATTCAAAATATTTGAGATATGACCAAGTAACTTTGGCTTTTGTTCCACTCACATGTAAGAGTAGCAATGAAGTCTCAAACTGAGCATTTCTCCTGGCTGTCTTGAAAGAAATACATGTAATTCCCACTGTCTGCTTACCTAGAGCACTATCTGTTAAAGCACACTGTGAATGGTAAATTACAGTACTTTATTAGATCAGGCTGTTGCAATACAGAGTCTTAATGCATGTGTGTGGTGGGGAGCATTTTTGGCATTATACTGCATTCCACAATGGATTTTGCACCCTAGCCAGGTCCTAGGACATGCCAGCATTATGATTAAATAACTGTATAGGTCTGTTCGTCCCCTGCAAGACTGCATTTGATGAAAGAAGATCCAAAGAACCGTACTTCATGCATGTAGTGTGTGAAAACCTGTACAAAAGCAGAGCAAAGAGTAAAATTTTGCCCTCTATCTTGTCTTCTGTTTTCTTGTTCCAAGGAAGTTGTCCTTACAAAATGACCTCCATTTCTGGTATGCAGACAGGTTAAAAACCTTGGATGTTTTCCTCTTTAGCAACCAAAATAAAACAGATTATTTTAATGTCTATGTTACTGAGATATTCATACTTGATCCCCATTTCTCCTCTGCATTTTAATTTCCATATTTTTATCCCACAGTTCACCTTATATTTGTTGATGTTTTCTACTGGGGAGTTGAAGTATATTTTGAGTACCAGTCAAGATATTGCATTATTTTACATAATATAAATCTAATGGGCTCAGCATGATTTTTTCTGAATATTTTTAACATCACTAGTGTAAGATGTCTCATTGCCTAATATGATCACCATATCTCAGTCTCAATGAGTTTCTGTTTGTGTACTTTCCACAGAAAACATATTCCGGAGAAGCTGATTCAATCTGTAATGATAACAGAGAAATCTTCCACACATTAAATCCTCCTGCAGTTGCTAAGATGGTGTATACTCATGTCTATAAGAACAATATGATACTTGCCATTTTTCTTAAACACTTACATCTGAAGAAACCGATGAGTCAACCATAGCCACAAACCCTTCTGCCTTTATTCCTGACGTTACGTCTTCAAATCATATCTTCTCCACATTTTGTAGTATATGAATAACTATGCAAAGATCCAGTACGGACACTGAAGTGTTATATTTTCATAATACATCTTTCTTCATTTTCAGACATACCCTCTGAAAATCAGTTACACCACATGCTGAGTTTCTAGTATTTTCCCCAGACAACAGTCAAAACTTAATAAAAATTTGGAATTGTGTTAGGAGTCATATCTAAGATCTGATTTAGGATTTAGACATATTTGCATTGAATCTGAAGGAATGAGTTCCAATAGTTAGACAATGATATTATGTAAAATAAAATTCACCATTCAGTGTTACAACAGTGATAATGAGAGGTCAGCAGCACAATCAAGCACACATTAATACAAGAAAATGTACTGAGTCATTTCAACAGCAGCAAGCAGGCAAGGTTAAAATGTAAATGACTGACATGATACTTTTCTCATTAAATGCAAAGTACAATAAGGCACTAACATTTTCCTCACAATTTATTCTGGAAGATTATTAACCTTCCTCAAAAAGAATAAACTTTTAAACTCATTTAGTAATACATGCATTGAAAGTTTATGTACACAGAATATGGGTTTATTAACAATACAGTGGATCTGTTTTTGTTTTGTTTTGTTTTGTTTTGTTTTGTTTTTTCTAGGGCAAAATCTAGATTATCAACTCATACGCTTGTTTTGGGTAAATGTCACAGAGTGTGCTGCTACATTAATTTAGGTATTAACAGAAGAAAGAGCTCCATCTCATATTCCACTCCAGCTGTCCACTCCTTCCTCTTGCTTTCACTCATTTCATCCCATGCTGAATGAATTCAATTCACTTCCCAAAGAAAATGAAGTGAAATGAAAATTGAAAAGTTCTGTTGAGATAATGATTTGGTTCTGTTCTGTGAAGGTCTGATAAATGGCAAAGTTGGAAAGAATGAGAGTGGGAAGATAAAACCGCCTCTTCCTCATCATCATCAAAGAGCTAGATTTATTCAGTATCACATCATTTTACTTTTTGTTATCACAGAACCCTCAGACAAAATGCTTGAAATTGATGCATTTCAGACAATGAGAATTAGATCCCAGAGAGATGCAGTAAGTGTACACAGGCTGTGTGTGATCCAGACTAGATTCATTTTAATCTGTGCAGTATTAGCACAAACATTTCCAGTCAAGCATAGCAGCATAGACTCAAATCTGTATTCAGACTGCAAAGATAATTAAGAAATTCAGTGCATATAATCACAGTATAATTTATGTGTGTGTGATATATTCTTTAATGGGGCTTTGCAAATTCTAGGTACTTCACCAAACTGCTAGTGTCTTCTGATGTTTGGTGACTGTGCAAAAGGGAAAAGACAGAACAGCAGAAAAAAAATTACCCAAAAGCAGAAACAAAAGGCAGTCCACCCTGTTATTTTTCTATGACTGTGAAAACATCAGAGTAACCAGCTCTTTTATATTGATATACAATCATACATATCTGTATGTCATGTTTTGTAATTTTCAGCTACCTGACAATAATCAATTACATCAAACTCATACAGAGCTATTATTGCTCTGGATATTATTGCTATTTTTTTCTTGTTCACATCAAAGTTTTCATAAATAGAATGGCATATTTTAAAGGTTAAAACTGAAATGTCTTATATCTCTTTAGTGACAGTGCAGGTTTAGCAATTTCTGCTCTCAGCACTTTTTCTTTGTCTCCATACTACCAAATCCATTGCGCCAACACAACATTTTGTGCAGCATTTGTGGTGAATATGGGAAAAACCTGATAAATCCTGGGTCAGCAGAGAGGAATCAAGAAAATCAGAAGAAGCCTCTAACTGTGTGAGGATTAAGTTGTGTGAGATGCTAACCTCATGCTGGTATTTCTACAATGTATATGGAGGCCTTATTAAATTGACCCTAGAGAGTCTGATGTCTAGAGAATATTTTACCTTTTTCATGAAGCTTCTAAATGTGTCTCAAAAATCCTCTCATTTCTGGAATTCAGAAGCCCACTCTTTATCTAGGGCCACTATGACTTAGCTGTTTGCCATTTGTAAATCTCTTCATGGAATAATCCTAAACTTGTTTGAAAATAAATCTTCTTGATGACTAAAGATTCTTAACTTATCACTTTATTCCTCTTTTGCTTTTCTCCCAGGAAAGTAGCTGAATTTAGATAAATTTGTATGCATATGGACATATTCATGAGCATGTGTATACCAGCATGTATATACTAGTCATGTAAGCATGATTATGGTTTTTTTTTTCTGTCTAAAGAGAGGGATACCATTCATGTCAACATGATTAAGATGTTATCAAGCCCTATTTACAATTTAAAATATACTTTTTAGCTGAATGTTAAGTTTCCACTAAGAACCACAGACATAAATGTTTCTCACCTGTTAGATCTGGCAGTTTTTCTAGCTTGATTTAGTTTCTCATTTTTTGAGAACAAGGGTTTCTGTCACAGTTAAGTCCCCACAGGAAATGTTGCTCATTTATAGATCTATAATTCTGGAACACTTTACTGACCAGACGCATTGCATCTGGAGACTAGGTATTTGGTTTCCATTCCAGGGGCTATGCAGTAAAACACGTATCATTTAGATGTTCTGAGTTTTGGCTAATTTCAAGTCTATGTGTAATGACTAGGTCTATTCATATCCTTGACAGTAGGAAAATGCTCAGGAGATTGATTTTAATGTTAAGTCTCAGTAACACTGCAGCCTCCAAATCAGAGATTTTAGTCACAAACTCTCATATTTCTTCACCTTGCACCCTCATATCCTCATACAATGAGTTTTCTGTGCTTTTAAGTAATTGTTTTTCACAACAAACTTTATCATACAGTTTTTTTGCTATTTTACCCTGATAGCCATGTCTCCAAAATAATTTTGGAAGGCTGCTATATGGGATCTGTTAAGTCATGGCGTGAACCAGTGATTGAGCACCTGGTGAAAGGACATAGCCGGCCCTGGGAGCACAAGTGAAGCAGTTCACCTGTGTGACTGGAAGGTGTGGACTCAGGATCTGTCTCTCCCTAACCTCAATTGAGGCCTAGCAGCTGTAAGGGAAGTATCTCTAATTGGAAACTGTCTCCTTTGGAGAGTTCAGCAAGCCTTGATCCTCAGAAAGGGGTAAGCAATTCCTTATTTATTACCAGATTCTAATCAATATATTTCTTGAGTGATTTGAAACCAATTTAATGCAGCTAAGTCTGCTGTTTCCTATCCTTACAGCTACATGTCTTTGGCATCTTTCCCTAGACCATCTCAAAATGCTTTATGAAAAGTGGATAAGTATGTCAAAGACACTTCTGTACGTAAAGGGAAATGGATTCTTACATATCCCCAATCTTTCTTCTCCTGTCCTGTTTTGCTTCTCATCTCTCTCCTCTCATACACTAATATGCTTTCAAATAACTTTGATTCGTATATCTCTTCAACAACTGCATCTAACTGTAGGCTGTAACTACCAGACAAGATTGCATCCTAATCCACATAGCCATCAAATCCTGTTTTCTTTCTGAATGTTTTGTTTTCTTTCTTTTCCATTATATTTCCGGTTTTTTACTGCCCGTTTAATTTACACTTGTGTGGTCATTGAATTATCCTTACTTCAGCAGTATCTTTTCCATTTTTCTTGTATTCATTTTTTTTTTAATAAATTCAATTACTGTTCCTTCTCATTTCATTTCTTCTTTTTCACTTTTTAATTTTTGTCCTTTGAACTGCAAATCTGACTTTTCCTTTGTGTGTATTTCGTTTTTGCTTGAATAAAAAAATCTGAAAACCAACTAGACTCGCTTAAAAGCAATTTTTCTATTTTCAATTAGGTATGAGAGAGCTTCTCATGTACTTATATTATATATATACACACACATACAAGGATGTATATATGTACATATGTGAACACACACACACGCATACAGATGTATATATATATTTATATAAGGAAGTAAATCAAAAGACATCTATTTTTTCACTGAATGCCTTATTTGTGTTAACAACATAAATATCATGGCATAGGAGCACACATTGCCATTCTAGGTACTTAACTGGGAAAAGGCAGACAGCCAAGTTATCTACTGAAGCTGATTTGTAGACATAAGTGTTTTAGATACTACTTTTGTTTGCACAGCATTAAGTTATGAAGATACAGCAGAGACAAAAGGCACAGGGTTTCTGTCAGAGTGAGTGAGGTATCTTTTATACCCTCACTCCCAAAAAGTTTAAACAGCTGCCCAAGACATAAAAGTAGCACTGCTGCTAAAACATAACATAACTAGATAACTCAGTACTAGTTTTCTTGAAAAAGTTACTGGTTCAAGTCACTCCATCAGCTGATGTCCCTTCTCAGTGTCCCTTGCTTCCCCCTTGTTTTCAGCTACCATATTGTGCCTTTCAGCACTTAGAATGGAACACAGAGCTGCCTGCTTCCAAGACTCAGACTAGGCACTGGGATATGGTGCTGTTTTTGCTAGCATTAAAAATTTGTTTTATCTTTCATTCCTGGATATTAAAAAACAAACAAACAAACAAAAACCTGAAAAACCCCATGAAACCATTTGAAGATACAGAAGATTTGTGAAGTACTGACTTTTAGAAAGAGACAAAGGCCCCATGGTAATTCTCAAAGGTAGGGAGTAAGAGGATGGCATTCTCCCCTTTTAAAAACTCATGCGTGTGCCATTTTTCCAACAGATATGAAATGCGAGCACCATCCAGTGGCAACAGAAGTAAATAACAGCTGAAATGTTTCATTTCCTCATTTCCTCCCCAATTTCCCCCCCACCCCACCCCACCCCCCCCACACACACACTCTCTCCCCCGAAACCACAAAATATAACTAAACATTTAAAAGCGTTCATCAAGTTTCCTGCATTTCTAAAAACTGCCGTGTAGATTAAAAACTACTTTATGTGCACAGTTTTTGACTAATGTTAAAAATAAATAAATAAAAAGCATAGTAATTTAAGGTATCTTTTATTATTCTTAATTAAAAGTCTCTGAACTAAGTCTAATATTCCTACTATTTTAATTATTAGAGACTTCTTCAAAAAGACATTCCAGCTTAGAGGCAGAATGTTATCCAGGTTTATTATCCTAAAGACAAAATAAAAAAGAAGAGATCTCCAGGGCCACTAGCAGTGAAGAGAGCTCTCTGAACCAGACCCTGCCAAAGGTCAAGAGGTAGGCAATATGTGATAGAGAATACTCAGACCTATGTACAAAATCTGTTTCAGCTTTTGCTCTCAGAAACTTATAGGCCGTAGAGATGAAAAATAAGGCAGTAGAAATCCTTATCTGTTTATGATTCAGAGATGTGCATTTATCTCAAATGAAGTAATTTGTTTATTGATTCAATGCTGAAAAATGCAACTAAGTTCTGTCCTCTGCTCGTTATAGGTAGTGAAGTCAGAATTTACATCTAATTTCAAAGATTTCTGAGGTAAGGAATAAACTATCGATCTGCTATCATGTCAGTTCACAGTGATACATCAGACTGCTGTATTCCTTGTCCGTGTCCAGTAGTTTAATAACAAGAGAGCAATCTCACTTACTATTTTTGTTTTCAGTTTCTTCAGTCACCTCCCATTGGTGTTGTTCTTACAGATAGCCTAGCCTGGTATTGTCTCAGCAGTGCTATGTTCTAATAATTGGCAAAGCAAATTACAGACAAATACCTTGTCAATTTCTTTATTCATAGGTTAAAATGTAGTGGCATACAGTTCTTAGCAATTACTGACTGAAAAAAATTATTGGCATAAAACAAGCAAGAACAGAAGAAGACTAATTAAAAAAAGCCATCTTGCTTCAACTTTTGATTACATACAGAGTAATATACATATTTACAAGTATATTATATAAATATAATATATATGTAATCTCATAACCACAATAAATATCAAGGTCTTTTTTAGGCACACAGTATAGAAAAAAATGCAGAATCTGCACAATCCTTAAGATTCTTGGAGTGACTCACTCTTACATTGTTTTCACACTGAAAAAACAAATATTTTACACAAAATACGTAGGTTGCTCTGAAAGTAATGCCTCCTATTTATTTCCACAGAAACAACAACAGATGCAAAGAGAACTCTATCTGATTGACAGCGCAAATTCTGAGCTACAGAACACTGTTTTTGAACATAGTCACCAATGTTAGCTATGCATTTTCACCAGCGATGAACAAGAGCCTGTGTACCACGCTTGTTAAAATCTGTACCAATGAAGATGGCTTACTGTTTCACAGCTGCTGTGATCATCATTTCTAGGAAACTGTTGCCCATACAGTCCCCATTTCATCAGCCTAAAAAGATGGAAGTCAGAAGGCACCAAATCTGTACTATGCAGTGAGTATGGTGGGATGGTCCATTCAACACTGGCAATGTGCTCTGTGGTATTCAAAATGTTGTGGGGCCTGGCATTATTGCGTTGCAAGAGAAAGGTTAACTTCTCCTGTCCTGACCTTGGAAGCAAACTTCAGCTTAGTCAGAGTCATTATGTAGTGGTCAGGATTTACAGTTTGTCTGGGTTCCAGGAATTCCAGAAGGATCACTGTTTTCCCATCAGAAAAGACAGTGCACATCACTTAACCTGTTGAAGGCTGTGTCTTAAACTTTCTCTTTGATGAAGCTATATGTCACTGTTCCATAGACTGCTGCTTTGACTCCAGCTTATAGTAGCAATTCCACATTTTATCACCAGTAGTGATGTGATCCAAGACACTGTCACCTTCAGCCTTGGTCCTGACAAATTTAAATACAGTGTTTTTTTGGGTGGTTGGGTTTTTTGTTGTTGTTTTTTTGTTTTTCTGCTGTGACCATTTGTGGAACTTATCTGGTGAAAACTTTGTGATATTTCAATATTGCTGCCATCGTTTCCAGCACATTAGAGCTAATATTCAGTTCCATACGCAGTTCCCTAGTTGTAATCTACGCTCTTCTTTTTGTGATATGATATTTGTGCATGGCCATCCAAAACCTGGCTTTCCTTTCACGTCACTGTCACCATTCCTGAAACACACCACCCACATCCTCAGTGTGCTCATATCCTTATATCCATTGTTTGGTCTCCATAAATGTTCAGCAAGCTCTGATGAAGGTCAATACAAGCCATTTTTTTTTTTTTTTCCCATGAAGGACTTCAGTGACACACCTTCACTTCATATGCACTTCCACGTCAGATGTCATTGTTAGACTGCCCCTCAGCAGCTATCTGTCATATGGTAACAAAATGTAATGGATTACTGGTGGGAAGGTTCAACCACTACAGCCATACCACCAACATCCACTTCTGATGTCATCAGCCAATATAATAGAATAGGAGGCATTGCTTTCTTAACAGCCCTCGTATGCTAATACAGTTTATGCAGTCCCCAGTACACAGGGAATCTTTTCTTGCCTTCCCTTAAGTCTACTCCTTGATTTTTCTAATACTATTGCTCTATACAGATATTACATAAGAAAATAGTTTGCAGGTTTTTTACTCAGCTAATAGCCTAGGTAATTATCATTGCTAACAAAATAAGTACAGCATATCTACATAAGGTATATACAAATGTGTACACAAACATAAGTTTGGTGAACTTCTTCAGAGCTCACTTTTAATACTGGGGTGTTAATCTGGAAGCAGAAAAAAATATATATTTTCAGTGATATTACCTCAGAAATATTACATTATTTGAGTGGGACCTGGGCTTCAGTGATAGAAAGCTTTAAAATTGGAAATTAATTAAAAAAAAAAAAAAAAAAAAAAAAAAAAAACCAAACAGAAAAAAAAAAAAAAACAACAACAATTCTCAGCTACACTGGCAGAAGTAGGCTGCCACTGATTTTCCATTTATTATTTTCAGTGCAAATGAAACTCAGAGAATTAATCCAAAGGGAGTTTTCTCAGCCTGTACAGACAGTCATAACATTGACTTGAAGACTGTCACTATGGAGCACCTGAGATTGTACCTTAGTATGTGAATATGACTGCCTCTCCTAGGGGAGCCATGATCAGAGGAGAAACAAACAGAGAATTTTCTTTTTTCTGCAATTACAAGTCAGATTCTGGCATATCAGGCATATCTGCCATTAAGTATCCGATACCATAGCGTCCATTTGGAGCAGTGTCCAGAGTTGGTGATCCAGTCTGTTTTCGATATATGTTTTTCCCAAAATTTGGAGATGGCACTTCACTTGGACTCTTCCCATGAATTAGACTTGTATTATCTCCCTCCAGATTAACAGGCTCCTTTATTATCCGGCCTCTTTTGTAGGATACAGATGCCAAGCTACCAGAGCTGTCATCAATAAGGTTGCAGCGGCGCACTATTAAGACTATCGGGACTGGCAGTATGGCTAATACAATCAGAGATATACAGACAATCATTCCCCATGTTGGATAGCTGTGGAACTCTTCAGTAGCCTAAGAATGCAAAGAGAAAAAGGTCATATACATTTTTACTTTATAAAGAACATATTTGCAGTTCTCATTAAGGCCTGAAGTTTTCAAATATGTGCTCATCTACTTGTCATCTTGCATCCACAGTGTAGGCATCACTGCAGTTTTTGAAGGTGAACAATCTTGGAATGGATGACTGGTATTTTCCTGCCAGGAAGCAGGGCCAAACTGCCATCCCAAAGTTTCTGAAATGCTCAGCACTAAAGTGGATCCCAAATCATATTCAGCCTTCTCCTACATTTGCCTGTAGTTCCCTGATCCTTTAAAACAGAAGAGCAGTGTGCAGTGGTATCTGTAACTATGCCTGCAAATTAAACCTTTGTTTGGTATGCTAACAGCTGGAGTAGACAAGGACTGTTTCAGATCATCTCATGGAATTGTTCTGCTTTGTCTAAACTTCATGTAAACTGTAACTCATTTACTGGGCCAGTGACTCTACCCCACAAGCATGCCTCTCTACTCCAAGCATGGACAACAATCTCAGTTTGTCTAACAACATAATTAGTATTTAATTTTTTGAAGGGAAAGGAGCAACCCAAGCCCACAATATGGAGGCATGCTGAATTCAAAAGTCTACTTATTGGACTTGCTTAAGACAATCATGGTATAGATTAAAATCCACGTTCCACATAAGGCACAGCAGGTACTACCTGTCTCCAAAAAGGAAAAGATGCACTGCTAATCTCAATATTTAGTTCCATGTAAAAAATCGATGGGCTATCTGAAATGATTTTTTCAGTGCTGTCACCAACAATTTTCTGCAATAATATCAAATTCAGTGAAAGTGAACAACTTCTCTTGCCCTTAAAAACATCTCCAACATGCACCAACAAACTAAAACTTATATAAAAAAGCACAAATTTATGTCAAGTGGTTATATTTTAATGTAAAAGAATGACTTCAACATTTAAAAGATTGTTAATCACTATATCATTATTTATACTGATACTAAATTTATAATTGAAAACTTTTGTGGCTTTTTTGTTTTCTCCACATACTTCCAAAATACTTCTTATCTGATTACTATGATTGTGATGACATCTAGTATATACATACCGTATCTTCAATCCATGCATTGTAGCCAGGAGGACTTAATCCCATTTGGACAATACTAGCTACCAGCAAACATAACAGTACTAAAGGTGAAACGTACTTCCACATGTAGTAATAATACTGGCTTGGAGAAAATCCAAGCATATCTTTCAGATCCTCCATGAACCTGTGAAGGAAATAAAAGATCACTGTTACTCTGTCCACAGAGGTTTCAAATGCTATAAATGGTAGCATTTAATTAGAAAGAATAGACAAGTTGATAAAACGTATGTATACAAATGTCTGTACTGTAGCTGACTGGATGGCCTGAAAAAATAGAACTTTATTACCAGTTCTGGAAAGTTGAGCAAAAAATTACTCCACAGTGTAATGACTCTGCAAACTAGCTATTGAACTCTGAAGACTGAGACATAATACACTGTAACTAATACATTAAAATAGAGTCTGATGCCCTTCTAGTCAATAAAAGTTTAGGTTCCAAGTTTAATGTCTCATCCAAGTCACAATGTTGGATTGCTGAAGAGAAAATTCAGACTAGAGGCATCTTAAAGTGCATTAAATAAAACAATGTTTGGTGAGCAGAGAGAAATGGTGAAATATTTGTAATTTTACTAACCAATTGGATCACATTTATAATTATTCCCTTGAAACACAGGCTCACTTTGTGAGTTGAAATGATACTGTGCGTTACCATGTATTTTCTGAAGAATAATCTTTCATGTAGAAGTAAACATCAAAGCAGAATTGGAAAGCCAAGCTCCTTTCCATTTGCTTCTGTTAACAAGGATGAGTGGTATGGGAAATACATAAATATAACTTGCATTTTACAAAAGATTATGTTTTACTGAAAAGATTCTTAGTGCTTGAGTCTTCTCAATTCTGAATAGTGAATGCTAATTCTGCAATGAAGTAGCTGCCTAAGGACTTTGGTAAGTGTAATAGCAGTTCAGACAATGGAGGTACCCAATTTTTTTTATAAACAGAATTGATATCAAGATTATTTGAACTCATTTAATGATAAATTAGTGCTGGAAAACTCATCACATACATAAAGATGGCTTAGGAGAGGATGGTCTTGGTAGCTGCACCTCCTTATCCATGTTGAAAAGGTTGCAAGATAATGAGGACAATCCCTATTCATATGCAAAGGGAGACATCTTCCTTCTCCCAAGAACATCTAGCCATCCATCCCATGTCAACAGCTGGCTGCAAACAAGAGCTGAGAAATCAGTCTGCCCCTCATCCTCACCTCACAACTCACACAAGAATCCTTCTCTTTCTGTTTCTGTCTTTTTTATGGAGGCTGACAAACATAAAATTCTGTTTCTGCCTCATACAGATGGCCTTATTCTGCAATGAATGGTAAACTACATGAGCAGTTTAGGTACTCGAGGCAGTGAAAAGGGTGAGATTTCAGAGGCAGACCAGACCGCCTACTGCTGTAGATGAAGCCAGATGTCATGGATATAGCCTATGACCCTTTCCAGTTTTTGTGAAGGTAGAAGAAAAAGCAGATGCTTCCAAAGCAGACCAACACCAGCCATAGCTACTATTCACCTACACCTTCTTGGCCCTGTTGTCAACCTGAGCATTAGAAAGCAGCAGGACTACGCTTTTGAGCAACTGACAGGCCAGAGAAGATACTAGCCCTCCTCTCCCCTCCTCAAAAGAAGACTTTATAGGAGTATGTAGTAGGCTAAATTTAGCACGTGGGCAGCTTGTAAACCATACTGGAAAGATGCTTAAACTCACCTATAGTTTACAGAAATTTACAAAAAACTTTTTAATGCTTGCTGAGGCATGTGTCATCACTTCTAAGCACATGTGAAAATAACATATCTTACAGATTCTGCAAAAATAATTTTGAATCCATATGTGTATTGCAGTGTAAAAGAATATCTTTATACATAAGTTATGGTTTGCATAGTATTAACAGCTGAAATAAAAGTTTGTGAAGTTTTACATCTGCCTCCTTGTGCCTCAAAATTGCAAGTTATGATCTGAACAAAACTATTTTTGTATTCTTGATGGAATACAATGTCCCAGAGCCAGTAGAAAAAGAGAATATTTTTAGAGCTAATTATTTTGGAGTGTGCACAAGCCTTGATTCTCTTTTAATTCCCTTGTGGTCCTAATCCTTATTGAAATGTGTGCATGAAAAAAGTCCTTATAGCAATAAATACATTTTGAGAGCAGTTACATATGTGAACTTGCTGTCACATAAACATTCAAAGAAATTTTCAACCACATAGTTTGGGGTATTCTACTCTTTGTTTACACCACAGTGAAATACGCCCTTAAAATGAAGCTGAATTTACAAATGGTTTATGCCCTCTAAAATTGTTTTTTCTTTCCATGTTACCCAGCTCTTCACCTAATTGAACATAAATCTGTTCTCTTCATTTTCAAAGTCTTTCATCACCTTCTTCACTCTACTAATCTTTTTCTATAAGCCACCAATCTCACATTCTTTCAGTTTCTGTCAAAAGATGTAGAAACATTAGAGAAATGATTTTCTTCTTATATCACTGTTATGACTCTTGAAATCCTGTCCTTACTGTTCTTTACATATATAAATTCCTGATAATTGCCCATCCAGCCTTCTTTCTACCTCTAATTTTGATTCTTTTATTGCATTCTCTTCTCTATTTGTTCTATAGGTTTCACTATGCTTTGTTCCAAACCTGTTCTTTAAAGACTCAATTCAAGTCCAGAATGACCCACTTTGACTCCTTTACCACACCAAGAATAATAGTTTTATAATCACACAGACCAGCAAGAAACAATCACAAAAATAAATTCCTGTTTTCATCCTTAACTCCTGCTGTGCTCATTTTGTTTTGCTTTTCTATTTCATCTTACACTTAGCTTAGAAAGAAGGATATCTTTGAATTTATGTGTTCATAGCAAATAGTTGGTGCTATAGAATTACAACAGTAATAAGTATTGTAATGAATACTCTTGATATGGTGATATGGACAGGGAAATATATTTCCTTTAACTTACTTTTCTATTCCATAAATTCGGGTAACTGCAATGTTCTCCAAAATGACCACAATAAGCAGGGGCAGAGTAGCTGAGTAGTCATCAAACATCGTGACAAAATAATTTCCAGAGCGCTGTACAAAGACCAGGCCAATAAAAAATGCTACCAAGCAGCAGATGACTAGAATGAAGGACAAAAATGTGAGTTGTAATAACAATTTTCCACATAAAAAGAGGAAATGAGGTGAGAGTTTGAAATAGTGAAGATGTAATTTAACGCATTATTTCGTTTAATCAAAGTTGGATCATTTTCCTTATTTTGGACTAAATTTTGAGAATATAAAGAACTCTAACTACTCCATATGCAACAGAAAAGTCATGAAATTGTAAGTATTGGAACTGCCATACTAGAGCAGCCCTTGTTAAGCAGCACAGATTAATCAATTGATTTTTCTCATTAAACATTTCACTTAATGTGACCATGAGAATAAAACAAAGAAAACTGGTGAGCTGAGCATCATATTATTTAGTCATTAAGTCCCCTACATAATAAACATATATTTTTTCCAACTAATTTCATCAAGAATGGGATTGAATGCTTAAGCAGCTACAAAATAAGTCAAATTCAATAAACTATGAAATCAGTTGTATGCTGAGCTCTAGCAAGACTAATTCTCCTTGAAGTATCTTTTATTCCTCACACTGAGAACTTAAGCTAATGGTATATTGTACAAATTCCAACTGTTTGCTATTGAATAAAGTAGTGAAAGGAAATCAGGATGCTTTTCTTAAATACTGTGGTGTGAGATGACCGTTCTTCAACACAGGCAGAATCTCTCCATTGTCACTGTCATTAATCACACTGACTTTTATTACCAACTCAGAGAAAAAAAAAAATAAATTGAGTAAAACTGTATGTATGTGATTTTAGAAAACCTTTTTACATTGTGTTCTCGCATTATGTCTTACCATCTTATGCACAATAAAGCCGCACCCTTAGTTGAAAATTACACTCTGGTAGGTACACTATGGGTAACAGCATATACACACACTGACTCCACACAATAACTTTAAGCACATTAGTTGATTTCTCTGAGAAGTAGAACTATAGTGAAAAGTTGCAAGTATATTCATACTTCCATAAAATCTGATGATTTGTGGTTTCTAAACATGAGCTCTAGTGCAAGCATAATTTTTATTGAATCTCAATGATACCGTATGAAGCTTAACCCAGGCATTCCAGTTTTATAATTATAAAAACACTACACTACATCGTAATACTTTGAGCACAACTGACTTAAATACTGAAGATCATACATGTATAACATTATTAAATGCTACCAGAGAAAAGCAGTTCTTTAATATTTCTTTTTCATATGGCATAACAAGGAGTTACTGCAAAATGCACCATTATACCAGGGTAAACAGCTGATTTCTAAATGTCACATTAGTTACTAGCTGTCCCTAAAAAATAAGCTGATTAAAATTGGTGAATATTTTTAATTTAAAATAAAATAAAAATTTAAAAAGCATGTTTTGCATTATTATGTGTTACATACTACCTTAATACTCAACAGTTAGGAAAAAAACAAAACAACAAAACAACAACAACAAAAAAACAGTATTCTGCTATACCAGGCAGCAGTTAACTCTTTCTTCCATATATCCAGAAAAGAATGATAAAGCAAAAGGATTGGGGGTTTTTTTTTGTTGTTTTTTTTTTAAATATTATTGCTTTTTGTTCCTAAAAAATCCAATTTTGTACATAACAGATCAAGTTGCAACTCTCCTGAAGATTTCCAGAAACTCTTTTTCATATTTTATGCTGATTTTCTATCTTAAAATAAAACAAACAAAATAAACCTGCTACAAGATAATCAAAACTATGTGAAGAGTTTATAACTCACATAATTTAGACATTAAAAAGAGAAAAAAAAAAAACCCAACAAACTTGTTTGAGATCCTTTACGCATTCAACAGAGAAAAATATGTTCTTATGGAGAGGATTTTTAACATAATAAACATTTCATAATACATTAAGATTTAATTTGCTTTTATTGTTATGACTTATTGTAACTTGGAATATATTTTCATTCTTTCTTTTTGCTTTGTTTCCTTTATTTCTGAGACAGGCTTGGATGGAAAATACTGTAGAAGAGCTCAGAAGAACTTAATGTAAAGAAAGTTTGAACAGAAGTTCTCTATTAAATTGAAGTTCCCTTTTACAGCTCTTATAGCATCCAGAAGAAGTTTTTACTCGTACATATTAAGAGGCATGTGTGTGGACATACAGTCTGGAACAGTGATTTTCTCATCTGTTAAATGTAAGTACTGAAAAGTTTAACATCAGAAAACCAAGACTTACTATTTTTGGCATACTGTTTTGGTAAAAAAAGAATGGTTGTGAAACTCACCAGTAAGAATTTCTTTCCTAATTTTGAAAGTATCAACAATGGGTGTGATGATGCCTTCAATGGTTCCAAACATACTTCCAAGTCCCAAATTTACCAACATAAGGAAGAACATGACTGACCAGAAAGGAGAAGCAGGAAAGTGGGTCATTGCTTCTGTAAAGGCAATAAAAGCTAAACCAGTTCCTTGAACGGCCTGTCAGAAAAAAAATCCACATTATAATTCATGGATAGTGGCAGTAGTCTTAGTAGAAACAGTAGAGTGACATTTTGACTTCATGCTCTATTAACAACATAATTTTTTGCTCTTTTACAGATAATTTTGCACAGAGCTATTATATCAAATGGCTACAACATACACCGTAGTACCTCCTATTAGTTTATAAAGGACTTCATTTCTGTATCTTTGTTTCAGACTAAAAAGGCTGGAATAGTACAAAACATTTTCATTCCTAATTCACTAATTTATATCTTAGCTTCAATGTTGGTGCAACTGCACACAGGTCAGTGCTTCAAACTCAAAGTCTCTTTGTAATAAAGTCAGAAAAATGTTTTCTAAATATATAGTTTATTACAAAGATTTGAAAACAGGATGATGTTAATTAAACAAATGTCTAATAAGTAAATAGCTATATTTGTTTCCACTGAAGTGATATATATATAAAATAATATTAAATAATTTTGACATTAAAAGACATAATTGAGACATTGAATAGATACGTCTCAAGTTAGAATTTGGAAAAATGCCTGCAGTCAAACAGAACTTCGAAAATTTATCATCTCTTCAGGAGTTCAGCATTCTAGAAATCAGTGAAGATGTCAAACCCAAAAGTGTTCACCTGAGCATAGATGAGATCCTCAACAGAATCATACTTTCATACAGACTGCTATAGGTAAGAATATTGATACTGATAGGTATATTTCAGTCTATTTCAGGCTTGCAAATATTCCCTCTTCATAATATTTTTATTTAAGATGTATTTATTTCTCTCACCTTGTCAAGCTCATCTTCAATTTGACAAGATTTCAAACCAAGAGAATTAAACTCTTCTTCTTTAACTTTCTGAATAATGTCATAAACTAAATTGTAATCTTCTGCTGTAATGCTTGAGAAATTTATATGATGTGGAATCATATCTTGGCTCAGATTTCCAGCTTTCAAAAGTGTTAAGATCTTCTCTGAATTTCTGTAAAACACAATAAAGTAGAAAAATCAAACTTGATGATCTACGTGCATTCATAAATGAAATTTACCATAAAAATAATAATTAAAAAATTGATATTCATACTGGATAACACATTTCTCATTTATGATATTGGCTTTGAAGCCCAGAACTGCAAACACCACCAAGGTTGCCAGCACAGAAGTGAAAAAATTGATGAAGGACACCAGTACAGCATCAAAATGGCAGTTGTTGTCTCTCTTGTTGTAGCTTGAAAAGGCAATGACTCCACCAAATCCAAGCCCTAAGGCAAAGAACACCTGAGTAGCAGCTTCTCTCCAGACCTTGGGCTCCAGCATTATTTCAAGCTGTTTGAAATTAGATACAATATATGTCAGCTATAACATGCATTTCTGTTACACACACACACACACACACACACACACACAAAGAAATCCACTGAAAAAAAACAAAACAATACATGAAGACAACCTACATCGTAAAATACTAATAGCCCACTGTACCCCGATATACTTTCATTATGATAAAGCTGAGTGTAACACTTTAAGTTGGATGCACTTACAGACCAGAATTTCCATTTAATTTATACAATATAAATCTTAAAGTGAAATACTCTATACAGCAGGTTCCCAATAATGAGATAATACAGAAGTTATGTGATAACTGAAATAGCAGCTAGTTACATTGTGAAATCAGAGGAAATACCTGTCATTTTTAATTCATAGTACTTGCTCACCTTATTTTTACAGTAGTTGTACTGACAGGCATTAGAATTAAGATTTCTTTTGGGAACACAAACCCATTTATAAATGCACTGAATAATAAGTACACTGAATTTTTGTTGTTGTTTTTTTTTAAATTCAAAAAGCAACAAATTGAATATGAAATACACATGCTTATATGGAGTTCTATTATATGCAAATATGTAAAGCAAAAATGTAACATAAAACAAACACTTGGCCACCAGAATTTGTATGGTGAACAAGTAGAATCTCCCTTATAAGAAGTTCAGAGCATCCAGCTGAAGTTAAATGAGTGATGTGTTCTAGGAAAAACTAATCTCTGTACCTCAATTTAAATGTTAACTCCATAACCATTGCTCTTCAGATGATCACACTTCAAGAAACATCTTTGTTTAAAGTTATTAGTCATAGTATATCTATTTAAGATCCTCCTCAATTCTGAATCATAAAAAAAAGAAGTGCATACTTCAATACTTCATCTTCTTGAGTTGACCCAGTGTCTCTGTCCATTTAACAATGACAAACCTTACTTCTTCAAATACTGTTTCTTTTCTACAACTCAAACCTTATTAAAAACAGTAAGACTGAAAAGCATCAATAGATGCCAGCAACAGAAGACTATCTTCTGAGAAAAAATCTGCAATTGTTGTATGCAGATAACAAACACCTTCCTCAGTCTTCTAAGTACACACCCAAAAATAAAATACATTTGAAAATAAGGGTTTGATTATACTAAAATTGTTTCTGATAAATGTATATACTTTTTTTAATAATTTCAATGCTCAAGTAGCTATTGTGTGTACTTCAACCTACTTGTATCAGAGGCATGCTAGAGACATTACACTAGAGGGTGCTATAGGAGTAGTCTAATCTACTACAACTAATATTTTGATAATAATAATTGTAAATTGGCAGATAAAGTCTTTAAAGATTGTTTATCTTAACATCTGAAACAATCATATAATTAAACAATGAAGTAAACTATAAAGTGAGAATCAACTGCAGCTTCATGTTGCATGAAAGATGAAATAATAAAGGGTGAAGGGTGGATATTAAAGAGGAGTTTCAGTATTGATTCCTTTTTAGTATGCAGTGGTACATTTCTAGTTAAAGAAAGAATACTGTCATAGAGGAACCAGATTATAAATTCAAGAGGTCTGTATTCCATCTCTGCTATAGATCTCTTCTTAGTCAATAAGCATTTCTTTTCTCTGTTCCTCAGATTTCCCTAAATTTGCCTAAGCAGCCTGAAAGCTCCTACAGAACAACAACTCTGCAAAGCAAGTGAAGTTTATTTCTAAAATAAATAGACCCTTTCAAAAATGACAAATCAATTATTTAAATCTATGTAGTAGTCAACACTGTGACAGCCCAGAATTAAGCATTTAAATTACAGAGAATCACAAGATTAAAAATGCACTACTCTTTTCATTCCTTGGTCAACTCATCAAGTTTTCTAAACCTCCTAATTCCTACATAACACTTTCAGTTTGAAAGCTCTGAAAAAGCAGCTGAGTTTGGGAAACTATCGTGTAAGGGAGGTAACTCCACACATACATTTAAAACACTTGGAGCCTTATAGACCTCAGGGACTGATACTTTGGCACTGAGGTCAATGCCAGTTTTGCTACTGAAGCAAACAGAAAAATTTTTCATCTTTTATGAAGGAAATATTCTTATCTGAGGGCACTCATAAATGGTCAAATTGCCCCTGAAACTTTAAATTCACTTTAATAAATAAATAAATAAATAAATAAACATACCTTTGGTGTGAACATGTGTCTAATTCCATCCCATGATCCGTTAAGGAGCAGTCCTCTGACCAGAAAGCACAAGAGTACCACATAAGGAAAAAGGGAACTAAAGTACATGATCTGAAAAACATTAGAAAGAAATTTAACATGACATGAGTCGACATTATTTTCAATGGTTTCACACTCAGTATCTTTTGTACATATGGCTGAATTTAGAACTATTCATTCACAGAGAAATATACAAAACACACTCCTGGAAAAAACTAAGCAAAATCACAAGACTGTACTCAAATAAATTCCATACTGTATGAAAACAGTACAGTTGCAAGTATGTTAACTAACTGATAACAAATTGTAAGCCTTCTAGGGAAACTCTGAGAAGTCAAGGATAAGATGAGGAGAAAGACAGAAACTGTTTCAGAAATGTTTCCCATTACAAATGCACTTTAATACAAGTACATGATATGATAAAGATGGAGAACGAACAGAAAGTCATTCTAAGTACAAAAAGAGAAAAGAAGCAGTCAGTGGAAAGTATTCAACAGGTGGAGTCAAACCACTAAGGAATGCTTATTCACACACATAAAAATATATATATATATACATAGAAAAAAATAAAAAGGAACACCGGGGATATTGTCTGATCGGCGGAACTCATTCAAGATCTCATTAGTTTGACCTATAAAAGCAATAAACCAATATTGCTTTGACTATTGGATGAGAAAATGTCACAGAGCCTTGAAAATCCAGAAGTGTACCACTGCATGATTCCCAACACATTAAGCTTTTTTTTTTTACTGTTTAATATGAAGGTCAACATTTCCGGGCTTCTGTGTCATCAAATAGAACATATTTCTGGCATGGTGATTGACTCATTCATCTAATAATCAGAGGAAGTAAAAAATTTGTAACCAAATATGATCTTTCACTCTCCATCACTGAAAATCAAATTTATTCTCTGCCTTAAAGTTTAATAAAACAATTCTATTGCTAAACTTGAAAGTCATTTCTGTAACTGAAATATATTAAAGTACACCAAAGAGATCAAAGACAGCTCCAGCTCAACACAAAAATACCTACTAGCAAATAATTAATAGGTGACAGTAATAACAGTAAATCTCATCTGAAAATCCCTCTGGGAGGAACAGATCTCAGCAAATCATTCACTGCCCAGTCTGGCTGGATGGATGGGAAAGAAGTTAAAGTGATATATTCAGATCCAAAGGGATGGTCAGTCATTAATCAAAGAAACAACCAAGAATCCTGGCTGTGATAATGACAGAAGCATGGATACTCATGACAGTAGCAATAAAAAGCAAATACAAGGAATTTTGAAGGTCTAGGTGAACTGCAATCATGCTGAGCATTACAGATATGCTCAGAAACTTAATTCCCTAGACATTCAGAAGCACTCAAGCTCACACTGCATTAACAGTTCAACAAGGCTAAGGTGCAGTTACTTGCAACAGTTATGTTGATGAGAACCAAAATCATTTTTCTTCAGATCTCAGTCCCTGTTAAATTACAGTTCCCATGAAAATTACTACAGTTCATTTTAATGCTTAACTACTAAGAGACTAGAGATTAAACAAATAGTGGAGTGAGTCACAGCTTCCAGCCTACTCCTATATATTTTATGAGAGAACAGAGGGCGAGGTGAACAAAAACGTAGTGAAATAACTCTTAAATGTTTCAAAGCAAAACTCTGTCATTTAGGTGAACAGCATACTCACTTTGCCGGAAGACTGAATGCCTTTGATCATGGCTAAGCATACCATGACCCAGGCTGCCAGCAGGCAGATAGTCATCTTCCAATTTAAACCCCCACTCTCCGACAGAGAGCTGGAAATATTCAGTGCTTCTCTGTACCAGTAATAGGTTGTCGCAGAACTTTTTTCACACTCTGGTTCCACAACTGTCAAGACATGTAAGCAAGTAAAGATTGGTTCAGGACAGAAGTATTTTCCCAACAGTTCATTGCAAAGTTATTTCAATTTCCAGTACTCGCAATCGTGTCTTCAATGCTTTCAGAGAAACTGAATTCACAAAGAGTAAAAGAAAATAGAACTACTATCAATTGAAAGTTCTGGACATAACCTTTTAAAACACTCTTTTGGTGTTTTGGTCTTCCTCAGCACATCATCAGTACAAGTCCCAGGCAGAAATAATTTTCCAGTTTTGTAGGCAAAGACTTGAATTTCATTTTTAACCCATAAGATTACATTTCTGTGTTAATAACACAGCAATATTAAAGTGATGAAAAGAGAAAAAAAGGCTCCTACACACCTGTGTTCTTAGGAAAGGTCCTGTGCATTCAAACAGTTACTTATTTTTACTCTACTACAGTTCTGCCTTATTCATTTTATCAGTTTAAGGAATTTTCTGCATTTCAGTATATAATACAAAGAAATAGAAATAATTCTTAAAAAAAAAAGGGGGGGGGGGGGGTGTTTGCTTGACATTTTCATAAATTATTTTTATTTGACAATTTTTTTTTTTTTTTTTTTTTGAAACTAGGCCCTGAGTGAAGGTGATTAAAGAAAACAAGAGAAAAATATAGTAGGCATCAGATCTTCACCAAAATAAACTGTCAGAAGTGACAGGATGATATCAAATGTAATACTTTTCTATGTTTTAGCTTAGTTTAAATGACCTCTCCTGAAGTGAGGCTGAAAAAATCTGTCTTATCATTTGGGCAGGATAAGAACATGTAAACAGACAAAAAACTGTGGCTCAGACGTGGTCTTGTGGTCCAATGCTTGTGGAATACAGCTGATTTAAATGAGTGCCAACATTCACAATTACTGTTTATTTATTTCAAACAACTTAAGCAAGCAACTCTTGCAAAGACCATTTAAAAATATCGCACAGCTTTTCAAATATCCATGGCTATGGTATTCATTAAAGGAGGGGGAGAGGAATACAAAATATAATAAATGAAAATTTAAAATCTGATTTAAAAATAAATGAAAATAAATATTTCATATTTCAATAACAAGATAAATGCCATGTGTGCAATTATCATAACCAAAATCAAAGTATATGAAACTTTTCATGCTATTGCATAACACTTCCATACAAGACATTACAACAACAATACAAAACAAATAAAAAAATCAATAATCTTATTGTTATTGAACTACAAAGAAAAAAGTGCTTTAACCATATGCATTTTATTGATGTTTACATTTTTCTATTTTCTGCTTTGTTAGTAGTGCAACCTCTCTTATTTGTTGCCAGGATGTATGCCATACTAAAATGATAGACATCTCTTCTACCTTTATTTTTCACCCTGAAAAGAAGTATCAAAATCAAAAAGAAGTTATGAGAAATTGTGTTTGATGTTTTTTTTTCTGAGACATACTAAGTAAACTGATCTTATTACTCATTGCAAATGCTGTTGACTGTGATGTTCTTTTCCAAAACCTTTGCAAATGTCTTCGATTAGTTTGTTGTATTTTTTCTTATTAAAATGTAATACCGGATTTGCATATAACATTTTTCCCACAAATATCTGTTTAAAGTACTTTTTTTTTTTTCTCTCTCTCTTTAGTTTGAAAATCTCAAGCTTGATGTGACTGACAAAATGAGAATAGAGAGTTAAGAAAGTAACTCAATGTATTTCTTTTATTATTATTATTTAGTTAGTTAGTTATTTTTCCCAGTAAGCCCTGATGGAAATCCAGTGAAATTCAGCTGGAGTACTTGGATTTACTTACCGAGTGGATTCATATTTGCGTGATAAAAAAGAACACTAACAGACTTACATGTATGGGATGCATTTTTAACAAGAGGACACTGGTCCCATGGTAATGGATGCTGAAAAGACTGGGAAAAGTAAAACAGACTCCATCCGATAATGACATTGTAGTACAGAGCCACAAAGAAGCATACCTATTAGGAAAAAAAAAAAAAAAGAAAGAAAAGAAAAGAAAAAAAAAAGGAAAAAAAAAAGAAAAAAAAAAAGACATCAAAAAAGGTTAGATTAATGAATTACATTTTTTTATTCAAAAATAAAAAAAAACTCGCTGACATTACCTTTGTAGATTTCTGAGGGTCAGACATGCAACTTAATTTTCACTAAAATAAGTCAGACTAGGAACTGAATGGGTTATTCTACTATTCTACTAAACTTTGTTTAATCATGACTTCTTACACTTTTGCTTTTCTCTGCATTTATCATATGACACATGTATTTTCACAGGCTTGTTTTTCCCCTCAGAAGTCTAATTTGTTCCCAAGTTCGTAATCTCCAAAGAATCACAAAATACAAGTTAACTTGTTTTACAAGTACATCCATATAAACAGTTTTACTGTACTAATTTAAGATGTTCCTAAACAGTGTAAATTGACCTTATAGCCCAGCTACAGGTCAGTGTTTTTCCTTGTAGGAAAACAGAAAGTCTAAATCACACAAACCAGAAGTGAATTAAGGTAAAAAAAAAAACAAAACAAAACAAAAAAAACTTACTACACAGCTTGCAAACCCAATTCCTCCAAGTTTAGGGCTGATATAATTCCATACACCAATACTCCCTCGGCGGATTCTCTGTCCCACAGAAAGCTCCAAGAAAAAGAGTGGAATCCCTATGATCAGTAGCAAGATTAAGTATGGCACAAGATAGGCACCTACAGAAGGAACAAAGTAGAAGTAAGTGTGAGTGAAGAGTAACAGTTTTCTATTGCATATAAAGAATGATTTTCCTTGGTTGTTGGTCATAAATCTTCTAACATCAGAAAAGCATCCTAAAGCACTGTAACATTTCTAAGCAAACTTTACTAGAAGTGAATCATTACCTAACCTAGTTGGTTGTTCAAGTCATTACTTTTGCTTGTTTGAAAATTTGGGCATATAAGCAACTTTTTGTTGTTGTTGCAGAAGCTGACTCATCATTTCCTAACTCTGAACTTGGATTTGTAACAGAGCAGCAAGCCTGAATTTATAAAGGAAATACAGAGCATGTTTCACTGTTACAACACTGAATTTCATCCAATCTTCAGTGAAATTTCAAAAGACTCTTGTTTTGTGTTTGTTGTTGTTGTTGTTTGTTTGTTTTTCTCCGCATACAATTCAGATGCTTGGGAAGGGCAGAACAGCGATCCTATACAGCAAAGCAAACAACAGTCTTGCCCCATTTCTACCAGGCTCTAGGCAGATTCCAGAGACATGAGGTAGAAATAAGATGGACTTACCAGAGAACCAGATAGCCCACGTGGACTACTCACAAGATCCTGCTAATGACTTCTGAGAATGCAACTGTTACTTCATCTTTTATATGTAAGTGAAACATTTCCTCTTTTCAAGGCTGTATTTTCAGGGAGTGGTCACATACAATTCTAACTTCATGATGTATCTCCATCTATTTCAGCAGAACAACTTGCAAGCAACATTTACTCACACACTAAGTGCACTGACAGTATAGAGCCGAATTTCCCCTTTGTCATGAGGAATATATAGAACTACAGCTAAAACAAAATCTATGTACCAGCAATTAGAAGCACAGTACCTAATTTTCAAATGTGTGACTCTTACACTGCAGTATAGAGTACTGCGCTGGACACCCAGACCAAGTCTTTTAATCACAACCACTGCACAGCTAAAGAAAATCACTGGAAAGATGAGGCATGTCAAAGCAGGCTACAAAGCAACAGGTCAGAGATGGGGCTAGTAAAGTATCTAATCAGTCTAATCACTTATGTGATGAGAGAGAAGCTGAGCACAGTTCAAAAGCCAATTTTGGATTTATCCTCAACTCTAGCTAAGTACTACTTTAGGTTTCCATACCCAGTGACAACTTTCTAGGGCTTTTTCAAGAGCCTATCAAAATACACCGTAATTTACATATACTTAGCAGGTGGCTTATCTCAGGGAATAGGCTTTATTTTAGAAAAGTTAAACTTCCATAAACTGTGCAGGAAGCATCGGATTTTATGGTACCATCTGCTCCTATTTAGGTTTATTTCCTATTTAACTATTCATGAAACATGCACAAAGAGGACATTAGAATATCATCACCTTTGGTTGTAAAGAATTTAAGAAGATTCTAAGAATAGGGTAACTGAAGTCTTGAGCCCAAGAAAAATAAGAAAAATATACTGAGGGAAAAGAAAAATAAAAATACTGATCTTATTTACCCTACAAGTCTGTAGGCCACTGTTAGCAATGAAACAGCTCCTTGAGTTTTATTTTCGGGCAATATGGTAATGTCATGAAAGAACTAGAGCAGCATTTGTTCAAAAACTACACAAGGCTCTGAATAAAGTACTAGTTTAGAGAATACAATGCTACCTCATAGAGACAAATATCATGGTATATCTACCTATTTCATATACCATCTACTTAAGCATGTGATAGAAATATTTTTTGTCCTGCAGAAACAGCTACATTCCCAATTTGTCATCTCTTGTGGTTCACCTTGTATATGCACATAATGTTGCAAACACAAAGGACTTACTTCCTACTGCAAAATAATAATAATAATAATTAAAAAAAAAAAACCAAACAAACAAAAAAAACCAAAACAGAAGAGATAGAAGGAAATCTGACAAAATCTGAGAAAAAGAATAACAACAATATTTCAAAATGAGGGGGTCTATCAAAGAATAAACAAGACATATAACACTATTAAGTACTCTTATCACCTTCATTCTTCCAAAATTTCTGTGAAAGAGAACTACAATGATAATTCACATTGTAAATGAGACACGGAAGGTTAGGCTTCACTGGCTTTAAAAATGTGGTTGTACAATCATTGAAAACCAACTGTACATAGGGTGTTTTGTTTTGTTTTTTTTTAAATACTGTGACACTGCTGCAAATTATACCTAATGACTTAATTAAGTAGGCTTTGCATGGCTAGGCAGAGAAAAGCCTAAACATCTCAAAAAAAAATTGGGGCCTAAGTGACTTACCCTGTATCCCTCTGGATGACTGCACTAGAGCAGGAACTGAACCCAGCTCTTCTGTTCCCAGTCCACAACCTTAATCACAAGGCTGCAAAGTTAAGCACATATTTAAAGACTGGGCTGATGTGGGTGCTTTATGGTGCAGTATCAATGTAAGTAGCAGAGAGTTATCAGTCAGATTCAACTAAATGAATTAATTGAATGTGGTGTTAAATCCACACTACATCATATGTTACAAAACACAGTAATTCAATATGGATGGCCACTGGATATCATCTCTTTACTTAAGGGCTTGTACATGGGATCTGAAACACCAGTACTCTTATCAGTCAAACCTGCTGAGCTCCCTTCTGATCGTCTGTTTAAGGACATAATGGACAATGGTGCACATCTGGGTTTAAATACAATGTGATTTAAATACACAGTTATATAATCTGGTTGTATCAAAGTTGCAAAATGTTTCTGTGTCCTATAGCTCACATACTCCACAGTATCGCAGCACAAGTATTTTGTTGGATCCTTCCCTTGAAACAAGACATACTTCAATAATCTGAGAGACATCTTTACTTCATCATAAAACAGAATCACTATGGAAACAGTTCAGCATGTCTTTTATTTGCCAGTCCATGAAAGCATGTGTCCTTGGAGTAGCAATATTGAATAAGGTTCATTTTTATTTGAATTAGAACAATGAACTGTACATGCAGGCCTTGAACAGCATCTTAAAATTAGTTACATTCATATTGTCTGCCACATTCGTCAACTGAATAATTTTTTTGGTAGTTACAGTTTCGTTGTTCAGTATCCCCAGGTCTCCTTTCTGTAGTTTAAAAACCTTTCAACTCTAAAATCACTTTCTTTCTACTTTAAGTAAATTTATTCACAATTACAAAATACAAACTGTTTTTATCAAGAAAACTCTAATAATAACGATTTTATGTTTTATCAGTATGTTTACAGCCTGTCTTACAGATTGGATGATGTTCCTCTCAGTAGTCTTACGCAGATTTAGTATGTGTGCTGATTTACAAAACTGTGTTTAAATCCCCTTAGCCAATCAGCACTAATGAAGAATTTAGCTTGCAAAATAAAAAATCAGACATTTTCATTGCACTAAGATAAGACTAAATTTCATGAGCTGAATGCTCATGATGCTACAGTGTAAATTAAGAGTTCACAAACCATTGATTATACATTATTGATAAAAAGCTAAGTAGCAGAGCTGCTGAATATGTTATCTGTTGGAAATACAAGAGAGTATTTGCCTTGTTCCCATTCCTCTAAAATTTGTCAGTGAGACTAAATTATCCAGTCACTGCTGAGTCTTTAGGAGTTTACACATTATGTCCTCAGTAGTTCTCAGGAATAGCTGCTTTGTTTTTCATAAGCTCACAGAATAAAACTGTTCAGTCTGTTGATATCTCAGTACAAAATCCAGACTCCTTAATTGTGAAACCCTCTGATGTGATTTCACTCATGTCAATCTTTTCAAAATGTAATGGTAATTAATTTGCTATAGATTTCCTCATGCTAGTCACATCTTTTATCTGTTTATCTTTTGTTTTGTGGTTTTTGTTGCATATGAAGCAAAGGTGTGTCACTGAATTCTACTATATGGAAAAAATGACACCCATTAACACTATCCAATGCTTGCTGAGAGTTTAGAGAGGCCACACAGTGGATGTGAGAACAGTGGTAGGTGGATGGTGTGCCTTAGCTGTGGTGACAGAAACACAAACCACGTTTTGGATGACCATACAGACTTTTAAGGGTATGGCAGGCAGGATCTTGTTCATCACTGGTGAAAATGCATATCTAAGGGTAGTGTCTACGTTGAAAAACGGTGTTTAGTACCTGAGAATCTGCTCTATCAAGTAGTGTTATTGTGTTCTTTGTCTCTGTTGTGGCTTCTAAGGAAATAAATAGAAGGCATTATCTTTGAATAAATATGAAGACCAGGGTCACTTGTCCACAACAGGACACAGACAGCGTGACTACACAGACAGGCAGGAAAGATTCATGCCAGCTTTGAGATAAGTTGAAGTATTAAAACATAATCAACTAAGGAATAAAGTGCACTAGCAGAGAGCAGAATATGGAAACAAAAAAAAAAGAAGGAGGAAAAAAAATAAAAAAAAAGAGTGAGCATGCTAATGACTGGGTTAAGGTGTTCTAGATCCCCTCTTCCAGCTTATCTTAAACAATTTGCTTTTTGGACATCCTGAACTCCAGAAACTCCTCTCTCACTCAGACAGTCCAGATGTTGTGATTAGGATGTATTGTAAGAGAAACTGATTGAATAGCTTCAGGTTCCAACTGAATCCACAGAATCTGATACTAAAAAGAAGGAAAGTAGGACTGAGGCCAGGTGCAAGGGCAAACTGAGTGAAGTATGAGCAAGAACCCTCCTGCACGGTTGTAGCAGCTGTTAACATCAGCACTCCTGTCTTATGTAACTTCATTCTGACTATAATTAAATATTGAAAGACCAAGACACATGCCATTGTCTGAAAAACTAAGAGTTGTTACCATGTTATTGTTTTTCTTCTATTCACACTAGCTATATCCCCAGATGATTTAAAACACTGTGAATTCCTTGAAACTTCACTAGTTTTCACAGGCACATGATACTGTCTACCCTGAGTAGTTAATTTTCCATCAGAATTATTACAAAATTTGTTTTGTAACTTTTGTAGCATGAATTAAAAGACAAAATTACAGCTAAATTGCTATATCATTTTGTTTTATTTCTAACTTGACATTCCTGAAATTCAGCATACTCATTTCTTATGCAAATTACTTCTGTGAGTCTTTGAGCTTTTTAATCTGTAGGCCACAGTAGTGGAGCCTGGGTTTTGCCTACCAGAGAGAAGGTGGATCTCAGGTGAGGATAGTGGTGAAGGAGACTATTGCCATGTGCGCCCATGGTCCAAACCCCCTTTGTCCCAGGCCCCAACGCCACCCCCTGCTAGGGCCAAGAAGCCACCGTGTCTCAGCAAGAAAGATGGCTTTGACTATTGTACACCAAACAGAGAAGATACATCATGCCTAAGAATAATGAAGAGGGATGGAAAACATCATGGATGAGAACTGCTTCTTGAATGGTTCTTGATGTCAAGAGGACTATTCAATCACTTGCTCCATCCAGTTGTGGTGCTGCTTTTCCTAACACGGTTGTGCCTTATGCTACTGATTATATTATATAGAGTTTATTAAGGTTTAGTTATATTAAGAGTTTATATTAAGGTTATACATAGCATGTTAAGGTTTAGCCAATTAGACAGATAATTCAAACAGGATTCCTTAAGTATTTCCATTAGCATATAGAATACTATAGCATTTCAATAGACTATAATTAGGATTTTAGTGGTCACGCTGTAAGGGGGCAGAATGTTGTATTTGGGGAGGGGGATATGTTGTAAGCGTTAACGAGGCAGAAGCCTGTTGTATTTGGGAGGGGGGAGATGTTGTAGTCATTAACGAGGATTCGGGCTGTGATGTTGTTAGTACCTCCCCTGTTCAGTCCCTTACCTTGTGATGTGTCTTGGGCTTGCATTTCAAACGTACACCCTAGGGGGCATAGATGAAGTGATTAAGGTATATAAGGTGCTAATAATTCCTAATAAATGCCATTTTGCCATCTTTCTTGCTGAGTCACAGTGGCTTCTTGGCCCTAGCGGGGGGTGGTGTTGGGGCCTGGGACAAAGGGGGTTTGGACCATGGGCGCACATGGCAACAGGAGTCAAAGTCCTTCTGAATAATTTCAGACCCTTACTCACTGATCCTAAAACTCCTTTGGGTGCTCCCTCATTCTAAGCCAAGTAAATGCACACCACTGAGGCCTCAAATTCTCTTAACACTTGCAGTGCTGCAGCTACATCCCTTTATCCTGGAGATGGAAGGTGTAAAAGTAAAAATCTCCCCTTTTACCTTCTTAAATGAATAAGAGAAAATGGAGAATAATACACTGATTATACTCTAGGCTAAATTCTCTACTTCTCATTTGCATCAATTTTGCCATTCAACCTTTGGAATCTAGTATAAATCAAATGTTTTCTTCATTTTCTGTTTTATATCATGGATTTAGTTTCTGTGTCATAAAAACTATGTTTTGTTTCAAATTCAGCTAACTAGCTACAACAGAATGAACGTTAATGTAGTATAGCAGAGTACAATACAGCATAGGATAAAATGCTAATCCCAGAGGAAGATCTCTAGCCACCTACTTTCTTCTATATTCAAGACCATGAATAAACAGCTAATAAATAATGTTTAAAGTGAAAGGTAAAATATTTAGGAAAATAGAACTATGTAGCAGCATAGAACAGATATACTCCCTTAATGTAAATTTTATAATGCAAGTTAATCTTATCAGTTAAAAAATAAAAAAAATAAAAAAAAATAAAAATCACTGACTGATTTACAGGAAGTAAATAAAGAACTAGGAACTAGGTAATCAAAAAGCAAGAGTCTGAAGCTAAATAATAAAGACTGAATACTGTTTTGGTCTTTAAAGTGGAAGAATATTTAATGCTTTGATTTATTCCCAAAGTACTATAAACAACAGTACAATAATAACCAGGACCTAAATAATGCAACACCTCCAGAAAGACCTAACAGGGTTTTGGTTAACCACTAGTAAAGTTCCAAGAGCTTTAAGACACTTTCTGCCTTGAAATAAGAAAATGGAATCTTATCATTATCTGCTACTTACTTTAGCATATTTCTCTCACTAAACAAAGAGAATGTGGATTTTTTGTCAAAAGGTCTGGTAGAAATCGGAAGAAAAATCTGATATGCTGCAGCAGGTGTTACTGTATCTGTGCTAACCTTAATCATTTAGCTACCACCATCCCAAAACTTACCTCCACCATTTTTTTGACACAGATATGGGAATCGCCATACATTCCCTAATCCTACAGAAAATCCAACTTGTGCCAGAATATATTGGAGTTTGCTATTCCAAGCAGGTCTTTCATCTTCCACATCTGAGCCTTCTTCAGCATCCACATCTTTTTCCTCCTGATCACCAACCATCAGCTCACTCTTCTTAAAGGCTTCATCTGAAGAGTCTTCATTAGAGAGAAGGTCCTTAACTGACTCAATGACCTCATCATCTAGGTCTCTTTTCACTACCTTGCTGTTTTTAGGCATTTGTAATAGGAGAAAAATACAGGAGCAAAGTTCAGCTGGGACAGATGGAGAAGCGCTGAAGAAAGATCTCCCTCTGCTGGGCAAAAAATTTTGAAGAAATAGAATAAAGGTGCTGCCTGAGTCCTTGATAGCAGGGAATCAAAGGTAAGGACTTCTCTGTTTCTGAATGTTTGTCCTACTGAAAGTATCTGTGGAGGAAAATATATATGCATATTATTACACAATTCAGAACTTAATTTAGTAATCGTATGCTCTGGTTTACCAAGTTTTCCTTATTTGCAAGGTCTGAGAAGAAGAAGAAAAAAAAAAAAAAAAAAAAAAAGAGAGAGAGAGAGAGAGAGAAGAAAGAGATATTAAATTGCTTTCACATTGTTATACATAAATTCATGTTTTGGTCCTAAGTTTTCATACAAAATACATTTCATTCAGTTGCTGAGGAATTTGTTGTTGTTGTCATTTTTTTAATTGTTTTTTTCATCTGTTTCCTAAAGACTTATAGGCTAATTGCTCATTTTCACTCTGGAAGCATAATCAGATTCTTCTTACTAGACATAACAGGACATGCACTTTGCATAGAATTTAGGAGACCAGTTCCATTCTTTCCTGAATCAGAAGCTGTACTGGAACTGATGAGTTTATTAAAAATACAATTTAAACAAAGTAGATTACTGTTTGGGGACCGTTTCTGAAAGTCATACAGCAATTAAGATGTTGATGTGTAGGACAAACTCGGCACATTAAAAGGAAGGGATACTTATTTATTCCTCATCTAGGAATACATAACCACAATCATATTTTCAAAGGAGAGAGCTTCATCTCTTCTGAGCTTTAATGCTTTAGATACTTTCTTGGGGAAAAAAAAAAAAAAAAAGTAACTAAACATATATTAAACTTTTGAGAAGCTGTTACCTAACCCATTGAAAAAGCCTACTGTTTCAAATGTTCATGTACAGAGAAAAAACAAAAAACCTGCATTTAATATATGCTTTCTTTAACACACTGAATCTTTTATAAGGACTGATGGACTTCCTTGCAGCTGTCATGCTGAAAGTAGGAATTTGGATAAGAAATTTTTTTCAGAAAACTCAGAAATTCTCTTCTACTCACATGGGACAAAACTGATATGTACAAAACTGTCTGCACAATTAAGAGTCTTAAAAGGGATTTAGATTATGTGTTAAGCTTCTTGAAAACCCTAAAGCAGGACTAAATTTCCACATGGAATCTAATCAAAACTCCTGACTGACGAGAATCAGAAATTCCTAGAGGTTACATGCAAACTTTCTGATTTTGCTTATGAACTTGTTTCAATATCTGTTCTGTATGATGAAGATTGTACTGTACTGTGTGGAACTCACATAGAGCTGAGAACTGTTCATAGAATTACTGGACTGACAGCACAATAATTGAGTCCTCAAGAGTGCTTCAGTGCCTAGTGACAGGTCACAAAGAAAGAAATTAAGCCACTGGAATGCAGCCCATAGCTTAGCCAGGAGACGCTCACAAAAACAGCAATAAAAACTCTGTGAGCACAAGTGCTTTTATCAGCCTTGGGTCTGACAGGATAATTAACTTTTTGATAGTTTCCTAGGATTTTGAAGCTGAACTTCACTCCAGTTGCCTACTGAACTCCATTGTAATCTCCTTCCATTCATTCCCTAGATTCTTGTCACTGCCTTCTCACCTTCCCTTTCCCTCTGTCACTACTTCTTCTCACCAACTTCACCAATGGGTATGCATCCCACAGTTTTTAAGCACACCCGAGCTGGTTTGTGATTTGCTTCACAGCTCCCTGCTGATAGTGGAAGGGTTCAAGGTTCTATTAATCTTCCTTCTAATATGTGGTGTTGCTAGTAGCAGACTTTGTTTTGTCTGAAACTAGCTCTTCAAAATAAGTAAGTGTAAGAGTAGGAGAGTACAGAACAGTGTAACGGGGAAAGCAACTTCATCTATTTCACCTTATAGGTTGCAAACTCTTCAAATATATCAAACATATCCTATTCTAGTCAGTCTTCACCAGCTGTAGCTGTGACTGACATTTAGGTAGATACAGGATTCAAATACCAATAATACATCAGTTGAAGCATTTATGCAATCCTAATTAAGCTTCGAGATTACAAACCACAGCACCTGCTACTTTATCTGCTACTTTCCTTACTTTTCCTTTCATTTCACTGATGTAAATTAATGCAGCTTCTCAGTTCCATTAATTAGTAACAACACTGGGGAGTAAAAAGTTAAAGTAAAACAATTTTATCTTTGTTCTTGATATAAAAGTTGCAGAAGTGTGTCTAAATTGAAATTTGTATGTATGACGGGAATCCTTTTTTAATTGTAAGAAACAGAAAGCCATTTATCAGTACTTATTAAAATATTTTAAAAGGTCACATCTATACAGGCACTTTACATATAATAAATTGCAGGGTAGCGGTATGATTTATCCACTGCTCTCCCAGATGAGTCAATGCCAACAGAAATTGCATCATTCTGCCTGTCCTCTCATGCATTAAACACTGCATTGCTACACTTCAAAATACACTGGGCCCAATATTGTCATTCCTAGCACAATATCATATTAAGCTCCCTTTCATTAACCTTCCATTAAGTCAGCTGTTATCAATAGTAATATCATAGCACAGGTTTGCAATGCCTGAGAAAATGCTGGAGGCAGGCTGGTGGGACAACATTCATTTTCAAAAGTACTGGTTTGCTAACTGAATATGTATCATTGGGTAGACTGCAGCAGAGAGTACATAGCTGAAGTCCTTCAAGATACATCACAAATCCACAGGTGGATTCAGACTTTACAACTTGTTTTCTGTCTAAAAGTTTACACTAAAGCAAACACAGTCCTACTTCAGCAGACACTTCCATCAGGTGCATTTAGTCAAAATGCAGTCTCAGTTCATTTGCTCAAGGGCTCTGATGTTGTGCTGGGCCCTCTCAGAACACACTCCAGGGGACTTGCACAAAACCCTCTTTCTCTGATCAACCTGCACAGAAAGCAAACTCCAAACTATTCAGCCCAAGCAGAGAACAGATATGAATGCTCCCAGTCTGAATGAGAAGATACGCGGTAAAAATCACTCACTAGCAGAGCTGGATAATCAGGAATCACTGAACAAGCTTTGTTTTGTACCACACAATTCCTACCTATAAAATACTATTTTAGGTTCCCAAATAAATTTGCTCTTGTCAAGTACAGAGCTGGAATTCTTCATTATAATCAAGAAATAAGAAACATAAAGCCAAATTATGTTAAACTGCTCTTTGAATTCCATTTCTAGCTATATAGACTTGTGTAGTAGACTTCTATATAGACTTGTGTAGTAATAAAGCATTACAGACTGTTTCCCCAAGTATCTCCAAGGTACTCTCTAAGATAAATAAAACCACCACATTTACCAACAAACTACAGAATTTGGTATCAGGTACTCAGGTATTATTGTCATAATGTTAAACTCTAAGTCTTAAATCTTGCCATGTATGGTAAAATATTACTACATGACACCATTACTAGCACAGTGGATTTAAAAGTAAAAGGTCAAAAATACAATACAACGTAGCTTTATTAAAATTTTATAAAAATTTATAATTTTTTGTTGTTGCTTTTTTTTTTTTTATTTTTAGCCCCTATTTTATATCTACCTCATAAAATTAGATAGCTGACATCATTCTTGTTTCTGAGCAGTATAACTCACCCTTTTTGTAACTTAACTGATGTCATGTGCATATGAAAACAATAAAGGAAACATTTTATCATATGTACTGGAAAACATCGTTTTTCTATGGACTTTTCCACAACAAAGAAAGATTCCACCCTTTTTCTCATGTAAAATACCATTTTAAAGTCCTAATTAATCTTAAATTGACCTGATATTTTCCTCTACTGTTTGAGGGAATTTAACAGAACAGAAATTGCTGAAGCGTTAAAAATCTGAGTTGGCATAAACAAAGTTTTTGGAAATAATTTGCTAAATCAACCTAAATAGATATTTAAGACGTCTTACTAGTATAGGCCTTGATATGTTTAAATTTATACTTCTTTCTGGCAGTGAAAGATAAAAGTTATTTTCTGCCATATCAAGAAAATTGCAGAATCAAGCCTTCCTTCTAAGACAATGGGAATTCTGTTATTTTCCTTCAAGGAATAAGAGTCAAGTCTTAACACACCAGCACACAGAGGGAAAGCAACCTGACTAGAATGCCATATTATTAGCAGATTAAGCAACAGCGATCCCTTGCAACACAGAATTCAGACTTAAATTAGCTCCTCAGCAGATCTGAGCTTTCTATACAACTTCTAATTCAGGTTCAAATCCAAATTTTATAATGCTGGCTCAGGGAGATAAGAAAGGCAGTCTCAGCTGACCAAACTGCAGGCATTTGCAGCAGGACTTGAGACAAGTTTGTCAGCTAAAGCAAAAAAGACCCATTCAGAAACATTTTACTTGATAACGTTTTCTCCTAATCTTTCTTAAATGTATTCTCTAGTAAAGGAACTGTACTAGGGTTAGCTGTAATAAAAATATAGCAACTCAGTAGAATTATCTGCAATCAGATTTTAACAAATGACAATTATCCTCAAATACTTGATTAAAAAAATGGCTTTGATCTTTGTCTAAGCTAGAAGAATCACAGAACTGTAGGGGTGGGAAGAGACCTCCAGAGATCATCGAGTCCAACCTCCCTGCCAAAGCAGGTTCCCTACACCAGGTCGCACAGGTAGGCATACAGGCGGGTCTTGAAAATCTCAAGAGGAGACTCCACAACCCCCCTGGGCAGCCTGTTCCAGTGCTCCATCACCCTCATCTTAAAGAAGTTCTTGCAGAGGACACAGAACAAAAAGTCAGGGTTCTCACCACAGCAGAAATTCAGAAAAGATCTCAATTAAAACCCACATCAAATTACATGAATGAGAACTACATGAAAAAGAGATGAAGATGAAACACATAAAATGCACTTTAAATATGAGGAAGGGAAAAAAAAAAGTGTCTGTACTTCATAAAAGGATATCAAGAAAGCTCATACAAACTAACTTTAGAAGTTAAAATATGCTGCTGTAACATCATAAAAATTGGTAGAAAGAAAGAATGGATACCCTTTTAAGTTCAGTGCTTGTCATTAAAGGCAGGGAGAAAAATATTACTGCTCATTTCTTTAGAGCCCATTGATCTTCTCTGATGAGGCAGTCAACATACTAACATGCTACCCTGGAGGTAGCAAAATGTGAAACAGAGCTACAACAAGTTCATGTTACCTGAATCTCTGATTTGAGTATAGATTGTGAGAGCAAAGTGCACCGAGTCCCAAAAGCTTAGCAAAACCGCCTGTTGAAAAAATCTCCACCCTGAACAGAATGATTCAGCAGAGCACACAGAACAAAAATTCAGGATTCTCACCACAGCAGAAATTCAGAAAAGATCTTGATCGAAACACACATCAAAATTAATGGATGAGAACTACATGCAAAAGTGATGAAGATGAATAAAATGTACTTTAAATATGAAGTCTACAATACAGAAAATGAAAGACTAAATTTTAGGAGCCAAAGACTGCGGTGAGTCTGCAATAAGGAACTGGGTAACTGGTGCCAACAGGATGGGGAGAATAGCTGATGGGGAGTTAAGCTGATACTTAACTGAGAGAAAAAGAATACTATAGGAACAAAGCAGGTTTTGTGGGAGTACTGAACTCACTAAGAATGGTTATTGCTGGAGAATCTGTGAACAGATAATTATTTCAGCAAGAATTACAGAAAGCACTTAGCAAACTGAATCAGTGTTGCAATGTAGCATTATGACTTCTGGTGGAAACAAGAATATGCAACACAGTCTTTTTGCCCAGTCAAGTCTATTTCATCTATGCACTCCAGGAGTCATTATTCTGCTCTTCAGTATAAATTACATGACCTAACACTTTGTCCTATCTGGTTGAGTGCAGTAGATTCAAAAGCTATCTAGCTCAATTACAATAAATATTCTATAAAATGAAACTTACATTTATCTGCATTCCATAGTGATTCTGAGACATGCTAATATACATTACACTTCTTTTGTTCGTTTGTTTCTCGTGTCTGTAAAGTTAAATCATTTAGACCATAGCAGAAGTATTTAAATACACAAGATTAAATTCAGACCTGATGTAAATATGGGTAGTTACATACTTCAGTGACACAGGGTCTGCTTAGAATCACTGGGAAATTTGTTCTCAGTTCCTACAAAATGGTCTTATTATTGTGCATCAAGAATTCACCAACAATTTCCTTTCCAGACTAGTCTCCTCCAGTTACTGAAAAATGTTTTCTACAGTCAGAAGAAAAACACAATATCTTAACAGAAAAAGTAAGATTTGCTTCTCAGAATTGTTCAATTTCTTCAGCATCACTGGGTGAAGAAAAATATCTGAGAGAGAAGGTTACAACCCAGGCCTCTTAAACAACATTTTATTTCTTTCCACTTCACACAGTCTCTGAACTTTATTGGTCCTACAGTAGTTTATCACCAGCTTTCATGTGCTTCTCAGTATTTTCTTCTCACAAATCAACCTCACTGAAATTAACAGAATTGCTGGGCATGTTCTCTGTAATTTCCTATTCAGCTGGAGAAAACTATCACTTATCCTGATTGGTTTATTGAAGAATCAAATGTAGTAGCTACCACTCTTCCAGCTTGTTGCATGAAGTAATGCTTGCAGTTCTGAAGGTAACAACTTTTAACTGGAAAAGTGTGATAGTCTTAATGGTTGGCAATGTGAAACAAAATCTCTGTTTTCTAAACTAACCATATAAGCCACAACACAACCATGATTTTCTTATAAAACCTTATCTCACACTTTTGAGATGGGAGAGGATATGAAAATATCTCAAATAATTAATTCAAGAACTGCAGTTATTTAAGTTAAAGAAGTCAAGTATTGAAAATTAGACATTTTTCCTTCTGTGCATCTGAACTGATCAATAAGTAAATCAAGTTGTCCTTGGGGAAAATAAATAAATAAATAAGTTATATTCACTTTTTTCCCTGCTTTCTATACATAAGCTGTATATATATATGTAAACTATATGTTAGCAGAAATGCTGCTTCTCCTCAAAACAAAGTGTTTTATTAATGATATAAATCATGCTTTCAAATTAAGTTAGAGTAAAACCCTGAATATAAAAAGAAAATATTTAATTGAAACTCCATTATAGAAAATTCAAAACTATAAAGTCCCTATTCCAATTTCTCACCCCTTCTCCATTTTAGCATAAGAGTATGCTGAATCATTAGCGCTGCAGTACACATTTCTGGTACATGAAATAGTAATATCATTTGCCAGCAGTAAAAGTCAGTTTTCCCAAAATGACCACTGGTACCATGAACTAAATTCAAGGCCTTACTGTACACAGCATTATACAGCCTTGTTTTTTTATCTTTTCCATACAGCAAATAAGGAACTGCTAGTCTCAGAGTGAAGAATAAGAACAAGGATTTCTGTTTCAATGCAGGGTTCTGGGAAACAGCCCAATTATTCCCATTCTCTAAAAACTCTTCTACCAGTTACCACTGATATTTCATCCTATTTTGTATGAACTTCTCAGGTTTTCAATATCTAGCTGTTTGAAAGAATAATGTTCAGTTATCATTATTCACTGATAAGTTTTCCTAGAACATTTCCTGAGTAATAACGGCAAGGCTACTTGAAGAAAAAGAGAGCTCCTGAAGTTTTGGGATGCCACCTGCTGATATGTCAAAGTTCTTCTACAACCAATTGAAAATTTAGAGATCACATAGAAAAGCCGCTTCTAATATTATTCTCTTTTACAACTTTTTGTTTGCTGATATAGATAGTTTATGATTAAACTGTTCTTCCAAAAAAAAAAAAAAACACCTCAATAGATATCCTATATTTTGGAGCAAGATTATTATTCCTTGATGTGAGTGGAAAAGCGTAGTGGAGAAAAGCAAGCTGGGGACATGGGTGAGCACACATAAATCTGTGGATGTTCTTAGTTGCGCACTAGAGGTTTACAGAAGAAATTCTGTCTTCTTGAGAAGATTTCTACCACAAACCCTTCCCTAGAGATTTAATTCCATACTACCCCCACAGCAACTACCCCAATGTACATTAGCAAAGCAATTTATAACAAAAGGATTAGCTTTTATTAGTTGATTGCATGTTTCTTGCTGTTATCCCCCAAAATATATTTCTGAATGACCTGTGATTTATTTATTTTTTCTGATAAATTCAACATTCTAAAATTTTTGTGTATACAGCCTTTTGCAATATACGGCAGACCAAAGAGTTGACAGATCATTCAAACTATATGGTCTTCATCTGCACTACTACTTTTTTGCTCGCTCGCCTGTAAGAAAAAAAAATAAAAGCTGTAAGAATGACAAGACACTGGAGGTCAACAGGAAACAGCTTAGCCCACAAAAGCAGTTTTAACATGCTTTAGCACTTCTTGAATTTCAGAATTGGTTGAACACCCAAATAGCAATTAAATTGCTTGGTTTTTCATCTATAGATCAAAACCATTGGAAATATTTCTTCTTGAATCTGAAGTGCCTAACTGAGGCCAAATGAAATTTTTGATAAGCAAATGCAGACTCATGCTGTAATTCTTATGTTGTCTTAATAAGGTCTTGGTGTAAATTTATTTCTTTTATTTCTTATTATTCAAGAGAGAGAGAGAAAAAAAAATAACCTACCTACATATTTGGTAAAGTTTCCTTTTTAAAAAGATACTGATAATGTGTATCTGAAAAACACAATGCTCAATAGATTAAAATAAATAAACAAATAAAGAAATAAATATTGGCATTGTTTTCTATTAAGTGGAGAAAGCAGAATAATAGATGGATAATACATCCAGTGCATATGAACATTGCATCAGATAAGTCAATGAAATTTTTGTTTTCTTCATTTATACTCTTCTTTGGAGTGGAGAGCAGATTTGGATCTCCATTCTACAGCATGTAACAGCGCCATATTTGTGGTGCCTTACTGTTTAAAAATAATTAAGGTTCTCCTAGAAATCAATACTACGGCAGTGAGTTTGATACACAGCAATATCACACAGACAAAAATAAAATGGCTGATAAGGACGAGGTCTTGGCTACAGTATCTTTTAAAAATAAAACAAAGCACAAACTACTGAAACGGAGTAAATTCCATTGCAACATCTCAACTTGCAAATCAGTGTGATGGAGCAGGCATCACATTTACTTCCACAACAAAAGCAAAGCATTGCAATTAAATCCCAGTTTACCCTAATGCAAACGTGAGCATGGGAAATTTAAGATTTAATAAGAGATGAGATTTTAAAACTTGGAAGAGAAGTGCGGGCATCAATCTGTCACGCTGTGGATTTTGCAGAGGGCTGCAGTCATTACAAGCCCCAAAAGAAAATACCCTCCAGACGCATGGAGGTTGAGAAAAGGTCCTCATTACCATACCCACCCAAACATGGCTGACACCGGGGCGCGCCGGTCCTGCGCCTGCCGTTCTGCTCCGGCCACCGCAGCCGAGGGATGCGGGATGCGGGGAGCGCTGGGAGGATCCGCGCTGCTCTCCGCGGGCGACGCCCGATACTCAGCGACAGCAGCGCTGCGCAGCCAGGCCCGAGCCCTCCTCCGCCCGGCTCCTGCAGCGTCAGGGGCTGCGGAGGGGACAAGAAGATGATGGGTACGACTGGCACATCTCTGCCCCGCATCCGCAGAAACCCGGAGGCAGCCGCTTGCGGAACGCCGCGGACCTTGCCATGCAGCCGCCCCCTGCCCCACTTCTGCTACTGAAACTCGCGCTGAAAGTGGTGTACGTCACATGCGGGAGATGAATGAATGAATGAATTTTTTTGTCACTCGTGGTACGAAAAGAACGTATATCCTCTTTTAAGAGTAAAGAAAAAAAGAAAAAATAATAAAAAAAACGAGAGAGGGAAAGGAAAAGCGCACCTAACATCTTTGCAACCCACCGCTGAGTTCAAACACATGCGCGGCTTCCAGTGGGCGCTCGCTATTGTCTCCCGAGGGGCCGGCTCTCTGCTCGCGGGGCCGCAGGAAAGCGGGCGTCGAGCGCAGGGCACCCCGCTCCGCTCCCCGCCCGGCGGCACAGACCCGGGGACGAGCACGACCGACACGCCCGCCGCTCTCCGCCGCGCCATCGGGGCCTCCGCCTTACCTCCTCCACCCACCGACAGCGAGAAGGAGCCGTGTGCCCTCACGGAGCAGTGAGCGGAGCTAAACGCGCGCGGGGCTCAGTAGCGGAGAGACAGTGACGGCGCGCACATGTGCCCAACCCTGGCTGCGGCGGCGGTGTTTAAAGACAGACATAAAAGCGGCGGGGGGAGTGCAAAGGGGGAGGGCGGTGGTGGGCCGGGGGAGCCGCACCTCCTGACGCAGGGAGGAGCCCCCCCCCCCCCCCCTCCACCGCCTGCAGCAGCATCTCCTGAGCTGGAGGCGGGCGGGGAGGGGCGGAGGAGAAGGGAGACGCCCCCCACCTACCCGCCCGCTTGCCAGCGTTGCCGGGGCCTACTCGCCTACCCGTACCCATGTGCTTCATGTGTGTGCTGCGAGGGGCCTTCGGGTAAGGGTACAGGGGAACGGGCCGGGAGGAGATCCCCAGGTGGTTGTGCAGAAGAGTGAGGGATGCAGATCTGAGGAAAGAGCAGGCAGTCAGGGAAAGGACGGCAGCAGAACGGCTGCCGTGGGTCCATCTTCGGGCTGGAGGCTGGGATGCACGCTACAGATAGCACCAACAAGGGCTGCTCGTGGTGGTGCAGAAGTCTTGTAGTGCTAGTTTTCATTGCTGCCACAAACAGCAGCAATGTGGGGGTGTGAAATTGAGACATTTATCTTTATTTACCCTGTAAGCTTCCTATCACTAAGTCTGTCCACTGGCCTTGTTCTGTTTTGCTTGTTTGCAAGCATTTTTCTCAAAAAATGTTCATCAGTTCTGGTTAGGAGGAAGACAGATGATAACGGATGGAAAGGAAACTGCTTAGAGGCACACAGCTGGCCTAGGAAGGCAGGTTTGCTCTGCTGAAGAAGGGCGCAATGGAATGGAGAATGAACTCTTTTAGAGTTCACTGTGAATTAGTGCAACAATAATTGCAACAATTTAACACATGCTGGAACTGAATAGAACTTCCCTACACTGCCTGAATCATGGAGAGATATTTCTTCATTGTTGCAGTCTCTCTAGCTGACCTGAATGTTTAGTTGAGAAAGGTGTGGTGCAAACTTCTGTTCATATTTCTACCTCATTATCAGAAGCAGTTTGTCACTGTGTGGTATGTTTTAATAAGAATTTCCAGAAGCAGTGTTTGAGTTGTGTGCAGAAACGGTTCTGTAAACAATGTATTCTGTATTCTACATATATTTACAATATGTTTGATTAAATTTAAGAAGTTATTTTTGGTTTTGTCTTTTTTCTTTGAGTGTGACAAGGCACTGGAACAGGTTGCCTTAGAGTTGGTGGATGCCTCATCCATAGTGAGTTCAAGGTCAGGCTGGATGGAGCTCTGAGTAACCTGATCTAGCTTTAGGTATCTATCCATGCTCACTGCAGAGGAGTTGGATGAGATGACCTTTAAGGGTCCCTTCCAACTCAAACCATCCTGTGATCAGATACTATTTGGAACTCAGTGATAATGAACTTTCCTTAAAGAAGTTCTAAATGTAAACCAAACTTCTTTATACTAAGCATCAATAAGCAGAAGAATTTACATGTCCTACTACCACATGATAAGAATTAGGCTTTTTTTTTTTTTTTTTTTTTTAGATTAACCGATAACGTTATCATATGATCAGCTTATTGCCGCAGAAAAAGGTCATTCCTGGATCTTTTTGAATTCTGTGTACAGTTAATGATGAGCTCAGATCTGTAATCATATTGTCAATTATCTGATGACTAACTTTACTGTGAGAAAGGCATCGTTCAATTTCTAATGTCCATCAAACAGATCATCAGTTACTTACCTTTTCTTTCAGCAACTGCAATTCTGCTAATAACATTTTAATAAGCAAATGCTAAATATCACAAGGGTAAATGTTCAGCAGTATTTTCCTCTTCAGACTTTCTGCAACCCAACAACTTACATTCTGAATAGATGGGCTAGGGCACTTTTACTGCAGCTCTTCTAAGTAGGATACTCTTGCTGCAGATCTTGCCATCACATTTTTCATCTCGTTATTAAGTTTGCTGAAACTTAAAACAGTCATCTTCAAATCTCACTCTGATTCAATCTTGAAAGAGGAAATATTTCCATCTTCAAAACTGTAGAAGTGAGTGTGTATAAGTGACAAAAATATACAAAAGTAGCTTGCCATTTTTTTCTTGCCATGTTTTTAAGCACTAGAAGCCATTGATAGATGAAAATATTGAGAGTAACCCTTTACAATGTTGAGATAAATTGTAGGCTAATCTATCATTCTGTAAGCCAGGTGACTACACATATAGAGAGAATGCCTCATTTGCTGTTCAAACTTGATGCATCTGCTCTATCTGTGCTGGCGACTCAGGAGATGTGAGGACAGAAAGAGTCTGAGTGAGAAGCAAGAAAGGCCAGCATGAAAAATGTCCTACAGTAAAACTGCATTTTGTTGGATGTAAGCAAGTCTAAAAAGAAAACAATAAATAAATAAAATTGCTTAGAAATCATATTTTTATGCATCTTTTAACTATTCAATCACTGCAGTCTTAATTAATAACATACCTAGATCTTTAAAAATCTCTTATGCTCTGAAGTATTTGTATTCATTACTGTGATAGATTGTCCTTCTGTAAAAGGTGAAAGTAAAAAAAAACAACATTCTTCAAGCTAAGATGAAGTAGACTTGCACATGCCAAAATAAGAATAAAGACGAGTTAACTGGTTAAATCGTCCCTAAAGTTCATTCATGGTCCAAGGCATGAACTTCCAGGACAGAATGATTTAGTGGTTTGAAACTGTTGAGACTTCTCTGTAAAATCTGTTCCATGATGCTTCAGTTAAAGATGTCACTTCTTGTTAAACGAGTCTCTTGTATGTAGATATAGTTGATAACGTCAGTGCATGTAAATGACACTTTTCACTTGAGGACTAAGTATGAAATCAGACAACACAGCATCTCACACCTTTTGAAGCTGTCAATTTTCTTGATGTTCTCTCTAGCTCTGTGTTACTACTGAAATTTCACTTCAGCTATTCCACTCAGGATATTGCACATTGTGAGCTGATATGCATAAGTAATTATCCACTATGCCAATCTGTTCCATCTGTACCACGATGACCTGAGTCTCTGGGAGACTGCTTTACACCAGTGCTTTATATTTACAGATCTTAAACTATGATCTGATGCACAATAGGAATGCAGATGTTACGTACAGTAAGTCAGGTATGCTGTCAATAGCAATCCTAATGTTTTGTAGTTATCAACTTGGTTGTTCTGAGGACTGTGTTCCACCTGAATATTGATTCTATGCTACTTTCAAACTCTGATAGAAATCAAACAAGAAAATACACTTAGCTTTGTTGGTACTGTTTTTAAATGCCTTTTGTAAATGCCAAGGTCAGTTCTAGAAAACACTGTTTACTAATATCTTGTCAGTAACTCACAACTGGCTGGTGTACTGCAACACCAGTTTGGGACAACTGAATCAGCCTAATAAAACAGGTCCAACAGATGGTAAGTGCATTTCTGAATATATTAATGGGAACTGATGTAAAGGAGAGAAAATTCTTGGATTTATTGCCTAACTTATCTTTCTTAAAATGAGAGAACATGACAGAGGAACATCCTAAAATTTAAATCTGATCTGAAGTCTGTGTCACTCATAATTTTACACAACATGAGCAGCTGGACATGATGGTGACTTCAGTGTCCAAGCAACCTAGTCCAGCTGTCTACCTCATTTTAGTGGGGAATAGCAATAGAAATGAAGTCCTGGAAGTTGTGAGGTCTCATACAAATCCATCCAGATTAAATATGCCCTTCTGTCCCCTACTGGAGAAATAAAATGTCACAGATACTTCCCAACATGAAACAATACCATCATGTTAAATAATTAAACGGAACACTGGAAAGATATGCAAATCACAAATACTCATAGCACCACAAGATTCATTCCAGGTAAAAAAATACACAACCCCAACTGAGAAGACTCATATCAAATCGTATTTTAACAGTTTTATCTAACAAAGTTGATTATGGTACTTCTGAAAATGTGAAAAATGAAGATGTAATTCCAGTAATTGAGCCATTCTCTATACCTCTGATAATGTAAAATATATCATCATATCTAAATTGTTGGTAGCAATGTAAAAAGCTAGCAACCACTTAGCCACATCTTTTCTTGAAGATATAACAATAGATATAATAGCTATAAGAATTTATGTCATAGTATACAAATGAAATTTCAAGACAGCAAACTTAAAAACAATGGGGTTGAGTGGACTGAAAAGTAGGTTAAGTAGTTAATAAATCACGTAGCAAATGCACAGTAAGTTAAAAAATAAAATAGGTTGTGCTAAACATTAGGCATGGTAGCAAAACAATGAAACAGATCCCGAACAAAAATAAAATATGAACTTCTTTTTAACATATATGTGGGTCTTTCTAAGAGTAACGCTTCCTATTTATTTCCATGGAAACTGTAACAGATATGAAGAGCACAATAACACTGTTTGATAGATAAAATTCTCAGCCACAGAACACTGTTGTCCAACATTGTCACCACTATTAGCTCTGCATTTTCACCAGAGTTGAAGGGCTTGCATGCTATGCTTAAAGAAATCTGCACTAGCAGAGATGACTGACAGTCACTGTCATTACTGCTGAAATGCATCACTCCGTGGCTCACTGTGTTCACATCCATTGTTTCATCTCCATAAACATTCAGTAAGCTTCCACTAATGTCTGTGGGTGCCATTTTTTCCACACAGAATTCAGTAACACACCTTTGCTTCAAACACACTTTCATGTCAGACACCATTTTGTCAGACTGTTCTTCTGCTGCCATCTGTCACACAGTAACAACATTCAATGTGATATTACAGGGAAGGTTCAAGCTCAATTGCTGTTCCACCGTTATCTGCCTCTGACATTGTGGGTCAGCAGAATAATATTGGAGGCATTACTTTTGGAGCTGCCCTTGTATATACAAGACTTAGCTACAATGCTCAAGAAGCTATTCCTTTTTTTTTTTTTTTTTTTTTTTTCCCCAGGAGAGGTCTTTCTGAAAGCCTCATGGTCTAGTGATTTGAGATCCCTTATGGCCATTTTCAACTTTTTGTCTGTGTTTTAATGTAATCCTGTTCGACTACTAACTCTGGTGATCCATTTGTGAAAGCAATACTTTGTTTCCAACAGTATCAGAAGGATTACAAGAAATGTCACAGTGCAAAAGTTTTACATAATTTGCTGATTTTCACTCATTTTGTCATAATGAGCCTGTCGAAGAACGCTTACTAAACAATGCAGAACAACTGACAAGTCCTCCTGACTTCTTATTGCAGAATCATGCTAACTGCTCTTGGTCATCTATGAGAAGGAATACTAATGAATTCTGAAGGAAAACTTTTCCTCGTGCCTTGAGACATGAATTATCTCTTTGGACAGAGTGAGCATGAATCTGCTTACTACCCACCTGTATTCATGTTTGGGTGACAATTAAGAAGGAACTTCACTCCATAGTCTTGGGAGAGGATAAATGCATTGCAAGGCTTGGGTGTATATATAGAGATTGAAGTATTCATTTCCAGGAACACTGTGAACTAAGCATTTGACTAGTTTTGCAAATGTGTATCCATTTTTATTACTATTATTATTATTACTGTTTGCTTAACTAGAATATATAGGTATAATTAATGAAACTAGAGGATGACTACCATTTCTTATGCTGAATAAGTATTCCATTTCATTCACAGAAAACAGAAATAGAATTCAAAGTATCATTCAGCTAAGCACAAAGCGTCATGTAAATTTTATGCATTGCCATAGACATGCATTTTGGTTTTGAAAATGATATTGAATTCATTAATTCTGCTTACTAAGGAATGACTCCATGTGTTAGTTTAATTTGTGTGACATACTGAGAATCTCAGAAGCTATACTCTCTCATTATCCATGTGTGTGTTTCCTATAAAATCATAAAATTATACCAATAAAATTATACTATGGAAAACACCTTCTGATTCTCAAAACTCACTGAGACCAGAAGAAAAAGTGTGAAACTGATTAAAATTTTGTGAGTTCAAAGAGATTTCCTCCCATGAGATGTGGCATTCAAGGTGACACATTTTCCAGAAGACTGTTGAGTGTGTATTTGTAAAACTGATACTTTGAGGATAAGCAGGTAAGAACTATTATTTCAATTACTGTAATTCAGAATAACATGCAAATAACTGAACATAACATTCTGACAAAAGAGGAGAGTTTATTTTCAGAAATTCCCAAAAGACTTCTTTACAGATTGAACTTATGATAAAATAATTTTTATGACAATAAGGAATAAATACCATAATATACTCCATAACAAGCCATTTCCAAGAAGTTCAGAAGTTTTGAACACTTGTGCAGTGTTCTAGCATGGCCACCCAGGATGTGGAGAAAAGAATAAGTCCTCTGCTCCAGAAGGCTGAAAAATATGTAACAGTCACAGGTGACATTGTGAAGCCTGGTGGAAGAGAGTAATTAGATTGAAAAAGATGTCAGCATTTTGTTGAGTTGTTTTCTCTGCACCAGCTTTCTGTATAGGTTTGTGTTGCAACTCTGCATTCAGGAAATTAAATGTATAAATAGAAGTCTAATGATTTCACCTTAACATATCCTCAGACACTTTAAATGAAGTTAATAGAAAGCATCATTATTATTTTTAGGCCACAGATACATAAGCGTCACATAAAATACATAGGAGAGTGTAATGATGTTCTGTTCATGAATATAAATCTTGAATGAAGTGATAAAATGGCAGAATGTTTTCTGTTTGGTTTTATTTTTTTGTTAGTTAGTTTGTTCATTTGTTTGCTTGTTTTGCTTTATTACATAATAACCCTATAAATAAAGGTGTTTGTTTGTTTTGCTTGTAGAACCATACTATATTCCATATTTTGAACTTTATAATGTAGACTGAGTTCTGAATGTTATTTTATGCTCAACACAACGAAAAAGTACCTGATTCTCAAGATTGTTCCTTATATTTGGGCTAGGTAGACTGCTATAAAGATATACTTTCACTGTTCTTTACTGTATTTATTTATTTTCTTCATTTTAAAAAGAGGTGAACCAGAATGAAATCCTAGCCCCATAAAAAATGTATTCTAAAATCTAGGACAGTATGGGCTAAACCCATATTAATTTGAACACTGCTTGAAGAAAAGTGTGATTTAAAACAATCTACAAAGTGTCTGGGGCTGTGTGTTGGGTGTCTGAGTGAGACATCAAGATATATCAGTTTGAAAATGAATTTTAATGATACGACCTCAGGTTAAAAGCTGCTGGATTGAGAAATTCCAATGTATTTCTTAATCTTAGGACTGGCAAGGCCGAACACAAGGCTTCACTCATCTCTGCAATCCTACCAGTCATTACTACCCACAGAATCTGTCATTCTGTACTTGCAGTGTAACAACTGAAGAGTGAATAGGAAATCCATGCTAGATTTTCTTCATGCCTTACTCATGCCGTTTCATATATTTTTATTTGTGGCCAAGAGTGGAAATTACTCATCCCTAAATTTATCATGTTCAGTCTTAAATCTACTTAGATTTCACCATCACGTCTTGCTGAAAATTGATCCAGAACTTCTCTCTTGTGATGACTGGAGTTCTTCTTTGAACAGCCTATTCATTGTCATTTGTTCCTGTGCCAAAATTTCTTGAACAGTTTTCTATCTCTGCATTTAATGTAAAATAATGTATTATTATAAGGGAGAGCAATGCTATCCCTTTCTCCCTTTCTAACAGAGTGTATGACACTGAGATCTTTTAAAGGAATGGTAGATATTATGAAAAAAAACACTCATGAATAATGTGCTCACATTAGTCATGCACAGAGTGAAGAAATAGTATCTTAGGTTTTAAAAGCAGCAGGTATATGATGGCTCACTACAGTGTTGTAAAGTGTTCTTTGTGAGTAAATTTGTTCCACCTCTGTTAAAAGCTAATAAGTATCTAATACACAACATAAAACAGATATAATATATGTTGTTCCTAGTTAGACACAGGACCAGGTCAAAGGTCCACCTGAACCTAGGGTCTGTGTCCACTAGGAGTAGATAAAATGGATATAGGTACAATGTATGTATGATTTCAATATTGGAGCAAATATGTAATATATTTCAGATTTCCAGTAGTTAAAAAAATATAGTTGTTTATCAAAGAAAGATGTGAAGATAATTTGTGGAAATTATCCTTAGTAAACTTACATGAAACTTCCTGCTTCAATTTTCATTCTTTTCACAGTCTTCAAAATTTGAATATAAATCTTAATATGATTCAACTCAAATGAGTGTTTTCTGTTTATCCTACTATATGCAGACATATTTGCAATCCTTGAGTTAAATATATTTGTTTATTTTAGTTGCTAAGAAAAATCTTAAAACTCTTTACTACGTGATATGTGTCTATGATAGTGTATACTACTTTTGGTAGCCTGGGATAGAAATAATGTAGCTTTTTTCTCCCTCTGCTTCTTTCAGCTACTCAGTAATTGAAGAGTTACTGTTGAGTTTTGCTCCATTTTAATTGTGTTCACTCATGAAGATTTCTTTGAATCAAGAATTTCACCATCCATTTTTTGAAGGCTCATGCAAGCTTGAGCATATGGAAATTTTACATTTTATTTAAACAGATTCTGTACTTCCTGAAAGTGAAAGTCCACAAGTTTCCCTAGAATTTTCCCTAATTTCTACTGGCTCCCCTAAAAACAGGAATGTTAGTCACAGAATTACTTAACCATTCTATTTCCTATTGTGAGCCAGGTAATGATCACTCAACCTGATTTTTTTCCTTTATGACTTCACTATTCCCCAGAACAAAGTAGTATGCCATCAATTATTTTTGTTACTTTAATTATTTGTAATTAAAGAAATGTCCTGCTTGGCAAATATTGTTATTACTAGTAATATTTCCTCCCCAAAGTAGCGTCAGTTTCAGTCTCTATGAAATAGGCTTCTGTAATAATTATTTTGTGAGTAACATTAATTTCTTCTTATCAGTATCCAATTATTAGGGTAATTAGACATTATTATAAAACAAAAAACTCTCCACTGTCACTTAAAAATTTCTGAATTCTTCCCTAGATGTGGCTTTAACCAAAAATATTTTTTACTTATTCTCTCTTTTCATTCAAGTAAGGATTTCAGTGGCATCTTCCAGAATACTCTATATCATCTTTAACTTTGTCTCTGCTCCATGTCTTACACTAGCAATACTAAATCTCTCATTTTACTTTCAAAGATCCTAGAATTAATTTAAAGATGTTATCTTATCTGATATTTGGCCAGTTTCCTAGCTGGATTAGGTAATCTTCCTCTAACTGACTGAAATTTTTGACTTCTGCTCTGGCAACTCTTCAGCTGTCATCACTGTTCATATATTCTTTCTCCTAGAATACTATTATTTATTTTCTATATCCCTTAACACTCCATTTATTAAATTTTCTCTTCTTTACTAACTGCAAGCAGAGTAATTATCTGAGACTCTTCTACACAAATTCTCTGTGGAACCGGCTTTGTTCTTGGATACCTGGGCTTACTTGCAACCTTAGAATTGACTCCGTATGTTGATAAGAGTATTTTTCCTGTAAATACCTCCCATCAGTTGGCATCTCCTTTAAATTTGGATTTCAAAAAATCTGCACCTGCAGAGTTTGTAACTCCAAATACCGATTTAAATACTAAAAGCAAGGCTAACTGGAATCTGCTAGAATTCTACTTCGGTCACGTTTCTGCTCTAAGAACTGCTGGGCTGGCAGAACTTGAGTTCATTGAGTTTCCACTTCCAGAATTATTTCCTAGATCTGCTATTTATCCATGTTTTTCAGGAAGATGTTTGGCCAGACATTAGGAAGTGATTGTGATATTTTCCTGTTTGATTCCTTTTCAGTCTACAGTTGATATCTTAAATCTTTATTGTGTCTGAATCTACTTGATGGGCAAGCCTACTTATAAGTCTTCATTTCAAGTTTCTAACCACAGAGACCTGATTCTTGATTTGATTCTTTCCCATCTGGTCTATTCCTGTCTACTGATCATTCTGTCTCGTAGATATTCTAATGTTTCTTACATCATCCTGTCTTTTCATCTGCTTCCTGACTGTCTGTCCTCTTCCTTAGATTTTCCTACAGCTATGAGCTTCCCCCCTATATTTAAGTATATACATATAAGAGATAAATATATATATTTGCAGGCTATAATTGTTTTTATCAGTTTTCTAACTACCTTTTGAACAAATGCTTTGAATTTGTCTTTCAGTATGCCTGTAATTCAAGTTTAATCACACTGCCTGTGCTGAAACTCCCACAAATAAAATACAGATTTGTGTTATATGAATCAACAGTTTTGAGACAAATAATGTCAACATCAGTACATTTACTCAAAAATGTACTGTATGCATTTACTAAATCCATATTAAAAGAATTTATGAAGAGCATATATTAAAAAATGATAAGAATGGCATCTGTTACTGCTAGATGGTAAAATCGCAGATTTAAAAATAACAGGCTATAGAAAGATTGTCTGTTTTAACTATTCTGGATTCCATATATTATTTTGCTTTGTATTTGTTGTATTTGTGGATATCATATAATGATTTCAGTGATTCAATGTAGTCATAAAACTTGTTCATATTATTATTGTTGAGTATGTTTATAAATATGAGAAATCAGCAATTAGTATTTTCTTGAAAATACAGTTAATACTGATTTTATGTACTTTATGTAACACAAAATGTGCAACAGTCTCATTAATATTATTGCAGAGCGTGTTATTTATTGAGCACTCTTGGTTTCCTTTTACCACTTGGTTTCCTTTTACTGCCATACAAATGATGTATCAAAGCATTCATAGAACTTCAGTGAAGCTTTTCTGTGAAATGGACTTTGAAAATCATTCTAAAAGGACACTTTAAGAACAAAGTTTCAAAATAAGAGACATTCATCAACATGGGGCTTTTGACTCCAAAGTCAATGCAATTTATAAGTGGTGATTTACAAGTTTTGAGTCTGAATTATTGTTTGTTTTCCTGGGGCTGTTGATTTATCCTGAATGGTACAATAAAACAGAGCAGTGTGGATTGTAGAAATGAAATTAATAAGTAATAGTAGACAAATAAGTAGACTGTGATTTTAGTTCTCTGTAAATATCCTTTCCTTAAGACCTCGCCCATCTTATGGGGTTCTGGACTATGAAAGGAGAGACTGATCATGTGCTTAATGAAGTCAATGACAACGTTTCCATGGTAAATAACAATTAGAATCTCCCCACCCTTGGCAATGAGTCTGTAAGCACATGTGAACAAAGGCTCTAAATTACTGCAGGTATAAACTGGCAGGATCTAGCTCCCCAGAGTAGAAGTAGGCAGGAATGTGCATTGCAGGAATGTGTGCCTCAGGGCAGACGGTTGTGGTACTTAGAAGTCCTGTAGCTTTGTGCATCAGACTTGCTTTGAGCAACAAGTAACTCCAGACTCAAACGCAAACACAACCAACCACATTTTTAGCTGCAGGACTGAGCATCTGTTACAGGCTGGGAGAGTTTGGAAAGCGTGATATATTTATTCAGATAAGGTATACAAATTAACAGAAAGAATACTTATTTACAAGTATATGTTTTGTTCACAAAAATAACATGTACAAAGTAATTAATTTATTGTATATACTTACAAAGGGATAATTAATGCAGGATTCACATGAAAGCACCAGTTACAAAGCTGATTGTCCTGGTCTCTTATCTTTAAAATGCACTAATCTTACCTGGACATGACAAATAGGGACCATAAGCCCTTGCAAAGCAAGACTTGTCTACTTTGTAGTGCTGATAGCATTGTTGAAAAAGATGGATTTTGTTATAAAGAAATGAAAATTTATCAATGATTTCCTAAGGGATCCCAATGAGAAAATATGCAAATAACACTACCATTCTTTTACCTGTAAATGCAAACAAATTATACATAATCAAATATTAGTCTTTAATTAAGGGAAATATTTATTCAGATTGAGGTCAGATGATTACAGCCCTGTTTATCAAATAGAACTGAAGTTCTACTAAATTAGTCTGAATATTTTCCTAACTGTTTTAAAGAGGATTATGCATTTCTGAAAGATTTTTACAAATTTTATCAAAAGCTGGAATAAGGTGAAGGGAGAATAGAACGTCTTGCTATAAAAAGAAGCTAATTAAAGTGCCAGCAGGTAGGTTTTCTGCTGAGTTATGGTAACAACTTGAGTTTTGTGCCATTTTGGAAGACATGTACATGCACAACAACTAGAATACTGACTGGAATGGCACAAATAAGGTACAGAGAAGCAGCATCATTTATGTGTGGAGTGCCTAACATGAAAAGAATTAGCTCTAGTTTTTTAATACAGATTAGTAAGTAAAAGGAAAAAAAAAATAAAAAGAAACATAATAGAAGGAAATTCATAATATGAGGTCTGGAAAAATTCTGGGTGTCTGTGCAAGATAAAGCTTTATCATTCTAGGAAAGAATATAATATATTTAAAAATTATAATTATTTGAAAATTATAATTAAATACAATTAAATTAAGGGACTAGTATGTATTTCTTTCTGCTAACACTTAGAAAATTATTTTTTGTGGAAGCTAGAATGCATTCTATGTATATAAAAATGAATACATATATATGTACACTTGTATGCATACATTTATGTATGTGTGAATATATATACATATATGTATATATACATGCATACGCCCACCTATAAATAGGTTGTACATCACTGAGAGAGAAAGAGTTGGGCAGACAGGTGTGTATCCCTTTGTCAGATCCACCAATTCTCACAAATCTTTAATGCCATAGCTGTGAGGAATAAGGCTGGCTTTTTTAACAACATGCAGCTAAGTACAGTAAGGATCTACATCAGGAACCACTTGGTGATATTTCATGGCCAGGAGAATGGTCAGAACTAATGGTCATTAGAGAGGATGGTGTCCAATTCGGATCTCAGCATTTTCCTCTGGAAAACGTTCATAATTACAGTGTCTTCTAAAGAAGGTATCAGAATAAAGTGCTAATTTTGTTCATATTGAGTGGTTGAAATACTGTGTGCTACCAGTCTCTGTGTAAGACTTGCATGACTTAAAAATAGGTCACAGTAGTATGATAGAAAAACAATATAAGAAAAATCTACTTAACTCATAGATTTGCTTTCTTTTATTTATCTGGCTTAATTAAACAGCCAATGCTAGTTTCTAGGGCATATATTTGAACACATTATGCCTGTTGTATGTAACCAGAAAGAATGATATCCTGCCAGCTTCACAGTTGTGAGCCATAAATGTCCTCTGGCTATGCAAAACTCACATTTAAAATATTGTAATAACATCCAAGATTGCAGAAATTATTCACTTTTGCATTTTGTTAGGCTAAGTATGATCCTTACCATTTATTATTTAAATATTCATTTATTTCTTTTCTTGTGTACTAGAAGAAAGCTGTAGGAGATGAAGATCTATGCAAAATGAAATCTGAAATAAAATTGTCTGAAACAAGCTGCAAAGTTATACAATACGCTAGCATGCTTTGGTACATAGATTAGAATCTTTTCCCTTAGGATATAATGCTGTTCTCCTGACAATCGCTTTTTGCTCCTGGTTATGATTTCCAAAAGTAAAGAAGTTACTTCAAAGCATGATTTTTATCAATTTCAAGTGGAGCAGTGCCTCTAAATTATGGAAATACTTTAAAATTGCTTTCCTTTCACTTCGGTAGAAGTATGCTCAAATTCTTCAGCATATGAACACAAACTACTTTTTATATTTGAACAATTTCTACATGAGAAAATATATGCTTTTTTTATACTGCAGATAACCTTGCCTTGTTATTTGAAAAACAAAGAATTCGTAGATGGCATATCAATTTAGGGTGATATTATAGAGAGTATCCCATAGAGTAAGGCATACTTGTGATGTTTGAAATAAGACATGATGGCAGTAAAATAAAAATATTACTCAACCACATATTTAAATGACTGGGCATTCATTATTTTAAAAAGGCACAAATTTTTGATCACAGAAACTGCTATACCTGTTTTTTATTGTTTGTTTGGTTTTTGTTTGTTTGTTGTTACTGGCTTTTTTTTTTTTTTTTTTTTAATTATGAAGATAGATTCCAATGAAACATTTATCATTTGGGATGTAGGGAGAAGGACAAATTTCATGTTCCAACTTAAAAAAATGTATTTTATAATACACAATTTCTTTTTCTTTTCATCTGCAAGATGAGTGTTGAGTTACGAAGTAGAAAAACTACTATCATCTATGCTGAAAAATGGACCACAAGGGGCTACAATTCTGCAATACAGAGCAAGGCAATCTCAGAAGAATGGACACAGCAAAGAAGGTTCTGTCCCTTTCTATTCCACATTTATTCTCCAGTGAACCAGAACCCAGCTGTCTTTTTGGGGGAGTGGATGTGTGCCATCAGGTTGGATATGTCATCCTTCAAAAATTAGAAAGCAGAAAGGAGGCCCAGAACTTTTTTTCAGATATCACATTCACATTCACAGATATTTTCAGATATCACATTCAAGATCCTAAGCCTGTGCTCTGGAAGTGTACATTCATTCAATAGTGCCAAAGAGTATAATGTCCACTTCCTAGGGCCAAGGTAGTAAGTTGTAGAATCACAGAATCACAGAATGGTCTGGGTTGAACAGGACAATAATGGTCATCTACTTTCAACCCCCCTGCTATGTGCAGGTTAGCCAACTACTAGACCACGCTTCTCAGAGCTACATCCAGCTTGGTTCTGAATGCTCCCAGGGATGGAGTCATCCTCATCTAAATCTGCTTACCATTGGCTTGTAACAATTGTTGGGTGATAGTAAAGGGCAGACAAATTTGAAAGTGGCTTAATTATAGCACAGGTAAGTAAGAAATTCTTGTGTTTCCTTAAAGTTCACCTAAAGTTCACCCAAAGTCATTACCAGACTGACGGCTATTCAGGATCTTCCATTCTTTAACCTCCTCTTCCAAAAGCAGCCAGGTACTTCTAGATATGGCTGTAAATCTACTCAATTTTGCAATTCTTTTTATTGCTAAGAATCATAAGCCAAGGTATTATGTGTGAGTGTTACACTGATTTCAAACATACAGATATATTTCCTAATGACAAGAATACCTGTTAGCATAAGATACACTTTTAAAAAATTGTTCAAAAAGTGTTCAAAAGGCTCAGTAAGGCCTTTGATGCTGTCCTCCACAGCATCCTCGTGGAGAAGCTGGCAGCCCATGGTTTGGATGGGCATATGCTCTGCTGGGTGAAACGCTGTCTGGATGGCCAGGCCCAAAGAGTTGTGGTCGGTGGAGTTAAATCCAGTCAGCAGCCAGTCACGAGCAATGTCCACCAGGGCTCAGTACTGGGGCTGCTTCTACTTAACATCTTTATTAATGATCTTGATGAGGGGATTGAGTGCATCCTCAGTAAGTCTGCAGACAACACCAAGTTGGGAGGGAGTGTTGATCTGCCAGAAGGGGGAAGGCGCTACAGGGGGACTTGGATAGACTGGATCAATGGGCCAAAATAAACTGTATGAGTTTCAAAAGGACCAAGTGTCACAGAATCACAGAATGACCCAGGTTGGAAGGGACCTCAAGGATCATGTAGTTCCAACCCCCCTGCCTAGCAGGGCCACCAAACATACACCTTTACTAGATCAGGTTGCCCAGGGCCCCGTCCAACCTGGTCTTGAACACCTCCAAGGACGGGGCATCCACAACCTCCCTGGGCAGCCTGTTCCAGGACCTAACCACTCTCCTAGTAAAGAACTTCCCCCTAACATCCAACCTAAATCTTCCCTCTTTTAACTTAAAACCATTTCCCCTAGTCCTGCTATTATCAGCCTTTTTGAAGAGTTTACTCCCCTCCTGGGAGTAAGTTCCCTTCAGGTACTGAAAGGCTGCAATGAGGTCACCCCGCAACCTTCTCTTCTCTAGGCTGAACAAACCCAACTCCTTCAGCCTGTCCTCATAGGGGAGGTACTCCAGCCCCCTGATCATCTTCGTGGCCCTCCTCTGGACCTTTTTCAAAATCTCCATGTCTTTTTTGTACTAAGGGCTCCACACCTGGACACAGTACTCCAGATGGGGCCTCACAAGAGCAGAGTAGAGAGGGACAATCACCTCCCTATCCCTGCTGACCACCCCTCTCCTGATAGAGCCCAGGATCCCATTTGCTTTCCGGGCTGCCAGAGCGCACTGCTGGCTCATGTTGAGTCTTTCGTCCATCAGGACCCCCAGGTCTTTTTCAGCCGAGCTGCTCTCAAGGACCACTCCTCCCAGTCCTGGATTTTGGCCACAACAACCCCAGGCAACCATACAGGCTGGAAAGCTGCCTGATAGAAAGGGACCTTGGTGTACTGATGGACAGTTGGCTGAATATGAGCCAACAGTGTGTCGACGTGGCCATGAAGGCCAATGGCATCCTGGTTTGTATTGGGAATAATACGGTGAGCAGAACCAAGGAAGTCATCCTTCCCCTGTACTTGGCACTGGTGAGGCCTCACCTCGAGTACTATGTTCAGTTTTGGGCACTTCAGTAAGAAAGGACATTGAGGTGCTGGAGCAGGCCCAAAGAAGAGCAACAAGACTTGTGAAGGGCTTTGAGAATATGCCTATGAGGAGGTCTGAGAGAACTGGGGCTGTTTAGTCTGGGGAAGATGAGGCTGAGGGGAGACCTTAGTGCTCTCCTCCAATATCTGAAAGGTGCTTACAGAGAGAATGCGGTTGGTCTTCTCACTGGTGACAGGATGAAGACCAACCTCAAGTTGCACCAAGGTAAGTTTAGGTTGGATATCAGGAAACACTTCTTTGCAGAAAGGGTAGTTAAGCACTGGAATAGGCTCCACAGGGAGGTGTGAGTCATCATCCCTGGATGTGTTTAAAAACCATTTGGATGTGGTACTCGGGGATGAGATTTTCCAGAGGGCTGTTAGAGTTAGGGTGGTCTGGTTAGGTCATGGTTGGACTTGATGATCTTTGAGGTCTTTTCCAACTTGAGCAGTTGTATGACTCTACGATTCTAAATCAAGCCATTTGTTTTTGTTTGTTTGTTTGTTTTTTCAGAAAAAAAAAGGTTTTTCTAACGATACCAATCCACAAATAAAAAAATGAAATCCATCAGTTTCAAAGTGTATTTTATGACGGTGGAAGATTACACTTCACAAGCAAATATGAAATGTTTTGTATCACATCTAATTGAGCCTGAAAATAAAATAAAATAAATAAAATAAAATAAAATAAAATAAAATAAATCAGAAAAATTTTGTTGCCTAAAATACATTCAAAATTTAAGTAAGGGTATGTATATTCTTTGCCTTGAAAACATGCAGACATCTAAATACATGCAGAGGTAGGAAAGAGCTCCTATCTAATTGCTATGCATGCAGATAACAAGAAGAAATGAAGATATTTGAATCTATTACCAGACAGTCAGTGCTGAAATAGAAGAGGCAAAATACAAGATATTTTCATATATGAATAAATACGAAGTAAAGGAGTGTTTCTTACAGAAAGAAGACAATAAGAACATATAAGGAGTAATGTGAAGCAGTTACTTTTTTGTCTGAACTTTCAGCTGAAACGTGTTTCATTGAAACTCCAATTTATTAAAATACTTCACGTCATGTTCAACAGTTTTAACCTTTTGTGAAATATCTCAAAGCGCATCAAAATATCTTATTGAGGTTTTTTTTTGTGTGTGTTTTTGTTTGTTTGTTTGTTTGATTGATTGATTGATTGATTGCTTTTCCTGCTGTAACAACTCCTTAGGATTACTTCATTATGTTCAAAGTTCAGGGTAACATCACATGCTACACTGCATGTCTTAGCCTGGCTGAAAGAGGTTTTTGTCTTTACTTTTTTCCCCTCCCATCTGATTCAATTCAGCCATTTGCTTCCTCTTGCCATAACAGAAAGTTTGTTTACTCTTGGCTGATGCTGTGCATTTTACTAGCAAGAGTGAACTGGTTTCTGACACAGCTCCATTAGTACTGACAGAAAGCCACATGGATGCCTGCTCCTTCTATTTCACTCTTTTTCATTCTTTTTCTCTGCTTATTACACAACATGGTGTTTGATAGATACAATATACAACCTCTTCTCTAACCTGATCTGTGAAATCTAAGAAAAGTTCAATTAAAAATGATTAATAACACATTCTGCTAACTTAAATACATGCTAAGAAAAAAATGCCAAAAATGTCTCTAGAACTGAATTTGTAGTTTTCAAGGGGCTTAAAGAAAAGGAGAGATCTGAGAACTAGAAAAAAATACCATGTCATCTGGAAGTTTTGACACTGTGGTTTAACAGTGTATATAAATTCTGCTTTTTATTTTTCTCATCTGAGAGTCATATCAGGACATTAACAATGCTAAGTAACTGTACAGTTACTACAAGCATGCAAAGATAGTGTATGAAAAAGATTTCCATTAGTAACAGAAATTTGGGATCAATAAATGAATTCTTTAGAGATCTGCTTCAAAATACTTCAAGCACTGCAGACCAGTAGGAAGCAAATGATGAATATACTTTTTGCTGTTGGTATTTCTGGTGACTAGTAGAATTTTATGAGTTGTTATGTCTTTGTCAGAGGGAGAAGGTTATAAAATGTAGAAGTGCAGATAAAGTAAATCTTAACTAGAGAATTTTTAACCTAAATACTTACCTTTTACTTAAAGCATGCATCATTGGATCAGACAAGAAGCATACTTTTCTTCCTTGTGACCTTATATGATTTTGCATATTGCAGCATGACTCATGGCAGCACAGTGGTCTGCATGAACATCAGCATGCCCACAGTTGTCCGCTACATGATATCTGCAGGTAATCATACCATGAATGAATGGAGCAATTGCTATGATTCACCTGCCTCAAGCAGTGAGTCTCCTGTTGTGGTCTCTTCCTCTGTTTACACACAGATTTACATACATACACTTGTACACTCATTTTCTTATTCTGAGTGATTTCTATACTAGGATACAGCCAATGATAATCTGAAATCAAACAGTGCTATACTGCCTAGCGTGTGCTACCTCTAACCCAGTTATAGCACACCAGTACTCACACAGACAGAGCAGATTTGCTTAGCTTTAAAGGGAAACACTGCTCAAAGAATAATTAAGAAACAACATATTCCTTTTTTTTTTTTTTTTTTCCTAGATTTCCTTCACATGTTTTCTTTACAAGTCTCCATTCAACTTTAATTAAGTTTTGCCTTGATCTTCTGAGCCCAGAACACTGGATTTTTTTTTCTTTTCTCATAATGCAAGTAATCAGCAGATCATAAAATGAAAGGATTATGGTGATATTATAGTGACTAAAAATCTTTGAATTTAGTATCCTTTAATGAGTTTCACATACATGTGAAATATCAAGTTAACAAAGACTTATTCCATCTATGGATAATGTTAAAGGAGTCTTAACTGAACTCATTTGACTCATGCTCAGTTTAAGAGTTCTTCAAGCTAACAAGGTGTGCAAAGTGACCAAGGCCCAGAAAACACAACCAGCTTCAATAGTTAAAATTAATACAAGCAATAGATTTTGGTAGGGGTTAATGTATATCTGATTATATTTAAGAAGAATAACATTTCACAAAATAAATAAATAAACAAACAAACAAATAAATAAAATTGCATGTAATTCATTTATGCATCTCTGATGCGAGTACTGTAATTCCTAGCTGGAACCATTTTGTTTGGTTGGTTTGGTTGTTTGGTTTGGTTGTTTGTCTGTTTTTTAATGTAAAATTATAAAGTCTAGTCTATTGCTCATTATACAGTTCTGTGTGGGAGACCTAACAGGAACAACTGAAGTAATCAGAGAGTGAAATGTAGAAGCAGTTATGGCTCTGACAAACCTAAGAGGAGGCAAAGTAATCCAGGGCACTTTCTGATATATTAAACAACAAAAAAACCCTCTTTTCTGCTATATAAATCCCTGTAAAAATCTTTAAAGAAAATGCACATAATCATGAAATATATTGTTAAGCAGTTCTACAGTGTTTTATGTTTTTGAGTCAGGACCACATTCAGAAATACTGATTTCATTCCTCCTAGAATAAAAGCATAGGTTACCAGCAGACCTAAGTCATTTCAACCTGTATATGAGAATGGTAGACAAATAATTCAATGTCCAAAGCATAATTTATATTATATATCTCTGCTGAAAATGTATATAAGGGAATATTTTTCTGTACAATATAGGAAGTGCAAACTCATTTTATAGCTTTTGGATCTAAATTCTGTACTGTGGATGGCTTCTCCATACAATCTCAGGAACATTAATGTTCCAGTAGCATCCTGTTACTAAAACAAAGAAACATGAGTAGATACTGATCATGACAAAAAATAGAAAGCCAAGCTTTCTATTTCTTCATTTCATGAAGGGGTGCAGAAATGTGTAAATTAGTGTTATTTTCAGAGAACAGTCTGACACATTCCAAATCTATTTTTCTTCTCTGTAACTAAGATTTATTCTGTATGCTCAAATAACTGCAGTAAGAAAGGCAAAAAAAATACTGTCAATAATGTGATAGTTTTATCTGATCAACTAGATAGAGAATTCATAATCGTGCTGACAGCTTAAAGAGGACTTTTTTTTTTTTTTTAAATAAAGATTATTTTTTTTTAATTGTTAAAACTATTTTATAGTTGAATTTGAATGAACATTCTGTTATCACTATTTAATATTTTCCCCCCATGGTGTTCAGTAATTATGCCACTGCTATCTCTGTTTAACAGTTAAAGTCATCATCCTCTTCATTTACTCATTCCATCTCATTCACCATTTTTCTGTGACTGTCAAAACCAGCTCTGATCTGAATATTAGAATAAGCTTAGAATAAAGGATATTTTGAGTAAGAGAAGAGTATTATTTTCTTCAATGCCACACAATGAGACATTTATTTATTCTCCTCAGTTGGTATTTCAGTACTTGAGGTGTTGTGCTTTTTCTGTTTGGATTTGTTTTGTTTTTTTTCCCCCAATGTTTTTAGGCTGTGTTTGATGATATTTTCCTTCTAATTAATTTTTGCAGGTACATTCGAGAAAGAGAAAAATAATCCACTGCCTATATCTATCAACATTAATAAAAACAAAATAAACAAACAAACAAACAAAAAACCCTGCTTATCACTGCCCTTTTTACAAGGTAATTTCCATTTCAAATTACAAGAGTTTGCAATATCACTAACCATATAATTTTGATAAGAAAATTCCAAGCAAATGTCAGGATTTAAGCAATCAATTATTTTTAATGCTTCCAGTTAAGACTTCCAATATGTGAATGTCCTCTTTAGTCAGTCATGTACTCTATTATGTACTGTTTCAGTTGGTGTGGAGAACCTGTTCAGCAGGGAAGCAACCACCATAACTCCAAACACCCTTGCTTTTATTAAGGGTGGTATTGTTCAGGTACATTAGGAGTGCCAAAACCATTTGTATGAGCAGGAGAAAGGTTGCACATTAGATAAGAGAATAGTTGTATGACTCTTCAGCCTGACACTTGAGATGTTTGAGGTGTGGACCAGAAAAATATTAATCAGCCATTCGGAATGGTTGATTCCTTCATTTGATCTTGAATCTGAATATCTCAACTACAGCTACAAAAGACTTTGTTATCTGGGGATCTGGAAAGCCTTGTTGGGAAGCAGATTTATAAAGTCTGTCATGAAAGAGGTATTTTTATCATGTTGGATTTAGCATAATTTTAAGATTTCACTGACATGTTCAGAAATATCTTAAATAATGTAATTATAATGTTATTTTGATTACATGCTATTACAGAAGCATCTTAAGTTTTAACACTGATGGAATCTATGGAGTAAGTAGATAACATATATCTATGTTATCATAGGTATCTATCTGAAATTTGCCTGACGCACAGTAGATTCTTTTACTTCTTGGCATCTTTAAAAACGAAAACATTAAAGGAAAATACATGTAGATAAGAACAAAATTTAATCTCTCTACTGTTTAAAGCAGATAATGGCTGTTTTTAAAATACAAGTAATCTTGCTAATACCCAATATTTAAAAGACCCCAGAAAAATCGGCATTTTGTCTACTACTGCAAATCAGTTTTCCAGTATGAAGGAATTGAGCTTCAATTTTCAGTTCAGTATTTCCTAATATTTTTAATATTCTCCCACTGTTTTTTGTCAGTAATTTGTAAATAATATTTACGCAGACAATCTGGGGAAGTACTTCATCTCAGATAGTTTTCCTCCTTTCCATCTGCAGGAAAACTACACATGACCAGATAACTCTACCGACTGCATTCTAAAATACTGACAATAGCTCAAATTCTCACTTTTTACATTTGAGAAAGCAGAAGTGCAAAGCGATGCCTGTTTTGCTAAAGATGCTTGTAAGAAAAAAAGTAATAGCTATATTAATTCCATTTGTATAATTTATTTACCCACCCTTAGAACAGCTCAGTCTCTTTTTCTGTCTCCTACTATCTGACTGTTTTCACCTGTTGAGATCCTGAATTAAAAGCACTGCATCTTCTGGATTCATAATCAAAAAATCACCTAAGGAAGGTCAGTCTTCATTTCTGCTTCTTAGTTCATAGCCATTGCTCCAAAGGGTAAATGACACCATCCACACAATTGCTGAGTAATCCTGCTATCCTTTTATTAAAGTACTTTTTCATTCACGGCTTTCTCTTGAGTGAGTTGCAAAGGTCATGTGTATGAGAATGGAAATTCTGAGAATCATGGTGATGAAAGCATAGTGGTAAAGTAGAATACTGTTATATAAAATAACACAATGGCACAGGCTGTTGGACATTTTATAAAATAACAGCAGATGTTTGTTTTGACTGCACAGACATAACACTTTTCCCTTAGCCATATGAAATTAATATTGTCAGTATGTGACATCAAATAATAGAAAGTAACAGGATATTCTGCACAAAAATGAAGAAAAAACACCTACTTTTAAATGCACAGTTGAGTCAAGAGAGAAGATGAGTTATTTTACTGACAGTCTCATGCAGATTCTTGTCCTTATAAAGTATTTTATTATTACCAATTATTAAGTCAAGGGAGAAACAGTGGTTTGTCTTTTGAGAAAGAAAATTGTCACTACTCATAAGTTCAAATATCAGTTTTAAGATATTCGCTTATGAATCTTTATTACCATAAATTAAAGCAGAATTTACTAAAGTACAGAGAAGTGTTGTTCTAAAATATGTTTTCTGAAGACATTACAGAGGGCTTCCCAGTTCAAAAAAAGCAAGGGTCTCCTAGGGGTCCAGTGGAGGGCCACAGAGATGATAAAGGGCCTGGAGCATCTCCTTTGTGAGGAAAAGCTGAGTAATCAGGGTCTATTCAGCCTGGAGAAATGAAGACTGAGGGGAGATCTGGTTAGTGTTGATAAAAATATAAAGGGAGATGGGAGATGAATGGATGAGGCCAGGCTCTTCTTGATAGTGAACAGCAATAGGACAAAGAGCTATGACCTAAAACTTGTACATAGGAAGTTCTGTACTAACATGCAGAATAACTTCTTTACAGTGAGGATGATGGAGAACTGGAACAGGTTGTCCAGAGAGGTTGTGGAGTCTCCTTCTATGGAGTTATTCAATACCAGTCTGCACACTTACCTGTGTGACCTATTGTAAGGTACCTGTTTTATCAGAGGGGTTGGACACAATGATCTATTGAGGTCCCTTCCAACAGCAGCAATTTTGTGATTTATGTGCCCTTTAACTTCCTAAACTGGCTTTATTCATCAAACTGATTCTTCATCAAATTTTTGCTTCTGTTTATTGATTTATTTGTTCTGCTAAAAGTGATTTGTCACCTGTTTAATTTGACCAGCTGGCTTTTCAATAATATAATGTGAGAGCAAATACTTCACCCTGGGGTAAGGAGGTGAGAACTACTTTCTGAGGCAACTGCTGTTTTCAGAGACAGCGCTGCCCATGGCCAGATGGACTGTGACCATATTGCAAATTTAGGTAGTAGGAATACAAAAAACAATTTAAAACATCTTAAATAGAGTTTGATATTTATGCATGCTCTTAAATAAATTCTCATTTTTTACTTAGATAAGTTTCTATTATGTCATTTTTTTATTAGATATCATAATATTATTAGATATATTTTTATTTCATTGGTAAAATGAAAAATAAGTTTATGTAAGTACCCATATATTTCTTTTAAAGATGTGCATTTTTTTTCTAAGGCAAAGATTATGGAATTTTGTGATTTTTTTTTTATAATACTTTAATGGATATTATTTTTTTTGCAATATTTCAATGGTGTCTTTACTCCTGCTAGCAATCACAATCCTTTTAAATGATATAACACCACTGCATACAATAAATGATGTTCCCTTCACCACAGTGTATTCCACAGCCAGTATCAATGATACCTTATTGTAAAGGAAAGTTCTTAGCTGCAACCAGGAGCAATATCTCAAACTCTTGCTGGTGTATAGCTGATAAAATATTAATTTTTATGTCTGTCACACAGAATTGCTCTTGCTGAACTACCACACTCACAAGACATTATCACATCCTTAATATTTCATTAAAAATGATGTAGCAAATCAATGCTATTATCTGTTATTGTATTTTTTTTTTCTTTTTTTTAATCATCATGCATCTATGTGTCAATACTGCCATCTGATATAGCAGCATAGTTGTTTCCCTTTATGAAATGAAGAAGTTCCACAGTGGGACATGTGTAACCCACACTATGTTGGCAATTAATCCTAAACTATGGGGTCCAGATATCGATTGGACAGATTTCACTAAGCTGCTCAGGCAATATCTTTTGAGTTGCTACAGTAAACAATCTAACATCCTAGGGAAACTGAAATTGGCAGTGGCTTGATATGGTAAGCTGGGAATTGCTTTGGTTCGTTATTTCAAAAGCATCCAAGAAATCCCAGCATCTGGCTGGGAACTGTCAGGGAGAGTCAAGTAGCATGGACTGCAAAGAGGCTAAACAAAAAACCTTTCCTACAGGAAAAAAGACCAAAGGCTGGGAGTGAGGCTGGGACCACAGCACTGCTCTAGACAAGTATACATTTGCTGGCTCCTTTCAGTCCTCTCCAGATATCAGCTTTTGGGTGCTGTTGGAGGAAGGATACTGAAATAGATTATTATTTTGTCTCTTTTGCTCTTCTTAAGATTCTGTTACATACCCTCTAACATCACTGGCAACCACAGTTGAGGAATATCCAAAATACTTTTTCAGAGGAAGAGAATACTGTGGCTAGCATCTGGATGGTGTCTCACTGAAAGTCCAGGTTAAGTGCTAACATCAGGCTACTACAATGAAACTAATTCTGAGTTCTCAGATGGTCTCTCTCATTGTGCTCTGTCTTGTGTGGTATAGAAACACCTTTCTTGCAGAACATTTTCCTTTAGTCTTTGTGTGATTACTCTACTTCTTTTACATTATCAGTTTATTTAAATTATTATTGTAGGAGTGTCTGCATTTCAGATTTGGGGATTTTCTTTCTCCAAGACTGAATTAAACTGCAGCCACCAGGCTTGGACACTGAAACAATACATTTATTCTCACTAAGTGCTGCAGTCATAGGGTTATCACTGAACTTCATTTTTGCAAACTAAAATTGTAAGAAGTGAATATTTTTGTGACCTGAAGACCTTGATGTTTTAGTTATAGCCCATCACATTGATATTCTCATTCTGACAGAAATGAAGTTTTTGTGTTGCCTTGCTCATTCTGTTTCTTTAAGTACACAATCTTCTAACTCAGATCTGTTTCACCACATGCTGTCATTTCTTCATGCAAAGTTAGGCTGTGCCAGATGTTTTCATACATTCATTAAATGAATTTGTTATTGACTAGGGACTTCATTTTAGTGTATTCTTTCTCTTTACTCAAGCCTGTAACCTATGAATGGCAGAGAACAGGTTTCTGTTCCGTGAACTGCACAGATACTGCACACAGTGCTCTCTGCAAATATATTGAAATACAACTGAATCTTTGGAGAATCTTTAGCTTCATTATTGATAATGAAATACCTTCCAGATTCAGGTAGTGTTTTGTTGGTCTTGGTTTTTTTGCTTGTTTGTTTGTTTGTTTGTTTGTTTTAATGATTCCTTTAACAGCCCTGCTTTCTAAATGGGACCAGTCTTTTTAGTCTTAGTATTTACCTTGGTTGAATTCAAAGGATTCTGATTAATAAGAAGGGCAGAGCAATTATCCTGTGAAAATCAGATCCCCCTTGAACATTTAAATCCATCTGTATTATTTTTTTTAATAGCTTAGTATCTTGAGAAGTCATGGGAAAAATAAGCATTCCCTGGCAAGCACTATGTGAAATAACCATCCTTTTGACAAAGAGAAGCTTAGGAATGCATAATTTATATACTTCCTCTCTGCACGTGCCTTATTTTTCCACATTTATTCCCAGAATAACTATAGAGATCACTAAGTTGTAGATAGCTGGATATATCCTTTTAAAGAATATTCTTTCTTATTTTGTATTAAACTCGGCCCCAAAGAATTTTTTTTTTGTAGAGGTGTACCTGAAATCAATATGATCAGAGCACTATTTCTAAAATCTGTAAGAGCACTAGTTCAGGCAGTTACCTTTCTTTTCTAGTTCTTTTTTTTTTTTTTTTTTCCTAAATTATTTTTATTTATTTATTTTTTATCAGTCATTAAGCATTCAGAAGACAATATGTCTTTTGAGAGTGCATACGATACCAAATGCATGTAACTTCACTCTTAACCTGAACTAACTGAAAAGGAAATTGTCTATAGGTTTATACCAGTTGTCCAGTGTATAGAATCGTAGAATCATAGAATCACAAGGTTGGAAAGGACTTACAAGATCATCTAGTCCAACTGCCCTCCCATTACCGTTGTTACCACAAACCACTAAACCATGTCTCATAGCTCCTCATCCAGACACCTCTTGAACTTTGCCAAGGATGGAAACTACCACCTCCCTGGGCAGCTATTCCAGTGCCTGACCACACTCGGGGAGAAAAAGTTTTTCCTTATGTCTAATCTAAGCCACCTCAGGTACAACAGGCCATTTCCATGGGTCCTGTCTGTTGCCTGGCAGAAAAAGGATGCCTTCATCCTTTTAAAGCTATCCTTTATAAACAAAGAAATACTTTTATAGAATCAAAAGTTGCTCCAGTCTGTAGAAAAATGTCAGCAATGTGCAAATTCATTTTTTTTGTATTATAGTTTGAGTTTTTATAGTGACGTGGTGACATTTTTCTAAAGAAATGCTCTAAACATTTTATTTTTGTCCAAGAGCAATGATGCATGCACAAGTATGTAACTAGCTGGGTAAACCAGTGAAAACTTTGCATATTATTCAATACTTTTTTTTATTAGATTTTAGGTTTTCAAAATACCATCAGTTTGTGTTTGCATTATAAACATTCTTAACAATCACAGCTGAAGTCCAAGCATGATCCATTGAACAACTGAACTTTTAACTTCTTCATCTGTTTAACAAAATAAAAGGGGGGGGGACTTGTCTTTTACTCCTTTTACTAGTCTCTTGTCTTTTACTCCTTTTACTAGTCTATACGTTCACACAATTGGTTTGCTTGTGGGATGTATATCAAACATTTGCTTCAGTTCTTCAGAGACAAAGGTGCTTATGTATCAAGACAGCATTTGATTCTAATTTAAGAGTGTCTTAGTCTGACTAGGACTCATGAAATCTTAATTCCAAACATTTCTATTCATAAGATTTTAATTACATTACACTCTTACATACATGCTAACTATTGTCAGTATTCATATGTAGATGCAATTTGAAACATCATTTTACATAAAAGTGTGTATGAGTATTTTGAATTAGTATAGAATAAATAATGTCAGCATTCATCCATGACATATTTATTCCTTTGTTATGTCTCCATGACTCATACTGAATTGTAAATAACCCTTCAATGAGCCCTGTTACAGCCCCTCTGGCAACTTGTAGGCAAAAATCAATTTGAAGATAAATAAAATATTTTGAAATATCTACAGTTCTGATTTTCTTACAACTTGTACCAAAATGAAAGTCATTTTCAAGCTATGCAGTGGAATGCCTTGGCAAGAAATAGAAGAATAACCTCTTACTTAGCTCTTCTAATAGAACTTCTTCTGTTTTAGAAATTTTGTTCATTTATGCATATATGTCACTAAGTACATACTATTTTAAAACCCAGACTGTTCTGATTTATTTTTTTCCTCATTTTTAAGGATCACGTCTTTTCTCTCAGCAAGTAAGTTTCATAGTTTCATAGTTTCATAGTTTCGTGCGGGTTGGAAGGGACCTTAGAGATCATCGAGTCCAGCCCCCGGGATTCGAGCATCTGTGTAGCAGAGCGGCACTTCTACCACTAGCGCCACAGGGGGGATTCGAACTCCGGGCCCCAGTGTTGCAAGGCGGCGTCTTTAACCACTGCGCCACCGGGGCACACAATTAATTCATATGCACTTTAGTTTGGTTTGCATTGAAGAATCCAGAAAAATCTAATTAGTTTTACATGAAATTGTTTGAACAAAATTTCATGGGACTTCATCCATATTTTTTTTCCAGGATTTGTTAGAAATAATGTTAAACTTTTTTTGCAGGTGGACAAGATTTGTAATGAACTTTTGACACATGTTAGTCTAGTCAGTAAACTTGACATTACAGAGAACACCACAGAAGAATCTAAAGACATTGCATTAACTTTAGGTTTGGAAAAGGCATGCTGATAGATGTTATTTTTGTGTTTTGGCTTTTTGTTCTAATTTTCTATTTCTGGTCTGTAGCCTTTTTCAGTGTTGTTCCTTATATCTTGAAGCATATCTGAAAGGAAATGGTATCTGCCAGTCAATTCTATATTTAGACAGAGCTAGCTAAGTTCTACAGCAGAGGTACCTGTTTTGCTTCCAGATAAATATCTATTGAGTTTTTCCCCTTCCCCTTCCCCTTCCCCTTCCCCTTCCCCTTCCCCTTCCCCTTCCCCTTCCCCTTCCCCTTCCCCTTCCCCTTCCCCTTCCCCTTCCCCTTCCCCTTCCCCTTCTCCTCCTCCTCTCCTCTCCTCTCCTCTCCTCTCCTCTCCTCTCCTCTCCTCTCCTCTCCTCTCCTCTCCTCTCCTCTCCTCTCCTCTCCTCTCCTCTCCTCTCCTCTCCTCTCCTCTCCTCTCCTCTCCTCTCCTCTCCTCTCCTCTCCTCTCCTCTCCTCTCCTCTCCTCTCCTCTCCTCTCCTCTCCTCTCCTCTCCTCTCCTCTCCTCTCCTCTCCTCTCCTCTCCTCTCCTCTCCTTTTTTTCTTTCCTCTCTTTTTCTTTCCTCTTTTCTTCCTTTTCCCTTTCCCTTTCCCTTTTTAACTTCCCTTCCTTTCCTTTCAACACTTACTCTTTCATATTTTGATGTATAAATGTAAATCCAAGTCATAGGAAATTACTATTATTGCTCTCTCATGTACGGAAACCAATCATTCCACACTTCAGTGGAAAAAAAAAAAATGGCACAATGTAATACTCTGAAAAATTCACTCTGCACATTAATGGGGAAGAGAAACACACAGTATGGCATGCTAGGGGCAAGCTATAACATGAAGTTCAGCAATGTTAAAATTTAATTTAACCTGCCTGAATTCTTCTTCATAATGTTGAACTTGTTTAATTGTTTAATTACTGCCTTTACAGAAAGAACAGCTGTTGGTTTTTTTTTGTACTGGTACTGTATTATACACTGTCAATGTATGTAACTGCGGCTGCATTTATTCTGAGTTTTTAACTTTTTCCATTTTTTGAACAGCCTCAAGTACCATGTAATACTCACTTGTAATTCACTTTATGTAGCAAATGTCTAGTAAGTGACTTCTAGAGTTCATTCATGCATATCTGTGGACTACTGTGTAGAAGAGAAAATTGGGATTAATTACAGTACATTATTGGAACATGAAGCTACTTGTTCAGGAAAACCTGCCTGCCAAAATAATTAAACGCTTCTTCAGTCATGCATTAGTAATTGAATATAATTTTCAGTATCTTGTCTACAGCTCTTGACAAGTTGCAGATATGCTTGTAGTAATAATGTAGAAAATATACAATTTTAAAACTTCCTCAGCATTATGGTAGTCATTTCATTTCAGTCTTTGATTCTTTGAGATCAGTTTGTCTTTTCTTCATTTTTAATTTTTTTGGAGTAATGTTAAAAAATCTTTCAGATAAAGTGCTTGCATCATATTTTCTCTTAAATAAATTAAATTAAATCCATCCAAGTGTTCAAACAAGTAGATTCAGGAGGTAACTCTCATTGCCAACTTGCAAGTAATTTTGATTTTTTTTTTTTTTTTCAGTTTACTAAGATCTTCCAAGGATAGAAGATATCTCCACAGTCAGTTGACAAATACTCATTTTGTTATTCTCTCTCTTTCTTCCTCTGCTCAGAAACTTGATACAAATGGTTTGTATAATCTCAGGCTATGTTTATGACACTACCAGTGACAGAAAATAAAACGTTAGTTCTTATAACCTGTAATGTAAGTTCTTTTTTTTCTTTTTTTTTTTTTTTTTCAATGGGCATGGGATAAGTGGGAGGAAGTGGGTCCTTTTACAATTGGAAAAATGTTAAAATGGATCCATTAACAGTCATGGCTTAAAGCAGATTCTCAGTGACATGGGCATTTGGGGAAACGTTTAAAAAAATAAAAGACAGTAAAGCATGATTTTTTTCTGTATTGTATATGCAGGATAACTCTAAACTCAAAATTAATAAATCACTATGTTCTCATGCTTTATGCACACACAGAGTGATAAATGTAAGAACATACTTTGAGAGCTCTTTCTGCTAGGTTTCTTCAGTTAAGCACTTATTTTGAAGCCTAACCTCATGCTGAACTCATAGTCTCAACAACTTGTAATTTCTATGCCCTAGATGAGGAAATATAAAGCTTGTGAAGTATGTTGGATGCAGAAACCTTGCTAAACTTCTTTTTTACCCTGAAGAAACCACTGTTAGACCACTGATAGTGACAGGAACTCCTAACCATTTGGAATTTCATAAGTCTAGACCTGTACTGAGGAGTGAAGCATGGTGAAAGGCAAGTGATAACTACACCCACCTTAGAGCCCAGCAGTCAAGAATTTAAAACATTTACTCAAAGAGTGAGAGATCTAGCTTGTAGTCCTTATTCAACTTAAAAGTGCAGCAAATGACATCTCCCACCTGGCAAATGATTGTTCCAGTCACTAGATCATGTGGCATTTTCAGTACAAGCATTCTAGGGCAGTTCCAAACTTGGTGCACCACACTGCACTGAAGATTGATGGGTCATGCACTCAAAGTGAAAAATAAGAGTATGTTCCTCAGTTCCGAATTCCTGAGTAGGAAATTATGAATAGGACTATTTCCCAGATCTTTCAGTTATCACCTGTACAATAAAAATAAATGAGAAGACACTCCTAATTTGATTAAAAGCTGTTAAGTCACTGCTGAGCTAAATGAATACAATTTTAGCACATACTGAGAATCTCCTGAATAGCAGAATTAACACCTATCACACTCTGAGCTCAGCTGTAACAGAAGTATGGTGTCTTCAGCTAGCTAGTTTCAGCATGAGACAATTAGTGAGGTCATCGCTGTCATTTTGTTGAAGGTCAGATGACAAATACCTTATTTGATGTTCCACTTGTATAAAATTTGGCTCTTTTGGCACTGATGTTTCTTCACATTCTAAGGACTGAGAAAAAGATCATGTACCTGTTTGTTTTTTCAGTATAACAAATAAGAGAACATTGGGTCTTCACAATGGCAAAATTCAGTTATTGGCTAATACTCATTCTCACAGAGACCGTTTGGTGCAATTTAAAAATATTTTTCAGTCTGCATTTGCAGTAGAAATTACTGAGGTTTCATTCCAGAGACTTCTTCCCATGGCAGTTTAATATCTTCTGACTACAGTTTTGATTCAGTAAATACACAGTGTCATTTAGAAGATTCCTGTTTTTAAACATTGGTAATTTATTTTAAAGATTACACACAAAAGTTTCTGAATCTTTAAATAACATGCTGAAATTGAACATATATTACATGATATGCTGTAAATTGTGCCACAAAACAAATTATAACTTAGTAACTCTCCTTTTTTCAGGACAACAGCAACTCAACTCTACCTCTTTCCATCATTTTTGGTCATAAGATGAGCATAAAATGTTTTTTCTATGTATCTTGTGTTGGATATGTCTGTCATACAGGTCTCTCTTATTTTTTCTTTCATTTTTCTGCAACACACTGTGTTAATCATTCTCAGAAAGTATATCTACCAAAAAAAAAAAAAAAAGTATAAATAAAAAGTCACTTTTGGCAGATATTTTAAAGTGTTCTCCTAAGGTCATCTTAATACTTTCTCATTTGCAATGTGGAAATCCACATGATGTTCAACATTCCTCTGAGAGACCACAATTTAAACTCTTCATTTGTTCTTTCATGCCCTTTTGAAGCATTTATCTATTACACTCATACAGGAAGACTGAACATACATGATCTCTTTAGATTTTAGTAATGTACAAGTTTGAGAATGAGTAAGATAAAAATCACTGTCTGCAGAACCCATTTGGAAGACACAGAGCTAACATCTTTCAAGTGGTATCTTACTGTTTGATCTTTGGAGATGTGACTATTTGTATTTAAAGGAAAACGAACTTAAGATGTAATCTAATGTAAAATTAATTGACTTTTATATTCTTCCTAATGTGACATCCAGTGATATGGCTCAAGAGGACAACCCAACAAGAACACACACTTGCTTGGCCTAGGAAAAGCTGGTTGGTTTGTATCCTGGAAAAAAAAAAAAGAGCTTCTATACTGTGCATGGAAGATAGACTTCTACTTCAGCTGCCATATAAGACAACATGAAGAAGTACTATAAGTAGTAAAACAGAATTTTTGAGAAACAAAAACAGACAGACCTTTTAGTTTTTGTAATCCAAAGACAAATCTAGGATATTTTAAACAGCCTCTTTTAACAAGTGATTCTCAGTGAAAATGAAATCCAATTATATTATAAGATTTATTTCTAATACTTAGCTAATAGAAACTATTTCTGTCAGGTCTCCTTGTACAGCCTGCGCAGACTTAAGCACAAAAAAATCCCTTCTGGAGACTAATTTTTAATCTGCTCTGGTGTGTGCATATGCATCTGTCAAAGGATATTTGTCACTTGATTACCAGTTTTCAGCTACAAATTAAGAGTCAGGTTTTCTGTTCTGTTTGGAAAGCTAAAGATGTATTTATTTGTCAACAGTACTTTGCTGGAAAAAAATGTAAACTATGAAGTCAAAAATCAATGAAGGCATTTAGAAGAACATTTAAATAGAAGATGATTTAAACTCAACTGATTACTACTTTACAACTTCAGCAGCAGTAGCAGAACCTCTAAACAATAGAATAGCAATTTATGAAAATATTGTCTGAAGGATTCTCAAGAATAAGAACAAAACAGAATTTCACCACTTCAAAACAGGACATAGAGATTGCTTATGCCACAGTGAAGAGAGGTATAAGGAAAAGTGGAAGGACAGGAATAAGGGCAGGCATGGATATCCTGCCTTGGAAGCATTGGGCAATCATTGAATAAGATGACTACAGGAAAACCCTTTTTTTGCTCCAATGTGTTTCCTCAGCAGAATCCCATCCCATTTTAATATTTGCTGAGCAAATACTATAGTGAAAATAAAGATGGCTTCAGCCAGAAGAGAAAGGGAGTGAAGGGAAGTGAGGGGAGGGGAAGGGAGGGGAGAGAAGGAAACAGGGGGGAAAGGAAGGAAATTGTTGGATTCCAAATGTTATGTGAGAAAATAATTTAGGAAATCCATGTTGTGAATTATCCCAGGGAAATAATATCATGTAGTCCTGTCCTACTCCCACTGAATTCAAACAAATAAATTCCCACTGGCTTCATTGGAAACAGAACTGAAGCCTATTCTATGAAAAGAGTATATGTGCTGTAATTCATGATTCATTTTCAAATTTAATTAAAAAAAAAAAAAAAGCTTTGCTATTTCTGTTTTTAAGGTTATATAGACACAGAGAAAACAATAAGAGATTATTGCAAAAAAAATGGACATCTATACACTTACGCTCATGAGAAAATAAACGTAGAAATGTTGTGACTAGCTACTTAAAGATGCACAGGAAATCACAGCTACCTCTTAGTAAAGGCAGAGGACAATAAAAAGTTATTCTTCTCTCAGCAACATAATCACTTGATGTTTGAAACAGAGAATGCCTTCAGATAATTTTCTAGCAATAGTGAGAGGTCACCAGGACTTCGTACAGTGTGAAAGACTAAAGTCTGAAGGATTTGTTTGTTTGTTTATAGTATACTTTTCAGATCTCTTTCCACTCTATTCTCATAAAGCAAATAGATTTTGGCCTTCCTTGTAAATTATGCTGGCTTTCATAAAAACTGCTTGGTTGACTGCTACGTACAGTTTTCAGAAGCAGATGAAGGAAAGACCTCCTGTTCTTTTCCAAAACTCAACTATCAAGTGAACCTACTTGAGTCAACAACAAAAAATTAGGGGAAGTGTATGGACAAACTGCATACAAGTAAAATCTGGTGGAATCTTGCGCTTACAAGGGACTTAAATTGCAATCAAAATTTAAATTCTTACAGTTCAAATGAGTTACAATTAAGGAAATGAAAACAAACAAACAAAACAAAACAAAAGAAAAAACAAAACAAAAAAACACTTCTTTAATCTCCCAGACACAGGATTTTTTGAGAACGTCTTTGTTATTCCTGTTAAAACATTTATAGGTAAGCCTCTATTTTTTTTTTTTTTTCCTCTAAGTAGAAATAGCAAAAATAATGCGGTATAATAATCTGATCAGTGCCTGACAGCAAGCTTGAGCTGCATGAGCCTTTCATATAGAGATTAAGAATTTTGACTCTTTCCTTTGATCTGGGTTCTTGCTTTTGGCAATTGGCCAGTTGCCAAGTGAACCTTGACAGCACTTCATGTCCACTCTACGCTCATATGCTCAGGTTCCACTGAAACTGTGCCGTAATTAAATCCAAGTCTGTCAACAATTGTAAGAGATTATTTTATCCCATGGGGTGGGATGAAATACTTCTGGCTTCTGACCACAGAAATTTGAGACCTCAAGGCCTTACCTTTCTCTTGCTTAGTAGCAAACATATATTAACCCTAAAATAAGACAGAACATAGAAGATATTATTCAAAATGAGTGCAAAATCAACAAATAAAGGGAATATACAAGCAAGTTAGGGTCAAATCTGAATCCTGATAGAGAAAAAATCAAGACTTTATACATACTTCAGAACTGAGTTCATTCCAATTAAAATACATTGTCATCTTTTTATTTTATTGCAGAGATTAAAGATTTTTATTTTTTTTAACTAACATTTTAAAAAAAAAATATTCTCCTTATTCATACTATAATCTGAGCATGCAGTTTTTATTGTTTTCTGTAAATTTTGCTCCGTTAAGTGACCTTCTGAAGTTCAGTGTGTTATGAATATCTCTTCTCACTGCTCTGAAAGATTCTGGATTTTATGTTCAGCCTCAGCCTCAAGAACCTAGCTACCAGCAGCTCCTACTGTCTGTGAAGAAAAACTCCTTTTGGCCTCAGTTTGGAGAACAGGACCTCCTGGGACTCTCATACCAGAAGTTACCTGATGGGAACTCTGAGGTTTCCACAAGAAGTTGGCTCTGTATTTACTGAAAGTTTGTGAACCTGAAGGAATTTTGAATAAAACATTTCAAGAGAACTGGCATTAACAAATGAAACATGATTTTCTTAGAAAACACTTCACTGAATGAAGCAGTAAATATGTATTTATTGAAATATATGATAGCTGTTTTTTACTTAGATATCTATGCCTTGTTATGGAAAGTAAGGATGTAAGTACATTTTTAGTGACATTCGCTGTAATTTTCACGGTAGTGATAGTTCATTTTAGAACTGAGTCTTGCATTTCTGCCAAAGTACATCATGCTTGACCTGCAACGCCCTTGCTATTCCAGTCCTAAACCTCCCCTGAGCAAACTCTGACAGTCATGCAGACTATGGCAGTGTGGATCTGTAGCTAGTTGACGGGGTTGAGTAACATCAATAAATTCATTTCCGCTTGTTACTTGAAGCAATTCTTCAGAAGAGATAGATTAGAGAAGTAGCCATGTGCTCCCTAACCTAAAAAAACTTGTTCAGTTGGTTGTAATTCTGAAGTGATTACTGTAGAATTATGATTTGATGGTAAAACTAATCTGAGATACTCTCACAGCTCAAATGAATAGATTAAAACTAGTACAATACCCTTTGATTAGCTGGAATACCCTTTTGTGTAGCGGAAGTCAGGCATGTGCTCTGATTCAGTTGCTAAACAATTCTGTTGCAATGGAAAGGAATAAATGATTTTATTTTTGACTGGCGCTACCACAATTCTTGTGAAACCATGTGATCTTTAAACCAGCTCCAGCAATTCAAGGAGGGGCCATCTGGACCCACTGTATGTTGCAGCGCACCATGTGATGAACACAGACCAGCTCTTGCCCTCCTCGCTGTTGCACATAGCAACAGGAAGACATGTGATAGCTCTTACGTGCTACAGTGAGTGCTTGGATTTAAGTGAGAGGGATGGAAATACTGATTCAGACAGCTGTGCATTGTGGTGATAGTGTGGATTGATAATTCTATTGGGAAAGGAAAAAAAAAAAAAAAAAAGGATAGATACAAAACAAAAAAACAAACAGGCAAACAAACAAACAAAAAAATGACCAGAACAGGTAATTAATTTTCCAGGATAAATAAGTTTTCTAAGAAATAAACAAATAAAATAACTGAAAACAGTAGGATGTTTTGGTTTCGTTTGGTTCGGTTTGTAATCTGTGTTTACTATGTCATAATGTAAGAAAAAAAGAATGTCTAACAGAGGAATTATCATATATTCAGTAATAAAAGTTAAGAGGGAAGCAGAATTTATGAAGGTTTGATAGGAAAAGGTAAGCCTTATTCCTTTTCCAGAGTCCTTTTTACTTCAAGATTAAAAGAACTGATCAACAAAATTAAGAGGAACAATATGGAAACAGTCCTCATAGGCTTCATCAGACATATATGCAGATATTAAATTATACACATATATAAATATATACATATTAAAAATATGAAATTTAAAGTAGTCTAATATCTAATGGCATACTTGTGCAGTTTGGAAGAATGGTGTACTCCTGGCATATCTCACAAACTCCAAAATATTAATTTCATTTTTCTTTAATCTTCACTCCAGTAGATACCTATCAGCATTTGTGTGTTCAGCAAGTTAAAATCTCCAAAAAGGATATTGCTGTCAGAAAGTGGTGCACAATGCGTTTGGATGAGATATCATTAGCAATGCAATAACTCAGTATAGTCCAACAAGATGAAAATTCTTCAATGTAGATGTTTCAACACTTCTTTTTAAAAATATTTTATCAAATAACTATTTAGATAACGCATTACATCCAGTTTTGGTTCAAAACACTTTTTATGTGTTTGAATAACTCAAAAATTTTAGGACTTTTTAAGGACTTTTTTAATTTTAGGACTATTTAAATTCCTCCGAGATCTATTGCAAATACAAATGGCTTAAATACCAGTAGTAGAAACAATTTTCTGAGGAAATATTTTTTCTTTTTCTTTTATTTTTTTTTTAAATGAAAGAATAACATGCAAATCAGTGAAACTTATACCACATGACCATCACATTGCACAGTGATTCAACTCCAATTCACTCTGCAGCACAGTTCTTTTTGAAGGATGTAATGTGGACTTTGGCAGATCTAAGATGACTAAAACAAAAAATCCCCTTATACATCCACTAAGCAGTGTCTGACCCTGGAGGCTGTTAATATCAGTTGAACTTAAAGTTCGTTAACCTCTTAAAATTTTGTTTCAGTTCCTGCCCAGGGCTTCCCCAGCCCCAGTAGCCTGATGTTTATCTTCTGCTTGTGCCTGATGAAGATCCAGAAATGAGGCATTTCTCTGACAGGCTGCTTCAGGGTCTGACACAGGCTGACAGGACCTCACAAAGATGTTGTGGCTGCTTTCTTTCAAATTCCAGCTTGGGGAGGCAGTAGCCACAGAGATTCAAGAATTCAAGCAGGAAACTGGCAATCTGGATCAAGTTCTCTCCTTAGCCCGAGGGATGCAAACATACACCATCTACCTCCAAGAGAGTGATCTGAGAACGATGCTGTAGGTTATTTGAGGGAACAGAAATAAAGTAAGTATGTGAAGGGGTGTTCTTTGTGTATTCTTCCTTCATTTTACTTCTTCAGCGAAAAAACAGAAGTCAGATTGGTTTAAGATTTTTAGCAGGAAATTCATCCTGGGTATGAAGAGTGTGGAAGTTCTGGTTTCCTTTAAAACAAACACTTTTTCATCTCAGTAGAAAGAATCAGAAAATATTCCAGGCCCTTTCATGCCCTAGTAGGGCATGAAGAGCCTCTTCCCCTTACCTTTTAAATTCCAATGCTGGAATGTACCAGGTAAGAAAAAATGGGATCTAAAAATGCATGATAATCATTGAATGTGTGGCCACGTTGTCACATAATGAAGAGAGTAAAAGACAATTAAATACCCATCACTCCATCCTTCTTTCCTTCCTTCCATTTCTAGCACTCTTAGAAAAAAGAAAACCTTTTAAAAGAGTTGAAGGATACATCTGCAATACTTTGGATGCACTTACCTTTTAATAGAATAGGACTGAACCATAGAATGCCTTGGGTTGGAAGGGACCTCAAAGACCATCCAGTTTAAAAGCCCATGTTGCTGCAGGCAGTGTTTCTGATGACTAGGTAAGGTTGCCCAGGGCTCCACCCAGCATGTCTCATCCTGAAAACTTTGATCAAGCTCTTCATTCACTAACTACTCTCAAACTCTCCATAGTGTGCTGCGCAGACCAGTCCTTTCCCAAAGTCTTGTCCTTTCTGGATGGTGTACTGAAAGAAAATTATTCTCTTTCTTTTCATAGGAATTCTAATTGCCTCACTCAAAACTTAGTTTCTAAATACAAAAACTGTTTAAAAAAATGAGATGCTTTATTAAATCTAGTTCATTAAATACACAGATTTAAGAAATGGGAAGAACCTGGCTTAGTACTTAAAACGAGGAAAACAATTAATTAGAAACAAGCCATGAGTGATTTTATACCTAAGTAAATATTTTTAATCTGAAAAGCCCTCCATTACATTCTGAATTATATAACTTCCTCATTAGACTTGCTTTCTTGGTGCCATCATTACTGGAAATCACTTGTGAGAAAAATTTGGATGCTGCAAATTCAGCCTGTTATGTACAAATGATTAGTTACACTGAAAATGAGATGCCAGTTTGAAATGGGATGATTATAGTTTTATTCCTTCACATCCACTCAATCAAAGTAGCATTGTGAAACTTACCTCTGTGAATGTTTGAATATTTCGTATCAAGATTATTATCTGGATTGTTGAAAGATCAGAGATTTCAGAAAAGTAAAAATGGAGTCTGAATGAGTGATTTTTTTTTTAAATATTGTCACCATTCTTAGTAAGTACATAATTGTGAAAATCGTCAAAGGAAGAAAAAAAACAGCAACATATGATTGAAAGAAGTGCAATTGTTTCTAAAAGTTCTGAATACTTAGCTCTGGGAAGATGCATTCAAAATAGTGGATGGCAACATTTACATACATAGGTATATGAATGAGCATACTGGTTTATGTATAAATATATATGTACGTATTCCATATGGTGCAATACAATAAAAGAATGGTAACAAATGCACTTGGGCTTCTCAGCACATTTACATGACAAGCAATTTCCTTTTTTCTTACGTACTTCTTGTTTCATTATCTTCATATTCTTAAATAAATTCTGAACAATTATTAATATTTCATATACACAATACCTTGAATAACCCCTAGTTTTATTTTGAGACTTGATTTACCTTCTGTGAGTGTCATTGTATACCTTTGGACAGGTGTTTCACAGAAAAAAAATAATATTTAATTCAAATGAACAATAACCAAATACCTTTGAAGAGTCTACTGCTTGTCAGAATTATATTGTTAAAACATTTTTTGTTTAGCCAGTTTTATTGGAAAACCTGCAGACGAATTAACTTAGAAAGAAGGAACCTGAACATCTCCTGACATGTATTTTGAATTTATATCTCATAGCTTAGGAATTTAAAACTGCAGAGAATACTGGCCAAACAATATAATATAATTGTGATTTGTATTTGTGTAGGCAAAAGTGCGAGCCAGTAGATTTCAAGACTTATAATTACAATAGTCATTATTTAGGAGTAACTCATGCCAAATGTTTAGAGAAACTTGAGAGCAGAAGTTACAGTACAGTATGAGTTGATTTAAGAGAAAGAGAGAAAGAAAGAACAACCAGAATCCTGATTTCACCTCAGCATTTCTACTACTTCTTCCAGAACACAAGACTAGATATCAAATATCTGATTTTTATTTCTATTTTTAGATAATCAAATTTTTCCCAAATGGGAGTAATGTTAGAAATGGTCAAAAGTGGAAAACAAAATATTATTTTCCTTGACATGTCCCATTAAAATTTCATAGGCCTCTTAAATTCTCTAAGGATTCTTGGGGATGCAACAGAGGTAAGAGTCTTAGAACAGGCAGTTAAAGCAGATTTAAATCAATTTAGTATTTTCATAACCTTAAGTTGAGACAGTTTGACAGGATGTACTGTGAAGATCAGAAATGGGTGAAATTTCTGTACAGCTATATACTGTAGTCTCATACTAGTAGACATTTATCCACTCTTAACAAAGTCTCTGTAAAAGAACAAACGAGTCCTCATGAGAAAGACTTATTAACATCTCTAATGTTCCCTGCCAACAAGGAACAGGCCCATTTTAATACTCCAAGTTTAATCATCTGTTCAGGACAGAAAATAAGCTGGAAGGATGGAAAAAAACTTTCCACATACCTTAATGAAACTTTTTTGTTATAGACACACTTTAAAGTATCTTTTATGCTGATTTTATGTCCAGCCACTTCTTTTGGTATTAATAGTCAACCACTCCTAAATAGTAAGGGATGCTACCCACACTTTCCAATTTTGTTATTGTACGTATGCTGCTCAGCAGTGATAGAGAAAGGGAGGAAAGAACAGCATGCTTTGATTTGCTCACAGTTAATATGTGATGGCCCTGTAATTGTGCTTAATATTTGATTTGTATTAAAAATTATAGGGACCGTTCTATTATGTATTTCTGCATGGGTGTTGGATTCTTTGGTATCTTATTAGGCATGAGAGCTCCTAATCTCAGAGGAACTTTCCTCTGTGCAAGATGCTTATTCTCAATGACTTTTTCTACAGAAATCATAGTTTTGATGCCCCTGTCTCTCTTTCATATTTGATATCTACCAATGGTTTCAATGCAGGAATGTCCTGCATACACCCACAAGAACACACATTGATTATAGCTGTATAGGACTTTTTTTCTTGATGAAATTGATATCTATTCTCTTATTGCATTGAGTGGTAATAATGAAAATAAATGTAGTTCTTTATTTTATTTTATTTTATTTTATTTTATTTTATTTTATTTTATTTTATTTTATTTTATTTTATTTTTATTCTTATTTTAATTGGCAAGATATATTCTACTATATGGAAGATTACATTTTAAAATTGCAGTTTACTCCTAAATGTTGTCAGAAATGAAACTCAGCTGTTCAGAATGGCGTTATGTCATGTCTGATTAGAAATGTGTACTACATAAGAAGCTGATTTATTTAACTTTATGGATTATCTGGAGAGTTCACCTGGTGAGAATCACTTTTCACCATCCAAGAGCTGAAAATTGTTTTTGAAATGAATATCTCTGATTAAACTTGTCATTTCTCAGACTCCTGTTGACTAAGTCCAGTTTGCTTAAGCAGTGACCTCATTTCATTCAAGGACATCGATGCACTTACTTTTAGATCTGTACTCTACTCTACTTAACTTTTACAGGATACTTTTACAGGACAAATCTCAAACACTCATCCCAGGCACAACCATCAAGCTATGGAAGTATGTTGAGAGTTTTCTCCGCCACTTCTGCAACTCTCAATAAAATAACAGTCAGGGTAGTGCCTGAACATTTCTACTTTCTTGTTGGTGTCTATTTCAATTCTCCTGATCACCTGCTGTTCTGCTATTGCCGTGTGATCACTGACCATCTGGACTTCACAGTGCCAAACCTACTATTTTATGCTCTGATATCATTCTGATACATCTCCATATTGTCCTAGATATGTTTTAAGATAAAGCGGCAGTCAGACAGAGCTTAGCTGCACACATTTCATTCTGTAAATGTGAACAACACCAACTACAAGAAAACCACCAGACAACTACATTTCTCCTCAGCTTCTAAATTATGATCATTTTGAGTGGAACAAAAATGACTTTTTTAACTTTTGAATACATTTAGATGCTTATTTGCAAAGTGCTTTGTACATTTCCAAAAATTAAAACAATTCCATATTTCTTCCTTTTCTAAGTGGAAGTAATCACATCTTGAATAAGTTGAACAAGATTATTACTTTTTTTTTAATCTTTAATGTGTTTTCTTTCACCTTAGAATTACAGAAACATAGAATCACCAAAGTAGGAAAAGATCTCCAAGATCATCTAGTCCAACTGCCCACTTACCACAAACATTTCCCCACTAAGCCAAGTCCCTTAGTATGACATCCCCTGTCACATCTATTCTAGAGTCTGTTCCCTCTAGTCCTATCACTATCATGGTGATTTAGCAATAGATAACATAATTCATACTCCAAGTGGACAGAACTTGGCTACATAATGATACTTCAGTAGAACAGAAAGAGAGCAGCTACACAGCATCTGTTTCTGCTACCTTTGAACAGAGCTGCAATTCAGCAGCTTTGTAAGACAAATTTCCACCATCTTTTTCTGAAAAACTAACAGAAGAATGCTGCATCTGACTGTAGTATCTCAGATGATGATTAGCTGCATAAATTGAACTACATCAAGCACAGCTGGTGTGAGCTAGAGATTTACTGGAGTGCCCTAAGGTTGACAATAGCATATTTTTTATTGTGCAGTTGACAAAAAGTAGACACCTGGAGAACTAGAAGGTAAACATAATAACTTTAGGTGCAGAGAGTGATAAAATTCCTTGGACAGTAGGTGACAAGGATGATTGCAGTCTAGATCTGACCTTTTGTCTTATATTATTTTCCAGACAACACAATCACCCCATAAGCTGTATTTCTCACTTGAAGGAACTACTGATTCACTAGTCCTTAGTGGCTATAAGAAGCAAACATACATTGCTCCTAAGCAATGGGAAAAGGCTGGTAATTACTGCATCTCTGACAAAGTATAGTCACCTTCTACTCCTGGCTTGATACCCTAGACCATGAGTCAATGAGTACAGGAGAATCTGACAGACAGAGCTGATAAATTCAGTGGTTAATTTCATTACATTCTTAACTTAGTTCAGAAGATAGAAATACGTAAAAATAGTTTTGCAGGGGTAAAGTATTTCCATGTTGTCTCATAGAGCCTCAGAGATTTTGATGTTGGAAGATTTACTATGTGCATTCATGGCTGTCAGAAGAATCAAGATTTTTTTTTTTTTTTCACAAAGTGACCCAAGGAGAGCAGGAGAACTGACTGTTGATGTGAATTCCCTTGTACAGGTGGTCTCTCCAAAAGAACTAGAGCCGGTTACTAATATCCTCCCTTCTGCAGGTCAAGATGGAAAATTAGACATGTAAGAATTAATTGCACATGTAATGGACTGTGCTGGCTGACTGGCATTTGTAGCTGTATTATCCTGTGATTATAACTGTAGCTAAGCTGGGGATAGACAGGGAATAATGACACTGAAATTTTGTAGAGGACTGTCAAGCTGCAGAATAGTTATTCAATGATATATTGACTGTTTTCTGGATTACTCTTTGTACTTTTCACAATTCTTACTCCTTTTTTAAGTTTTGATATAGTGAAATATTAAACTGTGTGCATGCTACTATTGATACATCGGTGAGCAGAAAAGAAAAAAGAAAATTTATTGACCATTTGTACAAGAAATTGAATAAGTTTCCAAAACTGGTATTTCTCTTTCTTGTTATGGAATGAATCTCATTTGAAATGCCATCTTTTATGTAGTTAATTTAAAGACATACAGAGACTTCTTGGAGTAAATGGCTGGGTTACTACTAGGGATTTATTTTAGTGGTGGAGGATTTTACTATCTGTAGAGATGCTTACTTGTATTTAATGTAGAAGCTGGTAGTTAAAAACATTTTTCAAAAATATTTTAAAAGGTTCATCTTTAATAAACTATTTGAAAATCATATTACGTATACAGTTATAATTCATAGACACCCACACATAAACCATGCTTGAATGATGTTGTTTATATTTGAAGTAATACAATTAACTGGTCAAGTCCCCTCATCCTGCTTAAGAATTAATACAAATTAGATTGGACAGTGTTGATGAACACAGACATTTTCAAGGGTCATAGCTGTTAAAAATTCAGATAATGTGTTGCAAGTTGCAATCCTATTAAAGGAGTAAGAACTTAGGGGGAAAAAATTGAGGACTTGTAAAGAGGCTGCTTTGTAGAAAGTGGCTGTTACATTTTATGTAGGTTTAAGACTTGAGAAGTCTTAATTGGTTAATCTGTGCTTCAGTGGCTGCAGACTATGTAAAATTTAAAATGACCTTCCCAGTGAACGTATTAGAGAATGAAGTCCTCTCACAAAGCCAAGATTAATAAAGTTATAATTCTACATTGAGGAACTATGGCTAAAACTGATCGAAAATCCATTACTCTAATGGAAAATTAAATGTTCCTTTAGAAAGCAAACAAACAAAGAGACAAAACAATGAAAACACACAAGGACATGAGATAACAGAGAACAAAAACAAATACATACACACACAAAACATACAAAAAACAAAAACAAAACAAAACAAAAAAACCAACATAGGGACACTCTTCTGTCTCATTTACATTTGTAAATCTGGTGAAGATAACCAGTTAGCAACATCTGAGAAACTACTGTTAAATTTCCTTTCCTGATCCACTGCTTTTCCTCAGAGCTACTTCTTGCCTTGGTAAAGAGCTAAGGGATTTCAGTGCAAGAGCATATCATAGCATGAAGCTGATGGCTCATGAAGTGCTGTAAGGAAAAAAGATGGAGAGAAATTTATTATCTACATAGGGAATGTACTTAGGACAGTGTCAGAAAGAATTAGATTTGAGGATGCTTCTATTCACAGCACTGGAACAAGTTAAGAGTGGTTCAGAAAGGATAAAAATGACAAATAATTCTTTGGAGATAATAGCAAAATGTGTGCCTGCATACAAACAAAACCAAAAAAAAAAAAAAAAAAAGAAAAAAAAAAAGAAAAGACAATGTCTACCCAGCGATATTAGGTAGTTTATGTTTCCTGAATGTTTGAGAAGTTAGATGTTCAAGAATACCCTTTCTTCCTCATTTTGTTTCTGTAATCTTTTTTCCTATTTATGTGGTAATGAAACAAAAATGAAGATAGCCGATGTTACTTCTCATAATTTTAAGCTACGCTGTAACATAACAGTATGCATTTTTCCAGTCATTCATGGAGTTAAGAGGAGCATTGTGATATAGAGGTAATATTCTTTTGAATCAATATATTACGCTACTCCAAATCTTGAAGTGTTTTTAGAATGTAGATTAGTTTAGAGTCATAACATAAATTTAGATTGATAAATTTCATAAATGCAAATTGTAAGTCCAAATGCCTCCTATATTAGAATTTCTTTCAAAGATTAATTTGATATAATCTTCAATTTAAGATATATAAATCCTATTTTCTTCTTATAGAAAATTTTCAGAAATGCCTTAGGCATTAAGCAAAGGCGTTTATAAGATATTAGTGGCTTACTGCAGAAACCTATCACAAACCTTTTCTGAGAACAACACAACACTGAATGATGTTGGTTTTCCACAATTCTTTTTATTTCTCATCTATGCTGCAATTTCTGTCTTTGGAGTGCTCTTTTGCAAAGATATGGAGTATAGACCGAAAATGGACCTTCTGACTACACATATGATCCCCTGGATACAATTATCATATTTCATTTCTTTGAAATTCAATCCCCAGTTTTACTTTTCAAGAACTAAAAATGGTAAAGCACCTCCAATCATATCACATACTTATGCAATATAACTTATCTTGAAGAAGTGAAGAAATGATATGAACTTCAGCTTAAACATTAATCATAATATCATAGAATCACTGAAGTTGGAAAAGACCTAAAAGCTCATCCAGTCCAACCATTCACCTATTACCAATAGCTCCCACTAAACCATGTCCCACAACACAACATCCAGTCGTTCCTTGAACACCCCCATGGTCAGTGACTCCACCACCTCCCTGGGCAGTCCATTCCAGTGCCTAGCCACCCTTTCTGAGAAGTAATATTTCCTAATGTCCAGCCTGAATCTCCCCAGCTGCAGCTTGAAACCATTCCCTCTAGTCCTATCACTAATGACTTGAGAGAAGAGGCCGACCCCCAGCTAACTACAGCCTCCCTTCAGGAAGTTATAGAGAGCAATAAGGTCTCCCCTGAGCCTCCTCCAGGCTGAACATTCCTGAGCCTCCTTCAGCCACTCCTCATGAGATTTGTTCTCCAGACCCCTTACCTGCTTTGTTGCCCTCCTTTGAACATGCTCCAGAGCCTTGATGTCTTTCTTGCAGTGAGGGGCCCAAAACTGGACACAGTACTTGAGATATGGCCTCACCAGTGCTGAGTACAGGGGGACAATCACCTCTCTGCTCCTGCTGGCAACACTGTTTCTGATGCAAGCCGGGATGTCATTGGCCGTCTTGGCCACCTGGGCACACTGGTGGCTCATGTTCAGCCGAGCATCAATCAATACCCCCAGGTTCATTTCCTCTACACAGTCTTCCAGCCACTCTGCCCCAAGCCTGTAGCATCGCCCGGGTTGTAGCTGAAGTGCAGGACGTGTCATTTGGTCTTGTTGAACCTCATTTCATTGACTTCAGCCCAGCTCTCTAGCGTGTCCAGATCCCTCTGTAGGGCCTCACTACCCCCAGGCAGATCCATACTCCCAGCCAATCTGGTGTTATCTGCAAACTTACTGAGGGTGCACTCAATGCCCTCATCCAGGTCACCAATAAAGATATTGAAGAGGACAGGCCCTAGCACTGACCCCTGGGGAACACTACTCATGACCGGTCTTTATTAAATATTTTATATTTCAAATCACAGTTTTTTTCTCTCTCTCTCTCTTCGGAATTTAGTACTTGATATTTAGCCCATATAACATATCATGCAATCTTTAGGCTAAGAGCTGTACCTCCTGTCTTCCTGTGTTTTTGTACCATTCAGATTCAGTGGAGTCAGACAAAAATCATTTTATGGATAACAAGGCAGTTGAAAATGTTTATAATTGGATACAGTAGTAATCCTTGCAGAGGAATAACTTCACTTACATAACTTTATTCCACATGTCTATATACAAAGACAGATACACTCAAAAAACCTGAAGCTCATTTAGTGGAGAAGCTTTTTGTTTGTTTGTTTGCTTTTCTGAGAGAGAAAATAAGAATATGATGAGTTAATTCAAAATAATTTTGTAGTCTTTTTGATAGTGCTATTTTAAGAAAGCTTTCATTAGAAATGTCTAAATTTCATTGCTATATATTTCTTTTCTAGTACTTATCAACTAAAGAAGAGTTCTCAGAATAAAGAATGATACTATTCCAAATATTTTTTTCCTGCAAATATGGGAATGGTTACAATAAAGTACATAAAGTACATGCAAATTCTACCATGGGTTAAATCTGTTGGCATAAATTGGAAAGTGAGTCCATGAGAACTTAATGCGATTCAACGTGATCAAGTACAATGTGTTGTACTTGGGTCAGGGCAATCCCAGGTATGTGTACAAACTAGGATTGAAAGCAGACCTGTGGAGAAAGAAATGGGGGATCTTGTGGATGAAAAGTTGGACATGAGCCAGCAGTGCATGCTTGCATCCTGGAAAGCCAACAGTATTCTGGGCTGCATCTAAAGAGGGGTGGACAGCAGTGTAAGGGAGGTGATTGTCCCCTTCTATTCTGCCCTCATGACTCCCCAACTGGAATACTGTATCCAGGCCTAAGGCACTCAGTACAAGAGAAATGCTTGGAGTGGGTCCTGAGAGGAGGGCCACAAAGAGAGCTGGAGCAATTCTCCTAAGAGAAAAGGTTGAAGGAGCTGGGCTTGTTCAAACTGGAAACATGAAGGCTCTGGGCAGACCTCACTGCAGCCCTCCAATACTTAATACTCCAATACCCTTACAAAAAGAAGGGACACCAACTTTTAACACAGTATGATAGTAGCAACTGTCTTCAAACTGGAAAATGGGAGACTTGGATTGGATATTAGGAGATTTTTTTTATCAGATGATGGTGAAGCACTGCAATAGTTTGCCTAGACAAGCTGATGATACATCTCTAGAAGTGTTCAAGACCTTGGGTGGCCTGACCCGGTGGATGTCAATCTCTCCCACAGGAGGTGGTTAGAACTAGGTGATCTTTAAGATCTCTTCCAACCCAAGCTATTCTACGACTCATTCTGTGATTCTATGAATATTTAATCTGTCCTGTTGTGCTGCTGAAAGTAATTATCCAAGTAACTGGAGCACCAGATAATATGGCATATATCTTCATCTCCTCTGATCTGCACCAAATTAAAGATGTGATTCTTTGTTTGCTTCTCCAGCTGAAGTGAATGGGACAGCATCTGAAGGAAAGAAAGGAGTGTGATTGTCCCAGATTCCATGTCCTATTCTTGCTATGTGTGCACTGAAGACATCTGTAGACATCGCCATGTTCCTACATTTCGAGTGACTCAGCATGAAGGGGTTTTCTGATGCTTACAGCCTCAGGAAAAAAAGAGTTCATGCACAGGACAGGGTTAAGGATCTGGAAGCTGTCTTGTAGAAAACTGCAGAGAGCAATGACATTATATCTGACCTTGTAGAACTTCCTCAGAGCTTGATAAGCCTTGCTTTCTACTTTGCTGATAGTAGTGTACTATAGTGATTACAAATTTCCCCTTTTTCTTGACATTTAACTTGTCTAGAAGCCAGCTTCTCTGTCCTCACCATGTTGTCACTTCCTATTACCTTACTGCAAACATCATATTTGTAATTTTTAAAGTTCTTGCTCCAAAATTATATGATTAGGCAAGAAATTGAGTCTTGATTATGACAGCATATTGCTCTAATCCAGCCATCTGTGGAAAAGAGAACCATAGAATCATAGAAACATAGAATGGCCTGGGCTGAAAAGGACCTTAAAGATCATGTAGTTTCAACCCCTCTTCCATGTGCAGGGTTGCTAACTACTAGACCAGGATGCCCAGAGTCACATCCAGCCTGACCTTGAATGCCTCCAGGGATGGGACATCCACAACCTCTCTGGGCAACCTGTTTCAGTGCTTCAGCACCTTCTGAGTGAAAAACTTCCTCCTAATATCTATCTTAAATTTTCTCTGTCTTTGTTTATAAGAAAAGCTTCAACATGTAACCTTTGTTTGGTCTAGAAACTCTGAAATCATAAATAAAAAATAAACGTAAACTGTTTCTTACCTTTGTCTAATTTGATTAGATTATTTTTTAATCCTGGGAGTTTTATGTGAGACATGGGATTTTTCAGACATTACACATGATTGTCACATGCTTGAAGTCAGTAAAATCAGGCTCCCTTACAACCCACCCTTTTCCTGATCAGCTGCATCAGAACAAGCAGGTACATTGCTACTACTGTCTCCGGGACTGCCTTGCAGGGCTATCATGAGGTTAATTAATGCTTTCATGATTCCAAGTGTGTACAGATCTCCTAAGATGAAAACTACCCCTGAAGACTAAGCTATGACAGGGAAATTTAGTGGGAGAACCTGTTTCAAACTGTTAAACATTACTGCTTCCTTGTCACTGCAGAAACAGCTCCAGCCCTGTAAAAGACACAAATCTAATTCTGACTACACTCTGTAAGCGAATAATAGCTTTTCCTCAGACACTCTACAAACAAACAAAAGTGGGATGAAACTACATTTTTTTTTCCATGTAATTCACAACTGATGGATGAGTCTGAAATACAGAAGCCCAATTAGTGTCAGGAAGGACTAAAATTTAAGTCACTGCTGTAAAAAAAAAAACAACAAAAAAACAAAAAAACAATGACAAAGAGAGACTTTTGAAAAACACAACATGAAGATATCTGAATAGCCCTGGCAGCATTACTTTTCAGGAAAATAAACTGCCTGCTGAATGCAAATGATAGCTGACCAGGGTTTCATCAGTGTCATTTCCTTGCTTACCCTCTTGTCAGCCTCTGCAGCAAAGGATTGTGAACTTCCACACTATTCTGCTTTAAGGTTTTCCTTAGAAGTGAGAAATACTGTAAGCTGTAGATCAGCTTCACAGGAAATTTATAGCATGGCAAAAGCATCATCTCTATAAAGACATCAACTGTCTTGAGAACATTTACTGGCTGGAGAGAAATCCAACAGATTATCCTTAATTGAATGAATTAATATGACACATTTTGAGCACAGAAAAAAATAAAAACTTCTAATGCTAGCTAGTTTTTGACCTGAATAACCTTGAACATGCTAAATCTTTTTTTTTTTTTTTTTAACATATGTTATTTATAAATATGTTCTTTGATGTAAATTCAAGTTTCATTCTCACATATGTGAGAAGTAATAATTGTCTGAAGCAAGGTTTTATAACGTACATTATTGTCACCATTGTTTGATGTGAATGATGAATGGGTCTGACCAGACCCAAACATGGATGCAGGCTCACCAGCCCAGTGGAGGAGTACACTTTAAATCCCCTCTCTCCCAGACAACATGCTGGAAAGTGAGACAGCCAAACTCAGAAAGCTGGGAAGCTATGTTGTCACCTTATTTTACACTACCTGAATGCACTTTCTTCCTCTTGAGCAACGAGATCCTGATTCCATTCCTGAAGGTAGTTGCCTATATCTTTTTTTCAAAAATGGAGAAGAGGTTGTTCCTTCTTCCTAAGAACCATCTGCAGATGTTTATAATTCAGTAGTTAGAGCACTCACACTCATTTGCCTGAGAGCTGTGTTATAACCTGTCAGTACTCCAGCTGCATCTACGGTCCTACCCTCCACTCATTAAGTTTTCTAAGAGAGTATGTGAGAGGGCAAACTTCACCTTTGGCTTTGGAAGAGCAATTCTCTGACAGAAAACAATGCCAGATTCAGCGGACCACAACCAACTGAAAGCTTGATTGTCTCATCAAGCTCCCAGGACACTCCCAGGAATGGGAAAACCTAGTCTGATCTTTAACCTCACAACCTGCCTATATATTTCACACTAAACAGTCTTTGGAGGAGGTTTGCCCATAGAGGAGTAGCTAACCCAGAGAGGCTTGTTAATGCCTGCCTAAAAGCAGGACCATGATATAGAATCATATAATGTCTTGTGTTGGAAGGGACATCAAAGATCATTAAGTTCTAACTCCCTTGCTGCGGGCAAGTTGCCACCCACTAGACCAGGTAGTAGATCAGGTTGCCCAGGGCCTCATCTAGCCTGTCCTTGAACAGCCCCAGGGACAGGGCATCCACAAGCCCACTGGGCAGCCTGTTCTAGTACCTCATCATCCTCTCAGTGAAAATTTTCCTCCTGACATCCAAACTAAATTTCCACTTCTTTAGTTTAGAACCATTCCCCCTTGTACTATCACTACCTACCCATGTAAAAAGTTGATTTAACTTCTGTTTATAATTTCCCTTTAAATTCTGGAAAGCCAAAATGAGGTCCCTCAGAGCCTTATCTTCGCAATGTTGAACAAGCCCAGCTCCCTCTGATTGTGTTTGTAGGAGAGGTGCTCCAGCCCTCTTAAAGGCCCTCCTCTGGACCCTCTTCAAAAGCTCCACATCTTTCCTGTGTTAGGGACTGCAGGACCCAGACCTGGATGCAGCACTCCAGATGAAGCCAAAATGAGGGCAGAGTAGAGTGGGATAGTCACATCCTTCAGACTGCTGGACAATAAAGATTATGTCCATAGTATGAAATAAATTTAATGCAATAACAGAAAAATGCTCTTTTCAAAGATAACCTGTTATAAGAGTGCTGTTATTAGTGCTATTTGAGTGCATAGGGCAGTTCAAACTGGTTGTTAAATTCTCAGCAAGGTCTTACATTTGTCATTAAGCCTACCTATTTACTTCCAGCTATAACCACATCTTATTCCAGAAGTGCTCACTACCTCTGAGTACTGAGTCACACAGGAAAATTCTGGTGTTCTATTAGCTCATAATAGAATCAGCAGAATCACAGAATGGTGGAGGTTGAAAGGACCTATAAATATGCTTTGGTTCAACTACAGTGCTTAAGCTTGATCCCCTAGTGCAGGTGGCCTAGGACCACATCCATTCAGCTTTTGAAGATCTCCAAGGACACTCTATGACCTCTTTGGCCAGTGCTCAGACATCGTCAAATAAGAAATACTTCTTGATGATCAAAAGTAAACTCTTATGTTTGTACCATTGCCTCTTTTCCTGATATTGGACATCACTGGAAAGAGTTTGGCTCTCACAATAAGGAAATTCAAAATTAGCTGTTTAAAGAGTTGAAAATTCTTCAGCTGAATATTAGATAATCCCTTTTATTTTTCCTTTTCCTTCTTTGAACTGTGTCACTCCTGGCCTGCATCTTCTTATCTCCTGAGATTATTAATTGCCTTCTCTTTCTGGATGCCAAAAATGATAATGTCATGATAAAAGAGCAGTAGCAGTGTGGAAGAAGGAGAAAATCACTTGCTTGGAACCAAATAACTTCATAACTTTTCACTGTCCTGTTATGCAGAATTCCATTCCCTGGACCTGTCTTTACAGCATCCAGTTTACAAGCAGACACAAATCTTCCACATGCCAGGTGAGTGTACACCTACACCTGCAAATTTTTTTTGGCCAGAGTCCCAGGGAGCCCTGAGGGCAATGGCTGAGCTGTGCCACTCAAATGACAAGACTTAGCTAGTGATTCTGATTCTTAGATACAAGCAATAGTCTGTGCTTTGGTTTTCTGAGCTCAAAAGATAGTTAAATATATATGTATATATATATATATATATATATATATACTTATATATATATATATTTAAAAGGAGCAAGAAAAATCTAGTGACTTTTTAGACTCCCAGCTTTGGTTTTCCAAAGTGTCTGTTCTTGTTCCATTCTGACTTTAGCTTTAGTTAAATGCAGATCCTTTTTTAAAGTTTGTATCACCGTGTTATTTGTTAACCTGAGGGCACTCAGCTGACTCCTGGGTATTGCTTGATATCTTCAAAAACAAGACTCTTCTTGTACTTACAAGTGCTGTAATTGTCAAATATGAAATGCTATGCAGAACCATTGTGAAGCTGTGTGTCTCATGACACATCTGTCAGTGGGCACATTAAAGTAAGTTTTTTCAGCCTTTTGGGATTTTGTCTTTTTCTACAAGTAAATTGCATTTCCTACTACAAATTCTTTTTAACTAAAATTATGTAAATGATAATTAAGCCTCATTAAGCTTCTACAAGTACAGATATGAAGAGGCTTTACAACATCACTGATAAAAGGAAAGAAAATGAACTGAGAATACAAGATGCATGCTGTCATTCTTTCCTTGACAAACATGAGTACAATCAGCTACTAAAGCTATGATCTCCCTCTTTGAAATTCTAAAGCTAATCTGATATTTGTTTTGAACTCCAAAATCAATTGGAAATAAATTTGTGGAAGAATTTAGGAAGCCGTTTGTGGAGAACTTGCTGATGGTAGACTTTTTCACGATTTTGTTTTCAGTTTTAATTCTCAAGATTTTTCAAGTATTTTCTGTATGATACAATATAACTTCTGAATTTTGAATTACCTCAATTCCATTCTAAATATGAAGGCTTACTGACATCAAAAGCAGAACTCTGCCCTTATTTAAATGGGCTGTAATTCCCCTCCCAGTTACTTATGACTTTACCTTCCCTATTTTAGGCAAGCATAATTTTTCAGGTTTAGCTCCCAAAAAATAAGTAATTTTGTTGTTGGCCTCTGATGGTGGACAAAGAAAAGCAATGTCCCGGAGCTCCAGACAAAATGTGAGATTTTGGGAAAGAAAATCCTCCACATTTCTATTGACAACATGCTTTTTTGTAAAGCTTCAGAAAATAGACAGCTTTGTTGTCTCTGCTGTTTATAAAATGCATAAAGGCTAACAAAAATTAGAAGAAAAACTAATATAAAAAATGATTCTTTTGGAATAGATGTTCATTCTGGTATAATTTACCAGATTTATTTATTCTGTGTTCCTGTTGCCTAAAGCCAGTAGTTCAGTGGGTAGACCCTAATGAGCCTTTCCTAGAGAGCTCATTTGGGCCACATGGTAAATCACTTTTCTTCTCCTTCTGCATGCTGTAAGATCTTCACAGATGACAGTTGGGTCACCTGACTTCATCTACTACAGCATCAACTAAATTACGACAACAGCTGAGAGATGAATAAAAAAGAGTGCAATACATACCTTTCCAGCCACCTCCCCAAACATCTTTCATGAAGAGAGGACTCTGGACAGGACCAGAGAATCTGGAGGAAAGCAGTGTCTTTGCACATTTGATTTCAAACATGTTTTAAAAAACCTCAGATTTTTATTTTAGAATCTCTTTAACTAATGGAGAGAAATGAAGTTTAGCATCCCAGATTTCAGAAGTTCTCAGGATTTAAAAATGTTCAGTAGATATCCAGAAGTATCTGAAAATTCAGTACTTCCAGCAGAGCTGACCTCCTCCTCGTCCTAGTGTTTGAAGTTGTTTCTATAGCTGCTGATGCAAGAAAATTGCGTTGGGAGCTGCTGTTAGTCAGCTGCCCTTAAGGCTTGTTTATAATTATTGAAGACAGTAACAAGATATGTTAAATTATTATATGATGTTATTTCAACAGGTTAAAACTCATTAGAAACCACATAAAAACTTTTCATTAATACCATTAAATAACCTACCACCTTATTTTTGTGTCATAGGCAATTTTCTCTGATGTTATAAACACACCCTCTCATGTACAGTACTGATCTACGATGATGGCCAAGTGGATTAAGTATAGATTCAAAATCATTAGATGCAGGTTTTAATTCCTTTGAATGTCAGTAAGGTGTAACTTGGGGAGTAACTTCTTAGTAGCAATGAACTAAATCTCTTTTGCTCTGTTCAAACCTGTTTGTGCTTACCACCAGCTGCAGAGACTCTTGCACAACTTGCAGCAATGGCCTGAGTCTCCGCATATGATCTTACAGAAATCATTTACACTTTCTGAACAGGAGGTTGTAGTCAGCAAGAAGTTCAGGGAAACCTTTCTTATTATATCTATTTACAATTTGTCTACAAGGTTGGTCTTAGTTAATGACTTCAGCACTTAGCTGAAGTGAACCTCCATTGTAAATCAAAGAAACACCTCGCTGACTGATGACTTTTCTCACATTTCAAATCTTTATTTCATATAGATACCATAAGTGTATCCTTCCATTCCACAGGAAGTAAAACTTCTGTGACTACATAAATACAGTTATTTCTATGCAATAGTGTGCTTAATTGCATTTGAATGTCAAGAGACCATAAGACAATTACAGGGTGTAAAAATTAAAAATTGATGCCTCAGTTTCTTAAATTCTAGAATTTAAAAGCAAGTAGTCAAGCAATAAAACAAACAGAACAAAACAAAACAATCGTGCCACGAGCTATATAAAGAATTTAAAACAGCAAATCTATGACACAGAGGAATAACAATCCTTGAATTTTGGAATATTTGTCCTAATCTTGTACACTCAAGTGAGTAAAGAAGGGAAAGAGTATGTGAGGATTTACAGCCTTCCAATAGCAATGAAAGACTTAAATTTGAGATTGCAGAATTAGTCATGTTCTAACAGTAAAATTTCAATAGGATTATAGTTCATAAGTCCCCTAGTTACATCTGGAATGTTTGTTTTTCTTCCAGTTTGAATTAGATTAGTAGGTAGTAACGAGAAATGTTACTGATTTCTGCCTCCTAACTGGTAGAGTTGAATTGCACGCGCATTTCCTTTGTGAAGTGAGAACCGGAAAAGAACAGAAAAGTAACTACCAGTGTGATGGTTATGCTGAAATCAAAGCACCAGGGGGACCTTATAGCAGCTGAAGGGGACCTACAGGAAAATGGGAGAGATTTTTTTTATAAGGGCATATAGCAAAATGGGAATTTTTAAACTGGAAGAGGGTAGATATAGATATTTAAATATTAGGAAGAAATCCTTCACTGTGAGAGTGGTGAGACACTGGAACAGGTTGCAAGAGTGACTGTGAATGCCTACAGGGAGTGCCCTGTAGGCATTCAAGGCCAGGCTAGATGAGGCTGTAAGCAATCTGGTCTAGAGGGAGGTGTCCTTGCCTATAGCAGGGGGTTGGAACTAGATTAATTTAAAGGTTCCTTTCAACCCAAACCATTCTATGATTCTATATATTTTGATGTCTGTGAAACAAAAACAAAAGAATACAAACAAAATCTGTTCATGAATTATGAAAAAAAATCATGAAAAGATGAAAAATGGGTTCAAAGATTTTCTGATTTCAATCAACTCCGGCCATTATTAATGGAGTTATCCTAACATGGGTAGTTGCTACATAAAATAAAGTATTTCCCAGGTGTCAGTGTTTACACATTCAAAGGAGCTCATATGACTCATGTTGTTTACAAACAGATCTGTAAGACTAATTTGTTGTGATAATCTTAAAAATTTGTACTTTCAACAGCTTAGCTGACCTAGTTCTACAGCTTTTAAGGTGAACTTGTCAAGATTATTCATAATTTCTATGAAACTTGACGTCAGAAGTCTGACTTAAGCTATACAAATAAGAGATTCAGATTTAGCCTTCAAACTCCCTCAGTCTTGCCTGTATCATATATCAGAATCCATAACGACAGCTATGCATCATTTGATATATTGTAGAGTAAAACTTTTTTGCCTTGTTGAGTTGGGATTTCCTCTTGGTGGTTGTCTGAGGGCTAAATTCATTAAGAAATAATCCACACCAGAAGTGAATTAATTTAAAATACAGACAATTATATTCACCAGAATCCTGAATCTGTGTGGGAATATTGCTACCAATAACTTCTTAATTGCAAAAGTTATTTTAAGGGACCTTTGTATAAGAATGCAAACAGTTTAAAACAGTAGTGATTCCAACTAGGAAATGTAAATGTATTCCACTTTGCAAACACCTGGTACTACATAATTCAGAAAAATTTTATTTTCAGTACTTTCATAAAATTCTTGCTTTATCCATTCAGACACTAATGAAAATATTTACTGATACTATAGTATTAAAATGATTTGGTTAAAAAAAAAGTAACAGACAGAAATGCTGTCTAAAGTTGAGTCTTTTTTGTCTGGATTTTCTGTTGGTGACATAAGCTCTGTATAAATCTGTGGATGAAGTTGTCTGGTCATTGTCTGGTTTTAAGCATCTTCAAGTGTAGAACACTTTTCTAACTGATGGAGACTTATGACACCTTATACTTATATATATCCCTTATGTACCTTTGCAAGTTTTCTTTTTCCAGCTTTCCCATTCACCTGCACAACTTTGCTATCTACATTTACATGCCAACAGAGCATTCCACAAGCATTCTTTAACTGCTCATGCGGGCACTTATCCAGTCAGATCCACGAGTCATTCTTTCTTCTTCTAGAGGTGTTCATCTTGCTCCACAGCTGGTGCTCTGTACAGTCTTTCTTGTATTCCCGCAGGCCAGACTCTCACAGATGACTGCAGGTACAACAGCTAAACTGAGGGTTTGAAAAATATTGGTGTTCACAGATATTTTTCAGAGATAATGGGGAAGTATCCTTTCTAGTAAGGAGAAATATTGTTAGCATTTTGAGATATTTACTTACAGTCATACTCTAACACAGTGAGTGGTGATCATCTCATGCAGAGCTGTGGGGCAGCAGATTTAAGGAGTGCATAGCAGTCCAAAAGTTCAGCTGCATTTCTTATAAAATCAAGACCCAATTGCACAGCCATGATGTAGTGAGATGTCTGTTTGAGTACACATGACTACAAGGGTGCGTGCAGGGACCTGCAGATAACATCTTGCCTGAGTGTCCATCATTCCTTCCACAGTCCCTCCTTCTAAGGAAAGGATTGTTACATAAACATACCCTTGATTAGAAACATAAGTACAGCATGTTACAGGAAAGAAATGGTCAGAATTCCTAAATATGAGAAAAGGTTCACCTGGGGCTCTGCTTACGAGCAGCAAAACGCATGCAAGACCAAGTGTGCTTCTTGTTGCCTTTACTCTCTGTAGTGAATGTGGAGTTACTACTTTACTTCATTCCTTCCTCCATAAACGATGGAAATCTGTGCATGAATTATCTGAGAAAGCAGCAGTTTCACAGAAGCTTTAAAAGTGTGTCTAATCCTCATCAGAATATGAAACATTCAAAATGAGACCTTCAAAATAAAACTTTCATTAATTAACTAGTAATTGATTAATTGAGTTAATTTACAAATAATATCCCAGTGAATGTGATAAAAGAACATGAACCAGACTGGTATACTGGAGGTGAAAGTAGTGAAGGGTGTAGCAGCCATGTTCATCCAATATTTCAGCACGGAATCTTGAATCTGACTCAAAAAGCATTGAGAAATGCTTCATTTACATTCAGCAGTAGTATTTTGTTTCTTAGAACTGTAACTATTAAATGAAACAGTGATTTGCCAAACTGCAGCAGACTTTCAAGAAAACAATTAGTATTCTACATAGTACTTCAAAAATATGTATGTTGCTATCCACATTTAAACTAGAATGATGTTCAAGAAAATACACTCAGTAAATTCATGGTGTTTGCAAGTAATATAGTACCTAAGAATCATATGCTGTGCTGGAATTCAACACTGCAAGGTTGACGTTTGCATTCTGTATTAAATTAGGTCTGATAGACAGTAAACCTTAAGCTTCCCCTGCACTGGAAAAGTGTGAAATTACATCCACAGATCTCAAGAAAAAGTTAACCATCTGCATTTGTTTTATACACTGGACAGATTATGGGTTGTACTACCCAGGCATTTTGGGTATTATGACATTCTTCATCTTATGACGAGAAGTTGGAATTGTCTTTTGAACCCTGCTCTTCCCATGGTCTTTATAAATGTCTAATATTAAAGTCTGTTCCTCCAAGATCACCATGCCATTTGCCCTTTCCCTGAGAGGACCCTCAGGTTCATCTACACTTCCAGATAACTGAGTGCGTTAGGAGTGGAACTGAACTAAGGCAGAAATACGTGTTTGGTATGATAATCCTACTATAGTTTTTACAGACAAAGAGGCATGTGTAACAAATGACTCTCTTGCAGTTTTAAGTTTCATTCACTGAATTTGAACTTACAGTTCAACATGTGCCCTCCTGCAAGTTGTAATAATGAGTTGTGTTGTGCCTGCAAAACATACAGGTCAGGGAATGATCAGCAGTTGGGAACTCTTACTAATATAAATTCAAAATAGCTGCAGCTAGGCCAGATCCTGAGAGATGCACTGTAACCAACTCCAGCCAAATCCAGTGCTCATAAAATATGTGATCAATCTTCTCAAGCTTTTTTAAAAAATACAGTCTGTGCCTCCCTCCCACACTCAGTCTTTTTTTAAGTCTGTGTATGTTGCTGTAAACTTTTCTTTTCTGGCAGGACAAGTAGAAGTGAACCTTTAATTCTCACATTATAATCTAGAACTTAAAGAAATATGTATGTAACGTAATATGTAACAAATTATTAAATATACAGATCACTGTGATGACTTTACTGTCATCAGAGATAAATTCCATGAGTTCTGTGATCAAAGCATGATGCAGGATTGTCATCATGTGCATTTGGCAGGTAATTGTGGCTCAAGAATGTTCTTTAAAGAAAGAAATGTCATTTTTCATTCTGAAATAACGTTAGAGCACTGGGATAATATATATATTAATTTCATTACATCTGTTAAAGAAAAATAACATTCATTATGTTCTTTTTGGAATTCTAAATGTTTTTGTTAAGTATGGAAAATAGGATCTTGGTTAATGATTGTCCAAAGACACTGCTTTACTATCAAAACAAACAAACAAACAAACAAACAAACAAAACCAACTCTTGTCACCCTCTTAAAGTTGTATTTTCAAGCTAGGTTTTCATTTTTTAAATTGTTAATGGATAATAGTGTTCTAAAATCTAGTATTCTTCTATGATAGTTTTCAAGCTTTTCATCTCATCCAAGTTTTTGATCTATCATGCTCTTTTGAGCTTATATCTTCAAAGACTTGGAAGCCATGCCCTAAATTATCACATCTGTCTTAGACCAAATTGGTACTTAAAATATCTGGACATGTTCTCCATAACTTGTGTTCTGGGGTAGCTTTATCTGCAGGGCTACAGAAGATTCCAATTCAAAACACAGACATGACAATTCACTGAAGAACTGACATTGGCTTAAATTAGCTTTGGATAAGTACCAAACAGAAATTAGAGTTGTTCTGTGAGAACTGCATATTCTGTTCCCTTGGGAGCTGAGCAGTAAGTGGAAACAAGATAACTATAATTTTTATTTCTTTCACAATATGAACACAAATCAACAAGTTGGCATTCATATCACTGCTTTTCTAGGACTGTCTAGCCATGTAGGGACATCATTCGTGCTTCCTTACCTTGTCCAGAAATATTTCGGGAGACTGACTTCAATTATCGCATGATTTCAAAGCACCTGCTTCAGTGGTACAGGGTATCTAGCTTGTAACTCTGCCTTTATAAAAATTCAAGTTTAAACCAAGCAATAGAGTCACCCCAAGTCACCTAAAAAGTCCTAAGACCCCCAGAGAATCCCAGAAAAATTAGTCATCTTTTGTCTATGACTAACATTATGACTAATTTGGTATAATACTGGCAGTGATTCCAGCCCCATATATTGAATAGTATTCTAACAAGTGAAGCATCCATTATACAGGATGGAAAAAATCAAGTTTGCAGTTTTGTTCTCTTCCAGAGGCTGAGCCCACAGATCTCAAGACAGCATCCTAGTCCTGAGGTAACGGGGTGCTGTCAGTGAAAGCAGTCAGCGTGTCAGGCCAGTCACTGAAGCTGAAACATTGTTCATCTAGGCGCATGATGTGTTGGGGTGGATGCAGAGAAAGTAAGAGAGAAATTCATTTTTGCATAGGAGTTAGAGAACTTTATGTACAAAGTAAAATTTGAAGCCCTGAAATGTATATATATTTCATTTATGACTAGCATTGGCATTTTATTTTATTTTATTTTATTTTATTTTATTTTATTTTATTTTATTTTATTTTATTTTATTTTATTTTATTTTATTTTAATTAATTTTGGACCAGACTGGGCTTTGAATTAGTCTCCAACGAAGCTGTATGTGTACAAGTGCCAATGCTCAGGCAGAACATAAAGACGAGGACAGTCTCTTTAGCAGCAGGGTGCTTTTAAGCCACGTGAAAGACTGCAACCACAGTCTACATTTCCTTTGTTTATTCACTCGTATTTGGATTTTATGCAGTTATTATTTCCCTCTGCACTCTCACATCATCCATCCCTTTAGGGACATCTCCTAATTTTGGCCACACATCTTCTAAACTAGCTGGACTGCAATCACCAATTACCTTTCTGAGCTTAAATACAATGACAGCTGCAATGAGTTTTTGCTGTGGCACAGACCTCTGAAGCCCACTGTCTCTGAACAACCTTTTTTTCTGAAAGTGTAGTGTTATGTGGCTCAAATTTTCTGACTTAAAATGTTCTAAGGTGTGGCATAACATATAAGGCATGTACATCATGGCTTTCTATGAATCTTATGTTTATTTTTATATGTCTTGTGTAATCCTTTAGCTCTCTGTGTCCTCTAGTGTCTACCAATCAGCACTGCATATTAAACAAATAATACTTATCTCCATTTTCTTATCTCAAAAAGTAAGTTTAAAAACCCTGGTTATACAGTAGATTTTATACTCTGTTCTTTCCAAGACTTCTTAGTAAATTCTGTACTAATAATGATGTTTCTACAATTACTCCTGTTATTACCAGCAGCATGTATGGCAGTACAGCCAATCTTAGATATTAATTTCATACATATGTCTATTTATTTACCTATCTGCTTGATTCAGCAACATTTTATGGTGAATGTTCATGAGAGGTCTTGATATGTATTGTTCAAGAAAACACACACACTAAAGTACATTATCCTCTGACTTGTGTGTGCCAAGTTGTCACTGAGAACAACAGAAGCTGCTTCTATTCATACTTCAATAATCTTTGCATTAGGACAACAGTTACAGAATTTGGATTGTAGCTTATGGTGGACAGACAGTATGAGATCACATTATTAACAACTATTCTGTTACAAAGATACATTAGGAAGAATTTTAGATTCCACAGCTGACATTGCTCTCTGAATTCTTGACTATATAGTATTAAAGTGAGACCAATTAATCAAGTTTAAATCATTTCAAGTTGTAGAAAATATAAACAAGTGAAACCAGGCCTACACTCAAACCAGAAAAATACAATTAAATGAAATCCTTCTAGAGGATGGTCATAATAAAATATCTGCCTAGAAAAGGCAGGATGAATAAACTCTATGAGAACACCTTACTTTCCACATATTCGTCCAGTCTTTACTGGCTGCACTTACCCAGATAATCCTGTTCCTTACATCTTTTTAAAAGGAGAGGTTGAAGGGAAGTTTGCACCAGTAAATTTTTTAAGTATAATCAACCAGAGAAGCAAGAATAGGTGTTTATTTGATTTGGATATAATTTACTGCACTAGTGAAGGAACATCCAACGTTAACAGAATATGAGTACTTGTATGTCTGCAGAAGCCACTTCACACTTGCCAAAGTATTCTTTATTTCTGAAAATGTAGTTCTTGGAGGGAAGGCTGTATCCCCCTGCCAACTTGACTTGATATCTTGGGAAGAATGCACAGAAATTTACCAATCAAAATGTTACAATTAAGGAGTAGAGGGCATACTAACAAATCTTAAGTTTTATTAACCATATAGTAAAAGGTATAGTACTTAACACTTTAAAACACAGAGTTTTGAAGCATATCTGTAACTGTGATCAAAAATCAAACACATTGAAGTCCAAACGCTAATATACTGATGATTATAACACATACAGTGCAACTACTGTTACAGGAAAGGAATAGATCTTCTTGTGCAATAGCAACATCCAGAGGAATTCATCATTCATTTCGCTAAATACTGTTCCTTCTGAAGTTCAAAAACAGCTTCACAGTTAATATGATTACAGATACCTGAGAAAGGATGAATAAAATAACACAGAAAGCATTGATACTTGCTCATGACTGAATCGATCTGACTGCTGATATATGAGTGACAGTGCAAAAGGATATACAGGAGAATGACTGGGAAATGTTCCTGAAGACACAAGCTTCTCAGGCTTAGACTCACTACCTCGAACAAGTCACTTAGGTTTACACTACAGAAGAATCTTGAAACCTATTTTAAGTGATGATAACTTAGTTAAGAGTTTCAATGTCCTGTGAATCTTGGTGGTGTCCTTTTGGAATAGTTCTTCTCTACCTGACAAGAAAGTGCTGTAGGCTATATTACACTGAAGATCATGACATACTCATATCCTGTGGTAACGAGAGTACTGTAGTCCATAGAGTGTTTTTAGTATCTACTTTTGGGAGATGGTATTACATATAGAAGAGACAAATTAGGTATAATTTTAATTCTTTTGATAAAAATAAACTAATCAAATTATCAGCTCCATGATTTAGATACTATCAAAATTTCCTTCTACCTGCTTGATAGTATCAGGCCTTCAGGGTGTCAGTGGAACGAATGAATTCTTGTTGACATTATTTTCTTTTACCCAATAAAATTTTCTCATACACACATGGGAAGAGGATTTTTATGATTATGTGGTGTTTGTTTTAGCACATTTATAGACTAGGTTCTGTATAAATACAGAAAAAGGAGGTCATCTGCTCCACAGAATGTACATTTTCATAACAGTTTCCTGGCCTTGTAAAGCAGTTTGTTTTCACAAATCAGGTCAAACATTTCCTTTGACAAATTTTGAACATCAGCATCCGTGAGGATGCTTGACTATATGGAGGGCAGTTAACAAACAGGCTAGATTTTATTTCTAATGAAAATTGATGGCTGTCAGCGGTTGACTTTATAACATTTCTGAGAGCATGCCAAAGCCAAAAGGCACTGAATTGATTTTTACACCCAGCAGAATGTCAAAATTTCTGTAATTTTTTAAACTTAAAAGTCTTACCTGTGTAATTAGCAGGCTTATACTAATTCCATTTAAGATCAAAACATTACTTTCAAACCACATATCTATATATTCTTCAGAACCCTAAAAAAGTACAGATGAATATATTTCAAGAAAAATCATTTTGACTACTCAATTCACATTGCATATTTATAACATGCTGTTAGAATATGTAGAATACAATTTTCTGCATTTTAAGATGGGATACTCACACACCAGAAATCAAATAGTGATGTGTACTGCACATCTAATGATCTAAACCAAGCATACTGTAATTCTGATAATTTGGAATGGAAATATATGTCTGTAACCTAGTCAAGATGATACTGACTTTTGTATAACTGAGAGATCACTTTACCAGTAAATGAAATATTTTTAAGATTTCAGTGATTCTCACACATTATGCATCCTGGTGTATATTTTTCAGATTACAGTCTACGCTTATTATATTGCTGATTTAAAGAATTTGTTAATTACAGCTTAAAGCTTAATTTAAGCTTTAAGTAAAGCTTAAAATAGCTATAAAAATAATAAAACATACAAATAAATGCTTTCTATACTTTGAAGTGATCATTAAATGACAACAGATAAAAATTCCAAACTAAAAAAAGGAAGAGAATACCAGATATCATTTGACAACTTCTTTTCTATTTACAGTCTTGAATTGCCTACTGAGTTATTATTAGTAGTAATAGTATTTGCATTAGACAGTGCTCTTAATACTGGATAGTTGTCAGAAGAAAATATTACGTATCTTTTTGCTTCAGATATCTTTTATCAGGTGATGAGTTGGTCCCCTTATATTAAGATATGGAGATGTTAAAATGAACTGCCCTTGAGCAACAAATCTCATATTCCAATACCTTACTCTATGCTAAAGATGCTTTGGAAATGAGTAACTTAAACAGGTGAAGTAATTGCTGTCATTCTATAAATAAGGAATACTAATTACAAGCAGAAGAGGTACACATACTTTTCATATACTGACACTACCCATTATCATTATTGATATGCACTGCGTAGATTACTGAATGCCAAGATGCTTAATGCATCATAAATCATTATTAAATATCCCTGTGATGTTGATTCTCTGAGATAAATACTTTTGTTTTCAAGTATTTGCCTGTATGACTGACACCTAAAGAGTAAAAAACAAGGCTGCAGGGTGACAAGTGACAAACTAATAATAATTATTAATATTTTCATATTTGCAAGGCAAGTCTTAATGGAAAACATGCTTTGAATATTTTCTCCAAAGTCCATTTAGTAGCAAAATTTATATCCTGCAAGGTATTTTTTAATTTCTTACTATACTGTATGTTAAATTCTCTGGGATATCACAAAAACATTTCTTCAGATTAGATTTTGTGCATGACCATGGGATCTGACTGTGTGACATTGTATCTTCCACAGCATTCCATCTAAAATAAAAGTGCTATAAATTGCAACTCCAATAATTAGAAAAGTCTGTCTTGCAGCTGAATTTTACCTTAACTAGTGCCTATGATTTGATTTAGACAATTAAATTAGACAGTTTCCCTCTATATTCATAAAAGAGGAGTTCTGCGGAGCATAATTCAACCTTTTGTACTTATAACTTACAAGGACATGCACTGGATATTTGGAGGCTTAAAAAATATAGTTTTGGAAGGAACATTCTTTTAAGTTTGAAATGATTTTAGAGTAAAAACAAATAGAAAAAAAATATTGCGAATATTAAAATTTAACAATTACCGTTAACCTTTGTAAGCACAGCAATTTGTGATGCTAATGACTTATTCAGCATAGAAATTGTGTGCAAGCAGTTAGTTAGGATGTGCACAACATGAATTTCAACAAAGGAAAACACTGTGAATGCTTGTCCCTAATGAATGCAGTAAATGCAGACATATTTTATAAAACACTTAAAAAAATATATACAAACACTGCTTTCCTCCAACTGAGGAACTAAAAAAAAAAAAAAAAAAAAAAAAGATTTTGAAAAGATTTTTTTTTTTCATTTGCCAATTCTAGAGTCATACCTGCAAAACTTCTTTTTCTTAGCAAGAGATCTTTAGAACATCTCCCTGTTTCAACCTGTATTTTTACAGAACTCATCTTGTCATTTAGGAAATTCCAGAAATTTTTCTTTCTGAATTATGCTGAAATATCAACCATGTCTATGCTTTCACTTTGATTTTGTTTGTTTGTTGTGGAACTGCCATATTTTTTTCTAGAGACTGCTAAACACAAATATCTAATTTTAGCATTTTGAACAGTTAGTCCAGAATATGTTGCTCATGGCTCAGCCAGAAACTTTGGTAACAACTTCCAAAATAACTGATCTCATATAAAGTCTCTAAAAGACTTCTCCAAAAAGGAAACAAATTACATATTTGTAGACAACAAAAGTGATTAACAATTAAATTTGAGATTTTAAGCTTATTTCTGAGAAAGGCTTGTTGCAGTATTTATTCAGATGCCTTCACAGTAGGAGCTCTGATTTGACCTGATAACCTTGCTACTTGCCAATTGTTCATGTTAGCATTCAGACATATGCTGACCAAGTGTCCTATGATATCACACACTGTTGAATACATTAGGGAACTCATATTTTCTTTAGCTACAATAAACTTCAGTAACAGGAACAACATTCATTCCTAAATACATCGACAAGTGTGCCAAATAGCTAATCTAAACCATGCTCCTGTAAATTAAGGAATCTTCACATACACACACCCTCACACCATTAAGTATGAGTAGCTGACCCTGAAAAGGTAATCATTTATTAAATGAGACATTTTGTTTTTAATTAAGCTCTGATTCGTGTTTTCCTTACATTCTGCTGCACAGCATCCAGAATATTCCACACAGGTTCCTTCTCAGCTGGATTCTTATTCTATATTCAGAAACAACTTCATTAATTCTGTTGTTCCACTAATGGTAGGCCTGTCAATGAATGTTTGTAGCACTTGGTACATGCATATATAGATAATAGTGTGGATGGATTGTATAATCCTCAACCTTTTATTGATATTCATATTTTGACAAGGGTCACTTGCAAGCAATCAGTTTGCTAAATATGATCCAAACCATGTCACAGCTATCAGTCTCATAATAAAGTTGAAAGCAGAAGGAGAAGATAAATGGGGAGACCAAAATACAAATGTAGCATAGGCAGGCAGAAGTTGCTTATCCCAGGTGATGTCAGATGAGCCATAGAACATAGTTTAGATTCACCTTAGCTGTCCTGAAATAGAAAATCCTACCTGTTATTCTTGTTAGTAAGCACAGTGCCTTACAATAATAACACTAAACAAACAAACAAACAAACAAACAAAAACAACAAATGGGATGCAAACATGCATAAACACCACACACTTTGGCTAGGGAATGCATTGCTTTGGGCTAGAGTTGTTAGCATCTTCTGCTGAACCTAGATCAGGGGTCTTTGCACAACTTGTTAAAATATACCTTCAGCAGTAATTGAAGCAGACAAGCTGATCACAGAGTATAGCAGGGTATACTTGCACATGAGAACTCCTAGCCCACTGAAAGTTTTGATTAAAAAACAAAGCAAAAGAAAACAACAACAAAAGGCTTCTCCCACTTAATTCAGTTGCTACTGCTGTTCGAACAACAAAGTTCAAAAGCTTGCACAGTGAATGATGAAGTACTATAATTGACTATACTCCAGTGGTATTTTAATTAAGGTTGAGATCAAGTGAAATTACAAGTGAAATTTAACTGCAGTCTTTCAACCAACTTTTTCAGAACAAATAATCAACTCCAGAATGCATCATTCCTGACAGTTCAAATCTTGCAGTATATAGAACCACAATATAAAACAGGGAGTATTCTAGCATTTTAAATTAACATTTATTGAATAAATCTTGGTGATACAAATTAACTTTGGTGGAGTAAAATTAATTTATTTGTGTTATGCTAGTAGGTTTTGAAGAACCTTTCAATGTTTATAAGACAAGCATTGTGGGAGTTTTCTCAAATAGATTTTGGAATTGCAAAATAGGGAAGAAGCAGAATCTTTATGAATTTGGTACATATTGCCTTCCACACAGTACTCTGAGGAATGTTCAAGCTATTGGAATTGATATTAGTAGAGAAATAAATGACTTAATAAAGTTTCAAGGCAGAACAGTAACTAGTGGTAACAACTGTTTGTATTTGTTATTGCTTCTTCTTTTTAAAAGCAAGGACATTCCATGCAGTCGATCTCTACTTGGATCTAAACTACAGGTTCAAATAGCAAAGCTGTTAATTCATTAGAAAATTTAAATGCCACGATACAAATGACTCCTTCTATCAATGGCACAGTAGACTGCAATTATTACCCCAAATCAAAGACTGTCATCTAATGTTTTCTTTTGTGTCTGCTGAAGTCCCTGAAAAATGAGACTTTCAAAATAATTAAAAGAATATAATAAAAATAAGCTGTCCCTGTGTCACTGTTGATTCTACATGTCTGAACAGGAGGAGTATGTTTTGCTGAAATGCAGAAGATAAACTGAAATTTCTCTTAATAATCATTTAACCATGCTAAGTCTTCAAATTCATATCTTCTGTTGTGCCTGGTCAATCTGTAGAATACTCAAGTCCAAATAAATAGTGATACATCTGCGGTGATAACTATTAGGGGTTTTTTGGTTTTTTTTGTTTTAATTAATTGCAAAAAAGTATTTTGCAATTAACAGCAGTCCTATGTAATTATTTACTTTCAACTTCTTTCTTCAGAAATATCAGTGCTGATAGGGCAATCTGAGTGAAAAGCATCAGGACATGAAAACACACATGCTGAAAAAAATATTACAGATTATGAATAAGCATAATACTGAATAAGCAAGTGTCAGTTTCAGCTGGGATGGAACTGTTTTCTTCAGTATCTGGTATGATGATGTGTTTTGGTTCTATGAGAAAAACAATGCTGATAATACATTTGTATGTTTATAGTTATGTTTACAGTTGATGCTAAGCAGAGTTGTACAAGACAAGGCTATTCTCAGTTAAAGGCACAAAGAGCTGAGAGGGAAGAGAATTAGGACAGCTGACTTGAACTAGCCAAAGGCATATTCTGCACCGTATGACACAGTGCGTAAGGAGTTTTGAAGGGAGTGGGAGCTCATCTCTCAACGCTGTTCGGAGGCTAGCAGGGCATTAGTTACAGAGTGGTGAACAATCGTTTGTGTATGACTTATTATATATATTTTTATATATTCATAATTATTATCCTTCTCTCTACCTTAGTAAATATTTTTATCTCAAGCTACAAATTCTACTTTTATTTTTTTTTTATTCTCTCCCTCATCCCACTGGGAAGGGGGGAGTGAGCAAACAACTGTGTGGTGCTTATTCACCTGCCACATTAAACCACAACACCAAGAAATATAATAAATTATTCTAGAAGCTCCTACATGGACCTTCATGATTATTATTTATTTTTCTTTGTAATAAAAATTATTCTTTTCCCGGAGGCACTAAGAAAATGACATTATAGTCACTTTTAACATTAGATAGCATTTGTAACTAAGAACTGGGCTTCAAGCAGAGCACAAAGCACAATTCACTGTTCAGAGCTAGTGATAAAGCCACAAACTCCAGGGAAGTGTAAAATAAAAGCTGACCACAAACAGCTGTGCTCCACTGAAGTAAACTCATTTCATTATTCCCACATTCAGTTCTTACTGTGAGACCTGGAAGTCTCACACTTAGGAAACAACTCTTTTGACTAGAAGATGCAGAAAGAAGATAACAAAGATAGTTCATGAATTTTGTTCATTTGTACTGAGACAAAATTTTCATCCACATTGCCTAATTTTCATACAACTTCCTGAAAGCTAGAAATGAGACAATTCTTTATTATAATCTAATAAGCTGTCAAGCAAACACCAAATAAGTAGGGTAATAGCCAGAAACTAGTAGAAAGAAGATTCCTGGACTCCTCAAATCTCTCTGCCTATTGATAAATTCATACAGAAGTTTCGAGTTTGGCTCGCATTTCATTGGAGCTCGGACTTCATCTAACAAGACTTTTCTATTGGCATGCTATTTAAATACAACATCAAGTCAGGATCATTCTGGTTTCACCCACATTTTCAAATAGTCTAGTAAAAGTTGGAGACTGATTTACACGTACTTTAACTAGTAGGCACCTGATTTCCTGAACAATTCCAAGGAATCCCACAACCAATGTAAAAAATAAAAAGAAATCAAACTCCAAGTAATGTAAAAGAAACACATGCCACCAGTTGGTTCTCACCTGAAGAAACTGTAATACAATGCGTTACTTCTTTTTATTCAAGACTTCCACTAACAAAATTATCAAGGAAAAAAATATTAAAAACAAATCAAACCAACAAAAAAGATGGAAACAGTAGAATGAAAAAAGGACATCCTTACTGCAATCAGTCATGGAAGCCAAAAGATGTATTTCATAAATTCAGTTCATGGCAATATATGAGACATGAGCAGAACAGACTCAGCTAAACAGTGTGAACAACAATCTTTGTGATTAGCAACTGTACTCTTTCCCTTTTAATCACTTTTGCATAGGCATAAAACCTAGCAGGGGGTTGTCATTTCTGTCGCAAATGCTCTAAGGAGTTCCTTACCGGATGGGTGAACTGGTGCTCCTCAGCAGAGATGAGAAAAACTATTCCTTAAGAGCATTGCTCTTGTCATGTGACTCAAAGAAAGCACAAGTGCCAACAGGAATTTATTCCATCGGTGCAATATACCCATTTAAATGATCTATAATCTTGCCAAATGTGGGCCAAATGTGTTCTGATAAATTATAGAGTATCAATAGATCTGGATTATATTTCAATAATTCTTCTACAGGCCATACACCAAGTTAAATAAATAAACTGTATAAATTGTAATAACAAATTAGTTTTACATGGACTGATATGTGCTGTATTTTATTCTCTTTTGAAAATCATATTGATGGAAAACATACCCAAAAGAAAAATAACCTACGCATTTCAATTCAATACTGCCACCTTGTGAAAAAGTAGCTGTTTTTGTTCATTTATCTTACAAAAATTTCAATCAAACAAGTGAAAATCTATTTATATTCACATAACACACCAAATAAATTGTTTCTGTCAAATAAAAGCCACAAACCAAATGTCAAAACCGTAACACCCAGAGCCTGGAAAGAAAACAAGGATTATTGTTCTCACTTAAACTATTTTTAATAATTAATTTTAAGTTGATAAATAAGAAAGAAAGAAAAACAAAACATTTATTTTATTTTATTTTTTAGTCAAGAACATTCCATTGAAGACAGTTATGGTTATTTTCCATGTTATTAATTTATCATCAATATTATCATTCTAACAGTGATCCAATTTCTTTTTAATCACTTATCAGGAAAATACTGTCTTTATGAAACAATATTCACTTTAAATTTAATGTTTGCAAGAAAATCTTTAGTAACTCTGAATATTTCTGCCTAACCTGAGAGAATATAATCTTACAATGATTTATTTTTTCCTTATGTGCATCTTAACCACATGTTTACACTTCTGTTGACCACCCCTTACTTCCTGGTTACAGAAGGCATGACAGACACCTCTTTTTTACTGGCAACGCTGTTTGCCGAATAAAGGACATGTGTCTTGTGATTCCGTCACCATGACGACAGTTTATTTCACAATAAAAAATGAGCACCAAGCCTGCATTCAACTCAGTGCTTGAACATATTTTCTTAACACAACCATGCTGAGATGTTTACTGATTGCACGACCCTGCGAAAAGTTAGACTGGATTTCAAATGGGCATGTGTTCATAGTATTAAGATTTGAGTATCTTATCGATTGGTAACATCTGCAAGAAAACGTTAAGCAGCTGCTCTTGAGTACGGTATCTTAAGTTTAACCAGTATATGTCTTACAGTCTATTTTAAAGATACTGGAAAGCAAGTAAACAAACAACAACAGAAAAATAAGTAAATCAATAAAACCACCCTTCTGTGCCTCCTGTGAATGGCAGATCCTCCCCAATACCCACAACGGGACCCACTTTGCACAAAAACCCTGCCTGTCTCCACTTGCCAGCTCCTGCTGGAGGTATTCCTGCACTCCTAGGCAGGCCTTCAGAGACAAAGTTGCTGCCGGCAAACAGCACCTCACGCTAAACCTAAACCGTCTGCATTCACCCTGCCCCCTTAATTACTTCTGCATGACTCCATAGTAGGACGGGCCATTTTCCAGCCCTTCCCATTACCCTTCCAATGGGCACCACCCCACAACCCCGAGAGCAAATCGCCAACTCCCGCCCGCCGCCTGAGCGTCCCGTTGCCGTGGTGACGAGCTCAGCGCTTGGAAGCTCACCCTTCGTTCCCGGCGACTGCCCGACAGCGGTTAGTGGCTGAGGGGGTTTCAAGGCGGAGGGGTTGTCCGTCTTCCTCCGTGGTCAGTAGGAGAGGTGGGTAGGTGCTCGGAGATAGGTAACCAGGTAGGGTACACTTCCTTGGTGCCCGCTGGAAGGAGTGTTTTATATCAACATGTCCCGTGCCCTGCTCCGAAAGGAGAGCCGGGAGGGAACGAGGGTGCTCTCTCCCTGCGAGGGAGTGGCTGTTGGCTGCTTCCCCTGTTCCCAGATTGGGTGAGGAGAAGGAAAATATGCTTTTCCTTATCTTTTGCTTGTTTCTTCTGTGGTCTGAAGTGTTTAGAGCAAAATTCTGCTGTTCCTTCTGAAATTTAAAGGCAGTTGTTCGGTATTTACATCTGTATAAGCTCACAGGTCATACATGCTCTGTATTTTGGCTGATGTGGCAGTGATAGTTAATATTTTCTTTGTGTGGTTTTGAAAGCAGATACAACGCTATGGAAAGTAGAGTGACAGAAGATACTGAAGGAATTGAAAAAGAAATAGAAAGTGAATTAAGTAGAATCAGTGTTTCTTCCTTTGAAGCAGATGATCCTGACACAGATGTATCAGAGGAATCTGTGAGTGACACCGAGTCAGTAAGTGTTCAGACAGCTTACACTGCTTTTACTTGTGCTTAAAAGTTGTACAAGATCTATAGGATATTCAAGGAGATGATCTAATATCTAAAGGATAGTAGCGTAGTCATATGAGACCACTAATCATATAAATTTGATACAAATAATGGTTGACCAAGGCATCAGTGATGATTGTTTATGAGCTCATGTGTTAAAATGCCAGCAGTATTTACAACAACTTACTCATCTAGAGAAGGTAGTTCATTTTCCCTAAGCTTTGAGAAGATGATATTTTGAGTAGGAAATGTCTACGTCTTTATCTGTGACAGTTACAAAGGAAATGTTAATTGGAACTTATTTCTGAAGTTTTCAAAAAGATAAGCTACTAGAATGTGTTCTAATTAGAATTTAATTAAAGTACAAGAATGAGAATTATTAATTGTTCAGTAGATTATATGACAGTGGGAACAGTGAGAATTTCCAGCACTGAAACTGTGAATAATTTTGGTAGCTACTAAATTTCCATTGGTGTTTTATAGATGAATCCTAATTGAATCAGTATTCTTGCATATTAAGTATTTACCTTTAGCTGGAGCAGTGAGATTAAAATGAATAATTTACATTAACTGTCTAATTTTTCTAGATTTCAGATGATCTGCCAGATTCAGTTCTGTCCTATTTAAATTTTATAAAGAGCAGGAATCAAGATGCTGAAAAGGTTATACTGCAAGACTCTGAAGATGAAGAAACTACAAGTAAGCAGGGATCACAGCATATTTATGCAACACATATTGTGACTAACAATCATGAATATAATAGTGCAAACTTTTAAGTACAGTAAGCAGTAAAACCTATTGCATCAGCTTCTGAAAGCATACTGAATATCTGAGAATAAAATTATATAATGCTTTTCCTAAAAGTTCATCTTGTGCTAAACTATAGAACAACGCAAGTTGCAGAATCGTTTTCTGAAACAGAACCTAGTCCAGTTTCTTCATGAGAGTATGAGATGAGATGAGGTCACTACTAGCTAAAGTTAAGAGTGCAGATACAATTGAGACCCATAGGGTGTTTAAAGTCTGCAGAGTTATCCAAGCTAGCATTCAGTGAAATGGCCTTGTCATTGGGAGCAGCTGTTCTGTGCAAGTGGTCTGAAGCCAGGCTTATAGTTTTTATATTAGACATCTGGAATTCTCTGTTCCATTTTTTGATAGTTGGACTGGGATGATCTTGTAGGTCTTTTCCAACCTTAGTGATTCTGTGATTCTAGTTATTCACAGAATCATGGTCTTCACATACGTTTGATGTAGTGTTTTGGGAACAAAAGTTAGATATTGTCTTTACATTCTGATATATTTGGGAAGGTTACTTTACATCTTCCTATTTGTAATAAGCAGTCATTCATTTTTGTTATTTTTTATAGTTCTTTGTCAGGTTTTGGCCTACTTGTCACAAGTTCTACTAAATGTTTCTATGCCACGCATGTGTGACTATTTTATACTGTGGAATTCTTTCACAAATGCAGTTTGATCTCACTGGGCTCTTATAGCATCATTGTGTGTGTTCCAGTTACAAATATTTGCTGTTTTTAATTTAGAAGAATGACTCCCATATACGTTTGACTATAGTTTGGTTTTTTGGTTGTTGTTGTTGTTTGTTTTTTGTTTGTGTTTTGAATTATTTTTTGAGGAAAAAGAAAAGAGAAATGCTTGGTTTTTGTTTGTTTTTGGTTTTTGGTTTTTGGTTTTTTTTTGTTATGTAAAAAAGTATAGTAGTTAGGTAGCATAGAACAGAACTGGGTACTGCTAGTAGATTTTCTTTCTGTGTACTAAATTATATATTTCTTTCTTCTTCAGGTAATATTCATGAAGTAATTCCGTGCTATGCTTCAGATAAATTGGCAGAATTGGCTTCTGAGTGTAATGAAGATTCAGAACAATTTAAAAAAAGGGTATTCACTATTTAAAACATATATATAGCGAACACAATTCTACTCAATATACTAAATAATTTATGCTTGTTTTGATAGCTTCCTAATGAGACACATAGATATATTCAGTTTTATTTCTGTTAGACTATCCGTTTGGCATTAAGTTTATTTGTTGATGCTGTTCTTTGGAAATGGGATTCAAATGCAGTATACCATGCCTATAAGTTAAAATTTGGATTTAGTTCTCTTAATCAGGCCTTGAAATGATGAGCACAGCAATTAACAAAAACAAAATTGAATAATCATTTCTTATTTATTCCCAGAATAATATCTCAGTAGTATTGTAACACTTCTGTCACTTTAATCTTACTCTTTTTATGGTGATTAGAAGGATGTTAATGCCTGTAGCTCTCAAGGACAAATGAAGAGTTAGGAACCTCAGTTCTTTTCTATTTTAATGAGATTTGAGAGAGTAGTTTGCTGAAAATTTTATAAAAACACAAACCTGTACTGAATTTTATAATGTTTGTCACCTTTTTTTTTTATTAGTGAGCACTTTTGCAAACATTAAGTATTATTATCTGAAGACCATTGATTAGAAAAGCAAAATTACTTTCTGTGAGTTTAGATGTATTACCTAACTTAATCTGTATCCCAAGCATGTGATGAGCAGGTAGTAAATAAGCAGTGATAGATTACTTCTTGACACTGAAAAAAATGATTGAAATACAGCAAATCTTGCTGTCCATAGCATTGTTTCCAAATAGACTGCTTAAAAATGTACAAGTAGCTAGTTCTTTGACCATCTCCATAACAGTTTGGTTGCATAAATACAGTGTTTGCATAGAAAGTAGAACAAAAGCAACCCCCAAGTATAAACAGTTTATTTTTCCAAGTTAAAAATGCAAAATACTCTTAAGTAAATAAATAGCACAGAAATACTGTGGTTTTTAAGGGGAATTATGATAATATTTCTTATTCTAGTAAACATCTTTTGACTGGCCCATTTGCATTATTCAGTGTTCTAACGATAGCAGTCAGCAGTGAGTTTCATACGCTATTAAGATAAAAAATATTATGCTTATTCTGGGAGATTTTTGTTTCTTAATGACAATTTAAACTATATTAGGTACTATTTGAAATTGAAACTGAGGACTTGAAAGTTCCTACAACTCCTAGTTATAATAATCAGTCCTGCAGTGAAGTAGTCACCGATGACTTCTTTCTTACAGGTAAGCAAATATGTTATTCATTTGCTTGTCTTGATCTTTAGCATCATGTTACTACTTCCTCCTTTTCTGTCTTCATAAGAATCATAATCCTCTTTGTAAAAAATACACATTACAATATGCAATAGCATGGACTCCTTGTGGTTTATCTGATTTTGGAATCACAGAATTATCAGTGCCTTCAGTGTCTTAATAGAAATTTATTTCAGAAAATATTACCCTAGAATGACTTAAGTAATTATAAAAAGGAAAGAAAAAACAAAAACAAACAACAACAAAACAAAAACAAAAACAAAAAAAACCCCACAAAACAACAACCCACAAGTGGCAGCCAGATTTGAGTCATTAAAATGATGCTTGTTCTTTAGCTACAACTTGCATTATCACATTGGTTTGGATTGAGTTCATTTGCCCCAACCTTTGCATGTTTTTGAGTGGAATACATCAGATACTAAAAAGCCCTGCTAACAGCCAGAAAAGGCAGTTATCTTAAACACAAAATGTAGTCCTGGCACACACAGTGGTAGGATAGATATGGCTGTGGCAGTGTCAGAGGTTGCAATAGTAAGTGTTCATAGTAGTTTATATGGTACAGTATAAATCACTCAAAGAAAGTGCTCATTGTAGGTCTGATTTCCTTGAGGATATGTATTTCTGGCTAAATCAGGGCAAGATCCTTTAGGTTGCATTTGCTTGTCAATGCATTAAGACCATTTAATGTTTTCCAAAGCTTATTATTAAATCAAATAAAAGGTTTGCTTGCTTGATTACAAATTTGTAGCTGATGTTGAAATGAACATAAGCCTTACTTATCATGAAGTAGAAGAAAAATGTAGACAAAAATTTGAGCAGTGGGAAAAAACACAAAGTGAGATTGAAGATGACAAGAGGAAAAAGTGGAAAGCTGAGAGAGAAGCACAGGAAAAACAGAATGAAGAAGAACATGCCAGAAGGGTGCAACATCTGGAGAAATTTGAGGCTGAAAGAATGGAGTTGGAGCTTCTTCACAAGGTGATTAATGACACTTACATAATGGTTTTGCCACCTAGATTTATTGAATTCAAGATCTAATGTGAAAAAGAGTGCTGTCTGAGGTTGCGTGGTTGTCTTGAACTCTACCTACTCTTTCTGATACTAAATGGACATGTAAGACATATTTAAGTACTGTCTGTTGAGATATCTTTTTAGCTGCGCTGATTGACAGTGAATCTATGTTAAATAGTAAGTTATTCTTTTGACTTTGCCTGTACAGAATTTTAACAATTCTTTACCAGCCAAAGCACTGGGGACCAGGGTTGTGCTAAATTATTCACAAAAACTGGCCACTGTGTGCTAATAGAAGGTACTTTGGATCTCCCACTCCAAATAAATATTTAGATGAAAAATTATTCTGTTCATAAATGCTTATGTTTGGCTTCGTATGGGTGGAAGCTACAATACTTCCTTTTCTTATCTGGAGGAGTTGAAGGAGAGGTTATTTTGAACAATGGGTTTTGTACAGTAATATTTAAGTTGATTTATTCTGCAGGAACAACAAACTCTGATGGAAGACGAGTTACAGAAGAAAAAGAAAGCTTGGAGGGACAAAATGATACAACATGAGGTAAAGCTGTACAATGAGCTTTTATCAAAAGACTATGAGGTTGCTGTTATATTAGAGAATAATGTTATTCTGTAATAGTTAATACACCAATTGCTTTCTATTAATAGTAAACTTGTGCTAACACCTACCCTTTTTACAAGTGGTTGAAATCTATCATAATTATTATTTTGGTCTAGGAAATAATCACGAAGCTACAGCTGCAAATGGAACAGGAGAAAAGGGCATTTGAAGAACAGAAAGCAAATGAAAGTAAACACCTGATGGAACAACGGAATACAGCAGCTGTGAAAATCCAATCTAGATTTAGAGCCTACTTAGTCCATAAGGAGTATGCTCCCATCTTAAAACAGTGGAAAGATGAAATAAAAAAGAAAAAGAAAATACAAGAAGAAATTGAGAGAGAAATGAAAGTAAAAGAGGAAAAAATGAGGAGGCGAATGGAAGAAAGGATGCAAAATAAAAAAGAAGAGAAAAAGAGACAAGAAGAGCTAGAAAGACAAAAGTATTTGGAACAGGCAGGGAGACGTAAGGAATATGAGGAAAAGAAAGCAATCCTGAGACTTGAAAGAGAAAAACAGCTGCAAATAAGGGAAGAACAGAAAAAATTAAGAGTAAAAATGGCTAAAGCTATAATAACTGAAAATGGAGAAAATAACAGAGAAAACATAGAAGAAAAGAAATTGGCAGAAAATGTGAATGTAATAAGAGATGAGAAAAAGGAACTGAATGAGCATTTTGAGGAACTAAAAGAAGAGCAGGCTGAAATGATGGGTGAAACAAACAGTGGTATGATTTCAATGGAAAGAAAATTGACACCGACACCAGCACTGACTTTGCTAACCTCTGAGAAGGAAGACTCTTCTCAAGTGAATAATGAAAACATATGTATTAATGTGGTAAAATATGTAGAAGAAAATTACTTACAAACAAAAGAAGACAATAAAGAAGCTTCAGGTATCCACACTTTGAAGGATGAATCTGTTGATTTTGGAGGAAATTACGTGGTAGAAAATACGTCAAATGATACATGCAGCAGTCAATCAAATGTCCAGTCAAATGCTACTAACACAGATGACCAAGATCAATTTTCTCAGTCTGAAACAGTAAAGAAAACTGAATTTCTAATGGAAGATGCTAATGAGAAAGACATAAAGAGCTGGGACACAGTTCAAGAGGTATCTAAGTGTTCCAGTAGATTAGTTCTTCCCAGTGATATTGAAAAAAAGAGAACAAATTGGATAAGCAAGTGTAAATCTTGGTCTAAAATATATGAAGAAAACCAAAGAAAGATACCAAACAGCAAGAAACGATCAAGAAAGACTTCATTTAGCAAGATGCCTCCATTAAGTAGACAGAAGATAATTGATAGTGGTTCCTGGAGTACTCTGCAGCAGGTAACTATAGAGAGTTCGAATAGGAAATTCTAAAATTGGAAGCTAAACCATCACTGTTTTTTTGCTTTGTGTGGTGTGGTTTTTTTGTTTGTTTGTTTTGTTGGTTTGATATTTTTTTGTTGTTGTTTGCTTTTTTACATCACTGGTTGTGTTTTTTTCTTTTGTTTCTTTGTTTTTCTTTTTTTTTTTAAAGCAGAATGCTATTTTGTAAAAGTGCTATTTTGCAGGAGGAAATTATCATTGGGAAGATAAAGATTTCAATGGAAATTGTTCCTCTGAATAAATGATAAATAAGGCCAATGAGAATGATGTTCGAATTCTTGTTGATCACTTTGGAGCAGAGTGATGTGTCTTCAGATATAGTATCTTAAGATCATTATAGTGTGCCCCGGTGGCGCAAGTGGTAGGAATGCCGCATTGCAACACCGGGGCCCGGGTGTTCAAATCCTCCTGTGGCGCAAGTGGTAGAAGTGCCGCTCTGCAGCACAGAGGCTCAAATCCCGGAGGTTGGACTCGATGATCTCTAAGGTCCCTTCCAACCCGCTATCACGGAAGGCAGGAGGTGTTAGCTTCTATTTTCATCTAAATTAAAATGGCTTTGCTTTTGTATATAGCTCTGCGTTTAAGCTCCTTCCACATCTGTATTCTTCAGAATTTTGAGAAAAACTAGTCTATTCCAGAATCAAGACATAATTGATGGTCAACTTATAGATAGTGTTTTGCCATGAAGAACACCTTGTTTCTCAACAGTTATGGAGTATCGGTGCATGCTTTCTCTGTGCTTTCATCTTCATATCCACTCTGAGGTGACATACTGGACTACATACTCCTACAATATGAGTTATTTCCATCTGTTCACATGCACTCATGATAGAAAGATGGGAAATAAACAATACTATTAATATATTTTCTTAGTTTTAATCTTCCATTCAGATTCAGTATCATTAGTACATCAGGTTTCTTTATTTTAAAGTGCATATTAAAATCAAACCGTCTTTTTATATTTTTTCCCATTTAATAGATTAGGCCTATCAATGTGAGTGGATTAACATATTTGTTGTTTACATTCTCTAATGTGTCAATAAAATGTAGTTTTGTCTCTATTTCAGAAAATAACCAGGATGTGACATTCTATAATAAATGTTCAATATAGTAACAGTTAATCTTGTTTATCATGTTAATTATCTTGTAGATCACAACACTTACACTTGAAGATTTGCCAGCTTGTAGCCTCTCAACACTGTCAGAGTGTTTGAATCTACAGGTTTTGACTCTGAGACGCTGTGGATTAGTTGCACTGGAAGGGCTAAGTAGCTGCAAAGACCTGAAGTACATCAATGTGGAGGTATAAAGCATATTTGATTCTTTATTATAACTGGGTGAAAACTGGCAGTGTTGTTGTCCAGGTGGTTGTGCAGTTGCATCCAAATGAATAGAATCATAGACTCATAATCATCTAGATTGGAAAAGATCTTTGAGAGGGTCAGAGTTTGTAGTTTGTTCTGACTGCCACCCTGAACAGCATGTAGATTTTAGTGCTTTGAAAAAAAGCATATCAATAAAGTACTCCCCAGAATAAACTGAGTTACAGAAGCAGATTTGCATTGAACATAGCAATTTGCATTGCACTAAAACAGCATCCCACAAATGATACCTATGCTAAGAAAAGTGATAATATCAGCCTAGTATTATATACTAGTATTTATAGTAATTAATATTGCTATGACTTGATTGATAACATATTAATTGCCTCACTATAACTGAGGTCATGAATGCATAGGTAGGTAATGTTCACCACAGCTGGTGTTCAGCTTAGGCAGGAGTAGGTCCTTTGAAATGCAAACCCTGGATATTAGTGAAAATTACTCACATAAATGCTCTAGGAATTACATGGCATGTTACACTAGCGACATGATCTCTGGGTACTTGTTACTGCACATTATCCAACAAGATCTTCTAAAATTAACTTTTAATGATGATACAAACCATTTTTTCTGTATGGTGCATCTTAGTTCTGGAATTTAATTTACATGAAAGAGCTCTTCATTTTTTATTTTTATTTTTTTTCATGTTTAACATCACTCATTCAAAAGAAAGTTAGTGTGCCCTCATTATTCATGGTAGACTTGTGAGTAAGCAACATCTGTTCTTTCCAATGTACTTTTTTCTTTACTTTTCTCAGTTGACTTATCTATTGAGAATGTAATTTCTGTGATTCATTCATTTTTGGTATGTTGATCTACGAAAGCACAATAGTAATATGAGAGCTTAAAATGCATGTCTAAGCTGGCAGTCTTTCTAAGGCTGGTATTTACATGCAAAAACATCTAGATCAAATAACATCATGTATAGAACTGTTTAATTCTTTTTGTTGTTGCTTTTGTTTTGTTTCATTTCTTGTTTCATTTCAAATTTTATACTCTAAATAATATGCAGGATTGTCTCACTGGAATACAGCAGAATACTTTGATGAAGGAGGAAACTGTGTCCTCAGATTCTCCTTACACTTTTTGTTTCAGCTTCTGGGTGTTTTCATAGCCAGAATGCAGTGTGAGATACATCTTTGTTCTATACCAGCTGAACACAAAAATGCAGGTTCTGATTCATTAAATTATTTTCTTAATGGAGAAAGAGATGCCCTTACTCCTAGCTAGAAGTTTAACATAAAAAATAAGTGATGGTGATAATATACTATATTTTTACATTTAATTCTGCAGATTCACTGCAGATGCTACTTAATATTCTTGTTTTTCTTTACTACAGGAAAACAACATTCAGGTAATTGACTGTGAAAATCTGGAAAATCTCTGTATACTGATTCTGAATAACAACCACCTTTCTTCAGTTTGTGGCTTGGATGGTTGCATAAATCTCCAGAGTCTTAAACTTTCTTACAATAGAATCACTCGAATTGGTAAGAAAATTAATGAAAAGTCATTTCAATTTGAATAACTGAATATTTGTGGTGTTTATATGCAAGGTTATATTTTCCTTAGATTCAGAACCAGCCAACAGCTAAGCCCAAAGAGAATGAAGAAATGGATTTAGGACATATCTGTATTTTAAATTGTACTCAACTTCACATTTAGTTGTAGCATGGCTTAGCTGCAGCATGTGTAAATAATTGTCTGAGTGCGCTAACCATACTAACACTAGACCACAACCTTTCTTTCTGTTAACATGCTGCCCATTCTGGTTCTAAACTATTGTTCCATACTTAATTCCCTTTCTTGCTCTTCATTGTTGCTGGAAAGCTGGAATAAAAAATGATTTTAACATGCAGTCATGCAACCCATTTAGGCATATCTAGTATGCCTAACTACAACACCTGTTAGAACAAACTGCATTTGTAAATAATATTTGTTAGGTCTGGCAGATTGTGGATCATTTAGCATGCAGTCAAACAGGTAGTATTCACATACCCACCGACAACAGATGCATCAGCACATAAAAAACTTGGGACCAAGAGATACCAGTTGGCCAGCTGGGAATTTTTCATGTGGTGAACAAGGACTTGCTTTAACCCCTGTTGCACTGTCTCTCTGCCTGTGTAGTGCCTCAGGGGCAGGTATTGTGTCTCAGCTCCTGGCAAGCCATAAAGAATTGAAATGTGAGCCTTGTGCTGTGCAGATTTTGTATAGTGTATTAGTAATGAGGATCCAGAGCTTTTTCAACTGACAAAAGATCAGACAGTAGCACTGTCATCCCTGCTATACTTAAGCGGAGAAGCTGATTTTTGTTGTTTTGTTTTGTTTTGTTTTAAATTCAAATACAGAGGGAAGACCATTAGTGGTCCCTCATAAGCAGCATTAACAGTTGAGAAAAGTTAGTTGAAAACTGCCAGATTGTTACATGAAAAGAAGCTCTCCAGGAAGAAAGGAACAAATTTTACCCAGCTAAGTACTGAAGCAGGTTGAACAGACCTAGATTTAACAGCTTCCCTATGGCTCTATTGGCTTGGGTTTTGGTAGATTGTATACTGTGGTATTTGTAAATGCCACTAAAATAGAAATCACTCTTTCACTTGAGGTTTGCAATATTAACATATCAATTAATCTTTGGAAATTTGTCCATTACAATAATGCCTTCTTATTATCAAGAAGAAATTCCGTGTGCCAAAGTATTAAGTTTTGTGTATAACTTGCGAAATGTTTGAAGGAAGACTTAAAAAGGCAAATTTCTAGCTGTATTCTTGCTCTGTGCTGAATCTGAAAGTAGTATTTGAAAAGACGTCTGAATAGGGAGTAGAAAAACATTAAGGAGATTCTGATTATTTTTATTTCATTTGCCCCGATTCATACTATTAATACTTTTTAAAGTATGTGTAGTGGATAGTTTGTTGTACAGCTGAAAAGCAATTCAAAATGATTTTTAAGCTGTTGAATGAAACAATCAGTTGAGAGATTTTTATTAAAAATGGTTTCTGTTGTATAAGAAACAGCCATAAAACACAAAATTGCAACAGTGTGAAGACGGATAGTGAAATTCTGTAATAGCAAGTGTATTGCAAATAGAAATTGGAAATCTAAGAAAAAAAAAATGTTGACACATAGAAACAAAGTCTATAAATTTAGGGTTCAAACTGATATTTTGTGGTTTTGTTGTGTTTTTGGGTTTTTTTTCCTACCATATGCAATATTGACATAGTCATATTTATGAACAGTTTATATTATCTACAAATAATGATACTGGGGTATCAGTGTTTACTATAAAACCATATCAGTATCCTAATGGGAAATTATGAAAGAAAAGGTTATAAAATGCTTTGCCTTGTGATCGTTGTGATGTCTGCAAAATTACTTTAAGAAAGAACCTTAGGATTGAAGCAACTGTGTAGAACTTTCTATGGAACATGTAGAGTAAAATACTGTTGTACTTTCTGTTTTGTTCAATGTGGTGTTACATTTACTAAGTTTCTCATGAATTTGACTGGGTAAATATTCACTAAAATTGGCTTGGAACCAGTATTTCACAGCTGCAACACAATGCATTGTGCTCTGTTCATGCATCTTTAACAAAGGGCATATGGTGTTGGTTGCTACACTTATTTATATTTATAACACTTGTGCTTTAATAACATATGGTTGGATACATCAGGCATGCTCATTTTTTCTCATTTTCTTTCCTCTTGTTAAAATATATCATCAGTTGGATGAAAAATGAGAGTTAACAGAAGACCCTTAAAATAACAATAAAAATATGAGAAATACATCTGTTACGCTTTTTCACTTAAGGATGTATTCTCACAAACCAGGAGATTGAATCAGTAGTATATTGAACTTCAGTGTTTATGTATTTGGAAGGTGATTTACACAAGAAGTTAGAGAAAAAGTAATATTTTTACTTGATTCACAAAAATATGCTTTCTTAATTTGCCTTGCATGAGTAGGTTGGCTAAAATCCCCACAATGCAAAGAATAAAATGCATAACTAGCTACTCTAAAATTTTTCCTCGGACCTAATATTTTTGAGAAAGCACATTAAGGATTTTTATCAAACACATTTCAATTTTATTTTTGTTTGTGTGTATGTTTTTCATCTTCACGTTCACAGTCACGTTTTAGTCCTCCTGCATCATTCACCTTTGTCATGCTTAGAAGTTACTTCAGAACTGCATTGATATTGAAGACAGTTAACAGTTTGAAGTTAACAGGTTGAAGCTCTACTTAGCCAACTGCTGTGTTACTTAAGTAAGAGTTCTCTACAATTTTTTTCTGATACCATATGCTTTTTTTTGTTTTGTTTTTGTTTTTTTGTTTTTTTTTAACAGAATGGCTTTTTCCATTGTTGTATCATGTGAAAAACAGACAGTATCTTCTGAAAATGTGCACAAGGCTTTCATGCTTATTTTTTATTTTGTGTGTGCACAGAAATACTAAAATACCAGGCATTTTTATTATATTATTCTCTCTTTTGTATTTTATTCTTGGACTGTACTAGATAGTTCAGAATAGATGGTGGTTCCATTTGTATTATAATGTTGATGTGTCTGTTCTGGGTGATGTTCATTCTAAGACAGGTGATGAGAAGGAAATGTAAGAAAAAAAAAATAAAAAAATCCAGATCCTGTATTAACTCTTTGATTTTTCTTACTCTGTCTAGTCTGTCCTCTTTGTTCTATTTATGTTAATTCGGTGCTTTTAAATATACCAATACTGCTATGCTATAAAAGTTTCACTACTGCTCTTGTAAGGAAATCTTGGAAGACTTTAATTTTTATGCTCTCTGAAATGAAATTGTTTTGAGGCCACTAGATGGTGCTGATTCCCTTTTTATTCTTAACTGAACATGGGAAAAAAAAAAAATCAGAGCTGGATCTTGCAGTCAGGATAGAATGTGATAAGAATGCATTGGTTTCTTTTGGAGTAATTAAAAATGAGTATATTTATTACCTGAAACACTGTTTTTAAGTTATAACACATCGCATTAGTTTTACATACAGGATGTTGTCTGTTTAATATTCAGCGTGTTATGTAATTGTGTTATTTCAACTGAATGCTTGCCATTTTTAAAATTACTGTGACTTAAAGGCCCATATTTCTTGTTTTCAACTGCACTATTAGCCTTGTTATTTACTTCTTTTTTGTCCTTATTTTTTTCTTTTACTTATTTTAAATCACTGATAGTTCAAGATGGTCTTCAATCTCATAATCTAGTTTATTCCCAGAAGTTTATTGAGTTTTGCAAAGCTTGCCCTGCTTTCTTATAGAGACTTTTTGTAGGGTAAAATGAGACAAAGTATTACATTAAACCAGTGAAGATTATTTGAAAGAAAAGTACATTCAGAACATAGTTCAGAACATACTTCTGAATGACAGTTATTAATTGCTCAAATATAGTAAGTGAAGTTTGTCAGTTACAAAAAATGTTCTGTTCCAAAGGGATTGTGAACTGGGCTATTACTTAGTTTATAGGATCCGAAATTTATGATCTCTACACATAGTTCATAGTTTGATAGAGTCAAATGCAGTTAATTTTTTAAAACTTGTATGCAACTGAAACTAATTGTTACAATACATAATATGAGTATATTGAAACCTCTTTCCTTGGTAAGCAGAAACTAGCTTTTTTTAAAAAAAAAATTATTTTAGGATGGCTTAATTCAGGTCATATCTTTTAATTTTCAGGTGGTTTGGAATCACTGAAAAACCTTCAGCAATTAACTGTGGATCATAATCAGTTAATTAGCACAAAAGGTCTTTGTGAAGTACCTACTCTCATACATCTGGACTGTTCTTTCAATCATCTCACACAAGTTGAAGGCATTGAAAACTGTGGACTGCTTCAAATTCTGAAGTTACAAGGCAATAACCTCCAGGAGGTAAAATCCTTGAGTTAAGTGGTTCTTTTCGGTACCTTCATTTTTCTTAACAGTAATATGGTTCAGACTGTTGATCATGCCTGAGATACTAGTTGTTTGCTGATTGTTTTTTGTTTACCTTTTGGAGATTTTTTCTAACAGAAGAATTGCCATCAGTGGTAGCTAAGTATTTTCTTGCTCCTAAGTCCTTGGAAAACTGGATGCTCAATAATTAAATTTCATATCCCTCAAGAATTATACTCCCTTTCTTGGTTTATCACAACTAGTCTTCAATGCAATGCTGATTGTTTAAAATGTCATAAAATACTATTGTCATTCCAGATGTCATACCAGTGTAGAATACTTTCAGGAATGGCTAAATAGAAAGGTAGCTTTCTAAATGGACAATTATCTTTACTGCTAATGATTCCCTTACACATCTGGGAGCAGAAAACTATTGTTGATAACCAGCAGAAATAAGAGTATGGCTCTTGACTCCGTTTTTTGGATTTTTTTTTTTTTACTCTTCAAACTATGTGGAGAACATTGAGAAGTATTTACCACCTGATTTGTAGCAATTGTTTGACAATTAGTGAGTACATAATAAGAAACTGATATATATATATATTCAAAGTGTGTTTTTTGCTTCTATTTAACAACGATTGGTGAAAAGCATGTGGTAAAAATACTACTGTTTCTCTAACTTACATAAATTTTAAATAATATTCTCTTCTCTACTTAGCTTCCAAAGCTGGAAAATCATGTTCTCCTAAGAGAGCTATATTTGGATGACAATAGCATTTCTTCTGTGAGAATGCTTTCTTTGTACTGGATGCCCCTGCTGCAGATTCTTCTGCTGTCTCAGAATAGGTAAAAAAGAAAGATTCTTCCATTTACGTAGTTGAAACAGAACAATTTACTAACATAACACTTAGTAGATAATTGTAATTCTCAGTACGCTTAGAATATCGCCATCTTTTTCAGATATTCTTGGAAAGTGTGTTGTTGACTAGTAAAGGCACTTGGTTACCTTTAGTTATGACAATTCGAAACAGCAGTAACTATGAAAAGTATTTTCCTGTGTTAAATGTTATATTGCAATAATTTTTTAGCATCACAACTTTGTAAAAGCCATAGTGTTTCTTTTTTTTTCTTTTCTTTAACAATTGTTTCTAGAGTATGTCTGTCAACCCTTACATTTCTCAGCTAGTTTACTCAAAACAGACTTTAAATGTTATTTTGAATATAACTACTAGAGCTAAAATGTCCAAGTTTGAATGTTCATTGGGCTGTTTCATATACATGATGTATGAATACACCCCAAACCAAGTTTTAATACTGCATACCTTCTCTCATTTATCAGCATAAGGGTTTGGTTTGAAGGCATAGATTAGTAAGAGGGACCAAAACAAGCATCGTAAAACCAGAGGATGCTCTGAAGTATGAGAAAGAACTGTCTTTCTATTCCATTTCACAGGCTCATTTGTGGAAGTAGAATGACCAGATTTTCAAATAGATTTTGCAAGCAAGTAAATTTGTAAAAAATGTATTTTCTTCTTGTGATATGTTTACTCTGAATGGAATTTGTGTCACCTAAAAACATAGAACATACTGTTACACACAATAAACAGAATGTGTTCTCTGAACTAATGGGGGTTTTTTGGGTTGATTTTTTTTTTTTTTTTTTTTTTTGACATTTAGTGATGGCTATGTCTGCAATGAAAAATTTTCAAAACTTCATGAAGACAAAATCTTAAGAGTGAGCCCATGTAGATCTACTTTATGTCACATGATATTATAATTTTTATTTACTATCCAAACACTGCTTTGTTTGTCCAGTGGCCAGTATTTCTAATCTACCAAAGTTCTGCTAAACTGAGATAAAGCACGTGTTTACAGATGAGCAAACTGCAAATTAGCAAAACAGAGGAAAAAAAAAAAAAACCCACACAATTACCTTTCTTTTCTTAAAGTATCTGTACTTTATATCAAATCTTTGAGACAAACAAGACAAGATAAATGCACATTAAGGGCCTCCAGATTCCTGGCATTTCAGTAGCCTGATCTTTACACTCACTTTTCGTGTGCTTATAAGCAGCTCCATATGTATGTGGTACAGCATAAGTAGCTAGATGTTCTGTATAGCAGCAGTGAATGGAATGGAGTAATCTGTTGAAAGAAAATGTTTCTTCTACTTTCATCCTGTAGCTAAATAAATAAATAGTACTATTTATTAAATAGTAATTTAATTAATAGTAAATAGCTAAATAAATAAAATAGTACTATTTTATGATTTTTTACTGGTTGCAGGAAGCCCATATAGTTGTAATGCTGCAAATCTGTATATATTTTTTAAAATGAATAAAATAAAATAAAATTAAATTAAAAAATTACACTAATTCACAAGTCTTTTTTTTTTTTTTTTTTAATTTTTGTTATTGATTTCTGAGGTGTTTTGTATCATGAACCAAAAACTGCTAAAGCTAAAACTCCAAAACTATGTCTTTTTTTTTTAAACCTACAGTGTAGCAATAGGGAATTACAGGATGTAGTGATGAACGACATGTGCATCAAATATAAAAGTGCCAACAATTTTTCCACCTCTGCTTTTATTGAGTACTTTGCTGTGGCTTTTGCTCGTGAAGCATGTGCTTAGTTGATGCATAGCTGACCAAAGTCAGTAGGGAATGCCTACTTGTCCTAGTTACTGTACCACTATGTTTATGAAGATCTGCACTTTCTTTTACAGCAGCTGGAAATCTACACATTGTTAGTTTTAAAAAGGAACGTTTTCTTTTTTCTTACATTGTAGACAAAGATTTAAATATGCATGAGAAAAAAAAACAACATAATTAAAACACAATACGATTTCATGTGATATTTCTATTTACATGTAATGTCACTTAATTCCATCGCTTACTGGTTAGTGTATTTTTTTATCAAAAAAACAAGTTCTACAAAGAGACACTGAATCTGTTCCTCAGTTGGTCTCTACATTTTTTTTCTTCAACATCACAATAGACAAATATATCCCTCTGAATTTCTGTTTTTACATGCCTAAATTCCTTTTGCTCTGTTGTTTTCATTATGATAACTTGTGTGGTAGATAAATAATTAATATTAAAATAATGCAGTCAGCTGCAAAAGTACCATGACATCTGGGAAACTGATTTGACAGGGATCAAATTCTGTCTGAACTTTTTGCTCATGTGCTATTGGAACTAAATACATACTAATTAATATTTATTTATTTATTTTAATAAAAATGGTTAAAAACAAAAACAAAAAAACAGATTAATTCTTTCTTCATGCATGTTGTTTACCCTTCATAAATGTACGTGGTATGTGTTTTTTCACCTATTTTCTCACTGTCATTGTAAGGCATTCTGTTTTGGGAATTTAACAAATTAGCCAGAGTCAGTATAATATGTTTAAGTGTCATGGGATATTGAATCCAGTCAATCCTGAAAAAATTATAGTGTTGTGTCCTGTACATCCCCAGTCTCTTCCTCTTCTTAATCTGCACTATGATTTTAATTTTCAGTAATTTTTTGCTGATCATGCGTCTATTTCTAACAATGTAGCACCACATGCAGTACTGATGAAGGATGCTTCTTACTAGGCTCTTCATGAAAAATGTAAATAACTGATAGATTGCCTACATTGCATTTAATTATTAATTAAAATATGATGAATACTGCTAATTAAAGTTTTCTTACTCTAAAACTATGGAAAAGAAGTAAACATTACATAAATATCTGGATTAACATAAGGCTGTTTGTTTGTTTGTTTGTTTGTTTTTTATTATTATCTTTCCCTTTCTATTAATATTGGTGATTTTTTTTTTTTTTTTCCTGTGGAAAAGCTGATTGACGGTGTGATTTGCACCATCATAGAGTTACTGCCATCTGCATTAAGAAAGAAGTTTTCATTTTCTATTGCATACTTGCTACTATTTTTTTCTATTTTTTTTCTGATTTTGTGTGTGTTTGTGTGTGATTGTCTATGTCCTGTCCTGCTACAACCCTAAATGGGAGCGGAAAGAGGAAGCTATTGCTTGCTTTTTTTTCAAATATATTTTACTTTTGTGTCTTCTTTGTAATTTATATCTCTCATATGCCCTGGGCTAATGTGACAAGGTCAAGTAGTATTAAGTTTTCGGTAATGTCCTTTGTCTTTCTGGTTTGAATTTTCTTGGGGAAAAAAATTAACAAAGAACGTCAGTAAATGGAAAGCTAGAGGATGGCAGGAAAATGTTTTAACTCTCATTATGCTAACAGGCATTATGGCAAGGATAGTCCAGAAGGCAAATAGAATTCCTCATTCACCACGGTATATACTTAGAGAGATCCATGAGTCCAACTCACCGTAAATAAAATTTTGAAGTATTATTTGTAGAAAGAAGAGTATTGTAAAAGTAGTGTTTCAGTTGCTCATAGCAAGTATGACATTTATTTTCTTAGATATTCTTGAATGCATGAATCTACAAGTACAATCTGTATCATGGATTTTTAGTTTTTTAGCCATACTAAAATTATATTTGATACATGTATTCAATATTGTGTACATATTGTGTAATTGACTGGTCATGAGAACCTAAAATGCAGTTATTTCCTGTACTGAGTGCATGACTTCGTATGAGGCTTCATGATTTTTTTAAATTAATGCTTCTTCATATTTTATTTGATTCCGTGGAAAACCAGTAAGGAGGTGATAGAACTGAATAGAATTAGAGCCAGGCCAACTGTAAAATATGATTTGAGAAAAGAATTGATGTGTAATGACACATACTCAATTGATTTTCTCTCTGTTTCTGAATTTACTATTAATGTATTGTCATATAAAAATACATTTTTGCCAATGAGGAAGTTTAGTTTTGCTTTGTTTGCATCTATAGCAACTGTCAACAAGAATAAAGAATTTGGAACCTGTGCTTTGTCAAGAATTTAACCAGAATCAAGTCCAGCACTGTATTTCAGTTCTAATGCCCATACAGGAGAGCAAGATATAGTCACACATTTAAGCAACAAACAAGCATTTTTGGCTCTGAACAATTGTAAATTTTAATTAGGTTATAGCTTTTGAATGGTCGTGTTTCTGACCATAGGAATTATGAATTAGAGCTTTCAAAATATTGCTATGAAAAACTGCTGCTTTCCATAACGATTAACTATTAGAAGTGACCACACCCAGTGCCATTTGTCATGCCATTCTCCTACTGTTCTTAAACATTGTCTTTGCAGGAATAAGTTACCTAAAAGTATGTTTTTTAAAAATATAGATGATTTTATGTGTATTTATATGTAAACATTCTAGTTTTATTTGAAGTTTTTTTACATATTGATTTTTATTTTTTCCTTCCCTATCTGTATTTAACATAAACCAGAAGTAACTTTTTAAATCTGAAAGATAATATTTGGAAACAGCCTTGCAAGCTGACTGAATGGTTTAACATTAATTCTTATTCACAAACTTCATTGGTGTAATTAAACAAACCTTTAATAATATTTGTTAATAACAATATCAATAGTTATAATATGCTAATACCCAGTCCTTGATTCTTTGTACAGATGAAAGTCAGCTCAGTTTCCTTGAATTTGTTCTTCATCACTATAAATGGGAATTTTTATCATGGTCTTGGTGCTGCTTTGTTGTGCAAGAAAGGCTCCAACTGCAAGAAGAACAGTAGTTTTGTAGCCGTCCTTAGAACTGGCACTTCAATAGACACTGCCTCAGTACTCAAAGAGAGGGAGTGCTAAAAAACTGTTACAAGAGAGTGCAAACTTGACCATTTAGGAAATACAACTTTGAAAAAAAAAAAAAATAGGATCTAAGAAGCGATGAGTGAAAAAGGGAAACAAATTGGTGATAAATGAAGGAAATGGTCTGGGGAAAAGTAGATTTTATTTCCTCTCCCAAGTCCAAGTCTTCCATGTTATTCTAGCCATCATGCTTAAAGAAAAGTGAATTGAACTTTTTAAATTTTACAAGACTTCAGATCCTCAGAACTAAAGAAAAGAAATAGAATGAATTATGTACTAGAAAGGAAAAAAAAAAAAAAAAAAAAAAAAAAAAAAAAAAAAAGGAAAGGAAAAGAAAAGAAAAGAAAAGAAAAGAAAAGAAAAGAAAAGAAAAGAAAAGAAAAGAAAAGAAAAGAAAAGAAAAAAAAAAAACAAAAAACACAAAAAACAAAACCAATAGCAATTAAGTAGCAAAACATGACCTGCTGTGAAGGCTAAGAAGTGCTTTTAAGGTAAAGGAGTTTGGGTAATTAATTCTAGCGCCTAGCATAGCTGAATGAGTTAGTTTTAATAAATATAAAATGTGCCTGTGTATTTATGAAATGCTATTTTATTGAAAAAAATATATATTTCTTTTTTGTTCTTAGCTTAAGTGAGCTTGTACCTTTAAATTCATTTGTATCTTTGGAAAAGCTGGATATCAAAAATAACTGCTTATCAGGTGAGTTTATGGAATCATAGAGTAGTTTGGGTTGGAAGGGACCTTTAAGATCATCTAGTTCCAGCCCCTGCTATAGACACTTCCCTGCAGACCAGCTTACTTAGAGCTCCAGCCAGCCAGGTCTTGACTCCAGGGAGTGGACATCCACAGTCTCTCTTGCAACCTGTTCCTGTGTCTCACAGTAGAAAATTTCCTTCTAATATCTTCTCTAAATCTACCGTCTTTCAGTTTAAAGCCATTTTCCCTCATCCTGTTGCTACCTGCTTTTATAAAGTCCCTCCCCAGCTTTCTTGTAGCTCACCTTCAGGTACCAGAGGGTCGCTATGAGGTCCTCCTGAGCTTTCTCCAGGCTGAAAAGCCGCAACTCTCTCAACCTGTCCCTGTATGGGGGTTTTCCAGCATTCTGATCATAATCCTAGCCCTCCTCTTGACCTACTCCAACACTGTTGTATAGGAAACATTAAGAGACACATAAAAAAAGCATTTTTAAAAGCCATTCAAACAAGAAGTTCTAAACTATATTATAAAATTATTTGAATATTAATTGTACAAAATATATATAGTTCCAATATTATTTATGAAACATACAGAAAATATATATTTTTTCAAACAGATGTTCTAGATAATGCTAGTAATTGTACTGTATTCATAACAAAATTGTTTGCAGTGCTTCTTGGTTTTGGTGTTGTTTGTGATTTTCCATAGAAAGTCCTGTTACACATTCAAACTGATATATTATTTTCTTTCCTACTTGATCACAGACCTTAAAAGTGTCATTTCATGCTTAAATGGATGCAGTAATCTAAGGGAGTTGTCACTCAGTGGAAATCCTCTTCTTCAAGAAAGGAACTGGAGGTAAAAAAAGAAAAAAAAAAAAAAAGGATTTACTAAATTTATAATAATAATAATAAAACAGCAAAAAAATGTTAACAAATGTTTTTGGTCAAAATACATTAAATTTGACTCTCCAAATAGATTAGATTACTCTTCACCCAGTTTCATGCAGCATGCATTTACTTCTAGAAAACACTTTTATATATATGCACTTATATATATATATGCACTAACACTTTTATGTTAGGAAAAACATAATTTTGATCAAAAGGTTTAAAAGTTTTAATGATTTTTCATGTGGAAAAAAAAATGTCAGGGCAATGTTAGCCATTTAGAGATTTTTGTTTGGGCTGGAGTTCTTTAAATGTAAATATGCATCATTTCATCAGTCTCCTTAAAAACAGAAACGCCCATATAAATATGTGGCCAAGAGAATACTGAGATGTCATGTGGCATAACATCTTGGAGAAATACATATTATTTCAACTATTAATCATTCTACACTGGTAATTAATTTTAGAGGTGGCTGGTAGTTAGTCAACCTTTTTCTGATTAGTGACCAGAGATTCTTCTGAAATTGTGGAAAAATATGCCCACTATGGGACTAATAATGGTAATTCCCATTCTGTAGTAGGAAAGAGATAATAGAAGACAGTGTAAGTAGCAAAGGAATTCAGTCTGTATCTTCAGTTGCAAACTGATATTCTCCTAAAACTGTTCTCTGTCATCTACTTGCTTATTTTCTCCTGAGTTCAAATAGCTTTTAAGACAATATCATTTTTTATAGATTTATAATATATATATATATATATATATATATATATATATATATATTTAGTAGAAGTCTCCTGGTTTGTTGATAATTTTGTTATCTGAAATCCAAAATACAAGCCAATCCATGAACACTTAAAAGTTGCTGAGAGAATTGTTCAATGAAAGTACAGTAGCACTCAATGTACAGTGTGCTCAAATTACTGCTTTGTTGGTTACAGGCCATTGAAAGCAGAAAGTCAAGTTGGAAATGCAATTTTAGACTTGTGGGGGATGTTTCAGGTGTATGTTGTAGAAGTAGAGTATCTGTAAACTCAGTGTGATTCCATTAAATGTACAATGACATTTTTTAACTTCTCCACTTAGTATATAAGATCACTTCCACAAACATTTACTACACTGTTTATGGAATTTTTTATAATTAAAACTAGTCCTGTAATTGCAGGGCAGTTAAATATGAGATTTTACACTGCAGTATTACATAAGAATTTGTTTAAATTATGTATGTATTTGATACTTCAGATTACCTACGTATAATATTAGTGTTCAGGGTATTTGTTTGTTGGCTGTACAAATAAATTCCTATGAGTTTTTGGTTGTTGAGTTTTTGTTTTTTTTTTCCCCTTTAATGAACAGACTTATTTACATTTCCATGATTCATGCAGGTAATTTTGTGAATAAAGTTCAGTGACTGTGACAGTATGTTACGTTCTCATTTACATTGCTTTAATGTCTATTTTTTGAGAGAACTAGCTGTTATTTCCTCTGTAATCTTGAGGGGAAAAGCTTTCTGAATTCCCATTTAACTATATGAACAGACACTTCGGCTTACTTTACCCAATGCACTTTTTATAATTAAACAAGAGTTTAATTTGTCTCGAGGATTTAAAATATGAGATATGGTAAAATATGGATTTGCCAAATACAGCATTGACTATAACTTCAGGCAGCGTGTTCCCTTGAACTTTACATAACCTCCTGATACCAACAAAGGAATTAATTGTAAATTTTCCCAAGTGGTTTAGTACTTTCATGTCCAGCCAGTGATAACACCAACAGAAGTGAAGTAGTAAGAAGTTGCTTTTTAAAAATTAAACCTTTGGATCAGTATGAGCACTCCTATGGGAATGTGTTTCAATGCTGTGATGATTAATAGAGACTCTTAAGTGACAGAATATTCACCAGGAAGTTTTCACTAGGTGAAATATTGGCTCAGCCCTTCACCAAGAAAGGCCCAGCTGGAAAAACTAGCATGGAGATCCCATAGCTCTAAGAGACAATAATTCCAGCATCAATCAACTTTGATATGGCATTTTTTTAAAGTTCCACTATTCAGTATCTGCTTTGGTAATTGCCCCTATGTGTGCAAGGATTGTCTGTCGAAAGTTATAATTTTATTTCAAATCTTTTTCTGGCAGTATTGTTCTTATGTTAAGAAACACTGTTAAGAAAGTTAACTCTTTTGTCATTTCTTTCATTGACCCAAGTTCAAGGGTGGATTTTTTCCTATTGGTCCTACTGAATATCATATTGCTTTATGTAAATTAGTATGCAAATCATTGTGGTATTAAAATTGGCAATGTTTTGTATTCAGGGCAGTTTTTAAATCTAGGTCTATACATGTCAGCAAAATCAGTACCGTACAAACCTATGACACAGTTTGCTGTGTTGCCTACTAATCAAATAGTGTGCAGGTGCTTACGCTCAGGAGTGTTAGATTTTCCTGTTGTTCAGGCAGGTGAAGTACTAGACATAATGAATTAAACATATGTTTGACCTTCCTATGTTTAGTATTTCAGCAGTGTATGCCAACAATGCATTGCTAAGAAACTGATTCTTCATATCATCTCCAAGGTTTATTAATGATTTTTTTTTGTTAGTATATTTACATGTGAAATAACACATATGAATACTTTGATAACTGTCATCATGTTCTGCCTTGTTATATGTTTTTATCACTAAGGTGTAATTTTTAACTTCTTCTAAATTGAAACTAATAATGACTTTTTCTTTTTCAAGGCCTTCACTATGTAAGGTCCTTCCAAGGTTACAGTTTCTTGATGGTGAAAACTTGCATTATAATACTTTACCCACAGCTGAAGGAATCAAAGCATCAGAATCAACAGCTTTTCTGGAATTTTGTAAAGTTCAAATTGAAGAAAATGTTTTACTGAAAAAAAAGGTTGTTGAAGAGGGGTATGTATTTATATGAATATAAATTGCTAGAAGAAATATATCTCAATGTACTCTTAGTATAATTCTCTATGTTCTTGTTATGAATTTTATTTAACTTTTTGCCTGGAACTATGTATTTGTATTAAAAAAGAGATTAAGATTGTTGGCTTCAATGCAAGGAATATTTCAGACATTTATATATCTGTTGGTCTTGATTTTTGTTGTTTTAAGTATGAGAGAACAGGTTACTCAACTCAAAGGATTCTTGAGGTGATAGCAGTTGGATGAGTTCTTACACAACATAGTACAGTGAATAACTAATACAGTATCTTGGAAGTGATATAATTATATTAGCATGACTTCCAGTTTCAGCCTAACCAAACCTAGTTTGGATAAAAGTGCTCTGATTATTTTTTTCCTGCTTTTTAGAATATTACTCATTTTCTAAAAGACTGGAAACCTGAAAAAGTTGCTTTCTGCTTGCTCTTAAGGAGATGGGTCATATATGTTTGCTCATAGGTCCTTGATTTTATCAAATTTGCTACTTCATTATTACCACAATTAGTTGTCCTGCAGTAACTTGTAATTTATACCTCTTATCTTTTCATTCCTTTGCAATATATAGATACTGCAAACTGCATATTTTCACTTTTGGGTATATTGCCCATTTTCCTCTTTCTTAGTTCTTTTACATTTTCTACCGGATTTTACAATAGCCTTGTAGTTCTTTTAATATCATAGTATCATAGTCTCGTGCGGGTTGGAAGGGACCTTAGAGATCATCGAGTCCAGCCCCCGGGATTCGAGCCTCTGTGTAGCAGAGCGGCACTTCTACCACTTGCGCCACAGGGGGATTCGAACTCCGGGCCCCAGTGTTGCAAGGCGGTGTCCTTAACCACTGCGCCACTGGGGCACATATCTGACTTCTCTGATGATGTTTGGAAATATAATTTCCTGTATCATGCCAGGTACTGAATATTCAACCAGAGGAGGTGGAGCTTGTGACACCAGGCAATACTTTCATCTAAATTTCTGCTTGTGTAATTTCTTAGGCCAGGAAAATTACCCCCACTTTTTCAGCATCTAGCTATTACCTAGTGTGTCTTGTTAATATTTAAAGGGACATTATCTTGAGTTATCTTGAAAAGATAGTCGTATTAAGAATTAGATTCAAATTATTTTCGGAGAAATTACGAAGTCTTCATTGATGGATAAAGTGTTTAGATGGCTCTTGGAACTCATATATTTCTCCTTGGAACCCCTCAAGAACACTTCTCAACTGTAATTTTTTGTTTCTGGTTTATAAATAGGTAACTGACACTTACTAATCCATTTATCATTTGAAATGGTACTCCTTGAAAGGAAAATGATGGGGGGGGGGGGGGGGGGGAATTGTTTCTCTTCCTTTACTGTAGAGAAAAATTTCTTACACTCAGCATTCATACCTGTTTCACTGATAACCTTTGCAGAAAAAAAGCCTGTCGTACTGTAGAATATGAATGTGATTTATCTGGAGTAGAATCTCATACTGCTACATATGTTTTTGCAAGATTATAAAATGCATGAAGGAAAGGTAATATTCACAAAATAGAATTGTTTATTTAACCTAGGTCTGCAAGAATGGACAGCTTAACAGGTAAAAAATTGTTGGATACTAGAATGAGACTATCTATTATTGTGGTTAATGGTTCATGCTATTCTCTTGAGACTGAGATTCATCCTTCAAACACTGTTATTAATAAACTGGAGCAGAAGATGGAGTGCACAGTTACAGTGCTCCCAGATGACCCCAATTCGGGGGGAAATTGTTTATATGCTTGAGTACAGAGCTGCCATACAGATGGACCTAGCCACATTGGAGATGCAGACAAGCAGGAATCTTGTGAATTCAGTAAGAACAAGTATAAAGTTCTTTACCTAAGGGATGACTCCTGCCATCAATAAAGGTTCAGAATGGCTTACTGGAAGCATCTCTGCTGAAAAAGAACTTTTGAGTGTGGAATTCAGTCCATACTGGCATGCTATCAGCAGTTTTAGTCACAAATGTAAACCACTGTACTATATAAGATGCTATAAATAGAATTAATTCTATCCTAGCCAGTTCCCATATAACTGAACATAAGGAAAAGCCTTTTCATCATTAGGATAGTGATGCATTGCAACATGCTGCCCAGAGAGGCTGTGCAGTATCCATTCTTGAAGTCTTTTTACTAAAAATATATTTTCTGCATCACCTGAAAAACAGTGAAAACTGGAGTTTGTGAAAGAAACTTTAAACAACTTGCTTATGTATAAGCCTTAATAGCATAGCTGCTATATGTGCATACTGGAATACTTTCCCTAAAATAACTGAATGAATATGACATTGCTAAAGAACAAGCCAAAAATTGAGCAAACTTCTCTCTGTTTCACATCTTGCTAAGTTATGAGCCCCTGTAGGTGCGACCTTTAGTATGTAATCTGCCAAATCTAATCACTGCTAACTTCCCTAATCCATGTTTCACAAACTGCTGCTGCCCGGTTCAATTGTCTGTGCTGTTTCTGCCTGCAAGTTCACTACTCTTACCATGCTTAAAATTGCATTTATTTTTAAACTAAATTTTTCTAATAAATGTTTTATATCCCTTAACTTTTATATGTTTTGTAGTGAGTAATGGTATCAAAAACTAATATGAAGACTGCATTTTATTTTATCACGTTGTCCCACAACATCAGAGGCAGATGTTGTTGGTATGGCAGAGATTGAACCTTCCCACCAATATTCCTTAAGTTTTGTTGCTGTGTGACAGATGGCAGCAAAAGGGCAGTCTGACAAAATGGCATTTTGATAAGGAAGTGCATGTGAAGCAAAGGTGTGACACTGAATTCCTTCATGTGGAAAAAATGGCTGATTCAATGATGCTTGCTGAGAGTTTGTGGAGACCAGACAGCGTATGTGAACACAGTGAGGTGCTGAGTGGTACATTTTAAATTATGGCAACAGTGGTGAGAAAGACAAACCACATTCTGGACAGCTATTCACAGCAGTCACACCACAAAATGAAGAGCGTCTTGATCAGCTCACTCATGAATCAGCTAAAGGTGGTGATTTGTTGAAAAAAATAGTGTTTTGTAGTTAAGAATCCCCTCTATCAAATAGTGTTATTGTGTTCTTTGTATCTGTTGCAGTTTCTATGGAAATAAGAAGACAGCATTACTTTCAGAGCAACTTACACAAATCACGGTGGCTGCATTTGCTTTCAGTAATGAGATATGCAGATGTCTGGCTAAAAAAACTTAAAGTACTGTTTGTATAATATAGTGAAAATTACTAGAATTTCTTAAGCTGGATCACAGAACAGAACATATAAATCACAGGCTCTTTCATGTGTTTGTTAGATTTGTTAGATAACTTTGTAACCTGCAGCTGAGCATCTGAAATAATGCTAGACAATATTACAAAAAAAAAAAAAGCTCAGTTAAAATTGGAGTGTACTATTTGAACGTGCCGTATATCAAAATGTGCATGTTCCTCTTAAAAACAGGAAAGAATAACAATTTGTATATAAAACTTCTGAATAACTTCTCAACTAATTAACTTATGAAAATTACAGTAGAGTTGCAATATTAAAAATATGACATTAAGCTAGCACACAGTTAGGAGTAGAATTATATCTGTGTTTTAGTTGCAGTGGCCAGGAGAAAACTGCTATTAGTAGGCACATCTGGCTTTTTTGTTATCTGTCTTTTTTGCCTCTGTGAGATTTTTTATGCCAAATTTTAAGTCAATGCATGGTTCCCCATGATTAATAATCTGTTTCTAGTGCTTTTATCTTTTCTTGAAGTCCCAGGAAGAACCCTTATATACATCTTTTGTTAAGAAATCTTTCGGTTACTAGAATTTGTTTGTGAAAGTAACATCTTGGTATACTAGTACTAGCAAGGCTGCTATACCAGCACAGTCAAACTCTGTGACTGAAGATTGATATTTTCCTCTTCTGGTTTGTTCTCTCATTCTCCTTCCACAAAAAGCAGTGCATCCTTTGTGACTGTGCTAAAATTTATGTGGAGCATAACATACTTTCAGTTGTTAAGGTCAAGTCAAGGTGGTGGGTGGCAATTAAACATAAGATAATGTGCTCATCAAAGCTGAGAGCCATAAAACTTGCTGTAGCAAGGCTGCTACATTATATGACATATTAAGGAACCAGATAGTATGAATTCTGGTGTGTCCATCAGGATAATCACATTTCTTGTTTTGTCTAGATGCTAACGTAGAACCTTGCTTATCATAGAATCATAGAATGTTCTATCTTAACAAAGTTATGTAAGTTATATCTTAACAAAGAACCATTTCCAAACAAGTTAGTATAAACAGATCCCTTTACCTATAACACCAAAAAAGGTCTTAAAGGCAAACAACGAATTTACACTAATTGAAAAGGAGAAAAGGAGATCTTTTGGTGTCAGAAGTCTTAATGCTTACATTTCTTACTTTTTTTTTGGTTGTTGTTCCCAATAAGAAGGTAAATCAGTTGTGCATGTTTTTTTGTTTTTTTTTGTGATTGCTGCTTCCTTTTTGTGGTTCAAGTAAATGATCTTTCGGATCAAATCTCTCATATCAGGAATGCAGTCACTGAGGCTCTGAGAAAGCAGCAGCTTTGACAGGGTGGACATACTCCAAGCCTCTTATTTCCCTCTCAACAGCTGAATAAAATCCCTGTTGGCCTGAGACACTGACCTAACTGCCACCTAATGCACAAACCCCATTTTAATAGCTTTTGTCCTTTTGACCTTCACTTCTGCAAGAGAATCCCAAATACAGTTATAATAAGCTAGCAACTCCCCAAAAAGCTGCTTCTGTTAAAAAAAAAAATAAAAAAATAAAAAATAAAAAAGACCTTTGGTGACCATATAATTATTTTCCACCTACATTTTCATTTGCTTTCAGTTTTCTCTACTGTTTCTAGCTCTCACATGCATAGCCACTGAAAACAAGTGAAACAGCTGTTCAAGATGCCACTGGAATTGACAAAGGAAAGGATACAGAAGCATCCTACTCCATTCAGTTTTTTGTTTGTTTTTTTTCCTTTGCTTGTTTCTGTTTGTTAAGAATGAAGAGTACTCAGAATAATAGTTTTAAGAGATGTTTTTCATTTAAAAACTTATTTTGCCCAGTATGTAAAAGTCTGTTCTTTTCCCCAAAGTTTTAATCCTAAGCCTCAGCAAAGATAAACAAGCAATCAAACAAACAGAAGAATGTAAAGCCAAAGTTAGAAAAAACAAAAGAATGGGAAATAACTTTGGGAAGGTTTTCTACTAAATTTGTCTTCCTAAATACTGTATCAGTATTTCTTGATGAAGAAATTACTTTTCTTACTGTGTAGTGTCCTAGACAGTTAGAACTTGTTAGATCCTCAAGCAAATACATATGTTGATTTAAATCTTTTTAGGAATTACTACCATATTTGTTAAATTAACAGTAAAAATGTAATGTGTAGTAGGCAGTCAAATGTAGAGCTAATGCATAATGAGTTGTATAATTGGACTGTGTGAATTTGGCTTCATATTTAGCCACTCATATTTTGGATGATGGCATTGAATATATACTAGCAGAGAAAGTGTGTCTTTCTTCCTCTAATTTAAGATCTGATCCTAAGTGTTCTTAACAATTGAAGAATTTCTTAGACTTTGCTAGAGTAAGTGGTTATTAAGGCAACAGTTCTTTTCAAAAGAAAGTGTTATAAAAGCTTTGCCTTTCAAGAGTGGTAAACAGGAAATTCTGTTACTCAGACTGTTATCTTAGAACTTACTTTTTCAAGACCCCTGAGAGAACTGATTTTATTTCAACTTTTTATCTTGCATTGCTGACCTAGAATTGACTTTTTGCTCTTCTGAAAATAGCTCCACATTACAAATCTCTGCATCTATCTCTGCTATCAAAGGAAAATGTTTTTCTGGTTCCAAAAGTACCTGCTACATATTATAATAGATAAACACTGTCTAAATACAGACAGCCTTCTGTATCTGCAACAATTAGTTCATATTTGCTCTTACTTGCCCTGGTCCTAGATGGTGTGGCACAACTAATCAGAGCCAGATTTCATAGGTTAATATTCCTGGACTCTTTCTAACAATCAGATGGGAAATCAGATGCCTTGAATGATTCTTTTACTCAGTTTTATTGGTATACTAGGCTAATACTCACAGCTTAGTATAAAACTCCAAGTCAAAACTAAGCAAAGATAAGCAGGAACTAAGCAGGAAGTCCACTAGTATTCAACCAGGGGAAAAAAAAAAAAAAAGAAAAAAAAGAAAAAAAAAAAAAGCAGAGAAATGTAATTTTTCATGAACTTCATGAACTTTAGTCTAGCACCATCCCATACATTATAAAAGTATTTACATTTAAAAGTTTCTGTTTTCCTATATTCTCTCTACTGTTGTGGTTTGTTGGTTGGAATTTAAGTTTGACTTTTCCTGCTGTAGTTCTAATCAAATTTTTAAAATACTGTTGTTTTTATATTATGTTTCATAGGTCATAAATGAAAAATGGATGATGAAGACTGTTATAGATTTTGTAATAAGTTTACATCAAGTCTTCTAATATTTTTGGCTTTGTATGACCCTAATCATACAGAAAAAGAACAGTGACATATATATCATAGTGCCTATTTCAGACTGAAACCATTAAAAAAGTTACAAAAGCATGAAGTAAAATAAGCAGTCTAATATATATTAGTGTATTTTAGATACTACTAAAAAAATGAAAATATATTTAAGGTTTGTAAATATTGTAGCTGATTTTCAAACTAGTTAATGTTCACTGTAAGTGTATGGAAATGTAGGGGTATTTCAGAATATAGAGTGGTTTGTAAAGATAACATATTTTTTAGATCGTTCACAGTTCGAAATATATGGAATAACATTTTTATCTTTCTTTTCAGAATTGTTTCTTCCATTGATGCTGTGCAGAGGCAATGCTGGTATTTTAATCAGTTGATGAAACTTAGCATTGACCATCGATGTGCACATGAGTATGGTGAACTAAGCACTACTGACAGAGGTAGACCAGAAGCACTGCAAAATCATTTAAAGCAAGCATCCACTGGCTGCGTACAGGAAAATAACCTCTTTATCATGGGTGTGACAGAAAATAAACAGGTCTTGTTGGATCCTTCTGAAAGATGGATTACTGATGGCCATTTTCAGGCCACATTCATTAACTCCTCCATATCTGTGCACCAAAAGGAAAATAAAGAAGATCACAGAATGAAGCAGAAGAGCACTGAATCTTGTATTAATTACAATGGGGAGAGCAATGGCAACAAGAACATATCTGCTCAGCTCACATTGCAACATTCAGTTATAGAAAGTAATATGGGAAGAGGTTTTGAGAATAATACAGAAAGGTAAGACAGACATTGGTTTGCTTTCAAATAGGTCAAATGGATAGGCAATAAGAGTGAGGATTTCCTGTTTAAAACGTACACATTGAGCAGATAGTATGTAAGTAATATTTTGAGGTTGATTAGAAAATAATTATTTTAGGGTGATACATATGATATCTCCATATGATTCCATATGATATTTTATCAGATAATATATTAGTGTATAGAGAAGTATACGCTTTAATTTTAAAATACTGTCTAATGAGAAATTTTTAAAACTTCCTCTTTATCTCCTTTTCCTTTTTTGCAATGCATTTATGACACCAACCCATAAAAACACAAATAACATTTGAGGTGAAAATGGTTGTTTGTTGGAATTTTGACAGAACTTAAACTACAAACTAGTGAAACATTTTTTACTGTATTGTTCACAATACATTCAAGGTTCATCTATGTAAAGTTTACAGTCAGTATCATTTAAAAGGCAAGATGTAAAAGTTACTTAAATCTACCATCATATTCCCTTGACCTTAGGCCAGTCTCCTGCTGTTGTGATGACTGAGGAGCTAACAGTCTGCCCTGCCCTTGATACTCCTCCAACATGCCTCAACCCACTTCTTACAAGTAGAGGCAGAGGTGAAGGGGCAGTTCAACTTGTTCTGTGCCCCCAAATATTCTCTTGCATAAAACAAATTGGTTTATTACCTCTTGGGAATGTATTTGGTGTTGGTGTATGGTTCTTGTTGTACAGTCATTGAAAACAAAAGCTGAAGTTTTTTCCATAAGGACCCCAAAATTCAGTTATGAATTCATAACAATTTGTTCAAAAATACACACTCATGGGTAAACTTAATAAACATATTGTAAGGAGAAATACTTTAATACTTTTTGCACTGCTTTCTTCAGGTTTAAACTCTGAAGTATGCTGTGACTTGTACTGCAACATCTTTCTGCTCAAAGTCTTTCATTATTTAAATAAATGCACTATACAAAGAAAGAAGATATGTAAATAGTGGGAGAAATTTACATATATTTTCTTATACACACTGGTGAACTGTAATGTGAATTTTGTGGAGGATTCCAAGATAGTAATGTGCTAATGCAGAACTGCATTAAACTATTTCTCTTTCAAAAAAATTGACTGCATATTTAGAAAGCTTAGGCACTGAACAAGCTTTTGAAGAAGCTGGAGGCAAAAAGTAGGCACAAGATTGAATGGTGCTTTGTCAGGTTTTTGTTTCTGCTCCATTGGGGATATTTGCATAATGCAGTTTTCAGTATTCAACTTAGCCACCTCTAATATTTTTAAATACGGAAGATAAATGCCTCCATTCCCATCCCCTCCCCCCCCCCCCCCCCCTTTGACAGATTACTTAGTTACTATTAAACTATTTCTGCTACTAATCTTTGATGTGAGGAGACTCTTCCTCTCAGTAAATGTAGAGTCTAATTAATGTTGTGAATGAAAGTCCTTCCAAAGCTATGGATTGAATATGCTCCTATGTTTCTGAACATTTATACTGCATCTAGGTTGTAATTTATAGTTTGATGTCATAGCCTTGTAATACATAGTGCTGTTCTTTCAGTGGTTTTATGGTCGAATGGCTGTGATAACCCATGTTTGCTGGTGAGGTTATGGCAATCATGAAGGTACTTATTTTCATTATATTAGGTCACATTTGGCAGCATCAGTGATCCAGTCTCATTGGAGGAAGTACCGTACCAGGAGGAAGACTGACTGTGCCAAAACAAGAAATTGTCATTTTGGAGAGGCTTCAAGACAGAAACATGAAGCTGCCACAGTAATCCAGGTTTGTTTGCAGCATTCTCTTTGCCAATTTTCAGATTTAATAAGGAAAATAACTTACTAATTTTGTGTACTTTATATCTCATTTCTATTTTTACTTATGATCTTATCGATAGATCTGTTGTTAATGTTTTTTTATTCAAACATTTTAAACTTAATATTTCTAATAGAGAGTCTTCTTTACAAGATGTTTTGTAAAAGCATAAAAATATTTTCGCTTTATTCACTGTTTCCCTGAACTAACTATTTTTTTTTAGTTTTAGTATTATGTTTATGACACATTGTGCCCATGCTCTTGCTGGGGTGTATATCGATGCTATTAAACTGGCAAATGCTGCATAAGTGATAGAATATGTTTCATATCTATACAACTAAGCATTCATCATTCCCATTCTACTTACCTGCCTTACACTGTTTCCTCATCTTCCAAAATAAAGGTTTCCCTCATTTATACTGCCATTGGCAGCTCACCATGGCTTAAGATGTTCTATGCTAGGTATTGGGCTAGAAGTTTTGTGTGTGTGTGAATTCAAGTCCATGCCTGTCTCTGTTTAGTTTTCTAAAGAGATATTGAATCTATGTGCCATGTTGCCAGGGTCTTCGGTTTTTTCACATTTTTAGGCAAATTTTTCCAGTATTGCTCAATTTGTTTCTTGAGTATAATGTGTAGATAGTATGCTAAGTATTACCTGCATAAATTTATCTAATCCATTTTAATTTGTTCCAAACCTGATGATTTTCAAAGTTAATGTGGATAAAAATAGACTTATCTCTGCATTTTATATATTTGTAGGTCTTTCATATCCAGTCTTATATTCACTCTTTCCTTAATGAGTTCAGTCCACTTAGTTTCTTCACACTACACTGTACTTATCTTTTTCTCTCTCCGAACCTTTATTCTATTCTATCCTTTTTTGAAGGAGTAACTAGAACTGCATTCCAGAGGTAGGTTTATCAGGAATTTATATCGTAAGGCAGTTTACTGTCCCATTTCTTTAAGACTGCTATAATTTGTATTTTTTTATCTCAATTGAGTGCTGATCTGCATTCACAGATCTGTGTTAACAGATGTCTTCAAGTTTATCCTTCTGTACATACTATTAAGAATGTTTTGTTGTTTTTTTTTTTCTCCATTGCATTTGTTAAAACTAATGTATTTGTTCAATTAAATATATTTTTCACTTGATCCCTCAGTAATGCGCTATCTGGGTGTTTATGAAGATCTGTAGGAAAAAAAATACACTAATGAAAAGATAAGAAAGCAGATCTAATATATTTAATCGTTTTTATAACAGTGAAGAACTGTGTGTCTTAAACCAGCAATATTTTTAGTGATTTATGCAGTTAGACAATTATTTAAGAAAAATGAACAAGCTAAATGCTAAACTAGAGTATAAGATTTATCCTTCATGTTTTTGTGCCTTCATTGCAAAGCTGTTAAATGCTGACAACACTTCATTTTTCAAGAGAGGTAGTTTTTTGGTTTTTTTGTTTTGTTTTGGTTTGGTTTGTTTTTGTTTTTTTTTTTGCATAGTATTTTAAAAGTTTATGGCATCTTCGATTCTAATTATATCAAACAGTGATTTGGGAATGAGTTGCTGTCTTGAAATTAGTTTTGCTGTTTCCATCTAATCCACTATGATCTCTGAAGTGTTTTCCTGGATCTGATTCTGTAGGTTGGCATGTGTTCATAATTCCTTGCTTTTTCTAGCATCTAATTTCTAAAGTGCCTCTTTATTGTAATATTCTTACTGGTATTTTTTGTTTTTAAATAAAGATCTTAGACAGTTAAGAGAGAGTAACTGACCTAGGTCAATTGTATGAGAAGTCTCCAAGAATTGCTACTTGTAAACTAAAAGACATTTAGTACAAGTGTATTTTTATTCTCAGTGATTTGGAAGTTAACACACAGCATTTTCTTATGTAGTCTTTCCCTTCAATTTATAATAGTCCCTCAAGGAATTGTCAAATAATTAATTAGTTGACCCAGGTTTGTAGTTGAGGGAGTTGCAGGATTCCTTTCTGCTTACTTGTGGAGAGCCTCTTGAGTACTCTAAGCTTTAGACATATGCTGGCATTTAATTTGTCTTGTAGTTTTAAATGTCACATAAAGTTCAAAAAACAGATCATTGAGCTATTAAACCGGGACCCAAGATGTTTTATCTTCCTAATGGGATAACATAGAGAATCTGGATTTGGGTTTGATCTATGACTTTGTATAACATGCTTTAAATTTTTTGTTTAGGCATCTTGGAAGGGCTTTCTTTTGCGAAGGAAACTGGCCAGTGTGCTTGCAGCTGTTAAAAGTGATGAAGTGGATGATAACTATGAAGAAATAAATGTGGATGATTTCATATCTCATGAAGTAAGCATATCCATTAGCATATAAAAATTTCATGTTAAGTATAAAGTATACTTATTCTAAAACAATAATGTAAGTGTTGAAAATAAAAGAAATTGAAAGGAATATCAGGGCTAGAATTAACGTGTTCAGTGTCCAGAAATAAAGAAGTGTTTGGTATATATAATTCATTTAAATGTATGTGTCATGGATTAATTGCTTCCTGCTCTTTGAGATGTTCTGGTAGTTATTCTGCTATTAATGTCACATCCACCATAGAACTCCATATATTTCTGTAGTCAAAGAGGAAATAAATGAGAATAAGGAAACAACTATTTTTCTTTTAATTTTTTCTTTTTCAGTATTCTACTAACTGATTACAATGTGTATATAAATGTTCATTTTCATGAGGAATTGTTCATATGTAGAAAATAAGGAGAATGCCCTGTTTTGAGTTATTCAGCCTGTAGTCCAGAATCTCATACACTTTAAGTTGGTTGAGCCAGGCTTTCTTCGCTCCCTTGCCCAAGTAATCTTGTTTGGTTTGTTTGTTTTTTGCTTAACTGCAAATTACGTGGACAATTTTGTTCCATTTGACTGTCAGCAAGATAATCACATATGGACAGGTACTCCTGAGCCCAAGGAGAAAAGGAAGGAGTGGAGGAGGCAGGAAAATAAAGGCCAGATCATTTCAGTGAGTCTTGCATTGTATCACTTTCTGGTGTTGCCATCCATCTTTTTCATTTTTTCAGAATCACCAGACTAACATTTTAAATTTATGCATCAGACTCAAAGGCTGAACTGGAGATCAATGGAGATCAAATAAATTACACAATCCCTTAGCTTGTTGTGATGAAAAAAAATAATACCTGTTTTATTCCAGGTTGTATATGTGGTAAAATTTAAATGTTTAAGCCTAGAGAGGATATCAGAGATTAAACATTACAGAGTTGAAGATTGATTGTAAATGGAATTCAAAAATTTCTCATACCCTGTGATGTCTGTCATATTTTTTCCTCCATTTGTTTCAAGCATATCATGTTCACTAGATTGTACAAAATATGTAGCAGTTTTAAGACAGACCTACTGAAAAGTTTGTGTGAAATAGTGATGAATGATACAGTTGTAACATGTTACTATCTGTGTGCAAAATGAAGAAATCACATGGACTTTTTACTTTAGATGAAACAAAAAGCCTGGAGAAATCTTTGCTTCTATGTCCCTTCTTTCTGGACTCAGTGTTTTTATAGCAAAGTGCTGAAGCAGAGCCAAATAATGACATTTTATATTAGTGGCTATCTGATGGGCCTCAAAATGTGTGTAGAGAGGAGTACATATTGCTGGGCTAAGAGATCCCATCTGCTGGAGTGTGAAGGAAGAGCAAAAAAAAAAATCTGGATGCCATTTTGTACTGCAGATTTTACTGTTGGTTAGAGTGAACGTAGTGAGAGAATAACCTTTCCTTATTATGATCTAATACAAAAATACTAAATGATATCTACTAAATCATCGTTCATTGTTTTGTCGTATGATCATTATTTTTATATCCATATTATGTAAGATTTCAGTTACAGTGATTTCATTCTATATTATCTTGCAGTTCACGAAGTCACTAGTGTGCAAGCTTCTATTTAAATAAGTTGCAAACATCATGGTGCAGTAAGTCACCCATTAGGTACCAGTTCATTAAATAACTTTTTAAAATCTTAATTGTAAATTCAGTGCATGTAGTGCTTTGTGGAAGTTGAAGTTTTAAAACATTGTGGGGAAAACTGTAGTCTTTTCCAAAGATCTATTTTATTCACTTAAGCATATTGACTGGTGATATATTATTAGTACAAATCTATGGCTCCGTATCACATGAAAAATTGATTGCATGTTATTGAATTGTAGGAAAAATCTTTATCTTGCTCACAATAACATGAATAGTAATGATTTCACCTTTACAACTACTGCTAACTTCTTGTATTCATCTCTGCTCTAATAAATTGCCACAGGCATTCAGAGGCAATTGATGGCATTACTGTTTTATATATGTTTTTTGTGCAATGTCACACAGGCTATCCCAGATGATATGAAAGATCTGGCCAGCAGATGTCTCTGAGAGTATGAGGCTGGTATTTGGTGATATTTTTATGTCTTTCATGTGGACTTTGGAGAATTCCAGCCTATATGCTCCAGAAGGTTGATCTTAAGACAACCTTTCATCAGCAGTCTATCCATGTAGCAAATGTTGAGATCTACAAGGCAGAGCTCTTTATCTCTGATGGATAATATCTGACAATACATTTGCTCAACACAGCTCTTACTTTCTGTACAATGCAACTATAAGCACTGTTATTTTTGTTATGAAAATATGTTGTGAGTCAATTACAAAATGTCATTGTCAGTAAGTTGAACTAATTGACTATAATCACTTTTAAAGACAATTATCTTCTGAGAACCGTGGTCATTGAGCAAACTACTGTTGTCCTGTACTAGGTCAACAAACAGACAAATATCTTTTCATCAAGTACCAATATTGATGGTTATATGGAACAGAGAGTACTGGTTTTTTTTTGCAAAACTAGGTTTGAGTTTTGTTTAAATTAGGGACATCTAGTAGTATTTTTTAGAAAGAAAATAATGTTTATAAGTTTCAACCAAATTTAAAAAAAAAATAAAAAAATCCATCACAACTTACTTCCTCAAAAGGAATAAATCCACTGCTCTGTGGCAAAGCATTCTGCTTCTGATCTTGCTTGAATAGAATTTTTAAGCAGCACTCTGTTTTGATAGCCTTTAAACTTCTTGATTAGTTTTCTTCACATTTTTACATAACCACAGTCAGCCACACAAACTCTTTCTTTTTTTCTTTTTTTTTTTTTTTTTTTAGCAAATAGATACCTTTATAAGGTATTTGTATAAGGCAATGACTTGTGAGTATATTGCAATTTCTCATTCAGGCTGTCTGACTGATTGGAAATCTTCTAAACAACTTAATCACCTGAGTTTGAAGTGAGTTCAGGTGAATTTCTATAAATTCCCATTATTATAAATAACAAATTAGGGTCCATGAAATCAACCTCTAAAGTACACTGTGATATCCATGAGTTATATTTCTGATTTAGAACTTTGACTAGCTCTGGTTTGTCCTAGGGAGATCATTCTTCTTTTTTATTGTTGTTGGCTTTTTGTTTTTTGTATTGCTTTATTTCCTTTTAATTTTTAAAGTGTAGAAGTAATAAAAGCTAGAGTATATTTGAATTCTTGAAAAGTAAACAGCATGTAGAATAATTTTTTTCTTAGTTTCTACCATCTTTTGCAGACTTACAACTTGTCCACATGCTTGTAATTGTCAGATCAGAATCAAACTTTCATATGTTTTATGCAGCAAAGAACAAAATTCCTTTTTTAAATGAAATTTGTTATGAAGTTATAGTGTAAATGGAAAAGCAAAAGAGTCTATGATGCAAATTTCCTGATTCATCCTTTTCTTTGACAAAAGAGAAAGGTTTGGGAAACATATTGGGAGCTCAGTCTTTTAAATGAATGTATATGAATAATATCTTCATATGATTAATAAATGGCATGTTAGTCTGTGATCAGATACATAGATTTTCTTTTCTACCTTATTTAGCAACTATTCTTATCTAAAATGCTGAAATCTCGTTTTCTTGTTATCTAGTAGATAGATATCCTAGCCCTAGAGGTAGGTCTTTGTGAAATCAATATCTGATAAACACAGGAACTAGAAGTTGTAATCTTCACTGCTTATGTAGAATGTGCTCTGATTGCTTTCTGTCTTTGCATCATGTGATGCAAAGGAATACTTAGGCTTTGACAGGAATGACGTCCAGTGAAAATTAAGTGAAATATTTTGTGCTGGAATAGCATTAGGTTTGAGTGAAATGTACCACAAAATATGTTTGCCAGGAATCAAAAGAGAAAGTTAACAGCTTTTTGCCAGATGAAAGGCAGTTCAGTGTGGCTTGCTCTCGTATGCCCTTTTCTACTGTGAATATCTACAGAGTTAACATTCAGCATATGATGCCTTCTTTCTCACTTTTGTTGCCCCAAATCCCAGAGCATTAATTTAACTTACTTACAGGATGTCTAGGAAAAGTATTTCTTCATGTGGTGTGTGTTGCTCAAAAATGAATTTTGTGATCTTTTTTGAAATAGTCATAGAATGCTATTTAAACTTAGACTTTGGATTAAAGTAGCATTCCATTTGTCATTTTTGTTTCAACTGTTTGATTTATTAGCAATATTCAAATATATTCATCAGAGGATAACAAAGTAGAAAGCAAATACATCTCCACTACAAAGAACTTTATGCTTGTATTCTGTAAAGAAGACTTCATTCTTAGTTTTTCGTGTATCTACTAAATCTTGTTGAGTATTGTCTTGGTCTTCAAAACTATTTGGAACGTAGAGAAGGCAGATCCTTTGCAAAATCTGGTTGGAATAAGGCCATTCTTTACAGATGATGTTAAAGACCAAAAAGAAAATGAATGGCCTGCCTCACCAAGGGAAGCAAAATCCAGAGAAACAGATTAGGCAAAACCAGGCAGGCGATGTGCGGGGTGAATTTTTTATTTTATTTTTTTAATGCAAAGGATTCTGTATTCTATCTACATAAAATAGTAATGTGGAAACATTTTTTAAAATAAAACTATGTTTTTGTTATCCCTCTCATTATTTATTGTCATTTCCATGGAATAGTTGTGATTCAGTTCTGAGTGAGTTTTGTGTATTAATCTCTTCTTTTTGCAAAAATATTCCATTGACTGCATTTTTAATTTTATCTTAAAATGCCATATGAATAAAAACCCAGCTAAATAACAGTGAGACAGTTACACTAGCTAAACTATTACTGTTCTGAAAGCAGTGATTGAGACAATGAGGAAATGAAAGTAAAGAGGTATAAAGAGTAAATTCTCCCTACTTTTGAAAAAAATAGTTTCACAGTTTTGTCAGATCCTTATTAAATTTGTGATTGTTCTGAGGCTTACTACTATTGGAAACATGGGTAGTATCAGCCTCCATATTGACCTTTCAGAGTTAAACTACTTCTTTGACTTCAGAAATAAACATGAATGTTGTAGTAAATACCTGCATACATTGAACATGTAATCAGACAATATCATTTTATTTGTTTTGTAATTCATCTCAAGCCGCATTTTTTTTTTCTGTTAGTCTCACTCGGTAGAAATTGATCTAATTTTAGCCTTAGTTTTTGGCAAATGTGTTATAAACTTTGCATTAGTGATAATTTAGGACAGTGTTTATGGGAAAGATATGGACAGAAGTTTCTTGAACTTAGTGCTATCTCTCTGAGCTTGAACACAGTGAAAGATAACACATCTAAAAATCAATTGTGTGTTTATTTTTGTTGGCCAAAGCAAATGACAGTGTGGTATATTTTTATAATATGCTACATACTTACACTAGTGCCAAAGATGCTTTGTATCAGTGAATGTAATCTTAGTGATAAATCAGTTTGCTTTGTTTTGTTTTTTTATTTTGCTTTGGTCTATTTTTGCATATTTCTACTCTTGCATCTTCTTTTTCTATTTTCATTGATATTTTTTTTCAGTGCTTAGAACACTGAAGGGCATTTTATAGCCTATGTAAGAAACAGAAACACGATGGAGAATATTAAATTATTAACTGTCAAGCACTGGGCTAAGAAAGTATTTGTGAGAAAAGTTTCAACCTGAATTTTAAAAGAATTTTAACTGAATTATTATGCAAGCACATAAAACAAAAATATTTTTTCTGTGTGCTACTTGATTCCTTTTCCCTGAAACTGACTAGAACTGCAGAATATTACTTCTCACGTTACATGACTTTATTGATTTCTAACAGAAACAAATTCATTGCAGAGACAGAAATTCAGATAGCTAGGATATGAGGTCGACCTGAAATCTGGCAGTCAGGCTTGAGTCATATTCACTATTAATGTAAGATATATAAATACCTAAATCATTCTTGGACACATCGTTGTACAGCACAAATTAATTTGATTGATATTTACATGAAATAGGACTCTACCTCTTCTCCATCTTTATCAGTTCTTGGGCAAAGAGAGGAAGATAAAAAATATTTAAGAAAATTGCCATTTCATACACCTTAATGTTCTTAAATGGCATTTAAGAAAATGCCATTTCATACCAGCAAAGATAAGTCCCATTTTCACTGACTGCAGATGCCCAGAGCTGCAGGACAATGACTGTGGTAACAATCAACTCCCAGCCAACCCCAAACTTGTGTGGGATTTGCTGCTTCACCTGAGTACACAGAAGTCCATGGGGCTTAATGGGATCTATCCCAGGGTGCTCAGAGAGCTGGTTGATGTCATTGAGAGACCTCTGTCAATTATTTTTCAACAGTCTTTGTTATCTGGAGAGGTCCCAGTTGATTGGAAGCTGGCAAACATTTTTCCAATTTTCAAGCAGGAAAAGAGAGAAGACCCTGGTAATTACAGGCCTGTCAGTCTCACTTCAGTGCCTGGTAAATTTATGGAAAATATTATACTGTGAGTTTCTGAAAAACACCTGAAGGGCAATGTGGTCATTGGTCACAGTCAACATGGGTTCATCCTTCTGGACAAAATGTTCAGTGTAGTCCTAGACATAAACATAATCTGATGGACATATAAATGAACAGATAAACAATTATATGAAAAGATAGAAGTATGACTTAATGCAATTGAAGAGTACATTCAAAGAGGGCAAAGTGGAAAGAAGGTCTGATTTCACTGAAACATTTTGGCCAGATTTTCTCCCTTTTTCATAGTTATTAATTCTGATTGGTCTGTTCACAGACTGCAGACACCTGTGTAACTCCAATATGTAATAGTTTTGTCTCTGCAGTGATATGAACAGAGATATGATACAGTTTTCTGTACTTTTTATGAGAACATAGAATTATTCTGGATTTTGTAAATAAAATGATAAAAATCCAAATGTACTGTAATCATAGAATAGAGAATTCCAGAACCAAGGAAACAAACACACAGGAATGAATCATCTTTAAAGGTAGAATATAAAAATTAAATTTAAAAACTTTAAATTAAAATCTAAATTGACAAATTGAAAATATATCTAACGAACCAGGGTCGGAATGGAAGAGGAATACTGGTTCACCAGTATTCACTTACATTCTAAATAAGAACTTTGCTTATAGGATGCTTAAATTGTATGACCACTGCCTGAATTTTTTCAAAATAACTGAAATATTATCCTTTTTTTCTCTTAGAATTTCAGGGTAAGCAATAGGCCTTATTATTCACCAGACTTTACATTTTTAACCTCAGATTTCAGTGAACACTATTCATGAATTCCATTCAACTCAGGAAAAATAAGTTTGGCAGGATCAGGCACCTGCATCTAAGTATAAAATACCGAGTTGCTCAAGAATGAGCAATTGACTCCTTGTAGTATTTAGGCCTTTAAGTATCTTATGTCTGTATTTGTTCAGAGTTTGGCAGTCATTTTTAACCAATTATGTTTACCTACAATGTTGAGCTTAAATTACAAGAACTTGAGATATAGGATATGCATTTTAACAACAACAGCAACAATAGCAAAAAAAAAAAAATCTGATTTATTTTAGATCAAGGTGTAAAACATAGAATCTTAAAGGGTGTTTTGAGTGTGATTGCTCTGCAGGTGGCAGTTCTGATATATGACTTGAAAACGCTTGAAATAGTACAGAAGACAGTTGAAAAGAGACTTTGTAAAAGTTATCAAAACTAAACTGATTTTATCAGTGCACTATTTGACTTTACTCATTTGTACAGGCTGCAATAGGGAATGAATGGCTAACTCCAGATTCCACCCATTTCCTTTCAAAAACACTCCTAATCTCGAACCAGCTGCACTGGACAAAGGTAATGTCACGAAACTTCTTACTCTTCAGTCTTTCTTTATTCATTTCTGAGGGACGTGGTCTTCAGTCTTTATTCATTCTTAAGGATATGCTGTTTTGGGGTGATTAACATGACAGTCTATTGACATGAAAAAGTCACATTTACTTTTAGAAGTCTCAGACTTCTTCCTCATCCCCAGATGTGATTTTCTTTCAAATTTTCTTTTGTTTGTTTATTTTTTTCTTTATTTTGGATTTATTTCAATACTTTTCTTTACAGTAGCAGGGGGGAAAAAAAAAAAGTTGATGTTCTTCATCTGTACATTTGGCAGTAGATTAAAAATTGCTAGTTGACACAGTACTTTAGAAATACTAAGATCTACATTATATGTCAACAGCTGAACATTTTCAGAACAGCTGAAGGTCATTGAGCTGCAATGTCTGCTAGTTACTTGATAAACTTTGAAGTTGTGACTTTTTGTTTTCCTATGGCTTTTTTTTTCCTCATTCAAGCATAGTATTATTACTAATGTTTTATTTCCTACAATTAAAATTAAGTCTTACAAATGTATAATTCATTGTATTTCAAGACTTTAAGTATAACTGAAGTCACCTTTTTGCTCTGTTTATTTACTTGAAGGTAAAGTTTCTAATGGTCATTGCACTACTAAGAATCCTTTCTGTTGCAGTAATAGATTGCAAACTCTTTCAGGTTTACCTTCACATTTTGGAGTCCTAGATGTGTATAGTCACAGTCATGCTCAGAAGTCTGTTCACATGGATATTATTTTGTTTCTGTGAATTGTGACAAGTTTGCAGCAATTGCCAACTGCATTTTTTTTAATTTTTCTTACTGAGAAGTATGCTAGGCCTTCAGATTCCAGTGAACATTCAGGTGATTTGCAGTTGTCACCACAAGCACCTTGGCAGTGTATTGATAGACCAAATTCATACTCAACAGAAAATACCCACTATCATAGAAGGTAAGTAAAATAGTTGAAGGTGGGGGAAGGGTCAAGGAAAGGGGAGTATGCTGTTTGGGTTTTTGTTTTACCCTATTCTGTTTAGTTGATTTTGATTTTACAGACGTCATAAGGAAGAGAAATTGAGACTGTTTTCTGATGCTTTTATAAAAAATGATGTTACCTTAAAAACTAGGTATCTAAGGTGTAGTTATAATTTTTCATCAATTAAGAATATGTGGATATACACATACATTTTATGTATATGATGTTTGAATGTAATTCATAAAAATAAATTCACATAATCACATGTAGATGTTGAAATAGATATTTCTAAGACTAGTGAAAGATTAAAAGAGATTTCTTATGCAGCTGTATTCTTTTGGAGAGAATGGACTGAAAAATACTTTGATTAATTGAAATGTAAACATTTCAAATTAATGGCAGACTTTTATTAGTCTCTGAGATAATGCTTTCCTGGAGTATTAAAATAGATTTGTTTTGTATTATTTCCAAGCTTCCAAAGGCACAAACTGCATACAGAATAACAAAAACTGCAAAACAGTCACACAAGACCCTTTCTTATGTTTCAACCTTTAAATATTGCTCCTATTATTTGTTTTCAGTTCAGAGAAGGGAACAATGTCACAGAACTCCGACATAAAAGAAAAAAAGAAATTTTCAATCAGGTCTGATAAAGAAGAGAAAATTTCAGAAGAATGGTATGTTAAAATCCTGTATCTTGTATTTTTTTGTTTTTCTTCCTATTTCCTACTGGTAAGAGGTCTAGTAGGAAATTTGTGCGGTATATACGGTGTATTTGGCTGTTGTACCTTGCTTATTTTATATTCCGCCTTTCAAGAATCTGCTTTCTACCAAAGTAAAAGTTATTGAAGTTTCTTTTAAAAGTGTCTGAGACCAGTTTAATACATTATAATTTTAAGATAAACATTGCAGGAGTCTGTATAATTCTTAATATTTCTTACTATGCATAGGTACTAAAAACTTTTTGAAAAGTGCATTTTAAAATGCTGTGCAGGTGACCTAACACAATACATGTGAAGTGTTCAGTATGCTATTTCCTTCCCATAGGGGTTTTAAAGACATTTCTACTGCACAGCTAATGCTGAAGAGGGCCCATAAAATGAAGCCCAGAAAATACAGTAATAAAAATGTAGGTAAGTCAACACATAAATAATGATTTTAGTAATTAGATGTTTCTATACTTAAATCTCAGAATAGAGCATCTCTTTTAAAAAAATTTTTTGCACAACATTATACATTAATTTGAATTAAGGTGAATGTGGTTTAGTGAAGACAGGTCACATTTTAAATGTCCACAAAGACATCATATTCCTTCAGGGAAAAATGACTCAGTTTTTTTTTTCAAACAAATTGTGGTAAAAATGAGTATTTTACAGCTGTATTAAACAGATTTTATGTCTTTGTTCTCATGTATCTCTTTTCTAGTTCTGAAATTTGTAGTTCTTGTATTTATCTTTTGATAGAATCAAGTTAAAATTACTTACTCAGGTTGATATTGGATTTATTTCCTATGATTAAAATATTGTCCTTAGAATAAAATTTGTGTAGCATTATTCATATCTCCATAACAAGCTTGTTTGATTGTACAAGAACTTTTGCCCAAAAAGCTTGGGCAAAACAGCAGAAATGTTAGAGCCAGATATAACAGATATCATGTTGGAAATATTTCTGCCTATCACGGGTACATAAAATTCTTTAGAAATTCAAATTAAAAATCTAAACAACGCAGGCATTACTGCACCTTTCTGTGTTTCAAAACTGTCAGTGATTTGTAACAGTTCTAGTTTCCTGAAGATGCATTAGTGCAGCAGTACAGAATTTCTTGCTTAACTTTGAATTCCTTTGGTTATGTGGATTTTATATTAGTCTCTGTAAGTGAACTTTTTGTTTGTTTGTTTGTTTTCTTTTGGGATATATGGAAACCTTGTATGGCTTTCAGCTTGTCTGAACTATACTACTGTATTACTTCTTGTTTATCCTTTTCCACTCCAAAGGAAAACTCTCTTACCAGTGACTGACAGCATGAGATAGTAATTCTTGCTACCATAAAGGTATTAAAAAAGGCAAAATCCTAATGGAGAGAACCTTGACTCCTAGAACTAAAGGAATATGATTAAGATATTTCATAGGAGTCAGCAAATAATTTTTACTTTGCGTTTAGAATTTAAGACAACAGAGCAATACAAAACAAGCAAAAAACGCCCAACTAAGACCAGCAACCACAAAAACATAAAATCCAGAACCCCCAAACACATGATCTCACTATACAATATAATGTGTTGAATTAACAGCAGTCAAAATAAAAATGTGGGGGAATATATTATTTCTTATTAAACATTTAGTGAATGGCCATTAAACTATATTTTTCTAGTATCAAAAATGAAAAGTTCCCAGTGTTGTTGCTATGTATTCCATGTAGCAGTACAATCTGGGAATTCAAACCATAGATGAGAATCCCATGGCTCTAATCAGTGTTCAATTATGGAACAAAATGCAGACTTTCTTACAAATGAATTTACAAATTGAATTTTCTCATAGATGCTCATCTGTCACAATGCTATTTTGAATTATCAGCTCTTTAAAGTTGGTAAAGATGCATTATAATATTTTTCTATGTTTTATGGCAAGCTTTGAATTCATTCAGTTTCACATATTCTCATGACATTTAGTAATGATCAGGCAGTAACTATTCTTTCCTTATTGTTTCTATAACATTTCTTGGATTTGTCTAACTAATCTTCTATATTTGGAATCTGCCAGGCAATATGCATTAAATTATGTCTTTGGTTTCTAGATTGCCAGCAGACTGTTGTCTAATAAGCCACATTTAAATGAGCATGTGAGAATCCAGGAAGATGTTCATATGATTTTGAACTATTGGACTCTTCAACAGTTCTCTGTGTGAAATCTAAAATCAAAGCATACATGTCATCAAAGCATACATACAGTTCATTCCCCCATCTCTCTAAGAGACTGAAAAGCACTGGTATTATAAACTAATCTTTGTAATATTGCCTACTTTTGGGACTAGATAAAGAAAAAAGTTCATTTTTAATAACAAAAGAGCTGTAGGCGATGGATGAGGTGATCCAGGTAGGGACAAATTCAGTAGTCTGGCACAGAGTTAAATCCCTAAAGATTCTTTCACAAAGACTCAGAGATAAATCTTCTGATAGAAATTCCCTCATAAAACAATTTCCATCATTTCCCTCTGTTCTCAGTTCATGTATTGCTGATGTCTCTGTACAAGAGTAAATATTTTAAAAAACTAGAATAATTCTAACAACTTCATGTGACTTCAATTGAAATTCCTTGGAACAGATCAATTTTGTACTGGTTGGATTTTTCAGAATTGAATAGTAGGCTAGATTAAGGGAAAGTGACATTTAAAATATGTTTTGGATCAACCTCAGTAAACCCTCATAGGAAAACAGTATGCTGTTGTAGAAACTGCATTGTTATTTGAAAATAGTTTGGGAATGCTCAATTACATTCTGTCTTAAGATATTTTAGTTAATTTTGACACTTGTATTTGGTTGTGTGTTGAAAAGAAGACATTGTCTTTCATTTTATTCCAAGTAGCTTAGTAATTTAGAAGTCATTTTGTCAACTCTGTATAATATCAGCGTCTCCAAACATTTTATACTCTTTAATCCATATGTAGTACTCATGTGGCCATCTATATTACAAGCATGGAAATACTGATTTATACTTCAGTTACAATATTTTTAGAACTTTTGTCATTTAAAGATTAAAAGTTCAAACAGAACTTACAAAATATAGCATATTATTATTTTAATACTTCTTTTTCAAAATCTTACTTTGATCTATAGTCCCAAACATTCACTACTCTGAAGAGCACAAACTTACTATAAATTTATTTTTCATTTAGAGATGACTGCCAAAACAGATGTAATTAGTCATTATATGCAAAATTAATGTATCTACAAAGCTAGTAATCCTATTATAAGTGATTTTAATATTCTCGCCTTCAATTTAATCAAGCTTAACCTTATTTACTGTACTTCTTCATTAATTTAATTGAGTCTACCTTATGCGGTTAGTAAAAGTGTGGTAAAATGACTTCAAATCCAGCATCCTCTGAATTAATTTGAGATCTATAAGCATCACACAACAAGATGAAAAACTTTCTCCTAGACAACTGAGTACAACAAAAAAAGTCTAAGGTGTCACTGATTCTGCCTTAGGAATTAGATAGGGGCTAAATTAATTTCATTGATATTTTCCATGATGCTCTAGTTAGTCTCCTTTGCTGCTTTGTGAGAAGTTAGCATCATCAGAACATGCAGTTAAACAAAAATTGTTTCACTATGGTCAATTTATTTATTTATTTATTTATTTGGACATGGTTTGTCAGTGCATTATTTCCTACAATGCCCATAATCCATTAGAAGTCTTAGGCAGAGTTATAAGGTAAAGTTGCCGTGAGTCTTCATTTTTGTTATCTGTCCAGGGAACAGTTCTCTTAGGAAGAAAGGAGTACTCTTAGGATCTCTTTATGTTACATTGATTTTTAACTGCAATGTCTACTGCAGATACAAAGATCTGTTCAAAACCAACTTTCTGTGTTGCTGCCAAATTCTGTAATAAGTTGCTTTAGTTGCTCTGACTTAACGGAGCATCGTGATACTTTTCTTTTGTCATAAATAGGAAAATAGGAAAAACAACAACAGGCTATTTACTTGACTACAATGTTACGGTTTGTGCCATATATACCTATATATATCCATAGCTCTTATAACCTTTCTTAATAAATATTGATGATCTGCTGCAAGGTCATCCAAGTAATAGGCTCAAAAGGAAGCATCAGAGATAATTACTTTTGTAAATTTATTCTTTCTGAATGCTTTTTCAGTCTTCCCATCTTCTTTGTTATCCTCCCCTCTGTCTTCTGGCAGGCACATATTCACATTTGCTGTGCTTGCATTGGTTATGAACATTTAAATTCCTTCCATTCCATGTATAATTTTTTGCTTAATTCTATTGCCAAACTGTTCCCTCTTTGTTACTAATTCTTTGCCATCACTTCTCTAGACGAACCTCTTCTGCCAAATCGTTTCTCAGTTATTACAGAGTGTATTTGACTGCTTATGATATGATGTTTTAACTGCTTGAAACATTTTATTTGGTTTTTCCTTTGTCTTCCTGTCTCTCATGTCTTCATGCTTACAGAAGCTTACATGCGTTTTCTCCTTTTTTTTTTTTTTTTTCTTTTTTTGGTTAACGTTCCTACTAGCACATGGTTTCATTGAAACTTCTACTTTCTTCTGATGTTGAGCAAACAATTCTTCTAATAAGAAATCCATGAAAATTGCCTTCCCTGATATGTGTGATTTTGCATTAGTTCAGCTTCTGTTAATTAAACATAAAAGTTTTTACATTTTAGGAATGTGTTTATATAGATTTATGCACAGAAATATACGCATCTTTGCTTCTTTGCAAAGTTTTATAACTGAAATGTTTGCAACCAATCAAGATTTTATACTGTAGTATTTGGAAATGCCTATAGACTTTTGATGTCTTCTTTAATTCTGTAAGGACTGGTCGTGCAAGATGGATAGCTTATTGTCTGCATGTTTAGCCTCAAAAAATAAACTAATAAACTACCCCTTGTTAACATTGTTTAGGTGTAAATAACTTAACTTAGACCACTGAATACTTACGAACCAAAGCTTTTAGAAATAGTACTTGTCATATATTTTGTTAATATCTATGAATTTCAATTGAATTTCAAGCTTTAAAAACAGACTTTTGAAATATTTTGTGCAAATTTATACTTCAGAATTTATCTTTAATTTTGAGATAAGCTAGCTAATAAGTCATCAGTAGTGTTAAAATCTGGAAGAATAGTGAGTTGGATTCTCAGTTATGCATGTATTTATGTAACTTTTTTTAGAAAATGTAACCTTCTGTGAATATAAAACCGACGCTTAAAGGTCTTTTCAATTATTAAGTGTCTAAAAGGTGAAAAACTGCTTGAAGGAATGAATGAGCCAAGACTGACCTTTGATTTTAACTTGTTCTCGTCGTCTAGACCCAGCTGTGCGCCTGGCGTTGTTCAAAAAAAATGAAAATAAACATCTCCGTGTGAAACCAGCAAAGATACAGTCTGTAAATGCTGGTTACTTTGAAGGTATGAGCAAGAATTTCACTTTGTCCGTATGCATATAAGCATATATGTCCCCTAATGTCTTTTAAACAAGCCTGCTTGGAATATACAACAATATGAAGAAATTGAAGAAGGCAGGAGTTTAAGGTCCTTATCTGTTCCTCAATGTTTCAAGTTACAGAAGTGAAGAATTTCAATTTCAGTTCATTTGAGGGAGTGTGCTCCTAGACATTAATTCATAATGAACTGGCACACTTTTTATTTATTATTATTACTAATTTACTTTCAAGGACATAAAAGCATGCCACAGAGATAGAAAATAGCTAATTTTGTAAGTGATATACTACTTCACATTTCTCATTTCATAGTCATCTTTTCTCTAGCTATCCATTAATTCCTGACTATTGATAACATTTTTTAAAAGTAGCTACTTTCGCAAATATTTTCTAAAAATCCAACATTTGACAGGAGACAGAAAAAAAAAAAAAAGAAAAAAAAAAAAAAAGAATAACTTGAACATTCAAATGTGTTTGCTCCAACAAGAAAAAATGATTTGCTTTTCAAAATTCCATAAATACTAATTTAGTTCATTAACTGTTGAGATTACCTCTCCTTGGTTTCAATGCAGGTGAAAGTATTAAAACTTAAAATATTCTTCTGTTGAGAATATGAGCATCTTTAGAGCCTTTTTTTTTGTTTGTTTGTTTGTTTTGCTATTTTCATTCCCTGTGCAACTCATTTCTCTATTCAAAAAAGTATCATCTTTGCCATTTTATCATTTTTTTACAACATAACCATACAATAACTTACTTATTCCCAATTCCATAAGGGCAAAGAAAAAGAAGATAATTCACATTTACTGACTAGTAAAAGAAGTTAAACCTGAGACAGGTGTGCAGCTGAGCTGAGTATGTCTTAAACGAACTTCATATGACGGGCCAAATTTGCCTCACATTCATGAGGCCACGCTCAGATTTAGCTGGAAACAGATCTTGTGAAATTCTGAGGAGGAAAAATGTGTTTTCATCACTATTTTCCTTGCATTCAAGCATTAATTTGCATAAAATATGGAGTCTCTATATGTGAGGCCTGATTTACCATTTAATAGAATAAGTCAGAGTCACAGGAGGGCTAGGGTTGGAAGGATGCTTAGAGATTATCTACTTCAGCTCCTCTGCCATGAGCAGGGTTGCCACCTACTAGATCCAGCTGACTAATTTCCACTGTATTTCATGTGCCCCAGTGGCATATGTCTATATGCCACCATTTGTTGAAGTCATCATATGGTGACTATGAACATGCAAACTGTCTCCATGTCCTTTAAACCAGTAGCATGACTGTTCAAAGCCATACCAAAGAGAGAAACCTGATCCCAGATGTGGAAATCCTAAATAGATAGATAGATAGATAGATAGATAGATAGATACTAAATATTGTAGAAATTACTTTTTAAATACTTGGAGAAAAGGCATTGTGGCAGATTAGATATCAAAAGGTAAGTGCTGTGCTGGCAATCTTGAGCTTTGTCTTTCATTTCAAGGATGATTATGCTCCTTTGGATAGTTAATAAGCATGGCTTTTTTCACCAACTTTACATGAGATGCTTACATGCTATCTGGTGAGCTTCAAGAAGACAAGTGGTTCTGTCTGACCAGATTCTGAAATTGTCTTTTTACTTGAGGCACTACTACTACAGATAGCATGGTCAGAAAACACTAGGTTGTTAATCTGAATCTAAAGTGCAGTACAGAGCATTAACTGGCATACCTCTCAGTCAGTATTCAGATCTTCTAAAGTTAGAATTTGGGTAATTTCTGTCCTCTCTCACGGAAAAGTTTGATTCCTATTTCACCTCTCAGTTTTTAACCATTTCTTCCTCTTTTCCCTGGAATAAATTTATTTGGGTCTGTTCTGCAGTGTAAGTTATTTCTGTAACAAGAAGTTGGAATTATTTCTTTCTTCATCCATAAAACTTGTGGATACCATGTTCTGAATCAAGAGAGAATACAGTCCAATTAATTTTGCAGTGGAGATAAACTTCCTGGATGTAACTGTTTAGTCCCTTTTACCTTCACAGAATAGTAGTCAGTGCTCTGGCAGAGAATGTAAACTCCAGTCATAAATTAGTAAATATATCTCAAAAAAAAAAAAAAAAAAAAAGGAAAAAAAAAAAGGAAAAAATTGTGTTTTATACATTCCCCCTTTATTTCTTTAAAGTGGGAAATGAGGGACGAAACTTTAGCATCAATAGTAAGTACACATATGTTATCTGTTAAATAACAGAATCACTACTTTTGAAAGGAGATGCCCTCGGAAGTGAAACAATTAGACCAGTTTTAGATTTTCAAACTGGAACACATCATGGTAATGAATATTTAGGAGGTAATCTAGTTAAAGTGTAGAATGACATTCTTTTGTCTCCACTGTGTCTTGTGTTTGTGTTTAACAATACAAATAGAGAAAAAAGAATGAAAAATAATAGCTATAAAATAAAGTGTGGAAAGGAATGAGCTTAATATCTCTCGCATAAAACATCTTTATGGCTTAATTAAACAGTAGATATCATATTTATTTTTACATATAGTTTGTCTATAGTTTTTATAGTATAGTTTGTTAGAAGGTAAAATGGCAGCTGTAAATAAAAACATTGTTTTATTTGTACAGATATGATTTTCCACTGTTTATTTTTCTGGGGATTATTAAATGGTATACAGTTACTAGACAGTGGATATAATAGCCAGGCTCTACAAGACTTATTTGTTTAAAGTATTATAAAAAGAATGATTTTTATGAAGATCATCTTGTTTCCAAACAAGAGGAAGCGATAGGGAAAATAAATGTTGATATCTGATTTTTAAAACTTGTGGAAGTCTTTGATCCTATAAGACAGTTAATGCATTCCTAATAATATATACACGTTGTAGGAAAATAATGAGATTGAGAAGATATATATGAAATATATCCTAAAATCTGAGGTACATCTTACATTTTTGTTAATATGAGTCGTCATCATTTGTTCAGCAATGTTCTAATAATCTCCAAATAAACTTTTTTCCCCACATCTGTACCATGATAGCACACAAGGTAGTCATAAACAAATTCCTTTGTATTACGTGCATCATTAACACATAATAAAGTATTACTCCTACAAACAGGAGCATACCATTTAAAAATACAAGCAATATATGAAGGCATGGGAGTGCAATTAAATGTGTGTTTGTACTGTATATGCATAGGTGCATACACACCTTCATTTACTCTGACTATAAATTGATAGGAGTCTTTCTATGCTTTCCCATTTGTTTTGTTAAAAAAAAAAAAAAAAAAAAAAAAGTAAATTATGAACAATTACTCCTTAATTTTCTACTATCATTGTACATTTTATAATATGAATGCTGTCTGTTGATCTATTTTAGTTCCTTTAAAATTAGTTTAATGCTTGCAGGTTTGTTAAAAATTAAATTTAAATACGTAGTATTTTTGGGCTGTGGTCGTATATTGTGCCATTAGTTTTTAGGCCACAGAGCTTGCTACTGTGCTCTACTGCTTCTCTTAAGAGGCTGGTTTGGTCAAAAACTGATCTGGAAAGCCTCACTTCTTTTGTTTGGGCAGACATTTCTTGGAATTATACGTATTACACTGCTTCTTCTGGTTTCATTGGGTTTTGGACAAAGTAGATCAGAAATCAAAGGAAAAATCTGTCTTTGACTCCTCTTTTCTTGGGCAGTTCCAAATATTCTTGACTGAATCTGTAAGAGAGCATCTCTACCAGCCGTGGGTCGATATTTACAGCGAGTGTAATTCCATTGGTAACAAGGATGGATGTCTATTTTTGCCAGCCAACAGTGGGACTGCTTTGTCACAGTACAGTAGCACAAAACTACAGGAGGCGCCTTGCTCAGCACATTGTGTTGCCACAGCCTTTGGAACAGTATACAACTTTTAGAGTTCTCTTTAATCTGAGTACCTCAACAGTTTTGTTGGATTATCCAAATAGTTTATGTTCAATTCAGTTGAATGAGAACCTGGATTCCAGTCTGTACAGCTATTTGGAAGAATGCAAATCACATGGAAGTCCAGTCAAGTTATCTAACTGTTTATTCTTTAGATATGATTCACCTAAATGTTTGCTGTGTTTCTTATATATACTAAATTCTTATTAATTTAGTAGATTAAGTAATTTATTAACATGTATGATATATATATTTTTAGTCATATACAAATCCACCAGCAATACATGTACCATACAGTTCAAATAAGTGGAAAGAATATAACTTGATTTTACCCTGGAATGCATATGACAACTTTTGCCAGGATGTTTAGTTATATTAAAAAGGCTTTGGAATGTGTTGTCAGGATACTGCAACTTGGGAAATTGTACTTCCAACTGGTAGTACTATACTTCCTTTCATTTTATGCTCCTCGGTGACTAATCAGTGAAAAGGAAAAAAAAGAGTTATAATATTAAAACGTATTTCACTGATATGATATTGATAATTACCTTTGACATTGTTTTTTTAATTACAGAAACATTTATCCATTTCCCTTCAAATTGCGAGTAGAAATAACACTTCCTACTTGAACAAGAATAAGACATAAAATGGGCTTGTGGATGTGCCATATTACTGAAAGCTAATTAAAAGCTTATTAGAATATTTCAATATAATGATAAAATTTCTTAGATATTCTGTATTAACAGCGCTGGGAAAAAAAAAAAAGTACTGAAATAGAATTTATACTGATTCAGATCAATGGTGCTTTTAAATATCTGTGTGAGAGCTAAGAGAAAGTACTAAGTGATTTTAAACTTTAAATATACTTAAGTAACAAGTTAAGTGAAGTAAGTTTAAACTGCTAGTTATTTAAGGGCAATTAAAAGTATACTGAACTGTAGCTAATAGCTTTTTATTAGCTATTTTCATCTTTCGTAAATTAGCTATTTTCATTGGAAAATAAAAGAACAAAATAGCATCAGCTCCCAGGAAGCTATTTGTAAATTTTACATTATTTGTAACATCCATTTCTAAATTAAATCATCATTAATTTATCTGTGGTCTGAAAGGGATACATAACCACACTCTAAATCTGATGTTCCTGCAGTCCTACTGTCTGAATTATTATGTTTACAGAAAGATGTGCATATTACATATCTCCTGGGCTTCAAATTTGTATGCCAGATTAGGGAAGCAGTTTCCTAAACCATGTGGCACTGACAAAATTGACAGAATTATACATTTTTAAAGAATCGAAGGTCTCTGTGATGAAATGTGATGAAAATGTGTTACAGAAACAAGTAGTGTGGAGAGAATCTATCTTTTAAAATCAGAATTCTCTGGTTTTGTTTCTTATTATTTAGTGTGAGCTCACACAACAGAACTCTCACATTGAAATATTTTCTCATTTTAAGGAATTAATGGCTCTCCACCAGCCCTTTAACATGTAAAATGAGTAGGTTACTTGTGTCCAGTACATCCAAAAAGAGCCAGGATAAAATAAACATAAGGAGTTGGATATCTTGGAAAAAATCTGTCATGGGTTTGGGTTAATCATCTCCAGAAGAAATTCAACTTGATGCCTGAAATGTAAGACTTTTTGGAGAAAGCAGTAAAGCCTGAGGCAGTGTTGATCTGAAGGAGTGCTCTCCATGGGTCAGAGCTGCTCTGCTGGCAGAGTGCAAACCTAGTTCACAACAGCGGTACGCTGAAAAGTTGTAAAGGACTGCAGGGGCCTTACAGTGCACGCACTCAAGCTTCAGTTACATAGTTTCAGTGGTCCAGTTTCTTATTATAAAACAAAACTAAAAAATAAAATCTGGGCCTAATTTTCCAGCCTCCTGTCTATCAATAATAATGTAGGTTTTTTCACTATTTGTGGAATGAAGCAATCCTGAAATTATAGTGCAGGTTTAAAAGTAAGTGCATACAATGTCATTTACATACATTCATGCAATAAATTTCAGCATCTGAATAGTAATAAATTACATAAACATATGATATTTTTATTAATATTTTTACTTTAAGCATTCATTAAAAAGGAGAGAGAGAGATCTCTGCCTGAAGTTCTTCAATAGAATGTTTTGGCCATAAATACTTAATATTATAAACTCTCACTGTGTTTTTAATCTTCAGGGTTCCACTGTTGTAATGTTATGGGTTTCCGATTTCGACCACATATTTCACCTGTTTGTGTGTTATCTCTTTGTTCCTGTTTCTACTGTTTTTCAGAGTTATGATTTATGGTGTTATATATTCTCTGACCTAGAGAAATTATTTGTTCCAACAAACTTATATTTTTATACAATGTATAAGCTCTGTCACCTTTGTTTTCCCACCATACTAGTTTACCAACCTTTAACTAAAAGGGACTTCACATTAAGAGGGAAGAAAAAGTTCTACTGCTATTTTGCTAATGATTACCCAATGATGAGTTCAGAAGAAATAATATTTTGTCATCAGAGGTTGATAAGTAGTTTATGTCATTGTTGAATAAGGTAGCTCAATAGTTTGGATAGTTTTATTTTTATCTTCTGAGGTTTTTGCACTCCTTTTTCTATCTTCCTTCAACTGCGTGTACAAAAGCTAGGTAGTATAGCTATCTGGTCATCCAGTATGCACATAAATAAGTTGACTTCATATTCAGATCCACAGCATTTTATTCTACATAAGGCAATCATTTTGGATGAAAAGACCCCTGAGTACTGAAGCATTTCAAATCCTTTTCCATTTGACCATTCAGTGACCTGATAACTATTTCCTGTCCCTAAGTAAGGTTGCGACCCAGGTCTTAGAGTGCAAAAGACAGATAATTTTAGAAACAAGTTAAATCCAAGTGGATTTGGGTGAAGGGGGTAAGAGAGAGAAAAATTGGCTAAATTCCTCTAAAATAAAGTGTTAAACACTTGGATTTAGTAAGCCTAGTTGAAAACAATTATTGAATTTACTGCCATTTGTTTGCATGTCTGGAGACAGTGATCAATACTGATATCGTTTGTTTGTTTTGCTTTTACTAAAAAATATCCAAATGCAAGTTATTTTTTTACACTGAAAAAAAAAAAATTATTAATGAAGATGTCATTAAAAGAGCATTTTCAGGTATGTCCTAAGCATTTTCTGCAGTAAATTTTACAAGCATTTAATTTATCTTTGTAAATGAATTATATTTTAATGTAGGCCACAAAATGTGTATGGTCTGTGTCTGTAGAAATACCACAACTGTTGCATCACACAAAAGTTCATCTTGCAAAAATACTTCCATTTTGTGTGTAGCTATGAATAAAGAATATAATGTATACTTAGAATTAGTTACAGGTACAAATTTTGTTTCAGTTACACAGCATGATGCTATGTTTAATAGGAAGGTCTCTGTAAACTTTTTAGAAGTGTACTTAGGAATGACTTTGTTCCATAATACTTCATCAATATGTGAATGCATTTTTTCAGTTTTCTTATTTATAATTTCTTATTCTGTAGGAATGCTAAAGTGAACTTGTAATATTTGTAAGGTCAGAGATCTGCTGTATTCCAATAAGGCTACTTAAGGCTACTTCCAATAATGCATTTAATGTTGACTCACATCTTAATATTTTCCTTTTTTCATAAGTAATGATGTTGTGAATCAGACAAACAATTTATTCTGGTAATATGCAACATTTTTCAAGAAAAACATTAAAATTATTTTAAACTTGAAATCCAATTATTAAAAAAATTATGCCATTCAAGGCTAACTCTAAGAGCAAATTCCTATTCCTATAGATAGTATGTATGTTAGATGATTTTTCAAGGAATCATAGGAGTGCTTATAAGTAATTCGAATATTGTTTTTCACAACTATCATTAAAGAAGGAGAATATGATTTACCTTAAGTTTTATAAATGGTTACAAAGAGAAAATTGAGAATCAAGATTACTAAAATTGACTATGGAAAGTCATTACCCTGAAGCACTTTCATGCTTTTTCTTTTTTCATATGAAGTAAGCTCAGTAATTTTTCAAATTTTGAAAATAACAGATATCTTTTTGTTAAAGATAGAGTTTAATTTTTAAAAATTTGAAAGTTAAATTTGCTGAGAATTTGCTTTGGTATCTGATGGTGTATATTTTGTAATTGAGAAATTAGTAAGGAATATAAAAAGAAAAGAATCTATGTGTTACTAAGGCATAAATTTCTAATTTAACCTACCAATGACCTAGCTTTGTTTGTTCAGATGACAGTTCTAAAAGTGTGCAGAGAATATTCCCTTTTAATACAGTTATTTGCCGCAAGCCCTGACCTCACTGCCTGTCAGGGAGCAGGTCTGAATTGGCCCTTTCTCTGATATCGTGACATTGCTTCTGTTGCCTCGATTGTGACCTCTGATTGCATGATACCCCTGAGAGTTCAATTTAATAAGCGTGACTCCTGACTCTTAGCCAGGTCTGCCTTCTTAGGTTTTGTCAGACCCTGTAGACCAGAGTACAAGCATATGCTAAAACATTGCATAGACTGTCATCATAATGTGCAAGTTGTGTGCACTGTATTCAGCATTCTCTTTCAAAGATATTTCATTGATTGCAAATGGAAATATTACTTGGAATAAATTTTAATAATTTATTTATGTATCATTATAACTGCTCTGTATTTATATATTAGTTATAATATGTATAATATATAATATAGTATATATTTATAATATTTATATATATTATTTATATATTTCTTTGCAAATAGCTACTACTATTTCTCTGTTTTACTAAGCGTGCACGTTATGTATGTGTCATGCTAATTCCTTTCTCTGAAATTTATTTCCCCTATCAGAGCGTTGTATGATTCTATGATTTCCAGTCAGTAATGCATTTGTTTATAGAAATGTTTGAGGCGAATTCCCTTTTTTTGTTGCATAATCAATACAGTTGCACAATGAGACAGTACTGACAAGCACTCTGAGCATAATGAGATGTAATTATTCGGGACAAGTCAGGTGAAAACTGGAGAATCAGACTGGAATTTGGGAGAAGGTAAGTAAAATCAAAACTTTCGAAGTATCATTGAAAATTACTAGATTTTTTTTTATTTTTTTTTTTAATATTTTAGTACCTCACTGTATTCTTCTGTTTTCCTCCTCTTCTAACCAGAATCATGAAGGAGACTGTTCAGAGACTCAGCTGCCTTGAGGATGATGATGCTGTTCAGACACAGCTTCAGTTTTAGTATACCTTGATGCGTTCATTGAAGCAGACTGAAGAAGTTCAAAGATTTGCAAGAAAGTTTCAAGAACTGTGTTACAAGTGGTGGAAGTTTATCTGTTTACTTACGTACATTTTTTGTATTCTCATTCCTATTTCATGTACCTTTTTCTAAAGCCTCTATATCAGTATCTCTATGTACTGTTTCTAATGTACTGTATTTAGGTTTCCAGACAAGAGAAGCACAATTATCTTGATGCAGCAAAAGAATATTTGCTCACTTTTGTGGTTACATTAATGGAATTTCTGTAAATCCATTTTTATATTTCTCCATTTCAATTGTTTTAAAGAATTCTATTTACCTTTCTCCTCAGATACTTTTGCTTTACAATTGGTATCATGTATGAAGAATGAAACCTATGTTAGAATCTTTCTTACAAATTATGTTCCCCAGTACGAGGCATTGTCTTTTTACATTCAGACTTCCTAATGAAATGCTTTTCATTCTTCGTAACAGTGAGCATTACAAATCCTACCTACTTTGGTCAGGTAAATCCTTTTTAATTATTTCACTTTGTCTTGCATTTTGTTTTGCTTTGATTTATGTATCTTTTGTAAGAATTGTTGTGTAAGTTAATATAATTGTAATTATTAAAATTAGTTTGCAAAATTGTGAAACCTTTGATCATCTGTTCCATTATTCTGTAGTAAATTTTACAAGGTTAACTACTGAAGTTCTTTAATATCAAGTATAAGCTCACTCACCTAATTGGCTTTCACTCTTCTTTGGACCCTGTGCTAATTTCAGGTGCTTAGGTAAGTGGATGGCAAGCAAGCAAAATTGAATAACTGACAAAACAATTGATACTTTCACATTTATTAGTTATGGTTGTGTTAACAGTTTTATTAAGTATAAACATGAGGGAAATTTAGCCATTCAGAATCATCATGCTGTTTAACTTATTTATAAGTCATTGAGGTGGAGTTTGGTGAGCAATTTATCACTTTGAAATTTAGAAAGAGACTAATTTGAACACCTACTTTATGTGTGAAATATTACCAATCAAGCTTAGGGACAATGAAGTAGTATTGGATTGGTTGCTTGGGTTGCTTGTTTGTTTCCTCATTAAAAATAATTCAAATAAAGGTCAAAACAAAAGTCACTAATGGAACAGAAAGGAATTTTATTCCTTTTTTTTTTTTTTTTTTTTTTTTTAATTCAGTGAGGTGAATCATTCAAACCTCCTTGTAAAATAGAAAATGATGCCATTGTAACAATAACTGATTCAAAATCAATATAATCAAGTTAAATTCCCATAGGGCCAAATATCTGCAGTGTTTTTTATTTAACTGAAATTATATATACTGTGTTTAAGTTATTGCACTTTTCATGTGTTTACAAGCTGAAAATTTCAATCATGTTAGCAGAGAACTCTGTAAAACGGGTAAACAATTTGAGCCACAACAATTAAGAATTAACCTGGGGCAAGTTTCCAGCAAATTAAGTAGGTTTTTTGTTTTTTTGTTTGTTTTACTTTTCTTTTACCCCTCTACCTGTCCTTTTTTTACAAATGAAATTCTCTTTTATGAATAATCCATGAAACAGAGGAATTTCAGATTGTTTATTTTCTTCCATGATGTATCAACCAATGAAATATAACTTATTAAGAACTGGTATTTGATATCTGTATTTATTTTTTTTCCTTTTAAGTTCCTTGTATTTATAGTTATTTTTAAGGTGAAGATAAATATATAAGAATTTTACCCACTTGGGATTTGCCTCACTTTAGATGTAGAGTCTATCTGAGACTTTTTTTTCCATTCAGTTCAATAAGCATTAAATCAAGCCTTGTTTATACAGTGTTTGACATAATGGCAGACCTGATCTTCAGTGGTACCTCTGGGTTTTGCTAGAAAGTAAATTAAACAGCAGTCTTGGACTTAATCTGTGTAGATTTTCTGTATGTATTTGAGAATGTAAAGTTGTTCTACTGTTATGCATTACTGCTCTGACAAAACTATGAATTGTTGTCATGGTACCTTCATCAAATGCCAAGAGGTATTTTCATTCAGCATCAGAATGTAAGACAGAAGTAGTTTCACCCACATGGAATAAAATAGCTTTAAACTGAAAATGATATGTGTACATAGTAAATAGAGTAGATGACCAATTTATAAGTATTCAGAATTGAACTACATATTCATAGTAGTAAAAGAATTTCGTTCAGTTTTATTTTCAATATTAGTCTGCATTGGTAAGTGCCAGTCATGTATGATACTTGTGAATATCACAAGTGTCAAGGAAAATAAGTTCTTAAAAATAATATTCAGATCACTGTCTGGAGAATATATTTATTATCAAGGATAAACATTATTAAGACATTTTAAAATGTACGTTCCCAAGCTGTGACACGACACTACATATTTTAATTTCCTGCTCATAAAAGTTTTGAGATAATACGGAATAAGTCAGCTTTATTAACTTCATATAGCTCCTGATTGATGCTTTATTTATTTATTTATTAATTCTCAGCAGAGATGCCTTCTTGAGACATAGCAGTCTCCATTTTTTAATTTATTTATTTACTTATTTTTGTGTGTGCATGTGTTTGGACTTTTCTGTCCTTCTCTTCTACTTTTATGTTCTTCAATACAAACAAAGCCTACCTTAATGGTTATCACACTCAATAAAGCTTACTCTTTCTTTGTATTTTTTGCATAATTCATAGCGAGCAATACAGTAGTTACAACCTCCTGCAGAATATGTTAAGGAATTTCTTTTATTTTTAAAGAATTTCTGTGGAAGATCTGATGTCTTAATTCATTTTGGTTGGTTTACTGAATGTAAAGAAAAATATTTATCTTACTTGGGCTCACTACAAAGTGATAATCTTTTGTCACTTGGAAATGCTGTCCCATTAATGAGTAACTGATCAAGTTCTTGTCTACTTCTTGATTGCATGTGCTTAAGAACTGGGAATGTATTAAATGATGTCTATCAAAAGATCTGCTAAAAAAAGTTATAGAATTATTCATTTTCTCTTGTACTATTGCTCCATTTCCATTTTTCAAAGGGAGCATCCATGCTTAGGGAGTTAACAATTACCATAGAATATGAGAAGAACTAGACAGATTTTGGTAATGATAAAGAATGTGAGTTTAGATAGTAACGATAAACGTAATAGGCTCAATCTGATTTCACCTACTTTACTCCTTTTCTCCTAGATAACTAAGCATGGGAATGCTGGACATACCATTTTGTAGTAAAGTTTTACTTTTTAATTTCTTTAATTCTTTAAGGGCCTTGACTATCCAAAGATTTTTTAGTATCTCTTAGCTGTACTCTCAGTTTACTCTTCTGGCAGCCGTGTTGATGAAATTTGCTTATGCTGAAGCTGCTGAAGTGGTTAATACATAGACTACAGAACACTCTGTTCTATACACAGGAATAATGTGAAAGGACAATGTAGAGCTGTAAGGCTTAATAAATACTTCCTGTGAAAGACTTGTAGAAACCTGAGTGGATCTTGAAGAGTGCTGCTTGCAGGAGGCAGAATTTTGCATCAGGAATTTGCCTCCTTATGTGTAGATGGTTAGGATATCACCCCAGTAGTTTTCTTTAGAGCTGCTTTATATTCCTAAGCAGGAATGAACCTAGTTTGGCAAACATGAAACTTAATATATCTGTCCACAAGTGGCGGATTGCCACCGGTAAACTACTGCACTACTTCACTATTTTAAATTTCTTCTTCTATAACTTTTAATTGACCCAGATAAGCTATTCTTACATTATTACAGTTATTATTACAGTCTTAAACTATCTAATCTCAATCTTCTTCCCAATTGGATCTTCAAGTTTTTTCACAAGACTCACTGCCTGAATCAGTTCAGAACAGTTATAAATTAGAAAAAAAAAAGATTAAAATTAGTACTTGCATATGAGAAAGCTTCTGGTATATGCCTCAGATTAAATATTTCTTTAGGCCCATAGATAAGACCAGAAAGATGGTGTAGCTCTTAAGGAATGGCATGAAATGAAACTGATGTTGTTAACAGTGAAATTATAGAAGAAACGAGAGTTGTGTTTAACATAAATGAGGGATTGGGCAAAGTACTGACTGCCCATAAAGTCATGAAAGTTGGATAGATTGGAAGAAACAGTTTAAAGCTATCTTGAAGTCAGTGCCAGGTATGTGAAGCTTATGAAAATATATATATATATATATATATATATATATATATATATATATATATATATCGAAGTGAAATATCCTATGTCCACAAAATGAGTAAAAGATCAAAGCAATTTTATGTAGAACAACATTTTGTAGTTTGTGATATATTTGTATTATCAGACAGCTGTGGTGAAAGATATTAAATAACCAGAAAATACCGAATGAAGAATTGGCATTATTGCAATATAAATAGATTTATCTTTCAGTGAAGTGTCTTAAAAGTGTATCATTGAATGTAAAGTAAGACCTGAATTTGTCGGGGAACAGAAAAAATCAGGAATAACCAGTTAACTATGTATCAATACCGATTGCTGTTAACCTACAGTAGTGGTGCTAGAGAGACAGGAACAAGCAGTGAAGTAGAAAAGAATATTTGTGAAGTCCCAAGTATAAAATTTTGTTTTCCTTGAATTAAGAAGCTGAAATTTGTACATTTTCAGTGGCTTAGAAAACTCAGTGAAATGATTCAGTTTTTGCATGATATAATAAGAGTTCAGAAAGATAACACAGATGGGAGTGGCTGAAATATATTAACTATTGACACAGAAAAAACTAAGCAGGTGAAGTTTTATTAGTGATGTGAATCACCCTGAGATAGATCATAATATTGAAGATAAAAAGTAGGGAAGAAAACAGAGAGAATAAGGGCAGCCAGAAAAAAGAGTAAAACAAACTATAGTCTTAAGGCATTTTACTCATGACTAAGAGTGGCAAATACCTGAATTCCAGGAAGGAAGAATGAATTTGAGGTTGAGGTCAGGAACAGTTGCACAGTGAAAAGGAGATAATTGCAATAGCAGACAAAGAATTTAGAGAGAAGAATATTCACAGAAGGCAGAATGATATAGTAGACCTTATTTTTTATTATAAAGAATCTGAAATACCTGATAAAAAGAGAAAGGTTGCAGAAGTTTTAAGAATAAAAACATTGAGAAATAATTGCTTTTGTTTTTTTTTTTTCCTTTCCTTGTTTTTATAATTTTTGAAGCACATATTCCTATGGGTTGATCCGCATTCCTATATTCAAAACTTCTTGTGTTGTAATTGATAATACATTTGAAAGCATAAAAAAATTTTGCAGACCATCACTTGATTTGGCATTCTTTTAAAAAATATCTGTGTCATCATTTATTCATCTGTGCATTCAAATGCTCCTATAAAAATTCCTCTATATTTCATTCATTCTGGCCCCAGATAGGCAAACTGCTTTATTCAAAGTTATTCAAACGAAAAAGTAAAACTAACCAGTCTTTCTGTGTCACAAATAAGTTTATATGTTTTTAAGGTAGAAATGTGTTTCACTATCTGAAAATTCTGAGTTGTAGATGAAGAAAGATGATCTGGGGATATTATAATTTTAAGTGAAGAGAATTTTGCATCAGTTACTGACGCGTGGTACTACAAACTGTCTGGAAATCTTAGGAATATTGTTAACATATACACTGAATACCTGTGAATAGGCTAAAGACCACTCCAAATATAATTCATTTTTTAAAAAAAACAATATTATAGGCTTTATTATACAACATGTCAAACTTGTTCCAACAAACATGTCAAACTTTCTATGGTAGAAGAAATTCTCATTTCTCCCATGCTGCAGCATATGTTTTGTTATTTGGTCTTTTATTTTTATTTTTTTTTTCTGGTTTGTTAACAATTTTTTCAGGGTTTTCTTTTCCTTGATATCAATATTATCACTTATGTTGTTCTTGCTTTGTGTTCTGAAGCTGTTATACAGACTGTAACAAAAATAATGTTATTTTTGGTTGATCTTAAGTATCAAAACAATGAAATGTTAGATTTTAGGTTCAGTATTTTTAGATTTTTTTAGTAGTGTTTATTAAAAAATAACTTCATGGAAGGCGTGGATTATAAAAATCCTTGGGAAGTGGATGTACAATTTTAATTTTTATTCAGATTAATCTTTTTATAGATTTGGTACACTTTCACACAAATTCATACACATAAGCTCTCAGGATATATATTGCTGAATGGTAATCTGTACCAGAATACTGACTGATAAGAAAAATGTCAATTTCTTAATAGCGCTGACATGAATTTTATACCTAGCTAAGCTACTTAATTCCCTTATTAAGAGAACTATTTCCAGATTGCATATTGAGAAAATTAACTTTGGTCACAGGCTTTTTATATTAAGGGAGGAAAACTTAGAATGCTGAATAAATTCTGAGCCCTTCTTTCACATTGTAGATCTTAGTTTTCTTAGTCTGTAACTTTATTTGCATTGTACTCTGTATGAAACAAGTAAACCCTCTAAACTAAAAGTTTAACCATATATGTTTGAACACAGAGCAGACTTCACACAGTTCTGTTTCAATAAATGTTTATTAATTAAGGCTAGATACTGCATAATCATCTATCTTCTTTTGTATACTGGCTTTCTCTTAACACATTCCTGCAGCAGGGAACATGAGTATGCGTATTCTAAGGCTGTGGAAAACATGCATTTGGAGTACTCGTTAGCTTGATTTGAGTCTCAGACTTCTACTTCCTAACTCATAATTTTGGGGTATGTTTCAGCCTCCTTTTTAAAGCTGATTGCTGCAGCACAAGGTGTCTCAATCTTGAAGACTTGGAAGAAAAAAGTATTAGCTTGAACTTAGGACACTTCACTGGAAATAGTTCATAGATTCTTAGGCCTTCTCCTATAACTAACAAGAGGTTATCCAGATACAGTCTAATTTTAAATATATAAAAAACACACATATTTTAAACTGGACAAGAGTTATGCTGTCTCAGAGTACACTTGGAAAACAAAAAGCATGTCAGACTGAAAGTTACATTTTTCTGGATCCTAAACTTACAGGGTTTTTTTGAGTTAGCATGCTGATTTGGAGACCTAGAAAGCAATCTGTTCTTTTCCCATATGGTTCAGTTCCATGGACATTGTATTTGCCCAGATTATCCTGAGTAAATGCTCTCTACTCAGATGCTCAAATACTTCAGAAAAATGGCAGAAAGTGCCTCTGATTAAGACCTGAGCGTGTAGAATGTGTATAGATTATTAATTGGTAACACCTAAAAATCATTACTGTACTAATGCCAACTGTAAGTCTATTCCAGTGGTAAATTATTACCGTGTGTGTTGTAAAAAAAATCCAAAAGATTGAAAGCTTAGAAATGATAATCTAATGAGTGTACAATACTTTAAATACTTCTGAGATGAATTTGTTTTTTGACAGAGTTTTGCCTTCTTTGATGTGTTCCTTTTTTCTTTGATATTCTAAGAGTTGTCTGGCTTTAACAATTAAAGATTATAGATCTGATCCATTTCAAAGTTGCAGAGTGCTTACAGCTCTTATGAACTTCTGTGGAATTTGTGAGTGTTAGTACTTCTACAAAATCAGGTCCAGGTTTTAAAAAACCCAGAGCCCTAATTTAAGAAAGCTATCAGGCAAATGCATGTTAATGATAATGATACATGAGATTCTCAAACACATGGTGTTCATAAGTGGAATAGGAAAGTGATAATGCTGTGTTTTAGTTCATAGCATAGTATTTTCATAAGAATTATATATAGAGAGGCTGATATTTGACTATGACTGGATACGTTCCAAATTAAAATATATAACAATGTTGTCTGCACTTATTGGGTACTTTTATTTTGATCGCTCTCCCATTTCAACAATATTTCCATAATTCTAGTATGACTGTAAATGTGACCCAATTTTAGTAAGTAAAACTGTGTTTCAAACAGAAGTCAGAAATTCAAACTGAAACTGAGGTGTATTATTAACAATCATTTTTTGGGGGAAAAAAAATGCTAACTCAAAAATACACTTCTTATAAGTTTTGTCACAGCTTATTGTAAGTGCACTGTCTTAACTATCGCTAACTCTCAAACTCAGGCATGAATTTGTAATACCGGTTTTAAATCCCTACATAGATTTCCCTTGTAAAGGAGGAGAAGGATACAAAGGCTTTAGCAAATGCATAATTTATATGCATTAATTATACTAGGAAGACGTAACTCTCCTGAGAAAGGCAGGTAATACTGAACCAAACATTTCTGTAAATTTAGATAAGGAACCTAGACTTAATTACTGTTTAAGCTTATTATTCCTCACTGGAGAATGTGTGCCAGTTTAACAGGAGACTATCTCCAAGACTGCCCTTATGAAGTCACATAAAATGTTTCTTAGTCCTGTTAGAAATCATATTTTTTTTATTATTATTATTTTTGTCTGAAAAGATATAAGCGTACCAGTGTAGGTGCAAACCTGGAATTTACAAGTATTCAAAATGTAAAGGTCAGAAAGCTGTACTCCAGAACTAGGAACACAGAAAATGGATATTGTGAACTTCGGAAAGAAGAAGTGGCTTCTGCTTTATTCAAGGAAGATGACAAAGTCTGTTATTAGAACTATTTTGTATTTTAATACTTGGACACTGTTTGATCTTTTTAGAAAGATGTCATATATTCATTTTTGTAGATTCCGTGACACTCCATCCAAGATTTTAATTTTGTCTTCCTGAGAGAGTATGCAATATCAAGGACATACATTCTTTGTAACAACTAAAGTTTTTTTGTGTTGTTTTTTTTTTCCACCTAATTACGAGGCGATCAATCATTATCAAGACATGACTTCATATTATGAGTAAGGCAGTTCAACAGGTTCAGCCTCAGGAATGGATTGGTTTGAATAAACATTTCCTATACTGATATAAATGGAGAACGCAACCAAATGACAATTTTATTTCAAACTGTGATATAAGAAGTTACAATACTTTGACAATATTTCCTTAAAACTAAAAGATGAAAGCAGTGGCCCCACTGCAGCACCAGATAAAATGGAATTGAGAAACTACAATTTTGTACTCATGCAAAGAAAATTATAATTTTTATTGCTGGAAAAGGATAAAAAATGCTACACATAATGTAGCAACTCTCTCACAAAGGTGTACTTGTGAACAGCCTGTAATTGCAGTTTATATTGTCAAAACATGAATGCCATTTAAGGCTTAAAATAAAGAGTATGAGAAAACCATTCACCTCAGAGGCCGTACTGATCTCCCTCTGCAGGTTCTTCGAACTCTGTCATCTTCTCCCTTTTCATTATGCTTCAAAACATATCTAGTATCTACCAGAATGTTCCCCAGAATGAAAGGGTCATACAGTTTTTTGTTGTAATGTTGCTATATTATTCTCTTTCTCGCATCAAACTATATATATTAATAATGTATGCAGTTTGCTTTGAAATCCAATATCAGAAGATTACATTGAAGTATCACTGAAAGATCAGACATAAAGGGTTGTCATGTCTCAACTCTTAAATTTAACTGTGATATTTAATCTTATGAATTGGTAAAATAGAATTGTAAATAAAAATGAATGTGTATTTTTGAACATAGAGATAGCACATTAAGCAGTGTTCACAGACACTTTGACAAGCAATTTATCTGTAATGTGTTTTTCTATATACCTTTTAGAGTAAAGGAGAATTTTATTTCCCAGTGAAAACAAATTAATTCAGAAGGTGTCTGTTTAATTCTAAAGGAGAACATCAACCAGTTAAATCAAGACTAATTAAAAAAAAATAAATTATTACATATATCTAAACAAATATCTAGTTGAATTCTGCAGTAAAATGTAACATGCCTTTTTTTCTTCGTTAAAGTGCAATATGCTCGTGGTTTTTCTGGAGAATCCTTTACAAGCTCATATTTAAAAATAATAGTGAGAGACAAGAGTGTCTTTTTTTCCTCCCTAGGCAAAAAAGAAGAATTTTATCATCTGGGTACTAGTTTAGATGAGAAACTTCAGAGGAGAAAAGACTTCACATACCAATGGCTTCATACACAGCATTCGGATTATGAAACAGCAAGTTCAGAAAATATGAGGGGGTGAGATCATTGCCTTTAAATTAAATTTTTTATAATTGTAAAATTATTTTATTAAGTGGAACCTAAGTTAACAGTAATGAAACTAACGTGACTATGTAGTTAGCAGAACCCTATTTTTGGGTTCCAACCATGGTACTTTTTAGAAATATTTTAGTCATGGAGTCGATACTTCTTCCACAGTGATGATAAAATGATACACAGAGCCTCATGATAAACTATAAATGTAGGTTTCCTTCTGCAGTGCAGTCAGTCTTGTATTGTAAGTATTATAGGAAGGAGAACGTCATATACCTTGCAACTTTAATGGTATCTATTATGTTTTTACATAATTAGATCAACTGTAACATTACCTATATTGACTGATTCAATTAAGGAAGTAAAACATCCACTTTTTAACCAGATACTGTCTATTAATATTTTGTCATCAAACATAAAACCTTCCTTTACATATTCATGCTGTATATTAATAAACATACTCTGTACTTAGTTTTTGTTATTAAAAAGGTATAATATCGATACAGTTAAAGAAAAGGTTATTTTTTTTCCTATCATTAAGACATAGTAAGTATATGCTGGTCCTAAATATGATATAAGCCACTGATATCTCAGTGAAGTCATTAGTGGACACACTGCATCTCTAATAGAACTAAACAAGATTGTCAGTAGGTAAGCATTTTAACTTTATTTTCATTAAAAAAGGTATTTGATGCTTAATGAAACTGACTATATATTATTATGTTTTATATGGAAAAATATTCCCCTTTTCTAAACTATTGAAGAGTCAAGGAAATGACTCAAGGAATGGAGTAGATATTCTTCAGAAAATATGTCTGTCGTGTTCCATAGTAGTGAGAGTCCAAGCACTTGTCCAAAATATCTGTCATGAAAACACTGGAGCAGAACATATAATGATGTTTGAAATAAGATGTAGAAAGTTATAAAGGATTTTTGTTTGGTTGGTTGGTTCTTAATGTTATTGTGTTACTTCTGCAAATGTGTGCTATACAGTAATCTTTGTGGCATCATTTTTAATATTATGGTTTTCTGCATGTAGCAGAACACTTTAGTGGAACTTCACTGTTAGACTGTTTATAACAGGTGATATATTTGTGCAAGTGAAAACTATTTTATTCTTATAGAAGATGAAAACTGATATAGTTACCATTTATGTCAGTGATGTCAGTGCATGTACATACAGTCATATGTTCTATGTATTGACATCCACATTTTTAAAATTAGTATTTTATGATTGAATAAATAGCAAATTCTTAATTTTAAGACTTGGCATTATTAATTATAATGTTAATTTCTCTGATATTTTAATATGTATTTTAACCATGAAATTACTTTACATGCCATCTTTGCTAATTTGCTAGATCTGATCAGGAATGCTTTTGTGAAAAGATTCTACATAGGTATTTTAATGAACCCATTACAGTGACATTTATTAAAATCTCCATTCTACATTTTTCCTAGCTGTTGTTTTTTCCCTGAGTTGAATCATGGGATCTACAACAATGGACAAATACAACTTGTGGTAAGAACTTGTTTCCATGTGGAATTTTGCTGAATTCAGTTTGGCTTTTGATGGCATTTTCAAATGCATATTTGGTATAAAAACAAACAAGAGCTTTTTTTTTGGTTGAGTATAATTTAATGTTGTCTCAGTTTCACAATCAAGTTAACCATTGATGGAGACCAGAGGAAAAGCTTCAGGCATGGAAACATGTGTGTGTACATAGAATTCTGGTTTCTGGTGAGGTACTGGAACAGTCTGTCTAGAGAATTAATGGATGCCCCATCCCCCGAGGCACTAGAGACCAGGTTGGATGAGACCCCAGAGCAGCCTGACCTAGTGGGTGGCACCTCTACATTCTGCGATTCTTTGATTCTATGATTTAAAGTTTCTAAATCAACACTTAGAATGCTGAATGAAAAATAACGCTGAAAAAAAAATATGGTTCAGCACCAATTATTGACAGAAAACATGTATTTTTGTCAATCAGACAAGCTTAAGTGTTCTTAAATTTTTTTAAGTCTCATATCTTAATCAGTCTAGAGTTACTGCACTGTATGATTTACTGATAGAAAGTTAGAGTTGTATATTAATATAATATAATTAATTAATTAATATATAATTAATGTAATATTAAAAACAGTGTAAAAAGATATTTATTTCTACCATTTCTTTAATTTTATTTTATTTTTTTTTCCCCATACAATGGCCTCTGTCTTTTTGTGATCAACTCTTTTCTTTGCAGCACTTTAAAAACTTCTGTATTTCTGAAATGGGTAATTTTGTAGGCTGGCATGAAAGGAAATACAAATGATTTAACAATCTGCAGATCTACTAGATAAAAAAATGTAGTGTCAGAAATATCTAGAATTTGTTTTGGTAGTAAGCAGAGCAATTTATTCTGTATGACTCATTCCCAAATTGGCAGTATTCTTTTTAATATAATTATGGGGAGATTAGAAGGAAAAAAAAAAAAAAAAGAGAGAGCGAGAGAGAGAGAAAATTTTTGAACAATGTAGAATTTTGCTTTATAAAGAATATTGGTAATAATTTTAATTTTGATTTGGCTGTACTTTCATTTGAATATGTTGATTCCAAGTGTCTATTGATACATTTCTTCTGCCTATTTCTATCTGAGGAACGGTGAAAATCTGGATTTTGTAGTATTTAGACAGTGCTTACAACTTTGATTTCAATTGATGCTGAGTATGAGAACACATTTCTTGTGTATAAAGTGTGACAACATGTTTATAAATTATGATTGTTTATAAAGAATATGTTTTAAAAGTATGACATGTTTTTGTTTATGTATTTCTTTATACTGCTTGTATTGAGCTGCTGTTCATGTAGAACTGTACTTTGCCATTTCCAAATTAATTCAGTGTTAATTTTTCAAGAACTGTGTTATATCCACATACGTAGGTCACTCCAAAAGTAATGCCTCCTATATTTCTATTTTTTAATGGAAAATACAGTAGCTACAAAGATCACAAAAACACCATTTGAAAGAGCAAGTTCTCAGCCACAAAACATTATTTTTCAACTTAATCACCAACATCATTGTTTATGCATTTTCGCCAGCAGTAAGCAAGAGTCTGCATGCCATACTTTTAAAAATCTGCAGCAGCAGAAGTGACCCACTGCTTCACAGCTCCTGTGATGGTAATGTTGCTGAAATGCACCACCCACCACCTCACTGTTTGTTCTCCATGAACATTCAGTAAGAATCAGTGAATGTCAATGAGTGCAATGTTTTCCACATACTTCATACGTACCTCCATGTCAGACACCATTTTTCCAGACTGCCTCTCTGCTGCCATCTATAACATGGGAACAAAATAGAACATTTGCAGGAAGAGTCAGCCTCCACTGCCAAACCACCACCATCTGCCTCTGACATTGTGGGCCAAAGTAATAAAATGGAAGGCATTACTTTCAGAGCAGACCTCATGTAAAATGGAAGATGTTACATAAAAGTTTTCACAAGTCACACTGTGCATGGTATGCTGCTAAGATTATGTACCTCATTCTGTATTTTGGACAATCTTGACCTTTTCCAACATCTGTGATCCAGTTTCAGCACCTTTGCAATGCTGTGTTTTAGACATGCTTCTATAAATTCTTCTAAAATTCATGGTTGAAAAAATGCATTTCTTAGGTTCTTGTGAAAGCTCAGTGGCTTAAGTCATGATCTGGATGACTTGTGATGGATTTTAGGTGCAGGACCACTAATAGTTGTTTTCTAGGCAAAGTCTAAAGCAGTAAGTACTATAATTTGAAGAAACCTTAATCTAATAATGTTATCTAAATTACACATTAGATAATTATCAGTAAGCATATGTGCATATAGGTAGACTGTTTCCTGTTTGCAGTAAACATTTCTGTCCACGAAAGTCTACAGCAATCCCACAACAATATTATGTGGTATACCCACATAACAAGAAATGTTATGGGATTGTCACATCCTGAGCCATATTACACAGCTGTTATACATGAATGAAATGTCGAGAAGAATGTAATAGGTCAAAAAACAGAAAAAGGACTAAAATGTATATCTAATATAGAAAGCAGCATTATATAGGCATTGAAGTAATCATATGTTTTGTTCGCTTCGAATTTTGCTGTAATATATATGTATACATTTTGTTAACCTTTAAAAGTTCATCTTGATAATTTTGCATAATAAAACCATGGAATGTGCATAGGAAGGTATACTTACTTATACTTTATACTAGGCACTTTAACACAGTTTTCCCAGATTACAGTAGAATAGTCTTTTCTACTAATTTATGTTACATATTTAAGCTACCTACATGATTAAACTATTCAACATCTCAAAATGATTGATATAGCTTGAATTTAAACAGTACTTTTTTATATCAGAAGATTAAAGAACATTTAAATGATTTAACATAGGAGTAGGGAAATATTCAGAACTGCTATAAAAGCAAATATTCCTCCTGACAAAAATTAATTTCCATCTAATTGAGAAAATATCTAAAGAGTTAAATATGGTGACCAATACAGACTGAAGTCCAATACAGTACTTTGTGGAAAAGTGTACCAGTATCTTAAATTTCTTCTAAATTTTGGCTTTAAGCTATAGAAGTAAATGGCAAGGTTTTAATTATCTTCAGAGGATTTTTAATGAGATTCTTTACAAACCTGAAATTAAGTTTGCTTCAGAGATTAATGCAGCTTTAAAAATTACTTTGATTGTACTTGCATAAAAACACTTGACTTTATTTGAAAGAATGTAGCATATATTTTTCATGAGAGACAACCCTATTGAAATCTTGCATATGACCCTGAATAACATTGTCTACAAGCTGATGACGCCTCAGCTTCTATGGTAGTATAAACTGGATAATAATTCCATGGAAAGATTACTTGCCTACAGTTCTGCAGACTTCGGGGTCTTTGGAAACAGGGACATGAGAATTTCTGCTATGGGTTGAAACAGGCTAGATGGAAATAAGAATGATCAGTTGCATTGTTTTGAATCTGAGAATCACATTAATTGCGTTATTTCAATTTAAGAGGAAGTAAAAGCTTTCTAAAGAATTTGAACATACGGAGGTTACAAACTTGTGAGGACTGTAAATAGGAAAGCCAAAACTGCAGAGTTGCCAGGATTCTTTTGAAAGATTCTTAGTACTGTTCTTGAAAATAAAATAGTGATGTTAACAACAACAATTCAGCCTGCTACCTGCACAAAACAAAACTTTTTAAAGTCATGATCATTAAACATATAACAGGCGGACATCAGGAAGCAAGGGATAAACTTTCTGTGGCATCAAGTGTATGCAGTCACAAAGGAAGAGCAAAATATATCTGTATCTTTAGAGTTGCTGGTTTGAAAATTGCATGAATTGCAATGAATTTTACATTAAACAGTGCCTGGATAAAGACAAAGAAATAAAACAGGTCTCTATTTCATCTGAGTTCTCTAAGTTAGACTGGACTACAAAGCTTGTCTACGTTGGAGAAATGCTTCTTTTGGTACAGTGGGCTGGTTTGAACAGGAAGTCTGGAGATTGTCTCCTCCAGAATAACCTAAGTTTACAGTTGTGGCATTTTTCCTCAGAGCAAGGAACTGCAGGACTCAGCCGCCTGAGGAAGGAACTGAGACGCAGTCTCTCAAGGCCTGATCCAGCAGTCTGGAAGATAGTAGTATATTGTGCAAAAGTTTGGTAACAATACCACCAGCAGTTTCTTTCTGAAAGGATTCTAAAGGCATTTGGGTCTTTTCAGCCTAGACAGGGAGAGGACTTAATTTGAATCCTGGGCTCCACTTCTGAAGTGCCAGAAACTAGAAAATTTAAATGTACCCCTATGGTCAGTAATTTCATCCAACTAGGTCTGTGCTGGGGATTCTGTAGCTCAATCTTCTCCAATGTCTGATTTTTCCAAGTCAGTGTTACTGGACCTCAAAATCTAGTTACTAGTATTGTTAGCTAACTGCTTTTGACATTGAATAGCTTTACATTTCAATGATAGCTATTATTGAATAAATATGAATTAATTTCTAGGACAAAAAAAAAAAAACAAAAAAACAACTATCTACCAGTTTCAGAGTGTGGTATCTTCCATGTCAGTATTTTTAACCTTTATCCTGCATGTTGCCATAACAAGGATCTCTGACTAAGTGGATAGATTATTTTCATTTCTATTTTGCCATACTGAGGTGCAGGTAGCATGCCTCATTTCAAAAAGTAGAAGTTTATAATTAATAAAACACTCTTACCTAAAGTATAATTTAAATGCTATCTGGTGGATATGATTAAGTATCAAAAAACTACAAGATTAGATTACTTACTGGGTCTTTGGTTGACTGAAGTGATACATGCCCTGGATAAAACATAAATATTGCAGAAAATAATCCAATATGACATCCCTGACATTCAGCTATAACTTAAATTATAGACTGGTCAGTAAATGATCTTAAGCTGTTTAAGGTTTCATCAGCCATCTGCAAGATTGATTTTCTTCAAAATTACTGTACTAAAATGTTTTCTTTTGTTGCCGCACTGACTCAGATCACAAACCACAATTTTAAAATCGGCTCCTATTTACAAAAATGCTTTGACATAGTGCATTTGTTCAGCCTGGGCAACAATAAAGGATTGTGGTATCATTTTGAAGAAGGTTGTTTGACAGACCCTGTTTGTTTATTTGGGGTAATGTGAGCTGCATTCAGAAAATGTTACATTTTATTTCATGATTGTGTACATTCTCTCCCACTGCTTCCAGGCAAGCCCTGTAAGCAGAGAAGACACAGAGTTAGACCTTGTTTCCCTGGCCAGTGGAAGTGCTTTGACTGTGAACAGAGAAAAAAATAAGCAGCCACACAGGCAGTCAGCAAGATCTTCAAGTAAGTTATAGATTTTTTCATTAACAGTTTTAAATATCACTTTAACACGCTCTGGGGGAGCTGAGTGTGCTGATTGTCTTTCTGTTACTTTCATACTGAAATCTCATATATTTTCTACAGTTTTGTTTAAAAACTGTATCATTAATATCAATGGACTTTCTTCTTGTAATTTTAACCCACAGTCACCTGTGACGTATGCTAGGTCTATTCCTGACCAAGTTGTTATTATTTTTGCTTTATATTACACAGCAGAAAAATATTTTATCCTAAAAGTAATAAGTAATAATTTTCTATATTCTCCTTTTCTTTCTCCTTTCTCTCTCTCTCTCTCTCTCTCTTTTTTTTTTCTTTTTTTTTTTTTAATTTTTATTTTTTTATTTTCCACAGGATGGAAAATACAGCTTCTGTTAATTAGACAAAACACCTATCCTAGTCAAGCCGTAGATTTCTTTCATGTTGATTACCAACTGTGCTGTAATATATGAATACTATAGAACTTACTGTAGGTCAATGACAGAGAATCCCCTTATTTTTTAATTACTCTTAAATATGGTACAAATTACCAGAAGAATCAGAACTTGAAAGAAAGAGAAAACAATGTAAAATGCTAGCATTTTCAGATTTGTGTTTTATTTTGTATAAAGCAACAGAAGAAAATTTCTAATGTGAAATACTGTTTTGTCATTTGTGCATAATGTGACATTTCAAATTAAGTAAAACTTCAAAGCCCAAAAATATTATGTTATAGAAAATATAAGCAGAATTAAGTAACTGTAGCAAAATTATTGACATTTCTAAAACTGTCTAAGTAATGAGGTTCCTTGATATCTTTTATCATAATATAAATCAGATTGCTTCATAAATTATATATAATAACCAATTATTATTATTATTATTAATTTAAGCTGACATTTTCACTTTAAAAGGAAAATAAAATAAAATTCAAGAAAAAATGTGTAAAATTAGATTTTATATAAGTTAGCGTCCTAGGCTTGATTAAGTGCAGCCATTGAGAAAGAATAAAATTCTTCGTCTGCCTACCATCTTAGAAAAGCTCTAATTGCATCCTAAATTTTCCTGTTTCTCTACACTGGCTGCTGGTGAAGCACCACCTTTTAAATTAGAAACAATTCCTCACTACTCTAACTCTGAATTTAATGGCTGAGCTGCAAATGTTAGTGGTAAAATTATCATAATATTCATATGTTCAGAATATAATGTTTGCTTATCTGGAATAATTGAGTTAAATATTATGCGCTATATTCATCTTAATGTATAACTGCTGTCTAGATTGTAACCTACACTATATTGCCATCTAGAAAAGAAAGTAAGAAAGAATCAACACAGAACTGCCATGTAGCACTTGTCTTCAGAGCTTTGGTAGAGTGAAGACAAAGATGCCGTTCCCTTTGAAAAGAAGAGACTTAGAGGAGCAGGGAAAAACAATCCAACTGACAGAATCATAAGCATGAGAGGGACAGTTCACTCTGACTAGGAATATATGTGTATTTTCACCAAAAACACAGATACTATGGCGTGTTCATTCTCTTTTCCATATTCATTCTCCTTTCCATAGTCAAGGAACTAAGGAAAAAGGAGCCCAGATCTTAATACTTTCTATGTGTGTTTCTTCATGTGTATCTATATATTTTTTTCATCACAGATTTGAGAAAACTAAACAGTGATGATACATTACACTGAAATGCATATTATTTATTAAACCAGACAATACTTTTATCTTTATATGATTCATCTGCTGTGAGTAAACATTTATTATATTAGTTCATTTTGTGAAAGATTATTGCTCTTTAATTTAAATCTAAAATCTAATTAATTTACAATTAATTATTAGTTCTGTAGTAACCTTCATCTGCAAACAGTAGATATTTGCCTATCTTTTTATATGAGAAACATATTCATTATAACATATTTTCTTGTGTACTCTCCTTTGTCGTAATTTGACATTCTGAAATATTTAATTAAGAAGCTTGGAAAGTATTCTAGTGATTTATGAAATGTATTCCTTTCAATTAGCACTGAATTAACCAAAGTGATTTTAAAAAATCCTGTGACCATGAAGGTACTTCCATTTGAATTAATAGTCAAATCAAGTCCTCACACAGTTTTCTTTTTCAGGAGAATTTGGCCTCAGTAATCTGGGAAGTCTTAATCAATAAAATGGCCCTAAATTTGTCTTACAACTCCCATAATATTTGTTGGTGCTCAGAGTTATTTTTAATTATTGATAGGAAGTCTTGAGATGTAGATGTTGTATGGCAGAGAGATGTTCATATACATCAGAGATATTAGGGATATTATGTATGTTTCACATATAGAATTTGTAATTCAGTAACTGCATCAATAAACTGTTCAGATCTTTCAGATTCTAAAGGGAGGTCTAAAAATGCAGAAGTTATTTTTACTTGCTTTTACTCAAATAAAAAATAAAAACTCAAATATGTGTAGTACTGGAAAAAAAAAAATAAAAAATTGCATTTTATATAACACGGCAACATGACCGGTCATGTTTTTATAAAGATACAACATGCAGTACTTGCATGTTTTAATTTGGAAGTTTTTTTTTTTTTTGGAAACTACTCCCCTTCAATGTACTTTTTGTAGACTTTTGGGGGTGGATTCACATCGTTTCTGAAGATAGACATGGCAAAGAATTTTAACATTGCTCCATCCAAAATTAATAGGTGTTTCTGAAAGTCTTTGATGGAATTAATTAATTCTAAACTATCTTTATTCTGTTCCTTAACACAAAAATAATTTAAGAAATAAATAATTCTGTGGACATAGTGAATATCGGTTTAAGAAAGGCATCTATGTATAGCATATATTTCTGTGCAGTATCTTCAAAGGAAAAATTTTCTTTTATATGTTAAATATATATTATTAAAAAGAATGGGAAAAAATGGTTTTAGGGGAGGTTGTTTTGTTCTGTTTAGGTTTGGTTATTTGTTTTTTGTATTTTGGGGTTTTTTGGGGGGTTTTTTAGGGGGTCCATTCTTGTCTCTCCACTGATCTTGATCTTCATGATACCTTGTGCCAACGAGTAACAAAAGGCAGTATGTTAAAATAACCCTTTGATGTATTTTCTACATTTTCTGTATTTTCTACCTTTCAATTTTACATAAACTCACCTTGCTTTTGTAAAAGCAAGAAGAATAGCAGGAAAGACTTTCCTGATGTGTACCTTGTCAATATTTTCAATATTGTCATGAATTTCTGGTTGTAAAATTTGTTAGTGAATACTTTCCTAAACACTGGTAATATAGTTATCACTAACTTATAAGATAGACACAGAAATTAAGTAATTAATTTTTATAACTACCTAGATAGGAGTTTTTATTCTAATAAACAGTTTTTGAGTGGGTTATGACAATCATCAGTTCTATTCTGTCAGTCCCTCCTGCATCTATACAAACAATGTTGCACATATAGCCTCCTGCATATCTGCACTGTCCTGAAAGAAAATCATCACTATTTTCTTTGCTCTAAAACAATATTAATTTTCTTTTCCATCTTGTCCTGTAAGATTCAATCATAATTTGGAAGCAGTATGCAATTGGAGATTCTAATTGTTATTTAAAATATTACCTGGTATTCTTAATTCTTCTCCCTCCTGGATTTTAGTCTTTCTGACTTCAGTGAAACAAAGTTTTTCAGGAAACAAAACAAAACCACAAAAAGAAGAAGAAACAAAATTTGGGGCCCAATTCTGTCAGTCCTTAAATGATTAAATTCTTAATCACCCCTATCTCTAAAACCGGCCTTTAAATACATTGTCCACTGCAAAACATTTATCATTTCTCAGATAAATTCTAACTCTATCACTTTGTTTGTCTGTGAAATTAAATTAATGAAATTTATTAATAATGTTCTTACAGTGGAAAGACCAACTCAGTGAAAAACAAAAACAGACAAGCTCCCTTGGTATCTTTTATTTGACATCCCTTTTTACATATTCCACTTCTTATTCTTCCTTTTCAAAGAACCCTCAACCTGATTTTTTTATTGCCTTCTTTTCTTTTGATGAACCAGAATCCCTGAGAAAGTGTGTAGCTTTGTCTTACGCTTTTTCAGAAGCTTTACTTCTTAAAAAAAAAGACTGCTTTCCTACTCCTTTCCTATTAGTCTTGTCTGTATATCCCAGTTCTATAAATACTGTCTGTCATTTAGGATTTGTAAACTCCTTGTCTACAGTAAACATATCATTTTTAAGTTTCTCTTCATTCCTTTGTTCCTGTTTTACTGAATGTCGCCAGATGGCTTTTTTGTTGTTGTTGTTGTTCTTAGTCTCCTTTGGTTGTTAGAAGTTTGTCATAGAAGTTATAGAAACTAAGAAACATTTTAGAATCACGGGATCAAATATAGAGATACTTATTTAGCAGTCCTTTCAATTTTTTTGCCGTTAACCTACTTAGTAGAATTCCTTGAAGACAACAATAGAAATACATAGAAATGCTGTAAACATATGAAGATACTTATAGTGCTAATTACTTTTCCACAGTAAAATTCTGCACCCAATTTACCAAAAACCACAGCTGCTATCACTATATTAGGAATAAAGCCATCTCTTCTGTAAGCCACATCTGGTATTATGATCACATAAATGTTAGGATATGCATTTTGTCTAGTACAATATTCAATATTCTGAATATTTTTCTGCTCAGAAAAGGAATAAATAAAATGGATGAAAAAGGGTCACACAGTTCTGTAGTAGTTAAAATTTACAAGGTTTTGTTGTTTATTGTTTTGAACATAGTTTCAATGTAATAGAAATTTAAAAAGAGAAAATTCATACAGTGACACTGATATCCATGTAGTTTAGATATTCACTTGAAACCTTGGATCTGTTAGACCTACCAGTAGGATTTCTGCCATGTCATATTCTTATAAATAATAATATAAAAATAATAGCAGTTTTAGGTTCTCTTTGATGTTGAAGATTTGTTATATAACTTCAAAAATATTTCTCAAATCGGTGCCTGGGAAGACATGCTATTCTATAAGGCTGTTGCAGTAGATGGCAGCTTTTTTTTTTTTTTTCTGTAGTTTTTTCCCCATTAGAATCATTATTTTCTCCCCTTATTCTCCTTTTCATTGCTAACTGTACCTTCACTTTCTAACCCTTCCTTCAAATATGAGCAGTTCTTATTTCTGCCTTGTTCTAGCATAAGCATTCTCTCTGATTCGTTCTTAAGATTTCTTTTCCATCAGTGAGTTTGGTCTGTTTCCACAGATACTTGTCTGATTACTTTTTTTCTCCTTCTCTAATCCCTGTAGTACCTTACTTGCCAATATTCCTAAAATTCAGTATCACTGAGTTTAAATCTTCTCCAAGTTTATTTAGTCTTAGCATACTCTTTAGGCACACCAGACTCTTAATCTACCTATTCTCTACATCTTTTATTATCACTGCCTATACATTTCCACTAATTTTGATAAATTGTGTTAGGGCCAATCTAGTGCCTCTAGTCCCTTCTTTATTATTTCTTAATCTCCCCTTGCCAGTTCACAGCACCCTTCTTCCCAATAATTCATCTCTTTTCTCAGTGTTGGTCTATTCCTTCTGCCAGCTATGTCAAGGTATTGTTTCAATGCACTTCCAAACTAGCCTTGATCTCGTTTCAAGTTTTAACCTCAACTCTCATTCTTTCAGTTTTCTTCCTAGAAGAGCTTCTTATCCTCATCTTCACAGTTACTGTAGCTTCAATCTGAGAGCATATAATAAAGAGGGTATAACAAGCAGGCTGTTTAGTTCCCTGACCTAGCATGACTTTCAACATTATTTTTAAGAATAGCCTTGATTAGCTCCATGTAGCATCACAGTAAAGCATGTTTCCTTGTTGACTGATGTTTTAGGGAAGATAGCCAAAAAATCAAGAACATTGCCTCCAGTCACACAGAAAGTTTAATTTGTATATACTTGATCAAATTTGGACAGATTCTAAAAGCAGTGCTCTGCTAGTTGGCAGATTTCAAGTCATTTCTACAAAGGACAATATAAATATCTCACATATTTTTGCCTTAGAAGTGACCAGTCTTTCAGAAAACTTCAGACAAAGGCAGTTACTCAGTCTGCAATTTTTGTCCTAAATTATCAAAATTTGGAAACAGTTAAGGAGCTGGAGTGCAAAGGATATATTGAGCTTTAATAGCCAGTGGTGCTAAAAGTCCTGTTTATGTCAAGGCCACTCTGAAAGTAATGCCTCCTATTTTATTATCTTGGCCCGTGACGTCAGAGGCAGATATTGGTAGATGGCAGTAAAGGTTGAACCTTCACCAAAATTCCATTAAATTTTGTTGCTTTACAGATAACAGCAGCAAGGCAGTCTGTCAAAATGGAATCTGACACAGAAATGCTTATGGATCAAAGGTGTGTCATTGAAATCAAAGGTGTGTCATTGAAATGATCCTGGTGGAAGAAATGGGGCCCATAGATGTTCACTGACACTTGCTGAATGTTTATGGAGACCAAACAGTGGATCTAAGTGCAGTGAGGTGTTGCTTTTGGTTTCAGCAGTGCTAGCAGCAGCAATGGGTCACCTCCAGTAGTTCAGATTGTTGCAAGTGCAACATGTAGGCTCTTGTTCATTGCTGGCAAAGATGCTTAGTTGGTGGTGATGACTATGTTGAAAAATAACATTTTGTAGTTATGAATTTGCTCTATCAAGTAGTGTTATTGAACTCTTTGTATCTGTTGTGATTTTAATGGAAATAAACAGGAGGTGTTACTTCTGGAGTAACCAGTGTAGTTAGGAGTACGTTGTATTTTGCAGGAACACGTTTGGATTATTATAATTTTTGTGTTATGTTGTTTCTATATGTAGAAAATGATTAAATGTTTGTAGCTTATGCCAGTATTTTTGTAAATTCTTTCTTGTAGGAATTCCTTTATGTGTCTGAGTTTCATGTTAAGAGTTGAAATTATTCAAGTACATAATTTCCAGTATGATCTGGTTAGAACAATATCAATGTATGAGTGAACAAAAAATCATTATTACTATAAAATATTAAGATTTGTCTCAAGTCTACAAACTTGAAGTCAGAGACACCTAGAAACAAAATTAATATATTTCTCTTCACCTCCTTCTCCCCCCATGCCCTCCTTCAAAAGAGGTTATGTTTTATATTAGAATCTCCACAGGGAAGGGCAATGCATCTTTACATATTATGTGGGATTTCATGTAAGATGCTCTTAAATCTTCTTGATTCTATTTAAATATGTGTGAAATATAAAAATATTATGTAAATTTAAAATGCAATAAATCCATGCTTTTTGTTTTAAGGTCAACAAGGCAACTAAAGAAAATAAATAAAAGGGGGAACAAATATTTTGTGATCTGACTTCAACACAGCCATAAATAACAATGTTAAAAAAGTAACTCTTCAAAGATTTTAACATTCACTGTTTTCACAGACCTGCTGAACCTAACTTCTTTCCAGAGCTCAAATTGATGTAAATGCTTTGCTGCTGAAGATTCGTTCTGGTCACTTTCATTATGATGTTGAATTTTTCTTCCATGCATTCTTATGCTATATTTGCTGTTAAGTAATACAATATGGTAAGGACTTTGAAATTATCTCTCCAGACACACAATGTTAGGTGGATCGATAAATACCCTATGACGTATACTATGCATCATAAATTTCTATCATAACCTGTTTAACCAAGCTTTTCTTCTTGGACACCAAGAATTTTATTCAAAGCATTTTACATATTGCATTACTTATCAAAACAGAGGATATGTAAACCTTGACATTTGTTAAAAGACCCAGGCTTTAACCAAAAAAGACCAGAACAAATCAATAGCAGAAAACAGATTAAACAACAGAAAAGTGACTGCTTCGAAATAGAAGCATGTTAACCAAGCCCATGACAAGCTTTCAGCACGTAGTCAAAGGAAATGGTTATTTGATATATACAGGCATCTGAATGTATCTCAGAATATACTAGAGACTCCTACAATTGAAAGTTACAATTAATTGAAAGTATAGTAAATTACTGTTTCAGCATCAATCTTCTGAAGCCTATTTTGGCATAGGAAAATTTAAATTGCTTTTTTTGGCTATGATTTTGTTCCCACATGAGGGGTTATTAGAATAACTATATATCAAGTTCAATTACACTTAATAAATTTATCTGGTCCTATTTAACTCCAGTAAACCTAAATGGTAAGTATTGTTGCCATTGTTGTTGTTATATCAGTATAATAATAATAATTATTATTATGGATGTCAAAAGTACTGATATTTTACAGTCTAAAACCAATGTATTACCTCTAGTTTCTATTTAGTAAAGATATTTATGGGCTTCAAAGTATGTGAAACTTTCTGTTGCCTTTTATCAGTCCTGTTACAAATGCACTCATGAAAGATAACATGGAAAAAATATTATTGTCATGATTAAAATTATTAATAAATCAGAAACATGGATGTGCATACTTGTGCACAATTGAAAGCTGTGCCTTATAGATTGCTATACAGAAAAAATAAATCTGTACATTTTATTTTTTCAATAAAAAAATTCTGATAATATTAATTTCATTTATTCATTCATGCTAATACCTGGAGCACTTATTTGCAAGACACACACTGTAGTCTAGGGAAAAACTGAGGTACTGTAAATATACATTTTCTGTAAAAGCTGTCCATCTGTATTGCTATTAGTGACACTGCAAGACAGAGTTAAAAGCTCTCTGGGGAAAAAAAAATAGTACTGAGATGTAAAGTAAAATTTTCAAATAGAGCACATTCTGAAAAAACATGTGAGGTATCTCACTATTTTTAGATATTTTAATAATGCCTGAATATCTGACCTTAGAGTATTTTAGATATATGGTATAATAAAATGTTTTCATTTGCAATTGTTTTTCAGTGAATCCTTTCTTTATTCTTCCATACACTGAACCAAGCATCCTCCCCACTTTTTGCTATTTTCTCACCTTTTCTTAAAATTAATTAAATAAATAAATAAATAAAATCTCCTAAATCAATAAAATTGAAAAACTTCCCCTGAGGAGGTATAAGTAAAAATACTTATCTCCAAGGAGATAAATAAAAAAGTACAAATAAACACAATAAATATAAATACATTTAAAAATATAATAAGATTTCTGTTATTTATTAATTTTTATATGATTTTTTAAAAGTATGTTAAAAAAAGAAAAGAAAAGAAAAAAAAAGAAAAGGAAAAGGAAAAGGAAAGAAAAACAAGGCTATATTTGTGAGAATCATTTATACAGGCAATCTCTTAATTCAAAATAGTATCATTGTCTCTTACCTTCTTTCTGTCAGTCTAGACAAAGTTATAACCATCTGATGTGGACCGGTCTTTATCAAATATTTCTGAAGGAAAAAAGTTGCCTTTTTTAATAATGTAGAATTAGAAGACCTTTTGTCAACACTGAATATAACTGAGCTAAGTTAATTTTAATTTATACAAGATGTTTTATTTCTCACAAGACTCTTCCTATATGCTTGCGTTAAACTTGCATACAGATGTTGCTCTTCGGTTTACCACAGAAGTGTCCCTGCCTGGATTCTTGATGAAACTGCAAAGGACATGAATTAAAAATAAGCACCTTAGAGACACACATATGATAAATCAGTTAAGTCCTATATTTGCAGTGAATTCCATTTGAATATTTTCAATGTTCTTTTTTCCATTAAACTCTAGTAGAAGGAAATGCAAGAAAATCCTTTCTCATAGTTGGCTAATACCTTCAACATAAATGAACTGTTTCTTTGCCTTACAACTTTCAGTCATAACTAATATCTAATCCACCAGAAGTTCTGTGAATATAATGTCTGAGAATTGATTATAACATGAACATGATTAAGCAAACTTTGTAATGCTTCTACATCAATTCTACATGCATATCTCTGAGGATTCTTCTGTGGGGTACTGTCTCTTGGTTCTCCGTGACAGTTCTGTTTTTCCTCACTCTAGCTAGACCAATATCTAGAACAGCGGTGCTGATAATAATACCCATCTATTAATATTATTGAGTTCATATCATAAATATGTTCTCAGAAGAGAAGCATGGTTTATATTCGCTTCAAAGTCAGGAAGGCGGAACATAGAAAGGAGGTGGATGAGAGAACTGGGGCTGTTTAGTCTATAGAAAAGGATGCTGAGGGGAGAGACCTCATTGCTTTCTATAACTACCTGAAAAGAGCTTGCAATGAGGAAGGCGTTAGTCTCTTTTCTCAAATGACAAGTGGTAGAATGCAAAGCAGTGATGTCCTCACATTGCACCACGGGAGGCTTAAATTGAATCTCGGGAAGAATGTCTTCTCAGGAGGGGTGGTTAGGTACTGAAACAAGCTTCCTGTGGTTGAATCCCAGTCTCTACATAGATGTGGTGTCTATGGAAATAATTTAACAGTAGACTTGTACTGTTAGGTGAATGGATGAACTTGATGATCCAAAAGGTCTTCTACAACCTAAATGATTCCATAGTTCTGTAATTTGCAGGGTGTGTATTTTTCCATCCTATTTTCAAGGAATATTTTCATTCTAAATTATTTGATCATTCCATATGATTATTTTGTTTTATTTGGCTGAAAGTGCTAAGCATGTGAAGGGTGAAAAGGATACAGAGTAGTCTGTGCTTTGATAAACATTGTCTAGATCACTACTGTAGGTAACGTGTAAAGCAGACCTTAGGAAGTCTAACCAGCGCTTCAGGCTGCATAAAGGAAAAGAGAGCCATGACAACCAGACTTTGAGATATCCTGTGGCTTGTTAAACCTGGATTCAGGGAAGCGTAGAGTATTTGAGATTTTGAAAAAATACCTTCAGGCTGAGAAGTTATCCTGCCCTATTACTGAGACCACAAGGTCGACAAATTCTGAGCTATGATTCTCACATAGAAAGTTATTTTGTCAGATTATATGCACTCAAAATTAATAAGATGTTACATTATACTTACAAAATATTTTACAACAATACCCTCTAAGCAATGTATCAATCAGTTACAATTAAAAATTTAAAAAAATAAATAAATTGTAAACTATTGACCCTGTAGTTTAGACAAGCATATTTCATGCTATGACAGACACAGCTGTATTTATGCCAAAATAAAAGCATATATTACTAACTTGTAAAGACTTTTCACAAATATCTTGTAGCAAACTACAGCAAGTCCTTAGGGATTTTTTAATGGAGTAATAATATTCCTTTCATAGTAATGGTAAGACTATATATCACTTCCAAAGAATTGAGTACCATATTAAGTGGAAAGCCAAGAGATCTACATTTACAGATTTCTGAAGTCCATCATGAAAATAATACTTAGAAGTATAGATAGGTTCATAAAAAAGTGAGATTGTTAGTGCAGAAATAATCCAGGTTAGACAAGTAGAATGTGGTCAACTTCCTGTTTTCTTATGTTGGATTTTATCACTTTTAAACTAATTTACTAATTTATCACTTTTAAACTAATTATTATTGTTGGGCTTGTTCTGACATTTCTGTTTACTCAACTTTCAGAATTAAATAACAAAAATATTTGTTTCATCAAAATACATAGGTAAATGGTATGTCTAATTTATCTTCATCACTGATGTAATCTTAAAGATGAGTGCATAGTAAAGAGTAGATCTTGATCATATACTTGCCCAAAGCATTTTTCCAGTCTAAACATGTAATAGATGCTTCCTTTTATTTCCCTTTTATTTTTTTTTATTTTTTTTATTTTTTTGGGGGGGGGCGGAGGGGAGGAGGGGAAGAGGGCATTGAACAAAGGTTATATCATACCAACTTTTTGTTGTTTGAAAACTTTTCCAACTTCAGGAAAAAAAAAAAATCTTTAAGCAGAAGACACAATATTTTAATAGTATTTTTTAATTATTATTATTTTCAAGTTTCTTTAAGCAGTTTATTTACTAATTTGAAGATCTCGGCTTTAAATTAATATGTTATGTCTTCCAGTCAAAAGGATTTATAGAATGTATACTGTTTGATTAAACAGATAGATACTTTTTTGTTTTTTGTTTGTTTTTTTTAATAAAAGCCTTTCTGTACAAGAGATATCTGCTACTGTTTGAGGTGTTAAATGAAAGATCTAAAAATAAGGAAATTAAGAATACTGCAAAGGCATGACTCTAGCATTTTCATCCTTTTGCAAATAGACTTAGGGACTACTTGAGTATATCTGAAAAAAAATATATATATTACATTTATAGAGAGAGAAAAAAAAATGCACATATGGTAATTAGTGTAGTAATTTTACTGTTTGCTTTCATATGGTGTTTCAGTTTGCTTGTTTGTTTTTCAAAAACTATTGCCTTATGAAAAGTACCTGTATGACTTTTAAATCAGGAAGGAATATGTAATTATAAAAAGTGTGCTATCAGATTGGACATATTGATATGTTTTATTATATTGAAAGCAATGTGGTACAGTGAAATTTATGCTTATTTGTTTGTTAGTTTTAATGTCATTTATCTGTTTGTTTCTTAGAAAAGAATATATCTACTCCAGAAAGATCACATTTGGGTCCATCCCGTAGAGAACGGATATCATTTCGAGACCATCCATTGCAGTTCAGTGGAGGATGGGGTACAGGCAAGAAGAGGCAAAAGGTTAAAAATATTAGCTGAATATTGGAGATTATTTAACTAAGTCATTCAATCAAAGTTTGGTTCCCAAAACATATGGAAAACTGTTTTATTTTAAGACTGTGAATATATATATGTATATATTTTTGTTTATAAGCAGTTTCAGTTAACTACATATGACTTATTTTATTATACATGGTTACAGTGGTTTGGGTGTTTTTCTGGTCAGATTGTTTTGTAGCTGTCAGTAGATTATCTTAGTTTGTCTTTTCAATTGCTTGTATGTTTATGTGGTGTAGGGTGCAGAATCAATTAGCTCTAGAAGAATGGTTGTTCAATGAATAAGTTTAGGTTTGCTTATAAAAACTGTTTTAGGATGTGGAGATGCATCAATATTTCATGCTCATATGATGTATGCCATATATGTAAACTGTAATTTTTCATCTTCTCACAAATAAAGTACATACTTGTAAACCGTGTTTTAGATGTAACATCTGATGCCATTCTTTAAAAAGTCTGTTTAAAATGTTTTTTCTGAGTCAGCAAAAATTCACAGCATATTAGAAATGTGCAAGTAGTGGGAATGTGTTTACATTTTTTTCTTTTTTTTTTTTTCTTTTTTCACAGCACTATGAGAAATCCTCTTGAATTTCACCCTAGAATACTGTAATAATATGATAAAGCAACATTAAAATTCCATAATTTCAAATATTTCTAACGTTTTCCTAGATTATTAAATAAGTATGTAAATAAATAAATACATTTACTAACCTCTTGTTTTGTGCTGGACTAGCATAAAAATTCATCTACAAGATAGGGTTAACCCTGCTCTGCTTTTTCATGCGACCAGACTCCTTCAGACCCATGTAAAAAAAAATGGTATCTATAGAAAGAGACAAGACATATTATACTTAAACTATTCGTACTACTGCAAGGTAGAAACTCTGAAGTGGATATGTAACTCATTTCTTCTAATGAATTCTTTTCTCATTGACAAACTAGGCAGAAGAGGTTCTTTGGTTTCAAAGCCTAACATTATTTTAATGTTTTCCACTCTGGCAGTTGAAAATGCTAATTGGATCTAGAGGAGTCTGCTTTTGGATTTTCTCATCTGTTTTTGTCCAAGGCCTCAATCCCTTACAGAGTGAGAGAGGTGGAGAGGGTAATGGGGCTTGAAAATTCAGTCAGTAAAGAAGAGAAATTCATATATTGTGTCTGTTTTTAAAATGTACTTAAATTTCATATGGCATTCTTTTAGGAGGAGCTTTTATATGCTAACATGGGTATGTGACTGTGGACTGAAAGTAGTTACCTCCATTTTTGTGAATGCTCATACACTTGGCAGGAAGTATCTGTCTGTCTGGAGGTAAGAAGCAATGCTACAGGCTTGAGGAAAAGTGGCTGGAAGACTGTGTAAAGGAAATGGACCCAGGGTATTTGTTGATGCTTGGCTGAACATGAGCCAACAGTGTGCCCAGGTGGCAAAAAAGGCCAATGGCATCCTGGCTTGTATCAAAAACAGTGTTGCCAGCAGGAGCAGGGAAGTGATCATCCCTCTATACTCAGCACTGGTGATGCCACACCTCAAGTACTGAACTGTGGTCTGTTTTGGGCCCCTCACTGCAGTAAAGACACTGAGGCCCCAGAGCATGTTCAGAGAAGGACAACAAAGCTGTTGAGGGATCTGGAGCACAGGCCTTATGAGGAGCAGCTGAGGAAGCTGAAATTGTTTAGTCTAGAGAAGAGGAGTCTTGGGAGAGACCTTATCAATCTCTACAGATATCTGAAGGGATGTTGTGGTGAGGTGGGGATTGGCCTCTCCTTGCATGTAACTAGCAGTAGTACTAAAGGGAATGGCCTCAAGCTGTGACAGGGGAGATTCAGGCTGTGTGTGTGAGGAAAAATGAATTCGCCTGAGGAGCAATCAGGTGCTGTAATGTGCTGCCCAGGGAGGTGACTGAGTCACTGACCTTGTTGATATTCAAGAAACATTTAGATGTTGTACTGAGGGACATGGTTTAGTGGGAAATATTGGTGATACATGGTCAGCTTGACTGGATGACCTTAGAAGTCTTTTTCAATCTGAGTGATTCTATGATTCTATGATTTTCACATTGGCTAATAGCTAATACAGTGGAGAACCTCCAGTTTGAAGTTAATGTCTTTCAGTAGACTTGCTCATTTGAATCAGTGTAAGTCATAGACTCATAGAACGTTTTGAGCAGGAAGGGGCCTATCAAGACCATTGAGTCCAACTCCTAATTCTACATGTGGCAATATAAGGATTAAACCTTATTTCTGAGAGCGTTGTCCAAATGCTTCTTGAACTCTTGCAGTCTTGGTGCTCTGACAATTTCCCTGTTCCAGGAGCAAGTTTCTTGTTTACATTAACAAAGTTTTTCTTGATATCCAATCTAAACCTCCCATAATGTATCTTTCAGCCATTTCCTTGCATCCTACTGCTGGTCATCTGAGACAAGAGATTGTCACTTTCCATTCCCCTTTACGATCAGGTCAACTCCCACATCTCCACGAAGCTGAAGAAATCATGAATCAGTGGCTCCTCATCAGTCATACGCTCTAGTCTTATGTTGCCCTCCATCTTAAAATTCTATCAACATGCTGTTACTAATACCACTTTACTACTGAAAGGTCAATGGGATAACAGTTTTGAAGGAAAGACTTCATTACTTTGAAATGTTTGTCATTTTATGTGCCAGTGTGGTAAGTAAATTGACCACTATAAGACATGTTAACTGGAGATCAAAATGCAAAATCAAACAATTCATAGTTCAGCATTCTTGTGGACTGTTCCCATTTATTTATCTAGTCTGTGTGTAATATACTGCATATTACTGCAATTGTAAATAAAAGTTGTTTTAAATTCACATTTCATGAATGGGTGGGAGGGGGGGAGGTGGCGATGATGAAGGCTTTATGTCAAAAGCACTTTAAGAAAATATCTTCCTGGATTTTATGAAGCTCAAACTTTGGAAATGTAGAAAATAATTCATTCAAATCAAGAACTGAGAGAACCAAAGTGTGCTTAACCATTTAACCTCTAATGGGCATCATTCACCACATCAAATTGGAAAGGTTTTTGTAAGCTTTCCTCAGTACTGATCACTGAAGTGGATTACCCTACGTGATTTACGTGAACTTCTGTACATGAGTTCTGACCAAGAGTCTATCTTCTTTAAGTACTTAGGCATTTGAAGCGTGCAAAACAAAAAATAAAAACAAAAAGTAAAAACTAAAAGTTCCCAAAAGCCTGAATCAGAATGAGGTGTTAATGGCTCTCAGGGGTGGCCCACATCTGAATGAGAAAACAGCATGATGAAATGTTTCTCAATGAATAACAGGATGGTTTCCTCACTCACATCTTCAGAGACTTTTTTAAAACAGCTGTCCTTACTCAAATAACTATTGATCAAATTGATTTCTGGTTTTAAGAGATCTGTAAAAAGTGGGGACCCAATATGCCTATAGGATATACATTGCTTTGGTGCAGGATGAGTTGGCGTTAAATTTTGACTTAGCAAATCATCATAATTAAGTGCTAATAATCTATGCATTTGATCATGCATTCATCAAATGGGGATCTGCTTCTAGAATGTTTACATCATTCCAAAAACATGCCACAGTTGCCATCCAGTTGTTATCTCAGACACATGGTGCAAAACAACGACTTTATTTCTCACCACAACAATTATACCCACAATAAGGAATTCATAAGAATAACATCCACATTATTTTAGTGTCAGAAAGATAACAGAAATTTATTTTTCTGTAGACACAGCCTATCCCTAATATACAGTGAAGTTAATCCAGTTAGCATTGATGAAAGCTGGGCTAACAGTCTGGGACACTGTGATATCTTAATATGCTATTCTGTATGAGAAAAACACACTTGAAAAACAGTTATTACTGAATGGCTCCAAAAAGTCATGTAAAAGACTTCAGGATATGAAATCAGTTTCATATCCGAGATTGTAGCTTTTTATACTTAACTGTAGAAGCTGAGGGGATGGGACGGGATGGGTGGGGGTGAAAGGAAAAAAAAAAAAAAAAAAAAAAGTATAATTTTATTTTTTAGGATTTGTAGAAAATATTACCCCATCATAGAAGCTTTGAAGATTTCACTGTTCGTTTGTACAAAGAAGACAAATTACCATCATTCCTGATTTCATTGCTGTATGAGAAAGGTATTAGGAAAAGCAAATCTTGATCCATGTTTTTATCTGTATCCCTTCTAAGAGCTTATATGAGATGTGTGAAAGTGAGGTGCCTGTGGTTCAGAAGGAACAGGGTACCACTTTTTCTTAAAGAGAGGCAGAAAAATGTGCAAAGGAAAGAAATATAGGTATGGCCTTCAAGTAACAATATAGTCTAAATGAATTGCTTAAAAGTAGCTACTGGGTGTTATGGTCAGGTAGTGGTTGGACTTGATTATCTGTAAGGTCTTTTCCAACCTGAGCAATTCTATCATTCTAGTGTCTCCACAGAGTAACTTGTTCTCAAGATAGATGATGGATGGAAAAGTGCTAGCAACATCTTGAATCCATCCTCAAGATGCTTTCAGAGTGCCAAGCTGAGCTGAAAGTTGATTGGTTTATACAGTTCCATCATGGCCTTTGGGCAAAGATCAGATTTGGGTAAAGATTTTAGAAGAAATATTGTGTAATTGCCTCAAACTGATCATCCTTTTGAGGACTGGAAGTTGAAATGAATGACATTGTGAACTATATTGCTATTTGGAGAGTAGATGGACAAATTAATTGCTCTTGAGCACTGATGAACTCAGTCGATTATTTTGATGACGTCAATGATGATGCAGTGGGTTAGCATGCACCTACCTCCAAAGGACTAGGATTTGTTCCTTTCCTAATCTTCACTTGAATGGCTGATAGACTTGAGTAGGAAGCTTTTCTTCATTTCTTAATTGATTCATTGTTGTTTATGTAGCTTGTTATTTTTATAATCCAAATACTAAAGAAGCCCAAATACTCAGGTAGATATGAAACAAACTCTGGCTGAAATGCAATTGCTATCTCTTTAATAAAAGATACAGACAAAAGTATTTATATAGATTACTACCAATGATGATTTAACAAATTTAAGATATGATCAGAAATGTTTGTTAATGGCTGAAGATCAGATTTTCTTTATTCCTAATTCATTCATTTGATAAATTACTCTTAGCAAAGAAATCAGAGGTTGGGGGGGGAGGGAGTGGGGGAGTTTGGTTGATTGTTATTATTTAGTTATTTATCTGTGACACTTCTTCAGACTTGAACACATACAAGTACTTCCAATTAGCCAAGCCATAGGCAATATGCCCGACCTTCTTGTCCTGAGGTGTCTGTGCAAAACCAGGAGAGACTGCTATAGCTATTTAAGTAAATTTCTAATAAAGAATAAATTCTTCCATTTCAAATCAGCGCAAAATTGCTGCTCTTGTGAGACACGTTCTGAAAAGCACAATGTTTAAAATAATGATAATAGTAATCTTTCCTGTCCTGCTAAGTTCCTGTCATTAAGTGAGTGCTGTCCATTCAAAATCGTACGTTTGCTGCCACCATTACCACGTGCAAGGGATTCCAGAGGTTATTCTTTGCAAGAACCCAAGTAAGCTGTGAATCTGACTCTGATTTGGCCAATACGTTGTCATCCACGAGATTTAATTCAGTTCTCCAGCTGTTCTCCTTTGAACAGCCATCTTCTTCATGTGAGAAAAGAAGGCTTGCCACAGAAAGCATGAGGGTTTTTTTTTCGGGCGACGGGAAATGCAAATACTTAGACCGTGAAGTCTCAGCTAAGCGGTATTTGCTGGTGACTTTTTCCTTCTACTGCGGCTTATTCTTAATTTGCAGATCCTCTGACAATCACCTTTCTGCTAGCGCCTGTTGCTACTGATTGCAGTGTTGGTCCCCCGAAGCCTTAGAGCTGTGCACCAGCCCCAGAGAGAGCACAGAGGAATCTGTGTTTGTGCACTGACTTCCTTCAATAAATCCTTTTTCCATTTTACTAGCAGCGGGTTCATTCTTCGTTGCGAGCTCGGTCCCGTTGATTTCTGCTCAGCTTTTGCTTGAATAAAAGCCAATAGCGGAGAGCTGCCTTTTCAGCAGCCTCTGCACGCTCGTGTCCTTTTCGTTCTCCTTTAACTGCAGGTAGCACCTCGGGGGCCGCTGAGTGCTTGAGGCGAGCGCCGGGGCGAGTGGCCGTGCCGGTGCGGGAGGATGCGCTGCCCGCTGGGCTCTCCGAGGCGCTGGGCTTCATCCTGGCGGGCAACCTAGGCTCTGCTAGCAGAGGAAGTGAGGCACCACGCCGCCTCATCACTTGATGAGCACCCCCCTACGCCCGTTGCTCTTTGGTACCCCCTGGAAACAAGCACCGCACAGACGTGGAAAAGGTTTCTGGCGGTGACATATCCCAGGTACAGGTTTTGTCAGGAAAAGTGAAATACACCGCAGCAATTTGTAATACAGTGGATTAATTTTGATTGCTCGGGTGGAAACAAAAAGAAGACTGTCTCTAAGCATAGACTGGGGGCCGACCTTATTTGCCAATACCAATATTTATGTGGAAAGCTTAAAATATGTTGTTTTTCCAAGAGCTGGAGCTATAAGAGGGGAGGAGGGGGAGGCCCGTGGATGAAATATTAGCAGCATATCGGTTAACCACTAAGTCCTTTTTTGTATTCATCTGGACGTTTCTGGTGAGAAGGGCGGAGGGTTGAAGGCTCGGGGATAGATGTTCCTTAATGCAAACGAACGTTCCCAAAGATACAGGCGGCTCTCAGCAAAGGACAAAATAAGGCAGAGACTGTACAGAGCCCACTGCTGAAAGACGGGAACAAAATTGCTCTGCGGCTTTCAGCATCGCTGAATTACACGTTCTTTAATCGGATCTAGCACACATCGCATTGAAAAAAAATAAAAAAAATAAAATAGCAACTGTTCTTTCAAGCGAACTAGTCTTAAAAACTAGCAGTCCCTGTCAAAGCAGCTCAATGCATCCGTTTGTTGGTGCCTCTGACCTGAACAGGGTTCTATTTCTTAACCCCTGTCCCTTCTGTCTCACACCTTCCTTCAACTTCGTGCTTGGAAACCAGAATGTCGATCCATATTTCATGCCCTAAAAGAAATCAATTCATCCGGGATGACAGGGAGCCCCCACGCACTCTTCAGGCCCCTCTATACAGTCGGAGCCTCGGGGTCTCTGCGGCAATCCTGCCCGTATATTTTCGGAACTGTCTCAATATTAATCAAGCTGCCAGCGGGGATCCAACAGGGAACACCGCGCTGCTCGCAGGGGAGCACTCTGCTTCTGCTTTGCTCGTTTGCAAAGGTGCGGCAGTGCTCGGTGCTTGGCTGTCGGAGCTGAGCGGGTGCGCTGTGGGAGATCGAATGAAATAGAAAGAAAAAAAATCAGCTGTAGTTCTTTAAATGTCTCCTACACTTAAAAATTACAATGAGTTCATTTGGGTGAAGCAAGTAAACGTGCAAAAGAAATAAATCACATAAGAACTCATTTCCCAGGAGGGGGAGGATGCTAAGATCAGTAATTTTCTGCTTTAACGTACTGTTGAGTTTCTTTTCCACGTATGAATTTTGTTGCTAAACCTCCTGCGTCTTTGATGCGATGCATTTCACACCGCGCGTATCTCTTATGATGTGCAAGAGATGGAGGGGGCGGGCGGAGGGACGGGCTCTGGGTCTTGTGGGGCACCTCCAGTGCTACAGAACGGGCTGCAGCCGGCAGCGGTGCCCCGCGAAGGCAGTGTGACAGCCGCCTCCCCCGGCCCCGTCTGGGCTGAGGGCAGGGAGAGACTGCGTCTTTTTTCTGTGAGAAGCGGGGTGCTCCCTTTACTTAAGAGTGTTGAGCAAGAGTTAGATCCGAGGTCTCTTCCTCCCGCTTAGTGCCAGGTTGCCGAGAGTCCCACGGCCAACGTTCAAATCCTTCCCCTTGATAAAGAGCTGTAACGGCAGCCACACAAACAGAGATAAAACTCCTGTCGGATTTGTTTTCATAGCACATATGTAAGTAGGCTTCATTATAATTTGAACTAGATCAAGATAAGAGGTTGATCTGCTTTTAAAGAGCATCTCTGCTGAGATTTCCTGTGGCGCTGACATTAAACCCACACACACAGCATTATCTCGTTCAATTTTTTTATTGAAAGAAACGTCAGATGGCTTAAGGAGTGTCGCTACGTATTGAAAGAAGCGTCGAAGTTGCACCAACTTCGACACTTCGAAGCTTCCCTCATCCGTCGGGACCGGGACTGGGGAAGTTTCCTGTGCACCAGTTGCATCTGTTTCCCCTGAAATCTTCCTTTTTATCTGTGCAAGTGTGTTATGGGGAACACCCCTAGCAGCTGAGAGATTGTCAAAGCGCCAAGCTACAAGAACTGTGAAAGGTCTGCTGTCACTGCGTTTGGGCTGGGTTGTGGGCAATAACTGGGAGAGTCTAAACCTCCAGGCTGGGAAATGCACCAGGCTCCGGCCCGGCGGAACGAGGAGCGGCCTTTCTCTGTCTCTGCACTGTCCCTGAGCACTGCCGGGAGTGAGCGGTACCCCTCTGCTCAATCAGCACCGGCATCGACTTGCCCGACGAACGAGAAACCCATTTGCTCCTGCGCTCTCAGTGATGTGTGAAGCTCCAGGTCGCAGGCTTTAGGTAAAGCCTCTCTAAACGAAGTCAATGAAACACTTCCCCTCTGTGCAGAAAAACTGTAAAACAGCCCTCCTGAACTAGAACGGAGTTTTGTTTTCTTCGGTGTACAGAAAGAGCCCTTAAGAAAGAAAGTTCGTTAAACGGGAACTGGATTTGGACCTTTTTGTAACTTGGCTGCCGAGGTACGAAGGACAAACTTTGCTTTTAAACATTGGAACGACGATGTTCGCATTCAAAAATAAAATAAAATAAATAAATAATAAATAAATAAATAAAAAACCTAACAGCTCTCCAAACCCAACTTGTATCAGTGTGCACTGAAATATATTGCCCCTTTTTTATTCTCTGTAATAAGTAATACTTCACGTGGTTCCTTCACACAAGCAGGATGTCTGGAGTATTCGGACTCAGCCGAGGTTATGAATCTGCTACTTGGGGTTGCCGCAAGTATATCCGCAAGGGATATTCGGGAGGTTCGGGAGGAGCCCCGAGGGGACCTTTTGAGCCTTCTCTCTGCCCTGGTGGGGAGGAGGGGTGGACACTGCCGGGACTGAACGATGGGCATGGGGATTCACGGGGATTCGCATTTCTCGATGGATTTTGCTTTAGCCTTGACCCGAGCTGGTCTAACGCGAAAAAAAAAAAAGGGGGGGGGGGGAGGGGGGGGTTGGAGGGAGAGGGAAAGAGATGAAAATAAATAAATAAATAAATAAAAGGACTCCCTGCGTGACTTTGCCTTGGCATAGGTGTGGCTGCTGCTGGAAACTCCGCACCACACGGGCACCTGTCTTCATTTCACTTCCTATTTCACGGACCCTATTCCCCCTGCAGCTGTTGGCATTTTCGGTCCCGTTCGACGAAATCATCTCTCTCCTTTTCCCAGAATAGCTCCCATGAAGCACCTTCACAGCCTCTCTTTCCCAATTTTCTGCATAACCGAAGAGTGTGTGTGCGTAGGGAAGAGAATGATAACCCCAGATTCGTTTAGTTCACTCTCAGGCAATGTTGATTTCTTCCAATTTCCCCATGAACACTACGTGTTTTAACTCTCTTGGGCGGAAGAGAACAGAATAGATTCAAAACTAAAATGTATATTTTCTATGTCCAGACATCCATAGCTAAATAAAGGTGCTAGAAATGGGGGGCGGGGGGGATTTGGGGATGAGAGCTCCTGGGCCGTTTGGAAAGGGAACCCCCTGCCGTGTTCGTGCTGTCACTTATTCACTTTATTTAAACGAATGAAGAACTGGAAGGGAACCGTGGCGGAGATCCCCGCAACGAGTGGTAATGCTGTCCCGGCTGGGAGCGGCAAGCGCTGAGCCGGAGCTGAGCGTCCTATGAGGGGAGATGGATCCCGTCCCGTCCCCGCGCTCACATTTCTTTCCCGAACTCGTTCTTTCCTTCCAGCAGCGAGACGCCTGCAGTCGGTGCGATTTATGCGGGATCCTAATTCTTCCGTTAGGGTCAATAAGTGCTGAGCTCAGGAAGGGCAGAGGAATGCGAGGGCGGAGGAGGCGGCAGCCGCGCTCCCCGCAGGGAGCCCCGGGGTGCTGAGCGGTAACACCCCCGCCGTGCTCTGCCCCCCACTCCCCGGCTCACCCCAGGGGACGGAGTGCCTCCAGGAGCCCAGAGCACGGCGGGGGCGCGCTCCTTCACACCACCTCTGGCCACGAAACGTCTCTCCATCACACCTCACACCCTTTCACAGAAGGTTTAGGAGATACTTCATCTCTGGAAACACAGCGGCACATCTGCGCGCAGCCCTTAATAACCGGGCTGCCTGCCGGAGGGGAGCGCTCCCTGAAGAAAGATGCTTTTCAAAGCTGTCTCTCCTCAGCGCAAAATTTAAAAAAAAAAAAAAAAAAAAAAAAAAAAAAAAAAAAAGAAAAGAAAAAAAAAAATTCTTTGCCGCCTTCTCCCCCAGGACCCGTCCAAACTCTTTTAAAATGGTTTTGGTTTGCTGAAGTCAGCTTTCTGCTCGCAAGCTTTTAAGGAGAACGAATGCCACGCTCGGAGCCAGTTCTCCCTTCGGCTTGCATCCCTTTTACCCTTTGAAGCCAGCTGGGGTGCGCAGAGGTAAACGAGAGCAGAATTTGGGTGCCGGAGGTAACCACGCTGAGAAGCGGCTCCGTGGTTTGTTTATTTGTATGTTTGTTTATTTGCTTGTTTGTGCCAAGAGTGGTTGTGTGAGGGCGGCTGTACCTCGCGTAGCTCCCTGTCTTCAGCCCTTGGTGCGACACCTTTGTGTGAACTACGACTCTGAGAGCGCAGACGGGGCGAGGAGGGAGCGGAGCCGTCCCCGGGGTGAAGACGCTGCGGGAGGGTTTTGCTCTCAGTCCAGCGCGGAAGACGCTGCAGTGGCTCCGAGTCAGGGGTTGCCCCCGCCGCTGCGAGCTCTGCCGTCGGTGCGCGGCCGCTCCGGGCCACCGGGAGGGAGCGAACGGCGCCGCCGTCGAGGCTGTTCTCGGGACTCGCGTGTCACCCGGGCGGGCATCCGCGCTCCTACGGTCTCACTGCATAAAGCCCCGCTGCTGTGCTGCTGCCGCTGGGAGCTGGGGTTTACGGTTTTACGGGCACATGAGATGCTCCTTGTCCTCAGCACCCCTAGGGTTTACTAGCAGCCTTTAAAGAGGGACGTTTATTGGGATAAAAGTGGATTGCAAGCTGCAAGAGCGTTGCATGTGTCTTTCATTTAAAAGACACCGAGAGCTCAGTTTTGTTTTTTTTTTTACTTTTTTTTTTTTACTTTTTTTTTCTTTCTTTTTCCCTCCCCCAAGGCATTTAGTGCTTTTAAGGCACAGTTATAAACAAGCTGCCGGAACGCCGGCACACGGAGATGCGGGCGGTGGGACCGAGGAGGGGGGATGGGGAAGGGGAGAGCATCTGCTTCTTCGGATCTGCAGCAGGCTTTGCTCCTAAAAGTGCAAGGCGGAAAATGCCGCTTCTTCAAGAAAATCCAGAGAGCAGGGAGGGGACCCAGGCACCGGGCCGGCTCCTCGCTGGGACCCCTTTGCACGAATCCGCTCCCCATCCATTTGTCCGCGAGAGCTCATTTACAGAGGGCCAAAGCAGACTCCAACCCCAAACATACGCGTCATCCCCGATTCCCCCCCGCCACCTCCGCGCTCACCCGGTTGCGGTGTCCGAGGCAGCGCCGGGAACGGGGCGGGCGGGGTGAGGGGTGCTGCAGCCTGCGGTACAGCTCTGCGGCTGTCGGGGAGGGCACGGTGCGCCCGTTTGGGTGCTGGTGGGGCAAGTGGGGTGATGAAGGCAGCTGTATACTGCGTCGACGAGGGGAAAGCTCGTTCAGTTATCCCCATTTATTTATTCTTTTATATATATATATATGGGTATATATATATATATATATATACATATATATATATATATATATATATGGAAAATATCTACCTAGAGATCAGCAGAAGGAGGAGTGGAGCTGCTTGCTGAGAAGTGTACCGGACCCGAAGTGGCCTTCTTATCACCTCTGGCTGGGTTCACAGGAAAGGTCTCAGTAGCCCTGGCTGACCATCACCGCACCTACATCTCTGTTGCTCATTAAGGCTGCTCATCTCCCCCCACCATGGGGGAAGGGTTCTCCTAACTCATTTCTAAAAGAGCCTCAGTGAGACAGATGCACTCGGGTCCACAGTCTTGCAGCACTGCTCTGTACAGATTGCAGACCTGATTTGTGTTACTCTTATGAGTAACTTCCTTTCTCTGGGAGCAGGGAGCAATGTGTGTCTTGCCTAACAGTTTTGTGCAATGTGGGTCTTGTCAAACAGTTCCCTAGCTCTGCCTAATCTGTGCCTTAAATCCTGCCTATGTGCCAGTGAACCAAGGAACGAGACACTTTGCTCATACTTTGGGTGAAATCTCTGCATATTCAGTATTCACAGGAATGCATGCATGCAAAATCGTGTCTTCTTTTTACTACTTTAGGTTCTGCTTCGCCATTCTCTGTTTAACCAGCTCACACTAACACACAGAAGTGGACTGCAAGTCTGCTGCATGGAAGTCAATTTCCCTTTCAGGACAGCTTCTCAGCAACTTTTGCTTTTCTATTTCTCTGCTTCCCATCCCCACTGCACGGACATTTTTTTCTCTCTTCAGCTTTAGGACCAAACTGACGAGCTATTAAGGGAAGAAAGAGCACCGGTTCTTCGCTGCCGCTTCAGAGAGCAGGACTACAGCTACTGAGCGTCAGTCGGATTGATTACAGGAGATCCTTTACTCGAGGGTATGTGCTCCTGCAGTCCCCGAGCTGCGCCTCTCGGGGAGTTGAGAAAGAGGGAGGGAAGCGAGAGATTCCTCTCATTTCGGGATCCCCAGAGGAATGAGATTGGGTCGTAGAAGGGAAATGTCCTTCTCACGTTCCTCCCTCTCTCCCTCCCTCCCGTCTCCCCTCACCCTCCCTGCACGCTCGTGTGTGTATGTGTGTGTGTGTGTCTGAAACACATCTGTCTGTCTAAAACGGGCCTGGAACTCCCTCCTGTGTTGGGATTAGGTCTTGGGGGACCCGGGGTGGAGTTACGGCACTCGCCGATTTTCATATTCATTAGAAATGGGAGGTTGCGTAAGGAGTCCCGCTGAGCTTCAAGATATAAAGCAACTTCAGGTTCCCCCTCTCAAGACAAGACAAATCAAAGGCTCGGAGGGAAAGCAGCTCCCTGAGCTCCGAACGCCTCTCCCTCCCTTCTTCCCTCCCATCCACTCCCCCTTTCCCTTCTCACAGTCCGGCCTCTGTCTAGGGAAGAGGCTCTACGGCAGCCTTAGATGATTATGGATTTTCTGAGCGAGAAGTTTGCCCTGAAGAGCCAGCCGAGCAAGAACAGTGACTTTTATATGGGAGCAGGAGGCACTTTGGAGCACGTTATGGAAACTTTGGACAATGAGTCCTTTTACAGCAAAACGTCAGGCAACAAATGCGTGCAGGCCTTCAACCCTCTGCAAAGGGCTGAGCATCATGTGAGGCTGGACAGGACTTCGCCCTGCCAGGACAACAACGGTAAGACAGCAGTCCAGCTGTGTTCTGCTTCCCTGCTGTGTCTCTGCTCCTGCCCTGGAGAGTGGGGGCAGCTCCACAACCTTTGGGTGCTGGCATACGAGGTGCAGCTTGCTAAATAATAATTATAACAACACTATCAGTAACGTCAGTTAGAATAATGGTGATAACAGAGACGCAAAAAAAAAAAACGAGAAAAGGCGACTTCTGGGTTGGAAGTGCTATTATCTGCTGCCCTCTCCGCTGGCACCGAGCAAAGCCACTGGGCTTGCTGGGCTTCACCCCCTCCGCTGGACGGGCAGCCCGGCCAGTGGAACTGACGGCACGGAGGGTGGAAGGACCCGGGCAACTCTGCCGGGGAAGGGCCGCGGCGGAGCAGCGGGGCCTGGCGGAGCGGAAGAGCTCGGCCGTAGCCCCGGCGGAGGTTGCAGGGAGCCCGCGGGCGCTGCCTCCAGTTCGCCCCGCGCCTCTCCGCTCCGCGCTTGACTAAGCTCGGGGTTTCCATTCCACCGCTTTAGGAGGAGCGGCCAGAGGCTGCGGGCTCGAAACCCGCCGGATCAAAGAGGCACCGCCGCGGGTTGGAAACGGAAGGTCACTTGGTCGTGTTCTGCTCTTTAAATAACTCTCAGAGATTATAGTATTTATCTTTATTATTATTCGTTATTATTTTTACTAAGCCACTGAATAACGTGCAGTCGACATGGTGTGTGATTCTTTGTACGGACTGAAAACGATTTAGGTCACTCACACGACGCTGTTAAATATTAGTTCTTTGGGTATTTATTTGTGCTTTCTTTATTATTATCATTATTTTTATATTATTTTTCCTAGCTGTTCGGCAGCTGTGTTTTATTTATAAACAACCCAGAATTTTTGCCCTGTATTTCCCCCAGGTAGAATTCACTTTTAGGGAAAAAAAATAAAATTAAATTAAAAGCCTGTTCTAAAGCAGTATCGGAAATGGTTAAAATCAGCTGCCTTAATGAGACTTACCATATCCCACATTTTTGGCTTCATATGGATATTGAGGTTTTATTGTTGTTGTTTATTTTTTTTTCTTTTTTTTTTTCTTTTTCTTTGAGATCATCCCTTTTGTACCAAACAGTCCGTAAGAAATAATGACAGAGTTCTGCAAGTGCAACTTAGAAAACCTGTGGAAAATTGATTTACACATTGAAAACTTTCTAAATTAGCTCGTTTAATGTGTGCCCTAAGGGCGTTGGGGGTATTTCCTATCTATGTACGTATTGATGGTAAGTATCTCAAAATTCTGTTTGGTTCAAATCACTCCTGACTGAAAGAAAACAAATTACTGAGAAGGCAAGAAAACTCCAAAGCAGGCTCCTTATTCTATGTGACGTGACAGCCGTCTAAATTCTAATTTCAACAATTTCAAACTTATTTTTTTTTTCTTTCTTCTTTGCCTGTTTCTGAGAGTAAAGAGAAGTCCTTTTGAATCCTGTAACACATTGCAAGTCTTTGTTTTCATGTGAGGTGTGCAAAAGCAGAAATATAGAAAATGCTTTGATTTCTTGTTAAGACGCTACACAGTTGTTTTTCTTGTCTCTACCACTCAGATTTTACCTAAAGACAAATAGCTCCAGCAATCCTTACACAAAGTATTTGCAACAGTCTCTTTTAACATGTTAACATTTTGCAGAAACTCTCTACATTTTCTAACCATAACAAACTTAATTGGAAACAATTCCACTTTACAAATCCAAGGGCATGTATGTGGAATCTATTGAGTTTGTAAAGAGAAGTTGATTTTCAGTTTCATTTACGTCTTTATTTGTCAGTTTGCAACTATTTCCTTTACACTAAAATTATTCTTTTTTCATATAAACAAATGGACTTTTGCCTATCTGCTTCCAAGTCTAAAGGAGCATTTGCCAATAGCTTTATATATATCTATAGGTAACATTGTTTTGCACTAAGATTTCTTATCTGTGCAACTCCAGTTGAAGCCAATTTCATGGATTATTACCCACTTTAGTGGAAGCATAAAAACACTCAAGTGCTGTCTTTACACTGAAATATTTTAGATGATATTTTAAAATACAATGTTCAGTTTAAATACTGTGATTTAATACTCTTATTCTACTTGTGTTTAACACTGCAGATTCCTTTCACACCATCTCACATAGAAATACACATACACAGAATCTGGTTCCCTATTAAACAGTATTATATGTACCCTTCCCTCTGAAGCTCCTAATTTATCAGTTATTTCCCTCCCCGCTTTGTGTACAGTGAACTATGGGATTACTAAAGTGGAAGGACAGCCTCTTCACACAGAGCTGAATAGGCCCTTGGACAACTGCAGCAACTTGAGGATGTCTCCGGTGAAGGGGATGCAGGAGAAGGGGGAACTGGATGAACTAGGTGATAAGTGTGACAGCAATGTCTCCAGCAGTAAGAAGAGGAGACACAGAACAACTTTCACCAGTTTGCAGCTGGAGGAACTGGAGAAAGTCTTCCAGAAAACTCATTACCCTGATGTCTATGTGAGGGAGCAGCTAGCTCTGAGGACAGAGCTCACTGAGGCCAGAGTCCAGGTAGGAACCAAATTTAAGCATTTCCTTGACAATTTATGCATTACAAGAACTGAGAAATGACTCTTTGGGATTGTACAAAAGCCCACAGAACTAACATAAATTGATCACTCTATTTTTTTCTTTCTAGATATAAGCTGTGTTATAACGCTAAAATATGCTGTTATTATTATATATATTTTAAATAGTTTCTGTTACTGCGTTAGCAACTTTCTTAAGGTATGATGGAGCAGTATTAGTATGAAAGCGCTTCTGATATCTGGTAGTTGTGCTTTAATGTCAGAATGCCAGGCTCCAAAGGCATTACGTGTTAATGTGTAAAGATCCCATTAAAGAAATATGCTTTAAGTAGTTCAGACTATTGAGGATACAGAACTTGAGCATAGAGGAATCTGCACGTGTTATATCATAAAAAGCACAAGTCTAAAGAGCACTCAAATTCCTTGCTTATATCCAAAGAGTAAGCGATGGAATTGCTCGTACTTATAAATGTCTGTGTGTGCGAGTTTTTATGTGAGTGTGCATGACATATATGTAATACAAGAACATGGTACGCTCATCTCTGTTGCATGCTTCAAATTAGGAAAGTTGAGAAGTACGTTTGCTTGTTTTAAACTTGCATATCCAATGGGTAATGTTATTCTGATTTTTGGAACAAAATGTATTTTGGCAACAGTGCAGTATCTGAATATTCTAACTGCATATGAAACTGATTCATTCAGTATGTGCACGTACACTAATCCAAATAATATTTGTGACTTTGGATGTATAATGCTGAGAAAAGAAGTGAAATGTCCAGGAAATACATCCCTTCCTCCACTAAGAGATCTTCCTTTAGAAAAGCGTGTGAATTGCATTTTGCAAGCTTACACAGTTCTTAGAGATCTTTCCTGTTCAGGTAATACTCAACATCTCAATTTAGGGAATAGCAGTACTGTAGATTCTTGCAGACTGGAATTGATTTTTTCAATTTAATGGCTTGAATATGATAACAACTTAACAACTTGTAATGAAACACATACTGTCACATACATATAGAGAAATAGACGTCAACACACATGCATACAACTGAAATTAAATCAGGATCACTTTCAGAAATGAACTCTGCTAATTAATTTTATAAAGAAGTGCTCTTTTCATGTGTGCTCAACCAGATGGCATCCTCACTGTTGTCATCTGAAAGCAGTCTAAAATCATCTGTCAGTTACACCAATACAATATCAGTGATGCCAATAGAACTCAGTTTGGTGGTTTTCAACTCTTTAGATTCCGCACAATCCCTCCCCTCTGAATCTGGGATGGTATTCCAAGTGTGACTTGTATTCATTAGGATTTAATTATGTCTTAAAATAAAATAAAATAAAATAAGAAAAGGTTGTTACAGTGTTAAATTGCTGTTCTTACAATTGCATAATTCTGGAATAATGAGAACTAGTCCAAAAATAAATTAACAGACGAAACAGGGAGGGGAGAATGGAGTAAAATTTGTCAATTTGTTTTTTCTCTCACGTTGTTCCTTAAGACTTAGAATCTTCATATGGTGAAAGTATTAGAAATAAGAGAGTAAATATGAAAACATATGTGTCTGCACCAGACTTTCACAGACTATCTGTTTCCTTTATAAACATTTTCCCCTTAAAAGATAAGTGATCTTCGCATTTCTTATATGCTAAATATGAAAGGAAATGGTGATCATTTTTATTCAGAGTAGCAACAGTATTCCATCACAAGATTAAGCAATTTACAAAGCCTTACATCATTAGAGGCAAGCATCTGGCAATTCGAGGATAACAAGCAGCAGATTTTTACATTGCTTTGTGGAGGCAAATGGTTACTTTATCTCTGCCAAGAGTCAGTTTCTAGTAAAGCGATGTAAACAGAAACATTTTGGGGGATTGTCAAAGGAATTTTTTATTTTTTTTCTTCTCCTTTAGCAACTATAAATTCAAGCAAATTGTTTGATTTAGTTTAGCAGAATGATCAGCTGGATACCTTGCCCACATTTCCCTTCACCGCCATTTCATCAAGATCCAGTTTAATATTTGTCCCGCATACATGCAGAGAGAGCCAACCTGAACTTAATTTATCTAAGTTGTTCTCTTTCCTGCTGCATGTCAGTGAAGTAATTGGCACCCATTTTAAGGAGATTGTCAAGGTCTTTTTTCAATGAAAGAGCCTCATTACTAAATTCCCTTAGTGTGTTCTTGGTGCCTCCTGTGGAGACAGGAGAATTCTTTTTTCCTTTACTTTTCTTTTTGCTGAGCCTCAGGCATAATAAATAATACAGATTTACCAGTAAAGCTCTTAAGAATATGCACTCAGCAGTTACATGCATGGGCCTTGCTTTGATTGCTGGCTGCATTTTATGATTGTACATACTAAATTTCCAACAAATCCTTGAGAATGAAAATGAGAAAAATTACGATCTGGTTGCATCAAAGGAAAGTTGAGTTCTCCAAAAATTGAAGTAAAAAAAAAGAAATTACAAAACATGTATTGCTACCATCAAGGAGCAGAAAACAGCCCTCAAAATGGGATTCCCAGTCACTGTTTACAGAAGTATTAATGTATGTACCTACTCAGATAGGTTCAACCATTCTCCTAAATAGGAGGAAGGCTAGCCAATGCCATTGTTTCTATTATAAAACCCCCACAACTTTCTGTTAATAGCATGACTCCTTAAAAAGAACAACAATTAATTTGCTGAGCAATAAAGACTTAGATAATTTTACTTTTATGAAGGAACAATTACTTTCCTTAGCAGTCTCTTTAATAAAACAAGATGAGTCTTACCCAACCCAAAGCAAACTGTCTTAAAGGAAAAAATCCGAATGTCAAATAACAGTGAAAACATATAAATAATAGATTTGAGACAACAAGTGACACTCAAAATATCATATAACTGTTCAAAGGTTATTTTAGTATAAATAAAGCAGCCTTAAGCTGATAAGTAGGCACTGTTTCACAAATAAATTATTTTGTAATCAAAGTGTTTTATTATTTTATTTTATTTTATTTTATTTTATTTTATTTTATTTTATTTTATTTTATTTTAGTCTTCTATTGTCAAAAACATAGAACTTCCTAACACAAGAAGGAAAATATCATAATATAAACTATGGTCTGATGATTTTTATTTTTTTTTGTTATCTTCCTTCACTGACAGCTATGAACGTTCCTTATAGAAACTATATGGATAGTCTTGGTGCGAACTTTTCCTTTCTTTTCATTAATGCAATTAATGAAGACTATATATACCACCAAGAGACAGCATGGGTAGACATATCAAGTGAGTGGTCACTTGAAGTTAAGATAAAGTCTCTTTATGGTGTGACTTGCTGCTACTTGGAAATGTTCTACTGACTGTCCAAAATAGCATTGCCTGACCAGCTGACCATTCCTCTATATTGGTTGTCTTTGTGGTTTTGTTTGCTTTTTTGTTTGTTTGAGACATAAGAAAGGAAGTGATATATACTTTGCAATTATCCAGAAGTAACAACATTTGTAACTGAGTATATGAGTATAACTTGACTGTTTTTTTTTGTAGGTTTGGTTCCAGAATAGAAGAGCAAAATGGAGGAAAAGAGAACGCTATGGGCAGATCCAGCAAGCTAAGAGCCATTTTGCTGCCACTTATGATATATCTGTTCTTCCAAGGACTGAGAGCTATCCTCAGGTATGTTGAAGACCAAATGGTACTTTGGTTTTTTGCTTGTTATAAGCATATATCTTCATGGAAGATGCATGAAGACTTTCAATTTATCTTTTTATTTTCTTTAGACAAGTTGCCAAGTGTGGCCATTGTGAACAACAGTTCCAACTTCTAGTATGAGTTGGAAAATAACTCCTAAAATACATGTACTTTTAAATGAATGATCTTAGGAGCTGCATTTTCACACAAGCTATGTACTAAAAATGATTGGCTGTATGATTGTAGAGCTAATTACATTCTGCACATAAAGTTATGTGGGGATCTGAATAACCTCCAGGTCCATACACACATTCTAGATAAATTATAGACTAGAACTTCAATTCTGAGTTTTTTATATTCTCAGGTATAACTGTCTTAAAAACTCTGCTTGTGTATGCTTTGGTAAGATGAAACATAAAGCATATGATCATTAGGCAACTTCTTTCTGATGCATTAAACATGCATAATTTCTTTATGGACCTCAAGAGGCAGTTCAATCCAATAAGGCTTCTGCTGGCATGAAACATTTTTATGGCCATCAATGGTCAGAACAGAATCCATACAGCTTCAAGATGGAGACAGGAAGACAATAAAGCTCTCTTGAGCAATAGTAGTTTATTTCATTTCTTCATCCTATTTCTTTTCTTGCCTTGCCTCACTCATGTCATTGTTTTCCTGCTTTTTTTGTTTCATAACATTGAATACTTTTGTACTGAAACCATTACTTGTCATGTCTTTTGCTTCTCACATTGTTTTAAAAAAGAAAAGGCTCCAAACAAAGTGTGCCTCTGGTAAAGTCCTTTTCTACTGGTATTTTGGTACTCTTCTTGTTCATCAGGTAACATAGTCTCTGCTAGACATAGGAATATATTCATATTCAAAAACATTATTGGCTACATCTACATAGGTTTGCTTTTGTTATGATCTGCCTTTGCTAAATCTGATTAGTTTAGGACTAGAGACCTCATGTTCCTGTCTCATCTATCTGACTTAACTGCTTTATCTTTCAGAAGGCTGATACTAAGTTCAGTGTTAGGGAGAGAGCTAGCTTGTGTTCCAGCAACTCAGAATATAGGCACCACCATTTCAAACTTTCTGATACCCATCACTCTGTGCATTAGCATATTATGAGGTAACAGTGTATTTGTCTAAATTACATCAGAAACCATTGCATGATACTTGGGATTGTTCAGCCTGGGGAAGATGAGGCTTGGAGTAGATCTTATCGATACTTTTAAGAATTGGAAGGGAGGATGCAAATAAGATGGAGCCAGGCTCTTTTCAGTGGTTCTCAGTGCCAGGACAAGAGGTCCTGGCAAAAATGAACACAGAAGGTTCCCTCTATAAATCAGGAAACATGCAGTGTGGGTGACAGAGCACTGCTGCCCAGAGATCTCCTCTTTGGAGATCTTCAGAAGCTGCCTGGATATTTTATTGGTGCCTGATATTGTATTGGTGCAAATGACAGATGATTTTAGACTGCTTTGTGTATTCTTCCTTGGGCACGGGTTGGACCAGGTGATCTCCACCCTTCCCACCTTGACCATTCTTGTGTTTTTTCGATTGATGCTGTGATTCTATGATATACTGTGTGTCAAAATAGGAGGACTCAATACTTGCCTGAGAACTACCTGAGTTTCAGGTAAGTGAGTCCAAAAAATAAAACAAACAAAAACAAAAATCCCAAACATTCAGTAACGTGAACCACACCTAGGCAGATGCACATGCATTAATTGATGTCAGTGTGTTCAAGTATTTTTTGAAGGACTTTCTAGATACTCTTCACAACAGGTAAACTGTGACACAAGGAGTAGTACTTAAGCTTTGGGCTTTCTACCAGTGACTCATTTTTCTAGACTTAATTGGTTCTACTTAGACTTATCTAGTACTTCTAGGGGGACATCATATATAAATTTTCACAACAGGCAGAAGTATTTTTTAGTATAACCTAATGGAATAACTAAGTCATTTGCAAGTACTTGAAACTGTTGTCCTAATAATATAAATAAACAAATAAATAAATATTTTAAAAAAGAAACACTTTTAAATTACAGGAAACTGTAATTTAATTTTTTGTTAATTACCATTAACAAAAATCTAAGCCCTATGAAAAGCTGATTTTGTATTTTCACATTGTAAAAAGATGAGAATAGGAAACAGATATGCAGGAAATTATCACATAATAGACAATGTAAGTTCACATTCTTGCTAGTCTGGTAGTGATTCTTCAGTTTCATATTCTTAAATCATCATGGTCAGTAAAACCATACATGAATCATGTATACAGAGTGTTCTCATTTCCAGTGAGAACACTTTCAAAAATGAAAATCCATGTTAAAAACACAATGAGCCCTAATAGTCTTACATTCAAATGTTTAGAACTAGGTATTCATTTATAAATGTCTCATTCACAGAAAATAGATGTTTGATATATGATTTGCCTTTAAACTCATTAATCTATTTTACAGTTCAGGGAGAAAGGGATATTTAAAATTGTGATCTGTATGTTTGATCTTAGTATTGTATCATAGAATCATAGAATGGCTTGGATTGGAAGGGACCTTAAAGATCATTCATCTCCAGTCCCCCTACCATGGTCAAAGTTGCACACCCACTAGATCAGGTTGCCCAGGGCCCCACCCAACCTGGCCTTGAATGTCTCTAGGGATGGGGCATCCACAGCTTCTCTGGGCAGCCTGTGCCACTGCCTCACCATCCTTTGAGTAAAGAATTTCTTCCAAACTTTCAATCTAAATTTGCCCTATCACTATCAGAATATGTAAGAAGTCATTCCCCTCCTGCTTATTATTCCCTCAGGTACTGGAAAGCTGCAATGAGGTCTCCCTGTGCCTTCTTTTCTCTAAGCTAACGGTGTGTATCTCCCTCAATTTTTCCTCCCTAAAGCGAGATATTCCAAGTGGTTTGGTCGTCTTCATGGCTATACTCTGGACCCACTTCAACAGCTCTGTCTTTCTCGTGCTGGTGACCCCAGCTCTGGACACAGTACTCCAGATGGAGCTTTACAAAAGCAGAGCAGAATCACAGAATTGTAGGGGTTGGAAGGGACCACTAGAGATCATCGAGTCCAACCCCCCTGCCAAAGCAGGTTCCCTACACCACATCACACAGGTAGGCGTCCAGGCAGGTCTTGAATATCTCCAGAGAAGGAGACTCCACCACCTCTACAGAGGAGGACAATAACGTTCCTCTCCCAGTTGGCCAGAGCAGCTAGCTGTTTGAGGCAGCTTAGGATACAGTTGGACTTTGGGGTTGCAAGAGCAGACTGTTGGCTCATGTTCAGCTTTTTGTCCATCAGGACTTTAAGGTCTTCTCCACCTAGTTGCTCTCAATGAGTTCTTTTTCAAGTCTGTACTCATATCTGGAATTGCCCTGTCTTAAGTGCAGCACCTTGCTCTTGGCCTTATTGAACCTCATTAGGTTTGTGTGGGCCCGCTTTTAAAGGCTGTCTTGGTCCCTCTGGATGGCAGTCCTTCCTTCTATTGCATCAGCTGCACCATGCACCTTAATCATCATATTAGACACTGATTTTCTAGGAAATTCAATTAATTTAGTACTTGGAAAAATCTCATATGTGTAAAAACTAATGCAAGAAGCTAAATCAATTTTTTGTTGTTGATACTTTGTTTTCCCTGTGCACAAGAACTCTTACAGTGACACTGACATCCATAAAGATTAGGCAGGTTTTGCTATACTTTCAGGTAACTATATTTTCCTGGAGACTGTGGAACACAAATCACTTTAGCTTGACTATGAAGCTCCCACTTACATGGGGGAAAGCAGCCTCTTTTGCTGTTGAAAAATACAGAGAGTTGTTGAAAATGGATAAAATAAACCTAGGATATTTATTGATGTGTGTCAGAAGAAACAGAAACAAATGTGAATGTCTGGTGTGTATTATATGAATTCGAAGTCTGAAGATTTTTGCTTTAAGTCCCATCATGGATATATTCCCAAGGACACACCACTTGTGTTCCATCAGAAACATTATCCTGTATTGTGGACAACAGTGTGTGTGGACATCCCTGCTTAATCTCTTCACTAATTATCTTATTCACATACAAATTAAGAACATGATGCTGCTATGCACTGTGTGACTATGTTAACCTGAAAAGCTTTCCAATGAGGAAAAAGACTTTTCAATTTATTTCAGAGATTAGTGTTTTTTTAACTTTGCTGATTCAAATGACCTTTTTCTAGTATGTGGAATTTAGCTGCTGTTTATTGTGCAAAGTGTGTGGCTTAGTTAGCTGTCAAGAAGTTAAATAATTCCTAACCTGTCCAAATTCTGCATACATATATAATCTCTAGGAGGCAACATCCTAATAAAGGGGGAATGAGTGCAGTATTTCTCCAGAAATTCATTGGCTTCTGTCATGGTTTAATAATTTTATAATTTTGCTATCAGTATTCCACATCATAACATCATTTAAGGCATGAATAATTTTACTGAATCTGCAACTTACAGAAGAAGACTACATCTCCCAGAGAACAACACGAGCAAAGAGATAGGTCACGGGACCTGGACTCTATATTAACTCTGTCGCAGGCTAGACTGACGTTCTTTTGAGTTCTGGCATTCAGGGGAGTGTGTGGGAGCCGTCACCGTTTTGCATAGATTCACAGTAGGCCTCTCGGTTTTGGGACTCATTCTCTCTCCTATTTTGCTTGATTTGTTAGCTCAATTTTCAATTATATTGTATCATATTGTGTTATCTTGTATTTTGATATAGTAATTTAGTAAATAAGTGTTTTGCACTAAGTGGGGCCCATGGCCCCTGTCACGGACGCAGGTGGATTTTTAGTTTAAATTGTGACAGCTTCATTAACAAGTGGTACTTGGTTCAGTGGTCCAGTCAGCTAAATACAGTGCCTAGTGTTATTTAAAATCTCTTGGGATGTCTTTGACACTATTGTGGTGCTGACAAACAAGGCTTATGAGAGGCACAGAGAAAGCAGTTGGTGGTGAGATAACTCTATCCATGCTTAGGAAACTTAATCATAAGGACTTTTATGACAGAGATGGTTCCTTTTAAAGTTGATAAAAATCTTGTCAGTGAAACTGTCTCTTCCTAAGGTAGATAGAAAATAAGTAAGATGATCTCTAAGAGTGTGTTTTTCTCTCTGTTGCCTAGCTCAGTTGCAGACAATAAATAGTTGAATTGAATTGTGTCATTGAAAAGCAGTCACATTTTCCACTCCATCTAGTCTATTCCCACACTGTGCATCTTTTCTTTTTGCTAGTTCTATGAGTCCAGTTCACTTCTCATTATTCTTCTAAGCCCTTCTGATTTTTTTTTAAATTTTTTATTATTTTTTTTCCTGTCACACTGTTGTACTTTTCTTCCTACTATAAAGTGCAGAATTTGCTTGTCATTTTTCCTTGAAAATGCAGGCAAGATTTGGACAGGACTTAGCTTATGGAAAATCCAGCGTGGTGCAGGGGGGAATCACAAGAGAAGGCAAAAGTATTTTTAAGATATGAGAACTGAAGAGATACAGGAAAGAGGGTATAGGAAGAGGGACAATATTGAAATCTCAAAAATAGAAGATGTTAAAGTTTATATTCCATCCATGAAACTGATAAATCACTTAAGAATGCCGAAGGGCATGGCGTCACATGATTTGTTTAGGCAATAGAAGAGCATAGAAGTGGTATCAATATACATATGTTATCTGCTAAGCCCTTGGATCACCATTACAGTTCTTCTCTAGCCTTAGTACATATGGTTAATTCTCATTAACAGTAATCAAAATTACATGCTCCAATTAAATTTTTCATATGGCAAGTATTAGACACCACATGTTTAATGACTTAAAAATTCTTTTAACTGTAGTAGACATACAAATGACAGTTAATCACAATAGTTCATTAAAGTTTTGGGTACACCAATTAAGTAGGAGTATATGTGGAAGACATATCTGAGCTAGCTTCAAAGAAGCTTTATCGTATACTTATGCTATCTAGCTATGACAGCATGGAACTCAGGCTGGGCCACCACCTGGGCAGTAAGTTGCTTGCTACAGATGTGCTGACTGTTGCATTGCTGTGGCTGATCTTCCAACAAGAGTAGCACTTCTCATCTTTATGGGTGGTGTCTATTCCACTCAGTGCAGTTTGCTCATTCATTTTTTACTTTATTCTTGATTCTAAAATATCACTGTTTGTGGTGAGACTTCTTGGAGTCTCAGTATTTTCTTACATTATTTCTATAAACATGCATTACTGTAACTCAGTGAATGGCTTCAGGGGGTTAATTACAAGACAAAATCTTATTTTTAATGATATTTTTCAGGCATGAGGTATTGTCTTTAACTATATTATAGATGTGAAATGTAATTAATTCTTACTTTATCTGGCCCTGAGACTGCAGGGGAAGAAGTTTTGGTTTATCTACAAAACTTGATGTGTTTTCAAATCCTGCACTATTTTGCATCTTGGCAAACTGACTAATCATGGAATAAAATGAATTTTATACAAAAATTTTATTAAGTTCACAGTATGTAAGATCTACATGTGAGCTGAATAGGCCCATCTTGTATTTTAGAGATGAAACACTAAGCTTCTGAGACAATTTGCATTTTATGTACATATTTGAAAATCAAGTGTTGCAGTTGTCATATGTGCCTATACCTAATAGAGTGTAGCTGATCTTCACAAACATACCAGAACCAATGTCTGCTATAGTATAGAAGGAATAACAGACTACAACAAGAAGTATTCTGTCTAAAGAAAAAGTACAATGAGAGTGGTGAAACCTTGGAACTAGTTGGCCATAGTAGTTGCTGAATTTGAATATCCAGAGGTATTCAAAACTTGATTCAATAGGGTGTGAGTGACCTGATCTAAATTCAAAGTTAGCTGCTGTCAGGTATTTGGAGAAATAGTTCTAGAAATCATTTTCTGCTTCGTTTATTCTATGAATCAATGATTCTGCAAACTTAGCAAGTATAGGCATTTCTACCCATACTTTTGATGTTCCTGAGAGGACCCCAGGAAAAAAATAATTTGGTGGTAAGTGAAAGGTGGCCAAATTATTTGTGCTGATGGACAAGGAACAGCCTACAGATTATAAACTGTAAACTAGTAATTTTGAGCAGTTTAACAGCACTTGTATTTTAATCTGTCTTATCTGCTTAAAGCAGCCACTTGTGCAAGCCCAGGTTTCACATTTTCTGGCAGTGCAAGGATTGTTGTTTCACATAGAGAAAGGAGTGAAATATTGCTTGCCATTCAGTCTTTCAACAATTGTATGATTTTACAGTTAGATTAGTCCTTAACTGCTCAGTTAGGGTCACTGTTGTCCCTCTTTCAATGTAAAGAAACATCGTAAAAATAAAAAGAATTTGTCTCACTACTCCAATAATAATATTAACAACTATAAATTATATTTATTATAATAGAATAACTTAATGTATATTGCATAATGTAATGTTTATATCTAAATATCTTAAGGGAGGTCTGCCTTTATTTTTTATTATTATTATTTGTGTGGAGCACTAAAATACGTATCTATTCCAACAGAAGATGCATGTGCTTGTTGTATGTGTGTGTCTCCAGTCTGGACAGGCAGCTGGCTCCAATAGCATGAGAAAAAAAAACCCAAACTTTAAAATGCAATACATTTGGTGATGGGAGAACCAAAGCTGTGTAAAAGATAGCAAACCTTGGAAAATTTGGAAAAATGAGTTTTAGCAGTTTCTCCAGGTCTGATGAAAGAAGACCGAAGCCCTAGGAATCTGGTACTTTTACTGAAAAAGAAAGCAAAAAGACCAAGAGGGATGACCTATTACCTCAGCTTATTTTCTTCTACAGTGTCAAGTAGAAGGTCATAGGCTTAGGAAGTAACATCATAATCATGTTAACAACCATAACTCTCCAGTTATATTCTTGTCACAGCTATGCAATTCCACATATTTTCCCCCTATTGGGAGGGTGTGTGTGCGTGCGCGTGTGTATAAAATATACAGTAGGTAAATATATTGAAGGGCTCTGGTAATTTCATGGTAACCACACAAGAGCAAAGCTCAAGCTATTTGTGATGTTAACAGAAACCAGAGATGTACTGCATGTATAGGCTCATTCACAGACTCTGAATTGCCTTTTATATAGTTCATGGATCACACAAGAGCTTAAGAGGAAAAATATTTTCTTTAAATTCATGTACATAATGTCCCTTTTCCTTCCAACATACCAGAAGAAGGCCTGATAATTTTGACTTATTGTAAAATATTACTGTATTTATTTTTAATACAGGAATATCTTATGCACCTAGATTTCCCTGTAAGTAATTTATGTTGTAAACCCTTGCTGAGAAATTAACATCTAATATCAAAAGGGAAATCATTCAACAAACTAAAATGAGTAGAAATTTGAAATGAATAAAGTTTACTTCTCAAAGACATAAGTGTCTCTTGAAGGAAGATGTAAAGATCTTCTAGCATCTTAAAGTAATTCTGAGGTTATGTTAACTAATTTGAATTCCTTCCTCTAATGAAGAAACCTAGGGTGACACTTTGAAAATTTTAGCAATGAATAGCTTCTTCATGTACTTCTTTAACAAAACATTGATATATTCTAGGATTAGTGGCTGAATACTTTTCTCATTTACACCTGTGCAATCACACTGAAGTTAAATTGAAAGAGATTTTTCTAGGATAAAAATATCAGAAAAATGAGTGGTGCTAAACAGAGTTTGCTGAAAACCAAACTAATAGAAAGAGTGATTTTTTGATACCTCCAGACCACATAGGTTATTGGGCACTTTCAAACTGAGCCACTGAATCTTTTGAAGTCTTCCCATCATGACCTTGTTAAAGGCAAATTCATATATGCTATATATATATATATATATATATATATATATATATTGGAAAACTATTCCCATAATCACATCTGTGTAGTCTGACCAACTGAAGCATTTAGTATGGGGTTTCTTAAAAAGAAATCTGTGTAGGTCAGATAAATAAGACTTTGTCCTACACACTGGAGATGAACTTCCTCAGAATTAGCTCCCATATTAGAAACTACATGGATGCATTGGTCTATCTCTAGGCAAATTTATCGTGTTGAGAATGTTTTGAGATTAACCATATTGCCTGGAAACACCATCAAAAAGAATGGTGTTATGTTTGCATCTGCATGAAATATTAGTTTTTTTTTTTCCTGGATTTTTTTAACAGTCTTGACTGTTTTCCAAACCAGTAGAGACATAGCAGCAAAACCAACTGGAATGAATCAGCATGGATATGGGAATGGGTAACTTGTTCTCCAGGAAGAAAGGGAAAGAATCATAATTTGTCACTGCTGCTGCAATTAATGCACATGTAGTCATGAAAAACAAACAAACAAACAAAAAACAATTAAAAGATTTTACTGTTCCTGTACAAAAGAAAAGCAAGACTTTTGTAGAGATAGAAGAGTTTCTGATTTTCTCAATTCATGATAGAATGTGTGCAGTTTGGACTTTCAAGAGAAGGGAAAGATATTCTCTGGATCTTATAGGCTGTCATCTGCTATCTTCTTTACTTCTCTTCTTTATATGCTCATCACGTGCCATGTGGATCCAAAATCATTCCTTCACATTTTGCAAGCAACAATAAGCAGTAAGTCTTGAATGACTTTTCAGTTGCCATACACTTAAAAACCATACTTACCAACTCTTTCATGGTCTTTTATTTCCTTATTGTCTGGATAAAAATTCTCGGATTCTGCAAAGGATCTGAATAACTTTCCAGGAAAAAGTATACTCATTAATTTCTGAATCCTGAGCCATAAGAGAGACACTGATGTCTTCAAGAATATTTTGTGTGATTGAGTACAACAAACATTCTTAATCAAGGCAATGCTTCAAATGGGTCTTGATATGTACCTTAACCCCCCTGATAAAACACTAGTTCTATTAGGACTACTTTTTTTTTTTTTTTTTTTTTTTTCTTTTCTTTTTTCCCCTAATTATAAGTTAAAACAGACTCAGGGGTAGGGTAATAAGTAAGCTGAAAATCATGTCAAACCGTGGAGGGTCTCTCATAAGCTGATGTTTAAGGGTAATTTAAAAACTGCTGAAAGTTGGTGGTAAGGATGAGAACTGTTTAGTCCAGCCTAGAGCAGAATGAGGTGAGGGGAGGCCTCATGGTGGCCAACAGCTCATGCATGACAGTGACAGGACCTGACACAGTGGCGTGAAACTGCATTAGGGAAGGGTGAGATTGGGTGTTAGGAAAAAGCCTTTCACTGGAGGGTAGTGGGCATGGAACTCAATCCCCAGGGCAGTGGTCACAGCCCCAAACTGGAACATTTGGACAATGCTCTGAGACATAGGGTTTGGTTTTTGGTGGTTCTGTGTGGAGCCAGGAGTTGAACTCGATGATCCTTGTGGATCCATCCAACTTGAGATATTCTGTGATTCTATGAAGAGCTCTGAAACTCTCACTGGAGTCTCTTTCCTCCTGTAGATCACAAGAAGTCCACAGGAAGGAGAAAAAATCCTTGATCAGCTCCCTCAGGCACCTTATTCACTTCATTACCTCTCAGCAGATCACCTAAGATATGCAGGAGAAGATGCCTGAGGTGTGCCCGAATTGTTGTGTGTATGTGTCTGTGTGGAAAGGTAATCTGCATTCATGTGAGGGGCTGTGTCAATGTACATATGCCTGTATGTGTAAACAGGGAGTCTGGGAAGATGAAGAATTTGGGAACCAAGAATTTGCTACTGTGTCTTTTCTTCACTCTTCTGCAGGAAAGCAAGCTAGAGAAGTTATCAATTTGTTTCTACTGCCAGAATTACAAGAGTCCAAATTGTTTTGTCAGCTTCTAAGGCCTCTGCAAATACAACTGTTCAAAATATTAATTATAAAATAAGGCAGTAATTATCTAATCCTTTCTTTCTGCACTATATCTCAACTAGATGAGTTCAGTGAACCATAATTTATTTTTTAACCTGTTCATGGTATGGGGGATATGTGCTGTTGTAAAGGAAAATGGGAAAAAGAGCTCTGAGAGTCAGAAAAATTTTTTTCCGTGTGTGTGTGTGACTCTCATTATTCTTTAATTCTACTGATCTCAAATCTGACAGTAAAAAAATCAGCTGCAAGGATAACCCACATTTATTAAAGTCCCGATTCCTTTGTCTATGTATTTGCAACACGAAAACAAAATTAAGTGTGAAGGGGGAATTCACTTTATAGTGCTAACCAAGGAGTAATTGCAATTACTCCAACATAAAGCAGAGAATAAATATTTGGGTTCAATCTCAGTACATTAGAGAAATGGCATTCTGAATAGGCAATGGGTTTTTAGAATGAAGAAAAATTCAGAAAAGTTAAAAAATAACAACAACAACAACCAACCCTAAGGTATACAGCTCTTGAGTAGGAGCTTCTGTATTATGAATGATACTTACAAATGCCTTGTATTGTGATATATTCTGGTGTACCACAGTTTGTATATTTTTAAAAAATCAACATTCAGGAAGGATATACAAGTAAAAGTGGAAAATAAATAAAAAACTATATAAGACAACAGTAAGCGGAAGAAAAAAATGATGAAGGAAGTCACAGTATGACAGAAAGCATATCCAGACAGTTGTGACAGAGAAATATAGACAGCAGAGAGTTTAAAAAGATAGGACAGCTGCTGAGTATGAAGTTTGTTTGATTGAAGCAAAGTGAATAGAGGATGGATGAAAGAATGCATGGTCTTATAATGATGTGCTGAACCTCAAAAATCTTTCTGTATGTTGATCTAGTAATAAATATGTGAAAAAATACCTATTTATAGTGTCTATTCATAGATTATATAAGAAGGCCTGAAGCTCAGAATGAAGTTTTAAGTGCCTGCCAAGTATAGAAAACATTACACATCAAAGCTTAAATATATGGTTATTCCAAATCTTCAGCAGACATCACTGGTAACCACAAAGTTTGTCTCCTAGTCTGTCATGCAATGTTTTCCAGCAATGTACAACACAGCTTGTTCGGGCTGCAAGCTGAAAAGGAAACACCCTCAAGTGTATTTCTTATTAAAAATAAGTAAGCACAAAAAGGCTTTTTGGTCTTAAAACCATCTTTGAAACAACTTCAGGAAAAAACTCTTGGATGTATTGGCAAATGTTAATATTTTATGGATTCATTTGTAGGTTTCTCAGGATTTAATCTGGTAAATACTTCAGAGGAGAACCTAGTTATGGATGTATTAAGTGAAATCAAGTAGTGAAGAAAACAAAAGATGAAATATCTATATTTAATCTTATTCATTTTATATGTTCCAGATTCAGAACAATCTGTGGGCGGGGAACACGGCTAGTGGTTCTGTGGTTACTTCCTGCATGATACCACGAGATACTTCCTCCTGTATGACACCCTATTCCCATTCACCTCGGACAGATTCTGGCTACACAGGCTTTTCAAACCACCAGAATCAGTTCAGCCACGTGCCCCTCAATAATTTTTTCACTGACTCTTTACTTTCTGGGGCAACCAATGGACATGCTTTTGAAACCAAGCCGGAATTTGAAAGGAGATCTTCCAGCATTGCAGTTCTACGGATGAAAGCCAAAGAGCATGCTGCCAATATTTCCTGGGCTATGTAATATAGCTGTACCCTTTCTTCATATCCTTTTTAAAAATAGTAATCTGAAAGCATTTTTGTTTTCCATATTTAAAGGACACAACAGTAAGCTGCCCTGTGTGGAATGCTAGAAATCACAATATACGTGACGTCTGCTTACAAAAATGCAATATCATATTTAACAATAAAAGTTAAGAATAAACCATATGGATTTACCATGCATCAAGTTCAATAATCCCTCTTTGTTTTGATTTTTATATAGAAACATGTTTTGTTGTACAATTTCATTAAATATGATTATAGAACCTGCAAAAAAGAATAAACCAAAAAAGAATAAAGCAAATATGTCTACACCATTGGTTTTTAGCAATTCTGTATACAAAATTAATATTTTTCAATTTAATACTTAATAATGGAAGAACTCTGTAAAGGAAAATACATTTCTTATATTAGAACCACGATGTAAATCTCCAAGCACACCATGCAGAGAAGGAAATATACGATCACTTGTGCTGCAGACGGAATTTGTAGATCTAATTTTCTCAGAACTGTGCTGCAGCTCTGAGCCAGCTTGCTGCTTTTTTAAATGCATGTAGAGCTAGCTCACTAGACTTGTAGCAATGCACAACTAACATAATGAGAATAGAAGGTAGTCCCTTCATTTTATGAACTCAAGTGTATTCCTATACAGATCATGAGATTTTTGATAAAGACATCACTTAAAGCAGAATCAGTGTTTAACAGAGTTTCAAAGAAATGCACAGATTGCATAAATCAACTAGGCTTTAAATGAAATATTTAAGGTTTCAGATAGAATAACTTGAAACTTACAAAACAGCAAAAACAAAATCCTACTTCCTCTCCAGTCTTACCATTTTTTGCTATGCTGTGGTCAAATTGAAAAGGAAAAAGTCCAACAAATCTTTCCAATTTCAGTTTGTGGCTGATCTCAAGATATTATAAGAGCACATTTCAGTTAGTTTTACAAACATTTTGTTGATATTTTGCTTTTTTTTTTTTTTTTTTTTTTTTTTTTTTTTTTTTTTCAGTGTGTAAGGCTGTTTTTCCCCCTTTAAAGTCCATAGGAAAAATGTTTTCAACTGCAGTGGCATCAGGATTTGGCTCTCAGCTCCCAGCCTATCACAAAGGAATTAAAATGTCAGCAGACTTTCTGACATTTCTGGTGGAAAAAAAAATAGAGGAGAAGAAAAATACTTTACATCTGGAGAACTGCTATCTACTTTGATTTACTTCTCCTCCCTTTCCCCTGTCACATTCCAGGCTCCTTCAGATGAGTGAAATGTCAGCCTCTTTGAGAGCAACAGTCAGTCTCTCAGGTTCATAAAGGCAAAGTAAATTAATTGAAATAAAGAAGGGCTCACACAGCTGTGATTAAACAGGATATACATCTCCAAGTTCCCCCTGCTTCTTCTTGCTTTTCTCTCTGGACATTAGTTAGAAAAGGAGCGTGGTGAGGGGAGAAAGGAAGATCAGGGAAGCACATTTTATCATAGCAACTGCAAAACTATCAGTACTCATAAAAACACACTCTCACAAACTCTCAGCTTGCCTCTGCTTCTACTCATGAGGCTAAACTTGAAAACAAAAATAGGAGAAGGGTCTGTTCTGTAATCTTTCAGTGGAACAATTAAACTTAAATTTGATTTAACCATTAGGATCAGTTGGAAGTGGGCATCTTACAGTAAATTCTTAGAAAAACTGTTGAAAGAGACATAAATATGCTTGAATTTGTGGTTTCTGGATTCTGTTCTTCTTCTGAAAATGAACTTCAACTTTGGCCTGAATAACTGTAAAAGAGTATTCAGTCTAAAACTTATCATTTCCTTTTTTATGGTCTGCTTAGACAGAAGTAAAATTTGCCTTATGGTGTAAATAAAAAAGAATTTTATTAGTACAGGTAAAGATACTAGTTTTATACAGACACTTGTGCCAAGTAGTGGAAATGCAAGTTTTTCCTTTCCTTTCCTTTTCTTTTCTTTCTTTTTTTTTTTTTTTTTTTCCTTCTTCCTCAGTTTTCTTGTAATCCTTTTTTTAAGGTACAATATACAGAACATGTCAAACTGATTTTCAGATAATCTTGATTAGGTTATCATTACTGGACCAAGAAGCAAAAGTTGGCAAAATTAGCCATTGTTTTTTTTGCTGCCTGTCTTTTAGTTTATTTATTTATTTTGAAAGCAGAATTTGTAATTATTTTCTTGTGATGTCCAGTAAGTTCATTTTTGCAGGGCATTTTATGTCAATAAAATTGAATAATTTCTAGGAATTTATTACAGTAACAGAATGCTTGGGGAAAATAAACATCATTTTTCAAAACACTGAAACATCTTTAGATGCTTGAAGCCTCCAAAATTAAAGGGGAAAATAAAAGACTATGTCATCTTCCTGCTGATTTTAATTAAATGAGAGGGATACAGTTCTAATTAAATTTTCTTCCTCAGTTTTAGCATTGGAAATTATTTGTTACATGTTGCTAGCATAACTTTATGCATTCAGCAAACAAGAATTAAACCCTTCATTAAACCTGAGGTGTGATAAGTTGCAGACCTGCATTAAGCTTGTCATGCTCTTGCATCAGCCTTGTCTCAAAGAATGAATAATATTCTGTCGGCTGCAGCATTTCATTTAGCTAATGAAAAAGTGTCTTCACGTTAGATGTCAAGTACTACAACAGGGTCACATTCTGCCACTTTTATTTAGTATTGCTTTACTCCATGTGTAGATGCATTGATGTGAGTGAGACTACTCACATAGACCAAATTGTGAATCACTTGTGAAGGTTTATTCACAATGGCCCTATTCATGCAAAGAGTTGCTCACCACAACATGAGTAATCGATTCATAATCGGCCCCAGCTTAAGGTACTATTCAGCTCTGGTAAGGATGGCAGAATCTGGCCCACACTGGCTTAGGGCCAGATTCAGACTTTTTAACCAAGATGAGTAGCTCCTTATTCCATAAGCAATGCAAATAAAGCCAAAGGGTCTATTTGTAAGGTTCTCTTTTTATTAAAAAAATCTTGAAAAGAGGCATTTCTGTGTATGCAAATAATTAGAATAAATTTCTATTCAAGGTAAATGATTTTAGTTTTCACTGGACTATACTACTACATCTGTTGGGACTTGTGTTTGAGTTTTTTGATTGTATCCATTTAACGATTACTCAGCGTGAGCAACTAATCTTTTCAGTGCTTCTTCAACATGTGGCAGATGCACTAAAAACAAAAGGAGGTGATTTACATAGCCTTCCTGCCAAGTTCTTTAATTAATGTTTGAGATATGTGGTCATCATGCAAGGCTGGGCAGTAAATTTCTAGGACTTCTTTGCAAAGAGTCCCTGTTCTGTTAAAAGAGAAAGTGAAATATTGTTGTAATTATTACTGTGAAGAATTTGTGATGACATAGTGCAGGGCTGTATTTTTTTCTCCCATGATTGATTCATTAACAATTTGAAAATGTTAAGCCTGTGTTTGAAGTCAAATTTTCGAACAGATGTAAATTCATCCACGAAAATTAAAAGTGCTTTCTATGATTTGTACAGACTCATGTGAATGATGGACAACACTGCATTTAGCAGCTAAGGACCATCCGCTTACCATAAAGGTGGTCAGAAGAGTTTGACACAACTGATGATTTCTACCTACAGTTTAATTGGCAGTGTTACACACCACAGAAATGTATCAATGAAGGCAACTTTTGTTGCTGAGAAAGAGTTGAAATGAACTATATTTCTTACTTCACTTCTTTAACGTCATAATATTTTACTCTGTCAAGTACTGAAAAATTCCAGTTCAATATGTTAAAAGCATTTCGTTTTGACTGTAAACTTTGTAGCAAAGCTGTGAAGTATGCGATTAACAAATGCCAACAAAATACAGTATTGTACATTTAATACTGAGATATTCTAAAATGATAGACATAAATACTTATGGTTGCAAAGGATGAAATATTTCAGTGTTTTCAAAATGACACAGATTAACTAATGTTTTCACAATAAATTTCCAGATATTTGCCTGTCTGATCAGAGATAAAACTGATCTTAGAGCACATAAACTGCTAAAATTCAGAATTATTCTGGGAGAAAAAGTTGTCTTTGGCAAAAGATGGTCTTGTGTTTTTTCTTTCTTTTTTTTTTTTTTTTCCCCTCCAGAACTTTCATAACTATGTAACAAGTGGTTCACCCATCGAATCTTCAGAATACATTCTTCTTATCCCTCTACAATGATCATTCAGGTTTACCTGGAATGTGAAGTATAGTGAGGAGTTACCCAAAGCTTACTGTCATAGCTACTTCTTTATCCCATTTATTTAACGTCAATTCTGAGCAGCCTAAAGAAGCTGAAGTATTTATCTGGTTAAACTTGGTTTACAGCTGCTTTGTATTGCCAGTGCAACACAAAACAGCTGTGGTACACTGGTGGATTATCACTTGAAATATTGGCAGCATAAGTAAACTTACTAAATATTCAGAATGTAATGCTGCAGTAGTTTGAGAGAAAATATTTTAGATTTAAATTGTGTAAAATAAGCTGCAGACTGGGCAAGTGCTGAATGTGAGGTGTGTGTATGAGGGAGGCAGTATACAGCGAGTATGGAGGTATGATAACTGGGAACAGAAGAATAATTTTCTGGGAGGGGAGGAGACTCAGGGTGTTCAAATGCAGTCCACTTTGGGTGTCACTGATTTTTCAAAATAGGAAAAAAAACCACAGTGAAGCTTTCAAAATCCATCATCTTCTATAGAAATAGGGTAGTTGTGAGTCATCACATGAAACAGACCAAAACTTCCACATAGCTCGTGTTGCTCACTTTCATAATGTTGATTATCCCCACAGTAATAAGCAGTAGAATAGACTAAGAAATCCATCAGTGCATAGGCAATTATATTGATCAAAACCAAGGAGAACAAATAAATACCATTAATACGACTTCACTTTAAGGGATCAGAACAGTATTTATACTTTCTGCATGGCTAAAAAGATGATGTGACATGAGTGCTTTTCCTTGCTCATTTTCTAACTTCAGTAACACTTCATATTCCAACAGCTGCCAACTGCTTCATCTCTCAGAAGCTGGGGAGAACAGTGATGATCTCTGTGTCCTTTAAGTAATAAAAATAATAGAAGCAGGCTTAATCCTGCCTGCCTCGTTCCCCTGTGAGAATATCCATATGTGAACAAAATGCATGTTTGTCCCACAGTCATTACAGCAGTGCAAAGTCTTCTACTATAATTCAGCAGTTACAAAGGATTTGACTCTCATCTCCCAAACTGCTTTGTGAATGAGCAATTTATTGATGTGAAGAAGGATTACAAAGAGGTCTAAATCCCTTTCTTGTTAAAAACACAGGAAAATCCAGTCTGACAATGATTAATAAACTACTTGTAGGTGAAGTGAGGTCCTGGTTAACACTTTCATGTTTTTGCCCATTTGAGAAAGAATTCAGTTAAAATGAAAGTTTTGTTAAGCAGTGTCCTTTAAAAACAACAAAAACAACAACAAAATCAACAAAACAACAAATCAAATCAACAACAACAAAAAAGACAAGTATCTGAATCAGTATGACTATATTTACTCAGATGTATTTAGTCAAATGAATTTTTTTTTAATCATTAAAAATGGAAAACAGATGAGATCTTGAACTGTGAAAAAGGCAAGATGAAACATGTTAATTGCATATGTCCTTCTGGACTACTAAAAATATATATTTTTCACTAATCTTTATAAAAATTAACATATAATGGAATATGGAAAAACTTCAGCTGTCACTTGAGCACATAAGATAAAATACAGAATCATTTTGGGAGCCTTTTAGAAGAAAAGTGGTTTGAAGTAGAGATCTGAATTAGTGAGTACTATTTAACAAATGCTTAGGTAATATATGCAATAAGAAAGGAGGAAAATTCATTCATTTTTTTGGGAGTTTATTGAATATATGGTGCCAGAAAATTCAGTGTTGACAAAGAGGGATGAAATTTCCTTTACTCAAAAATCTCCCTACAATCAAATCCTAACTGAAGTTAGAGGAAGTCTTATCAGAGACTTGACTTGGGACCAGAATATGATTCCTAATAAACAGTTAATAGATTTACAATACTAAATCAAATTGTTCTGGAACAACATCACTTGGTTTTCATGAATGATTTTTTTGTTAGGTAGTCTGTTCTGCTATTTTTAAAACACTGAACTTTAATAAATGACTGTTTTATATCTAATTGATTGCAGTAATAATCATGCAGGTTTTTCTGGTGAGTATAAGAGGGAAGAGTATGGACTGTATAGCTTTTGTTTCTCCCTCTTTAGAGAAGCCTGTTCTAAAGGGGATTGTTATTTTTATTTGAAAACAATTCCACAAATATGCTAAACTGGTAGCCCAGAGGCAGAATATTAACTCTTTATATAAAGTAATTCTTCTAATTCTCCTCAGGAATTTAAGCAAATAATGTAACTGAGATAAATAGAGAATCCTTTAAAAGTGCACATTTATCTACACTTCCTACTTATGCTGCTAAATGCTTAAAACAACACTAGGTCATAAATTTGCCTTTTCGTTCTCATTCTTTTGGCAGTGTTTCCTACACGCTGCACTTTTAAGAGTGCAGCTTGGTCTCCTCTCAAATAAATAAGAGCCATGGAAAGAAAAAACTGCAGCTACAAAGTAGTTCTAACCCATTAAATGCAGATGGCCCACAGGGGGTTTAATCATAAGAGAGAGAACACACATCATGCTGAAATATAGAGCTGTTTTCTATCACTTGTTACCATTTGAATGTCTATCCCAGGAAAGTGAATTCAATATATCTTCCTGGCCATCAGTTGCCCTCTGAGTACTCCCTCTCTCTCTGATGTAGCTAGATTTCCCTTTAGAACGTATAGAGATGAATGAGCTCTTACCACACGTAGAAGTGAAAGAAAACATTTCTTTCTGCACCAGAACAGATGAGATTCATCATTAAGAGAATGGATTTGACCTTGTCAAGTGGACCAAAGCAATTTATAAACAAACTCCTACAGGGGAGGCTACTTTTGGCCAAGTACTATATTAGCAGTGTTTTACTTATGCCCACTGCTACCTTACAATAACTTCACAAACATGCTGACTTCCTGAAATATAGGGTGCTGAGAGATACTGCAGATGTACCTAGAAACACTGGGATAGAACAGGGTTACTTTTCTCCCTAGAGGCTGTACAGAAATATATCCATCCACCTTGTTATCTTGTTCTTGCTTAAAGTTGCTGATCAGTTGTTGACTACTCAATTGAGTAATTTAAAAGAGTTTATTTATCAGAATATTATTGGGATAGGAAATACAAGCTCAGTGTGTTTTCTGCATTCAGGCTTAGAAAAGGGGAGTCAATGTCTTTCTACAAAATTCAAATGAGACCAAACTCTCATTTGTACTGTTTTTGTTTTTTTTTTTGTTTGTTTGTTTGTTTGCTTGTTTGTTTTTTCTTCACTAGGATTCATGAATTTCAGATAGAAATTTTAACTTTCCTTCTTCCAAATCTGAATCACATATTCTTTTTAAGTGGGAACAACATTTCACTGGCTACGAAAGTACAGTGGTCAGCATTATGTCCTGCCCAACAATAATAAGCAAGGCAAGGCAGAAAAGAAAGGACATGAAGTGGCTCAGAGGCAGCCCTTTTGTATAGGAAAAGAAGACTGTGCCAATCCAAGGGGGTGGCAGCAAGGTAAAGTGGAGGAAAGTCTCACTCAATGTATAAGCTACATATCACTGATAAGAAAGATTTAGCTATGGCTTCTTAGACATGCCTACAATAACCTTAGTAATGTCAGCAGAGCCAGATAATGTAATAATCTTCCCTAGCCTCCAAAAAAGGAATCAGGGAAAATTTATAGAAAGTGATTAACTAACATATTCACTTAGACCTACTCTACCTATGGGATTTATCTTCTGCATTAAAAAAAGTGCAGTTACTACTTACCTCAAAGTTTACAGTAATTTATACCCATGTTGCTTCATTAAATTTCTCAGATCTTTCATAAAGTATGGAGACTCCATCGTTTATGAGTAGTCTTATGCAAATAGCCAAGATTTTCATACATATTTTTGTGAGGGAGAAATACATTCTGTTCAAGGCTTAACTACTTCATCTTAGATGCTCTTTAATGTTCAAAAAGCACAAGGCAATGGTCTCAACCATGTTTCATTGCCCGGAGATAAAAATACTGACCTTCTTGAGGTCAGAACAACGAAAAGAATTTCCCAAGTCCTTAGGAGCCACTACACTGCATATATCCATAGTTGCATAGCAGATTTATGCCTTACTCATCAATGGGTCAAGTTCTCAAGGCATTCTGATATTAGTCTGAGAAAAAATCCCCCCTATCTACTGCTTACAGTTATTATTCTGTTATTTATTAATGCACTCTCCCTTTCAATGTGTGCTATGTGTTTCTGAGTCACATACAGACATGATGGACCCAGTTACAATATTAATTTCTTCAGTATTATTACCACACTTCAACTCTGATTTCCAAAAGTTTAAGGAAGAATGGAGTCAAGACCTTGGGCCTTGGATCCACTATACTTAGAATGAAAATATGTGAGATATATAAATACGAAAAAAAAACACAGCAAAGAAGTGATTATAACTGTGTAACATAATTACCTTGAATTTTTTTATTTATTTATTGTTTTTTTATAAGTATGCATCTGTTTAGTCTCTTTAAGAGGAATATCAGAGCTCACTGGAAAGTTTATTACCCTGGGAAGAAATGTATTAATTTTGGCAAAGAACAAAAATACGCTTTATTGTTTGCCCTAAATGAAACAAACCCAAATCTGTCTCTCCACTTTTACACCATGCAGCAAACATTAAAGATGGGTGATATTTAATGAAAGTTATTTTCTTAAAGAACTAATACATCCTGAAATCAACCCTCATGTATCTAATCTGCCTGAAAATTCATCAGTGCATTAGTAAAGAGAAGATATTTTCCTGTAGTCAGTTTGGTCCTGTCAATATCTGGAACAATCACATTTCTTCATTTTTACTCATTCAGTTGTAACCTATAATATATATATAATATATATATACCGTGTGCCCCAGTGGCGCAGAGGTAGGAATGCCACACTGCAACACTGGTAGGCCTGGGTTCGAATCCCCCCTGTGGCACGAAGTGGTAGAAGTGCCGCTCTGCTACACAGGGGGTCGAATCGCAGGGGTTGGACTCGATGATCTCTAAGGTCCCTTCCAACCCGCACAAGACTGTGGTATTGTGATACTGTGATAATCTAAGATAAAAAGTGCTATTTTCTATTTACTCTGCATTCCTGTATTTAACTGGAGACCTTCAAAAGTGTTCAGAGGCAAGAATTCTAAAAACTGCAATAGCTACATAAGACATTTTATTTATTTTAACTTCTCCACCTCCATTCCTCTTTGGCATCCAAAATGCATACATAAAGTGTTGCCGTTACTTACCAGTTTGAGCTTAGAGTACTTTGTTTTTATATAAAATATCTGAGTTAGATCTCCAGTTTGTCAAAGCAAAATAAAATTTTGTTTAAGTCTTCAAGATTTTACATGTTTTTGTCTTTCTTTAGTTAATTTGCAGGCTGGTTGCGACCCATTGCATTGAGACTATTTGTAAAGCTGTGCGGCAATTCATATACTTTCTTTTATGGAGCCCTGATAGGTTCTTAGAGTCCTCCCATGAAATGATTTGATTGATCCAAAACTGGTTCTTTTGAATTGTCTTCTCTATTTTGTAGGATGTTATGAAGTTCTACAAGAATGATCTTGTATCATTCATTTTCCCAAATGTTCAGGCTGGGAAACCTAAAAGCAAGAACTGCCCATAATTATATACACAATGCTTGGCACAAGTAACTTAGTAAAATAATTCTTGTATGTCACCAAACTTAACTTCTCAGTTTCTTAATTTTTAGTTTTCACTCCCAAAAATCTTTATTTACTGCTGTATGATTGTCTTCCATTTATTCAGCTTCTTGATACTCATGAACTAATTCTCTTAGTCATTATACAGCTTCTTTTTATTTCTTAACTGCATCTTTCTCTTCCTTAGTCCAGAATCTTCTTTTGCTTGGAGTCTTTATAAAGATTTTTATTTATGGGCCAATGTATTTTTCTGAATAAGTGTGTGCAATCTTTGTTTCTGCCGATGCTGTTTCATATGTGTTCCCAACTGAAAGGCTTCCTCCATTTAGTGTTTACTATGTGGGTGCAGTTTTTTTTTATCAACATCATACACTGACTGTAAATAGTAGTGAGAAAATCATGATAAATTTGAATTAAACAGAAGTTAAGTGTTTTTTTCACGAGAATTCTGGAGGAAAGAGAAGCAATTAACATTGCCTTGGATCTGACTTCACCTTCACGTGCTGCCCTTCTGCAAATTTCAAGGTCAGTGAAGGAACAGTACTTGATTTTTTTTCACTACAGTAGTATTTCACGAGGAGATACTTTAAATGTAGCTTTGTTTTTCTCAGAATGAGCAACAGTGTAAAAAAATCTTATATTGAATGTGGGGAGGCAATTAGTGGAAAAAGAAGAACATGCATGAACTACATGCTGTCAGGGGAGTTATTTGTTTTTTTTAAATACATTATTCATATTGAACAAATGAACTTTGCTTATGTCACAGAATACAAAGGATTTCCTGCTAGTTTAATAGCCATGATCTATCATCTCCCTTTTTGTCTTTTAGGAATTTTAAGTAAAGATCCTAGCTATCACATTTCTCTTGCCTTATCTTACCTGAAGATATATTTAGCTGTATTGTACTTCCACCTTTTAATGAGATATAGGTAAGGTTTTTCAAGGCAGAATTAGAAGTCTATTTATATTTGACTCACTTTTGTACCTTCTTCCCTGAGAATTCTCCCAATAAGTTTTCTTCTGCCCAGATAATAGGAGGTGAGAAGAAGTTTCTCAGCTCCTGGTCTAAGACTTAACTAATATCTAAGGCAAAGGAACCTTTCTTTAACACTGCAAAGCATAATTACAACAAGTGACAAAGCTATCATTCATCACAAGGTTATAAAAGGGAATTTTACCACATGAAGAATTTAGAGGTACAAATTTAATTTCTGTTCCCATGAGTATGAAATCTAGTGAACATTTCTGGAAGAGAATAGAAACTTTTACTGATAATAATCGGTGTATGTTTGGTGGCCCTGCCAGGCTGGGGGGTTGGAACTACATGATCCTTGAGGTCCCTTCCAACCCGGGTCAGTCTGAATCTACTTATTTATTGATAGAAGCCGCACTTACTCATGCCTTTTTTATTTTCTTTGCAAAAATGATTTTCTAAAATTCTGTCTTCAACAGATGGAAGCAGAAGGGCATTTCTCCTCAAAATACCTTAGTCTTGCTGCAAGGATAGCACTGAGATTAAAAATGATGACTGGAATTTTTTGGGAAGATGAAGGTGCTGAGCTTGGTTGCAGAAAATGTAGATCCCAATAATAATCCCACTTGTGTGATGGTTTTATATAGTAAGAAAATTAAAATCCACATTAAGATAGGTGAAAAGTGTTCAGTTTAAAAAAAAAAAAAAGCAGTTAAAGGGCACAGAATATGCAATTTCTGCAAAGTAGGATCTGTAATCCATTTTCTGAGTTTGATTAAAAATATATATTCTTTTTCAGATTTAGTAAAGTTTACAGATAAATTGTATAGGCAATTAAATATGCTAGGTGGAAAAAATGACTGTGCTTTCTGTGATGAAAGTACTGTAACTTTAATGGATTTTATGAACAGAAGCAAATATTAACAACCAATAACAACAATTTAATGTCTTCGCATCAGTTCTGAAACTTTATAGTAACAGCCACTGGTTTTATCCCCTTTCCTTGTGACAACTGTCCAAGTACCCTGGGGCTTTCAGGGGGGCTGCAGAGGGACTAGGTCACAGTTGTCCCATTCCAGACACAGCTGGTTCCAGATGGCTACAGGGCAGGCTAAGTCTAGCATCTGAGCTGGCTGTGAAACACTTTTATGTTGTTTCTTAATGCATTTCTCCATAATTGCAGTTATGGCTCTTTGATTTGATGGAGACATATGGGAAGACAGAGATGGAAAGTAAGGAAGGAGATGAAGAAACATATTTAAAAAAATGGTATGCACAGGTCTGAGCAGATCTATCTCTCAAAAATTTTGGGGATAGGTAGTTACAGTGTCTTCAAGACTTTATTTTTGGTGATGTGAAAGTTTTCTATACTCTATCCGTTAATAGGAGGGGAAATCCCTCTGAGGAGGTCATCTGTGATGTTCATTATCTCTGAAATGTGACTATTTTATAAATCAGGTTCAAACAATGTGTAGTACACAAATGTATGCAAACCTCTGAGGGCAAGTATGTGGAAAGGTTCCTCCCTCTTCCTATTTCCTTCTCCCTCCCCACAAGCAAGGCTTGCAGATGTTTTCTTCTGCTCTTTATTCTTTTGTTCCTGTTTGGCTATGACCCTTACTCCCAACTGATTTTTTCTTTTTTCTTTTTTTGTCATACTTTGTTTTTTCCTGAGCCTTTGATCCTGTGCTTTGACTCTTGAAGCAATGAACATGACACTTACTTTGCTAGATTCATTTTACAGTTGTTTATCTCTCAAAGTTCCCATGAGCAATCATTTACACATAATTTAACAATGTCTTTCAAAAACCCAGGTCTAAGGACAGGTGACAATATAAGCTTGTATATGTGGATTAGTACGTAGGATTACATTTGACTACCTGTCCAATCTTCCTTTGTTTTTGTTTTATTTTGTTTTGCTTTCAGTTTTCCATCTGTCAAAGGTTAAAAAAGATGCTAAGTTACAGAACCAAGCTTAGAAGACACCAAGCAAACTAGAGGCTAGGGATCCAGCATTAAGTCAGGACCAAACAGTACATTGTTCTCAAAAAGTTATATTGTCTTGCAAAAAAAAAAAAAAAAAAAAAAAAGTGAAAAGTTATAGCTCTGAAGCTTTTCCTTCCCCTAGTTTCTGTGCCAGTCATTTCATATCATATCATCATATCATATCATATATCATATCATATCATATCATATCATATCATATCATATCATATCATAATTTCATTTCATTTTTCACTGAGAAAATTTGGAGAAAGGAATACTACCTCAAGGAAAATATATGTGCCTACACAGAAAACAATGCAGTTGCTGCAAATGAGCATCAGGCACAGCATGTTGTGAAGATATCACACATATTCAATTTAGATTAACAGCTACAGGACTAGAAAGACTTTATTTCATGAAAGTCTGATTCAGATGCATATACAGAGTGGCATACATGCATAACAATGAAAGGACAGCTTGAGAGAAACAAGACTTTTCATACCCTTCCTTTCAACTGCTCCACTGATTTACCAGAATCTTAATGTTGGTGTCTCTCCTTTGAAGTAAGGTGACTCTCTAGTCAACACAAAGCTGATCAAGGAGGATGTTTCTCCTTTGCAACAACAGTGGAGGAAGTTATTTAAGGTTACTATTGTAAGCTGCACACAGACCATCAGACTAATTTATTCCATAGGCAGGCAGGCCTTAAGCTGTGCTCAGATGATCAGAAGCAGCAGCAATAACTTGGAAACAATTTTTTTTTCTTAAGTCTATTTGCTAATTGCTACTCAGGTAGAACAGAGGTAATCGAATGCAACTGTCGTAAACTTATTGGGTGAAATGAGCTATCTATGAGAAGAGAGATAAGTGAGAAAATGGCTTGGACCATAAATCACTGATCACCGATTTATTTTCCTACCTTTTCTTCTTAAATTTTTTTTTTTTTTTCAAAAAACAAAAATATAATTACAAACTATTACACAGGGTCAAAACAAGTAAGTGTGGATAGGTGATGAATATTAAAAAAAAAGGAGTTAGAAAAGACAGGATAATTGAGTTCATGATTCTTTCCAGTTTTAAAAAATATCTTCACTTAAGAAAAAATCCAAGCAAACAAAACCTGGAAGCTATACCAAAATGAAAACTAAAATGCTCTATTGGATCAAGTCTATATGAAGAAAAATTGCTTTGGCTGTCAGTAACCAAAACTGCTTAAGCTGATTTTGCCTGCGACTTGCAGCAAAGTTGCCTGGAATCAATGGAAATGCTCATGAGATCTCCTTTTTTTCAGAGTTCACACTGTTTGCATCCCAGTACTTGGTTGTGATAATTATGATGACAAGTGCCATCTCCAACTAGCGCTGCTAGGAAAGGCTTCTAGTGCTTCATATTCTAATGGTTATCTTGTAATTTTGAATTTGTGTCAACTAGAAAAATGCAACAGAAAGTAAAATCTTCTTGTAGCAGATCTGCTGCCAGAAAACATTAAATTATTAACAATATAAATATAAATTCCAGGCTGCTGGTAGATTGGCTAAAATGTGGTAATCCTAGGTAGGTTTTATCGAAAGTTTTTGTTAGGTAATCAACTCAAGACATACATATTCTTCATGAAGTTGAACAGTCTCCATGCTATAGGACAAAATACACATTTCTGTTACATTTTAAGATCTAGAGCAGCCAAAATCAGGATCAAGTTCTGAGAAACATAGAGAAACAGACATGTTTATAAGTATAGAAGAATAAAAGCAATTAATACTTCAAATTCATAAGTAAGCTTAAACAAAATGCTTGCATGTTTTGGTATAGGATTACTTCTTTTCTATAGAATTATTTTTTTTTAAAGTGCTTATATATATTAGTGCTAGATTATAAGTAGCTCCTGGATTTATGTTCTCTATTGCACCTCTAAAAATAATAATAAGAAATCTCAAATACAAAAATTTGGAATAGAATATATTTGGATTTTTCAGTAGTTAGTGGATACGTTATCACAAGATGTACACAAAAACAGGGACAGTTAAATCCTGACACAAGGAGAAGTTCCTAATCTTTTTTTTTCTGTCTTGCCTACACTGTCCTTGTTTCCACTGTTTCCCATTGGCCAAAAGTAAAAGACTTTGTGTTTCGCCTCTACCAAGGGCGCTTTGCTTTGTAGGCCACAAATTCCTGCAAACTTATAACTCAGGTAGCTTTATAGTAGACTTGTCTTATGGATGGGCTTTCCCTGGACACAGTGAAATATATACTCCATTTTTTCTCTTTGGGTGGAACATTTTCTTTTCTTTTCTTTTTCTTTCTTTTTTTTTTTTTTTTTTTTTTTTTTAAATCCCATTAATTTTGACTGAAGATCTTCAAAACATGGATTGTACAACACTGCAGAACTTTGATTATGTGCAAACCATTTGCTATGCTCCAATGAGACTATTTGAAAAGTTCTTCAGTATATGGTTATGAATTTGTTTCTCAGCAGTCAAAAAGCTAATGAATAGCATTAGAACTGCTAGAGTCTAGAAGTGGCACCTTGCTTTGAGGAACCACGAAGTCTCAAATTTCACACGTTTCTCTTTTCATAGGTTTCTCTTCATTCACTATGACTCTCAGTTTCTTTCTGCACAATCAGTTTTCTTCAAACTTTTCCACATTTCTGAGTGCCTCTCAGGCGTCTTAAGAGAATTAAGAATACTGGTCTAGGGCTTAATCTTTTACCTCAGTGCTAGACAGATTAGGTCAGAGTTATAAATTTGTTGTTTAGAATATATTTAGCAAGGACGTGGGTACCTGATAATGTTACAATGTGATGTGTCATTCACACTAGCAGCATGAAGAATCTCCTGCTGCATGCAGACTCTTCCTCTCATAACATTCCCTTATTTAGTCTGAAGTAAAATCAAAATAGAGTAAATGATACAACATAATTACAACTAGTTTAGGTGAACATGGCATAAATGTTAAATTTTCATTTTTAATAATTATTCTTATATACACATACAACTTTTTCTGCAGAGATGTCCTGTGTGTCACCAGGCATATCAATTGGTTTCCTACATGGAAGCAGGGGAGCTTATATGTAGAAATTCAAGCTCCTTAGATTGTGCTATAACAGTCATTGACTATTTGGGAGAGGCAAAACAATCTTTTAACGCTTGTTCATTTCTAATTTACACTTATCTGTTCTGAGTGTTTAAAAACAACTTTTGTATTCATCCATTTTAAATTCTGATCCATTATTTTTCTTTTTGGAAAGAGCTCTTGGGTCTCAGAGTAAGCAGTAAGCAAGTTTAAAGTTCAAAAATTACAGGTGATCTAACTTATAAATGGTGTGCTTATAAAATTGTCACCTTTGAGAGCAGAGGTAAAGCAAAACAGATCCATTATGGGTCCTAACTAGAAATCCCATGCCTAGAAAAAGATGTTGGAACTTGCACTTCCTTAACTTGTGTCTTATACACCCATTACACTTCCCACTAGTTATTTGATAGTAGATTGTCTATGTAGTGCTATATAATATTATATATCTTTATGTTTACTACTGATTTTTTAATTACATTATTGTTAGCAAATGTCTAAAATTAACATTGAAAATTTATATATTTTAATTATGTATTCTTAGAAAAAAATCAGGCTATTTAGCTACAGTTGTTTTTTGTTTGTTTGTTTTTCCTCAGCACTAATGTAAATTTATGTTATAAAGGGTAAAATTCCATCTTTTTCGTGGTGTGAGGCACTCGGGGTTAGACATAATGTTCATTTTGGGCTGCTACAAGGCTCATTTTTATATCCAATATCTTAAGGGTACAGAATTTTCCTCTGTCTTCTCCCAGTGTTTGTTTGTTAAAATTCAGTATCTCCTGTAAACACACATTTAAAACTTCACACAGCTGAAGGAGTGTTTTTGCAAACTGCCGTTTCAAATATAAATTAAACCTATATCTCTTAATCAGTATAGTGTAAGACGTACTAAAAGTAAAGCAAGCATAAATATCATGATGTCTGGACTTGGCTGGCCTAGTCAAGTAGCAGATATGAACACCTCTAACTTGAGTTGGTCAAACTCTAAGGAACCAGAGCAATGTCTGAAGTTGATATTTATGTTTTTATTATGAAACTAGTATTTAACCAGAGAAATACTTTTACATATGGATGAAAAACAGACTATTTGTTGGCAGAATAAAGTGAAGTTGTAGTTAAGAGAGAGAAGCTGGAGCCAAGGAAAATTTCTTACACCAAGGATGACACCGAAAAAGATTTGTAGTGAGTATCAACTGGTATTACTGCAGCGTATGAATCTCTGGTTCCATTACAGCATATGCAAACATGAGTCTTTCTGTTCTTTGTCATATTCTGAAACACTGGAAGGACAACTACATTCACATCAGGAATGTACTCCTGGTGACACACTATGATGCTCCAGGTTCATCTAAACCACTTCATGAAAGGCAAATTGCTGTGCTACTCTCAGGCTACATTCTGAATGCTTGCTGTATCTGAGCAGAGTGATGGATGAGCTGTGGGCAAGAAATGGTGTAAACACCTCTTAAAAAACCACAGCTGCACTTACATCAGTCCTAAAAGGCAAACCGAGGGGGAAAAAATCACTAAAAACTGGAGAAAGAAGAAAAATGGGGCCATTTATATTTACAAAGGAAGTACTTAATTTTAAAGTACATAGAGAATGCTATGCTAAAACACAAATTAGTTGGAGTGCACTTTCAGCTTTTGCAATACTTCTGAAAGCTTTCCATGTCTTTTTCTGGTTTTGACATTGCTCTTGTTGTGTATCCTTTTCTTTCTTAGATTTCCATGGAACTGTGAAACAGATATGGCAAGTGGAAACACTCGCCTTTCCTTGTAGTGGGGTAAGGAGTAGGGAGGGAGTAAAGTTCTAAAGCTTTTACAATTAAAGAGCTCCATCTTGCAAGTTGTAATGCACAAACAAAATGATGTAACAATCTATGATAGTATCAGAATGTCAAATATCACACTTGTTTATCTGACACCCATAAAATGTAATTGCTTCAAACACATTTGTAAGTGCAGCCATCACTAATTCACACATTCTCTTTCACTAGCTGGAAATATAAATGTTTTTAACAGAAGAGAAATAGCAACTGGAATAATTTGCTTAGAGATGTGATCAATTTGAATGTAGTCCTAAAATCTGGTGCGACTCAGCAAGAAGTTATGGGTTTAGAATAAGATAGTAGATGAGGTTCCATTCTCAGTCTTGTGACTGTTCTAATCAGTATAGGTTATGCCTGACCTTAAGATAGGCACATTTGATTATGAAATGAAAAAAGGTATTTCTAATGTATTATTCATTAATAATTTTATATGTGTGTCTAGAAACATAACTTTCAAAGCTATAAGAAATTCATCGATATTTTAAATTTATGCCTGTGATTGAGTTGATTCAATGAATAAAAACACATGTATTTTTATATTTTTTCTAATTGCTTGAAGTACCCAACCAGTCAAAAACCCACAAATCTCCAGGTAATTTTCCTCACTGAATTCTTAATGTTTTGGTCCTTTGGTGAAGATTAGAATGTATTAAAATACTGTAGAGCAGCTGTCTTTTTGCTTTCCAGGAACTCAGAAACTTAGAATAATATCAGAAAAAACATTCCTGTCTTTAAAACAAAAATTATAGCTACTCAATTAGTTCATTCTGTGGAAATTTTGTTAACTTAGTTTAGATTCACTGCCTTTTAACCCACTTGTTTTTGTAACAAGAATTTAGGCACACCCATCCACCCATGCTCAGATGTACATATGCTATGCAAAGATAGAAACTTTCATTCCATGTGTGCAAAAAATATCCATCCTGGTAGTAGTGGGAAGCAAATCAAAGGATGAAATGAGATCCCAGGAGCTCTCTCTAAATGCAATGCCAAGTTTACAATAAACAGAATAATTGCATTGTTTACAGGATTTATTTTGTTACTATCTTTGTGATTACTTAAATTGTAAATAAATGTGCTGCTTGCCACAAATTTATTTTGTTTTCCAGAAAGCAGGACAGATTTCCTTCCTTTCCCTGCAATTAGAATAATGGTCAATGTATGTTTGTTTTTAGGTTTCTATAGCCAATGTAAGCCAGACAGCCAGGCAGCTGTTGATCTTGCAGGATTATCATGAAACAAGCTCACTCAGCTTTAGATTGTAATTTGTCATTCAAATCAAAATCCTGACTGTGTTTTAAAACAATTGCATTTTAAAAATTGCAACTACAAAGTACATACAAGGTATGAAAAATGATGTACACTTCCATGGGAAGTGGTATTAGTTCATGGTGATCACATCTGAGTACTATCAAGATAAAACTATATCAGCCATGCAGCCACTGGATATAAAAGACCAAAATGTGCTGACAAGGGAACAAATTTCCTTATGAAACCTAGGGTTTCTTTGACGCAGCCAAATTATTTTTGTACCACTTCTTTTCTAAAAGCTGGAGGGCGGATTAGGGTCATGTAATAATTGAAGGAACCCTTCAGGGCTTAGGTAGCTTTTGAACATGAGCAACATGATTGTAATTTTTCTGACTATTATTCAAGTCTGAATTGAAATATATATTGATGTACCATTAATGTAAATAGACATGTTTTCTTATTAATGAACTGATAATGTTTGTTTTTTTGTTGGTGTTGTTTTGTCAGTTTTTCACTCAGTAGTTTCTCAGATGATATTTATCTTATAAATATTTATCATATTTATTCATACTACTTCTGCAGACCCTATGCAAGTACTATAAAATCATCTCAGTTCAGATCTGCACTGTGCCTGAGTATGGAATGAAACAGAGAGAGAAAAGGAAAGGAAGAAAGAAAAGAAGAAAGAAGGAAAAAAAGAAAAGAAGGAAATAAAAGGAAAAGAAGAAGGGGTAAAAGAAAGAAAGAAAGAAAGAAAGAAAGAAAGAAAGAAAGAAAGAAAGAAAGAAAGAAAGAAAGAAAGAAAGAAAGAAAGAAAGAAAGAAAAGAAAGAAAGAAAGAAAGAAAGAAAGAAAGAAAGAAAGAAAGAAAGAAAGAAAGAAAGAAAGAAAGAAAGAAAGAAAGAAAGAAAGAAAGAAAGAAAGAAAGAAAGAAAGAAAGAAAGAAAGAAAGAAAGAAAGAAAGAAAGAAAGAAAGAAAGAAAGAAAGAAAGAAAGAAAGAAAGAAAGAAAGAAAGAAAGAAAGAAAGAAAGAAAGAAAGAAAGAAAGAAAGAAAGAAAGAAAGAAAGAAAGAAAGAAAGAAAGAAAGAAAGAAAGAAAGAAAGAAAGAAAGAAAGAAAGAAAGAAAGAAAGAAAGAAAGAAAGAAAGAAAGAAAGAAAGAAAGAAAGAAAGAAAGAAAGAAAGAAAGAAAGAAAGAAAGAAAGAAAGAAAGAAAGAAAGAAAGAAAGAAAGAAAGAAAGAAAGAAAGAAAGAAAGAAAGAAAGAAAGAAAGAAAGAAAGAAAGAAAGAAAGAAAGAAAGAAAGAAAGAAAGAAAGAAAGAAAGAAAGAAAGAAAGAAAGAAAGAAAGAAAGAAAGAAAGAAAGAAAGAAAGAAAGAAAGAAAGAAAGAAAGAAAGAAAGAAAGAAAGAAAGAAAGAAAGAAAGAAAGAAAGAAAGAAAGAAAGAAAGAAAGAAAGAAAGAAAGAAAGAAAGAAAGAAAGAAAGAAAGAAAGAAAGAAAGAAAGAAAGAAAGAAAGAAAGAAAGAAAGAAAGAAAGAAAGAAAGAAAGAAAGAAAGAAAGAAAGAAAGAAAGAAAGAAAGAAAGAAAGAAAGAAAGAAAGAAAGAAAGAAAGAAAGAAAGAAAGAAAGAAAGAAAGAAAGAAAGAAAGAAAGAAAGAAAGAAAGGGGAAAAAAGGAAAGAAAGCTGCATGCTGCTAATCTCTTTCCTTCTGCTTTAATAGAATGATTTAAAAGAAATATTCCCACCTTCTATCAGAGCAACTACACTTTCAAATTCCTGATCCATTTAGTAATTGTTGTGGTCTGGACCAGCATAAGGGTGTTTGAAGCACTGAACAAGGACAAAAGCCTTGGCTGAAGCATATAAATAGATCTTAATACTGTCTTGTCCTGTTGCAGAGATTTTACTTAAAAATCAGGAATATTTTCATGTAATTAGTTTCCTATTGAAAAACTGAGATAAGTATTAGCAGAACCGGCAAACTACATCTGATTTCAGTAATAATAGAAAATAAACCTGAAGAAAAACTGAGAAGACTATTTTTTTTTCTTTTATTTATTTTAAAATAAACACTTAAATATGTTGGTTAGGAAACATTCTTAGGTTGAGCCAAAAATGTACATATTTCTGTATTTGCATTCCTTTATTCAAGAAAAATGTAAACTTTTGCTCAAATGTACTCTGACATAATTTTTATCTTTTTTTAACATAAATCTTTTATCATAAAGTGAAAATGGGTGAATAAAAAAGAAGAAGTACTTCAAAAAGGATAGCTGTTTTTTTAAAAAAAATTGAAATTAAGTGTTCATTATATCAAGCATTTTGTTTTCAATGATTAATCTCTCTGCGGTATAGAAAATTCTGCTTTTATTTCTACTGCTTCTATATATCCATCAATCCTCATAACTCAAACATTTATAAGTATCTGTCAACACTTTTCTCTGAAAAACCTTTACGAATAAACTATTGGATATTTTGTTATTTGCGAATGGGTAAATCCTTTAGTATTATATACAACATCATTAGCAGAGAAAGGGAGTCAGCAATAAAATGAATTGGAGATTAAACTCATTCACAAATGTTCTGTCCCCACCTAGTATAGTGTTAAACATGTGTAACTACTTCATTCAATAGTACAGCTAATGATTGAGTCCCAAAACCCTAGTTTAGTTTTATAAGGCTTTTTGCTAGAGAATGTAGTTGCTATTCTCCCATACCCAGATTCAGTTTTCAGGGATTACTCTAAGTGTGAATTCTCAGGTATTTCTTCCAGCTGACTCCTGTCAACCCCTAATCCCATATGCTGAGCTCTTTCCCTGCAGGGTAGGCACTTGATCCTAGGTCAAAGGTCCTTTAGCTCTTGACTAATGCACCTCATTAGAAGAGGAAAGCAGAATGTCTCTAACAATTTGAATGTCATGAGAAGTAATGGAACTATATATTTTTAATCATGTTAAACAGGTTTGTTTTGTTGTAGACACCAGAGAAAAACAAAAAGGGTGGAGGTAATTTCATTTATAACCAATGAAAGCAGTTTATTTGTGCATCCAAGAGTAAAGCATGAATGTGGACCTAAACAGAGAGGAAATAATAAAATACTAATATTATACTATTATACATCATTATTATTTTTTGTTATTATGGTAGAAAATGAACTATAAATTAATGGTTATTATTATGCAGTCATTTGAGCTAAAACAATCATATTAATTAAGACAATGGCAAGGTTCCTTAGTACTTTGTTTTAATGTCATGTGGTGGTTTTACCCCACACTGAAAAAGTAATCACCTTACAAAACATCAACTTTTGATTGAACACTTACACTAGAATTTAAGGACAATTGGATCCTTACGCTACTGTATTTTCTACAATAGGCATTTTATTTGTTCATTCTAAAAAAAATCTCTTTGCTTTATAAATTGAACATATTTACATTCTGAAAATGCAGTAATTTGAATGCTTTTTTCTTTTTTTCTTTAAACTGGCATCAGCAAGTCTAGCTATTTGTCATCTTTTATAAAGAAGCTTTACAAAGTAATTACATAAGTTAATGTTTGTCAGATCTGAACTGTAATAATTGAGTTGTTGAGTCTCATTTATTGCTGTTAATCATTTTACACACTGGCATCCAAGTAGCTTAAAGGAAAGACAAACTAAAGTTGTAGAACACGCATTTAAGCAAACAAACTGTTCATCTACTCACTGAATGGAGACGCAGCAAATGAAATCTCTGTGGTACTAAAGCCACTCTCCCACTGATCTCAAAGTGGGATGAAGTATCCCTAAAATCTGTTCCACCAGGCTTCTTCTTGACAAGCATTCTGGGACTGTATGTCAGATTTTCTGCAATACAGGCAAGCTCTAAACATGCTGCATTATCATTAGAGGGAACAAAAACACAGAGGTAGATGTGATGTCATGATCCAAGTTTTTATATAATTACCAGAATTACTATGATAATATTTAATGTCAGAAAAATTATATCATATTTTCTATATATCATATCTTCTAATGAAAATACAAAACATAAGTCACTTTTATTAGATTATCTGATATGTTTGGGAATGTTGGACACTTTAGGCACACAATTCCTTTTTTACCTTGAGACTAATAGTTATAACAGAAATACTTCTACTCTCATTCTGAATAAAACATGATTCGACACATAGAGATTTATTGGTGTTTTTAATATCAACTACTGTTGACTAAATATTGAAGATGTTCACAGTACACTGATTTTGCTACAATTATGTATAATGCATAACACATTATTTTAAATTTTGAGTTAAACTGACATAGAAACTGAGGTTTTATTCCAGTTGGAAATAGATGAATTATGCTTTGAGGTATCTTTGATTTTGTTCTGTTCATTAATGTGAGAGGTATTAATTACAGTTTTCTTTAAAAATGTGAAAGACATATAATCAGGTTTCCCTACACAGGTATTTCAGCCAGCACTCCAATCCATAAGGATGGCTTCTCAAGCCAAACACCAGCTGTTTAAGGTATGCAACACTTTTCCCTCTGTCTTTATTTTAGAGCATATAGCTATGACTTTCTGAGTTCACAACTTAGCTCATAAACAGTGTGTACACAATTCTCTGCTGAACATTTGGCTCAGACCACTTGCTTCTCTGAGTAAACTTCCACTTGTGTTTTTGTCTCAGAAACTATTATAAATGAAAAACAGTGAAACTGAAAAAAGAGACTCAAACATCCTGTATAAATAACACATTTCAATTTGGTCTGCAGTAGTGAGAACAGAATTACAGGACAACCTCATGTTTGTCTCAAAAGTACTTATTATTTCAAAATGTCATTTACTACTACTGTAAACTTTAGCCTTCTGGTTTGTAAAAGTTGTATTAAACCCATCCTGCTCATTGAAAAAAAAGCAGTTGCATTGGAGGTAGTTCTCACTACCAATATTCTTCTGTACATTTATTTTCCTGCTAGACATTACTGGCAGTTATAATTCTCTTTATAGCAGACTAAAACAGCTTTGCTGGTCCTCAGCCCTTTATTTAATGTCCTATCCATTCTATCCTTGTCTTTGGTTTTACAAACCAGTCTACACAAAACACTCAAAATTGCCAGAAGAGGATCTTCTCTCTGTTTTAATGCTGGCTTTTAGTTAAAGCTAGAGGTGCAACATACTATGACAATTCAGTTATGTGTAATTAACAGGTATATTTGCAAAGAACCAATGGAACTTCTTGCTTCATCTGGACTTAGTCACATTATGTCTTGTATGGTACCTGATGACAACAGCAGTTTTACTCATCATTTCACTAGAACTATGAAAGTGATATAACTATTCCAAAACAGGCACTTGAGAATTTGACAGGTAACCATGTAGGAAAAAGGTAAACTGCTTCAGAACTGAGCGTGTTTTTCTGTGTCTCTCATAACGCCAGGAGATTAACTGTATTTATGATACATGTTTCCTTCAACTTTTCATCAAGAAACACCAGACACTGTATAGCAATGATATTCTGATCTACTGACATTGCTTACAAAGGAAGAAGAAGGTATCTTCCTATGCAGGCTACAGATGCAAAAGCAAAGAGGACTTTGGCAGAAGTAGAATTGGAAACATATCTGGATTTATAGAATACTTTCCTTCAAAGGTGCTGAAAGGCACATATCTCTACTCTATTTCCATGTTTGTAGTGAGAAAAGGCTTCCATAGACAGTTGTTTAGAAGCTATATCAACATTAATGTGAATGCCATGTATTTCATATTGCTACTGCTCTGCATCTGCAGGCTGTTCTTTCTTATGAACAATATGTATGCTTTTGATTTAGGAACCAATAACATTTTAAGTCCTAACATTAAAAGGAAAAGAAAAAAAAAAGCAAGAAGTGGGGAAATGATTGAATTACATAGAACATATTTTTCTTTTAAAATGCAGTAAAAGATTCAACAGTTCAAATTGCTCAGGGGTGATCACATTTCTTTCAAAAGGTGCTCTATATCTTGGGGGCAGTGTGTGTATCAAATCCTGCTGATAGTTCAGCAGATGCTTTTTTATTGAAAGTCACAGAAAAGAGTTGCAATAAAACTTGCATTAACAGCCAGAGCTCAAACTGAGGCTGCCTCTTGATTTATGCACTCTCCTTTGGTTTTGATCTTTTAATGAATGTGACTTGTCACATTATATATTCTCCTGGGATTTTCTCCCTTACCAGTCTTGTTACTATACTCTCATTGCTGATCTGATCATGCAGTTTCTTATGACCCAGGAAAAAGAAAATCAAACACCAGCAGTCAACTGTGCATTATTTTGTCCTGTTTTCTTTTCTTTTTTTTTATTTAAATTTTTTATATTTCATTTATTTATTTATTTATTTAGTAGCTAAGTCTCCAATGCAAAATACAGTCAGTCAGATGAGTGACAAGGTTTAACATGCTTTTTCAGGGTGCATCTAATTGTTCATTACTTCACCTCTATCTAAGCTGGTCACAGCAAAGAAAATTAACCCATAGTGTCTCTATTGTTCGTAACAGTCAAACTTGATGTTTATCTAGATTTTAAAGAATAAAATTATTCAGGTCCAGAGACAGCAACAGATAGAGAGTTCTTCAAGTGCTGTACACAGCTCTTGTTAAATTTGAGACAGTATAAGATTTTACCTTGTACTTGACTCAGGAAAATAACTTGAGAGGAAGCATCATTTTTCAAATGTTATTAATAGATAAAAAGTAATCCAATGATTAATGCTTCCAGACTACAACTACTGTGTGTATCTAGGCTAGACATATATATCTCGGTGTTTTGTTTTTTTAAGTCTGACTAATTGTCTTTGTCTTTAATGAGTCTCTTTTAAAAGTCTGTTTTATGTTTCTTGAATACTTAATCATTGCTTTGCTTCATCTATAAATTGATAGAGTTTAAACATGTACATATGTACCAAAGTGACATTACTCAAGGAAATGCTGGGCAGAAATCTAATTATTTGCCATCATTCAGATCAAATATTTTCTCCTCAGTAATAAAAACTATCCTTTCTTGCTGTACATAAGGAAGGAAAGGGCTGTGGAAATGGAAATTATTTCAGTATACGTAAAATACACCTAAAAGAGGACCACTGGAGAAAATATCCCTACTCAGGATCTCATCCTGGCTCGGATTATACCAAGAAGATTAGTAAGCCTACTCATGCCCATAAACGTTACACACATGTTAAAGCGTAGGAAAATGGTGCCTCCTGGATGGAAGCTCTTACAGTGTAATGAAACACCTTTGTGTATGATGTTATGTCAGTAGAACAGCATGTAGCTTCAGTACATACAAAAGCAATTATGAAAGTAATATTGGAGTCTGACTTAACTTTTCAGTTAGTTTCAAAGTTTCAAGCTCTCTAATAGCTTTAACCAAAGTCAGAATGATAACACTTTCCCTCTTCTCAGCATCTCACAATATAACTTTCTAGTCCTTTCATGGACCCCAAGCCCTTCAGATATGTCATTGGTATTTATCTTAGAAACAATTCCACTAGCCAAAATTTTGAAGTTTGCCTTGGATTTAATTAATTATTTCAAAAGAAACTGCAGATATTTTAGATCATTTTAAAATACTAGTGATTTGGTTTCTGATTGTTTGTTGATTTTTGGATCGATTGCGTCTTGAAACTATGGTAAGTCGCATGTCCAGATTTCAGTGAAACTCAAAAATGCAGTTTCAGATGATGTAGCTACAAAGGGTGTGTGACAGCACTAGCTTATCTGTATTGGCCACTGATAACCTGCACCATCTGTCTTGCCTCTGACATGTTAGCTGGAAAAGGAGAGATGGGGCAGTCTCTAAAAACAGGAGTCATTATGAGAAGAAACAGCAGCCCAGCAGAAATCACATATTTCTTGAAAAGTTCAAGAGATCGTGTTTCGTTGTTGTCTTTCTTTTTCTCCTTTTTCTTCTTTTACCTACTTTAATGTCCAGTATCACAGCAAGCATGGCATTTTGTTAGTGATTTAGAGAATGACTCAAATCATTCTACCCATAATCAGTACACTATTAGGTTTCTTGGAACTCACTTAGCCAGCCAAATATCAGCACTGACACAGTTGCACTGCTTCAACACTTTCTACCTATCTCATGCTTCCTCGCTCTCTCTCTCTCTCTCTTTTTTTTTTTTTTTTTTTTACTTCTAAACAGCCTTGAAAATGTCAAATAATAGTATGATTTTGTTCTGTATATTATTATTGTATTATACTGCATACACACTATACTTTCACATACATTCAGTCAGTTAAGAAGGATTACTTTGTGTATGCATTCAGAAGAGGTACTAATTTTTGTGTGCTTTGTGATCTATATTTTGTATAGGTCTTCGTGCACGGGAACCCTCCCTTCCTAGGGAAATGTTAGCTTCTCTGACACAAAGTTGTATGAAAATGTAACCTCTAATGCAATGAGAGCTGGGAAATCAGTCCAAAGTCATTGTTTTATTGGAAATATTCATATGAGCAGTTCATGTCATGCTTGTGAACTTTGCAGAATGTTTCTGGCTACTGACTAGATGAAGTGGGTATTTGAAACAGCAGAGTAACTGCCTCAGCATTTCAGAGCTTAGTATAAAAACCCAGAGGGTGCAGGAGGCGCGAGGGAAAGTACATGAAAAAGGAGAAATGCTAGTAGAAAACTGAATATGATATACACATCCACTACTGACAGCTCATACATATCATTAGGTGTTTTAAAGTGGTTCTCTATTTCAGTTAGACAACAAAATCAATCTGTGTGTAAAAGGAGTGCAGCCTTCCCTTTCATGGGTAAAACTCCTTTACGAATAATATCTTTTACCTCTTCCCTTATATAATTTTAGTTTTTTCCTTTCTTCCTCAAGTGATTCTGATCTGAAATATTATTGCTGGGAGCCTGTGGCACTCATACTGAGTTAAATACAATTCCAACTGTGCCATTTTGACTTAGCTTCTTTGGCTCCTCCTGAGAACAGAGTTTGAAGCTTGGGGGTAGTGGTTTCTGCTTCTTCAGATGTATTCAGTTTTGTTTCTTATCCCTCTAGTTTGAAAACTAACACTGGCACAGTAGATGGAAGTGTTCTGGAAACCAACTCTAATCTTCTGAAAGCCATAACAATAGCCTTACAATATCACTTGCTGTAGCAAATACAAGACACCGCTACTATGGCACATCAACAATGATGTTAATTTCTTTATCAGAATCATGGGAATTTGTAAGCTACATAGTACTGATCCTAGAAAAGGTCCCTGTTCTAGCATCTCCCAAAAGTCCTTAAATATCCAGAGGGTCCTCAAAAGCTAAATGTAAGAAATTCAAGAAGAGAAGAAAATGGTCCTTCAACTTCCAGTGTACAATTTTCCTGCCTTCACAAAGACCTCAATAAGGTCATGATAATGCTGCAAGCACTGTGTAACAGCTTTTACTGCCCCATTCTGTTGCATCTTTTTTCTTAATATGAACTCTGTTTTCTTGAGGAGTATCTACCCTTGAACATTAACCTTCTGTGATCATACAGCACCCACCCATAAAATATGTGTCTAAAATTAAACTACAGATGATGTTCAGAACGGTTAGCCTTAGACTAAGGTGCAAAATCCCCCTGGAATCCCTCAATGTGAAAAGGAAATGTCTCCTTTAATGCAGTATTCCTCAGTCTGTGCTCTGGAAACAAGTAGCGGTCTGGAAGACATCTGATGGTAGTTCATGAAAATGCTGAAAACATTTAACCTTCCCATGCAGAAAACACCTCAAAACTATATACAGAAATTCCTCCACATGAACACAGGCAAACAATCAATCTGAGGGTATTTAAAAGTAATAAACAAACACTGAAAGGGAATTTGGTCATAAATGAAAATAATTATGACAACATTTCATAACAGAGTACTTAGTGCTTTTTAATTTTATTTTTTTTTAAGATTTGTTAGACCATCAATTAGAAACAATAAAGGAACTAAAGCTTAATTTTGAGTCTTTCTCTTCCATGTGAATTCACAAAGGTATGAAGGTATGAATGAGATAAAATTACCTTGCATAAAACTTAGTTGAAATGGCAAAATAGGAAAACTAATATTTATGAGGTTGTACATTCAGGGCATTAAACTCGATGTTCAGATGTTCATTACTTGATGGCTTTGGATAGCTATGATTACATCACATATTTCAAAAAAATAATTTGAAGAAAGTGTTGTGGGTTTTTTTTGTTTTTTTTTTTGTTTTGTTGTTGTTTGGAGTCTATTTTTTTTTTTCCCCAATAAATCTGATTATATTAGTTTTCAGTGCAAAGGATTAATATCAGAAACATATGTCAAAAAGACCTATGCCACATCATATAAAATATTCTGAATTGCAGACTGTAAAAATTTAATAAGAGAACTTTGTCATTTGTTATTTTTTCAGAAAATTTTGCTAATTACAGCAGCTATATAGTTATTGATATCAAGTGAATCTCAGCCCCATGTGGAAGGCACTATAAGGATTTCTGTCTAGCAGATGGGCTTCTCATGCTTTTAATTCCATTTAGAAGTTTCAGCTTTGTTGTGTATGAAACAAAGATCAAGAAAGTCTTAAGAAGGTCTTTCTGTCCAGTCCAGATCTATAGTGTGCTACACCAGGAAGTGAAACTGATACTGCGTGCAGTAAAGGAGTTATATCTTTCAATCTGTCCCTTTGAGTGTTCAGTATAATATTTTCTAATTTTAGAGTGTTTTTTGCTTTTTTTTTTTTTCCTCCTATTATCACTCTAGATCCACTTATGATAAATAATAACAATCTATTTTGTGATCATAAATTATATCCTAGTTAAGAGTTTTGTTTCCAAAAACACTGTGGCTGGCTTCTGATTCCATTCTCTAAGTTACTCTTCAAGACATTTGTTTCTCTTAATTTAAACTGTGAAGTATATTTCACATATATATGAATATATTTCCCACCATAAGCACTCTGAATATTCACTGTTCCTTTTTTTTTTTTTTTTTTTTTGCATTATAGTTATAAGGAGCTGTCTGACCAGAACATTAAGTTGAAAGCAAATATTAACAATTTGGCTTATAAATCAAATGCTTAGATGCCTGATCATCAAGATCAGTCAAATTTTGGAGTGCACTGTGACTGTCTACTAAACACCAAGTCCAGAAAAGGCATTCCAGGGTAAATAAGGAATAAGTGAGGGCAGCTGCTTCACATCTGGAGCTTGCCCCAGTATAGTATCTGGCTATGGTTGAGGACTGCAGCAGGATGAAGGAACTGTAAACGCTTTTCCACTGCATGCATATAACTGCAGAAAAATAGACTCAAAATGTAGATATTTGAATTCTTGTTATATTCTTGAGGTGTTTAAATTTATTATTTCCAATGACATTTCTAATCATGAAGTTTCTCACATTCCTGTATGCATCCAAAACTTGATACTGTTGGGGGTGATAAAAAGGTAACTTCATAGTGTATCCCACTCTGAAATGGGATTACAGAAAAGATTATGAAAAGCAAAAAGTTGAAACCAGAGAAATATATTTCAAAGGACTGACCTGAACTCAGTGATTTCTTTATGTAATTTTCTTATATGATTAATTATAGTTACAAGCTGAACAATAATTTGAATGAACTTGTGTTCAAGTTGTGACAGAAAAGTCAAATATAGCTTCATGTGGCATTTATTAATAATTTTCAAAATTTTAAAATTTTGAAAAAACATCATATGCATATGATTGGATAAATTTTAGGCTACATATAATTGAAGTTCCATAATATTTTGTTTATATGAACATTTGTAAAACAATTTGGAGGACTTGAACAAATATTTTTTGGAATCTACCAGATCTGGGAGGAGAATGAAAATATCATCTGGCAGATTAGCTTTTGAGACTGTTCTAAGAAGAGTTTCAGTATTTCTGTGTTCTCTATAAAAACAAAATGAAGGAGGTAAGTTTTCCTTTTGTTCAGTTAAAATATTTTGTTTGAATGTGTACTCTGTGTTTCATCACAATGTGAAGATTACTAAAAAATAAATATTCACCTTTCTGAAGTAGCAGAAAAGGAAATTCAGACAAAACTTTTTTTTTTATTATTTTGATCTACATTTGCTGCAGAACTAACACAATTCTGTGAAGAATTATATTTCCAAAGGTGCAACTTTATGTAAGAAGGCTTTGTTTTAAAAATAAACACCGAACTTATGTGTGTCCTGTATGAAATAGTCTTTTTCCTCAAAGATATTACAATTTATAGTTGCAGAATAATCTTCATCTTGACCACAAGTTGCCACCTAATGAAGAATTTGCTTCTAAACACACAGAATATAACTACTACAAAAGTGGACTATTGTGGAAAAAGGGTTAATTTTCATTTAAATTAGAGATATCATAGATGTACTGTATGATACAGTTCAGTGCTGCATAGAAATACATGAGTTAGTTCTCAGTGAGAAACAGGTAAATGAATAAACAATCCTTTGAAAAATTCCTGACTGTTTCTATAACAAAGTCCAAACATTTCACTTATCATGCTATTTTAGTACCTCCTTCCAAATGAAGATTAATAACAACAAGATGCATTTGTTCCTAAATCTGAAGATTTTCTTTTAATAAGCTTACCATGAGTTATAATCTCAGTGCAACCATTTTCCTCATCTCTTGTGAAAATATCCCTCTTTATCAGCTTCTAGTTGTAAAGCGGAGCAATATCTCTCTTGTAGACCATGTGCATTTTTCAAAAACACGTCAACAAACACTCCTTGAGGAGAACATTGCTTACTTTGGATAAATGTGCCTTATGAAGGATAAGACTGTTCTTTGTGAATGCTTATGAAGGACAAGAGTGAGTGTGCTGCTTATGAAATATTTCGTTATGCAGTACATGGTCCCCATTATATAAATAATTCCCTCTCATTTACTTCTCTGTGGGAATATCGAACAAATAATTAAAGGGGAAAAAAATAAAAGAGTAGGAAAAAATGAGTATAAACAACTTGAAAGATGATTCATAAGTTGAGTTACACAAGTTACATTTCCTACTGAGACATCAAAGCACATTTGGAAATATGAAATACATGTTCCTTTCCAAGATTTGTATTTTGGCTCTCTTTAGGATGCTGATAATCATACACTGCAAATTCATGGAAAATATCCCTAAAAGATTTTTTACTGTTTATTTTCACAGAGCAAGACACCACTTACAATCTTTCTATCTTTTTTTAAAGTTAGCTCTTTGCTCTTTCTTATGGCAGTTTAATGAGAGTCTTTACTGAGTTCATAGTCAGAATACATATATGTTTACCACAGTTAAGTAGGGCTTTTCTGTTTGATGCCTTCAGCAAGCTTGCCAGACATAAGGAAAAACACAACAAGACAAAAACTTGTGAACAAACTATAAACCTCATGAATGACAAAGCACTAATAAAAATGATACAGTTTTGGTTATTTCTCTTTCAGAATTATTATATGTCAAAATCATTGGTTTGTAATTAGATTACATTTTCTTCAGGACCTGATTCAGTGTATTGTATTTTTCAGTAAGAAAATCTTGCTACAGTATTTCTAGTAGCAGCTAGATTCATAAAAAAGGAGGGTGACAAGTTCATGTTAGGGGCTTAAGTCAAAATTTCTGCTACTAGTGTAGAAGTTTTGTTATCCCTGAAGATCTCAGTTGGATGTGTATCTGTGGCTGGATGTTTACAGAATTTCACTACACTTTCTAAGACAAAGGCAATGATGTACATATCAGTACACCAGAAGTCATGACATGTATATTCTACCAACTGTGTGTCTGGTTGGGGCTAATCTAGCAGCCTTATCAAATAAAAAAATACTGGCTTATAGGAATTTTTCTCTTATCTACAGGGCTACTGGCTATTTTGAGATTTCACTCATACTTACTGGCTTCCACATAAAATTACAAGTGACATTTCTGAGAAACTTGTTATAAGCCATGGCTTCTCTTAAGAAAACTTTGCTGGCCACACTGTGCAATTCTTAGTTGCTGAGAATCAGAGTTGGCAACGGTGTTATTTTAAAGACTGAAGAATTTCTTTTACCAGGAATTCAGACATATATCATCACGACTGATTTTAAGCGTACACACACACACACACACACAACATTCAATCCTCTCATAGCTGAAAATAATAAATTTAAAAATAGCTGTGCAAATCTCAATATGCTTTCAGTTTCACCATGTTTTGGGATATATTTGATTTTTAATTTTTTTATTTTTATTTTTATTTTTATTTTTTTTTCCCCACTGATAATGTTTAAAAGGTGGTTTCTTAAAATGAGCAGCCTGAATAAGGCAATTTGAAATCAAACCACAAGTAATAGATTGTTTTGTCCAAATGAAGTATGTGTTTTACCTGCTTGATCTTCTCTTTTTTTACATATCATCAGCAGGATACTTATAGAGATGCCACACACTATACACAGTTGGGTAGATTGCTGTGGAGAGAATATAAGCTCAGTGCTGCATAAAACCCTTCTTAGTATTTGCTGACTGCAGTACTACAGCCATAAAACAATGGCAGCAACAAGGAAATTAGGAGCTGATTAGCAACACAAAGTTATTAAAGCCTGCTATGGGATCTTGATATATTCACTTATTGTATTTCATAAAAGACATCAGATCTTTTTTTGTCAGATTTTCTCATTTTTATCTTTTAGATTTTCCACTAATTACGGTTTATTTTGGTTATACTGAATTCTATTATTAAAACAAGATATATTATAAAAACATTGTGGTTTTCTAAAACTGTTTTCTTAACTTTGAATTGCTTTTCTTACTTAGCTCAAGTAAAATCTTTAATGGAACACTGTAGATGTGTACAGTACAGAAAAATTCATGTGCTTGCCTGGAGAGGTTACTTTTTGTTTGACAGACTTGAACTTCAGAAGCCAAACACTCATTTTTCCTGAGTGCTTTGTATCAGTCTTGTACTCACATTCAAAAGACAAGGATACACCAGAAATGCTTGATAATAAATACAGTTCTGATCTCTAGATATATTCCAGTTGCCAATCTCCTTCTCCTCTTGTGTGATAGACAATTTCCTAGTTTCTTCACAAAATGATGAATGTGATGAACTTGAGTTTCCCTCCTAGACTCAGTTGTCCTAGTGTTTCATACTTTGGATGAAAGAATTTCCATTTTTTTCCTTCTTTTAATTTCAGATTTGGTGTTTGTCTTTCATGAATGAAAAACAGGAGATCCATGAAGAGCAATTAACAGGCTTCTGAAATACTTTACAACAGTGATCAAATAAATATACATGATTAATGTATATCTGTATCTCTCTCAAGAAACTGGTCTTTATATACTGAATTTATCCTGAATTTGCAAGCACTACAAAGAGGAAGAAATAGATAAGACAAGAAATGGAAACGTGCTAAAGATATTTAGCAGACATTAACAGAAGACCCAATTTCTCACATCTTAATGTTGAATGATAAATGAATTCTTCAGTTTTTATTATGGACAGTGATCTTTCCAAGTAGTTAATGAAATTACTTAATTAAAGAAATTAATTACCTTATGAAAGTTATGCTGTACCTATACCTGTAAAAGACATATGTATTAAGCTTGAGTTAACTACTAGTAACAGGAAAGCTGTAACTTGAGAGACTAAGCCTTACCGAGCATCCAGTAGTGATTAGACGGTCAGATTTGATTTAAAAAAAACACCACCACCACCATCACGAAGGCCTTGTAATCTCTTTTCTATTGATTTTTCTCACATTATCTATTGTTAATGAAATGTCATTCGCTATCAGTAATATAACAGTACAGAAAAATTACACTTTATCAAATATATCCATGTTTCCTTTCTTTTCCCTTCCTTTTCCCCCTCCCCTTCTCCCTACCTCTCCTTTTTTTTTTTTTTTCTTTTCTTTCTTTTTCTCAATGTGTAATGGCTGCCAAAATCATCAAAGAAAATGAATGTGCCAAATACAGTGGATCAGCAGAAGTTTTAGATGGAAAGAAGCCAAAATGTATTTTCAAGAAAAACAGTGGAGCTGCAGGTTTGGGATGAAATCATAAAGATCAGTCCTTCTGGCAGCCTAGAAGTCAATGTTATTTAAATTCCTCCTGCTCTTAATGTCAATTCTTGACTAAATTCCCCGTCAGATAAAGGGACCATGACTTCAAAACACAGTAAACTATTTATTTTACCTGATAACATGCCTCATTTGACTCCCCTATCCCCACCCACACCAGGAGGAATAGCACATAACTTTATGGAGAGACAAGCTGAATTATTCTGGCAGCCCTTCTAAAAGACATAAAGTTTGATCAGAAAATGCATGTAGGGAAATGATTTGGTTATGCCTTCTGATTGCGGAACTACTGTATTTCATTTTATTTTATTTGTTTTCTATTGCCTCTGGGAAAGTATTTTCCACCCATGAAAAACTAATTTCTAATTTCTGGTGTTCTTCATGCACATAATTGTGTTTTCCCACAGCATTTAAAGAATGACAGTTACTTTGCAACTTACTGTACATTTTACCTTACATTCTTCCGCTCCTCAAAGAATCAGCTTGGGACATTTGTGGCTTGTCGCATTCCTGACGGTAAGTACATCATGCACAAAGGGTAGAACATGCAGTCTGAGCATCCCAAATAGGATGAAAAGTGAACTAGAGAAGAAGAGGTACAGAGTTAGATTACACACCTGGAGTGTGGCTACCAATGGCTCCAAGAAGGAACAGACATGGAAGGAGAAGAGGAAGTGTTACACTTTACATCAAGAAAAGAATAGAATGTGAAGAATCATCCCTGATGAGTGGCCTTAAGCAAGTCAGCTCATAGTTCCTCCATTTTAATCACTCTTTTATTTGGCTTCTATTGCCCTGCTGACATTGTAGTCCCATTGGTATGCTTCCTATTTGTCCACCCAGGGCAGAATCAATCCAGGATAGGGAAGGCAAATGACTTGTATCATCTTAGTTTTTCAAAGCAATCATTTGGTTGCACACACGGAGTCCACTGTGGATCCACGAGTGCTGAGGCTAACATTCTGATAGACAGTGCTTTTTAGTAAAAATCTAGAACAAGGATTTTGAATCTTAATGAGGCAAGGGTGAGAGTTCCATACCAAAATTAGGATTAAATACCACTCATGTTGAATCGTTAAATCTAAAGAAATAACTACTTACTAAAGCTAAAGTCCTAGGCAATAGCTGACCTTATTACTTTTTGATAAAGATGTATCTGAACTCAGTCTCAAAGACAGAACTCAGAAAAGACTTCACAGAATGTCTGAGTTCATAGACATAAAATACTTAAACACTTTTGGAAACGGACAGAAATTTCAGTTTCTGGAAAGCTAGACTGGAATATTTTGATGTGTCAAAGGAATGTAAGTTACTAAAAGCATTTGCTAATGAGTGAATATGCCATTCCTTGAGTGTTAGGTGCATATTTTTTTAAGGAATTTTCACAAGAAAGTGAGGTAGGGGTTCAGACAACAACAGGGTTAACATTGGATTTCCAATCACACAACTTCAAATACCACTTAAGTATAATTTAAACCAAGAAATAAAGGGTGAATAGCTTTAAAAGCATAATTAGTTCATGTCTCCCCTTAAAATAGCTTAGAATAATGCAGTGAAAGTTTGTTTGTGTATAATCTGGAAATTATATTAGTCATATGACTAATTTCTTTTCTCAGTTTTCAAAGGCAAATCACCTATGTAAGTATATGGGAAAATTTCAAGACCACAGAGACCATGATGTTGCTATTATCATAAAATATCTTCTGGATTTTTTTCAAGCAGAAACCAGGATTTATTTAAAAAAAAAGAAAAAAGTGCTGTTATTTGTGGTATCAAAGGCACAGCAGTTGGGTTAAAGATGTTTCAAATAAAGACCTATCTCCAGCCTGCTGGAGGATGCTCAAGCTGTCTCCCACTGGGAACTTGTACATGGACCTAAAATGCCTCTGGGGAAACTTACACCTTTGCCTGAAGCTAATTAGAATTCATGTTTTCTTAGTGAATTGAGAGAAGTGATAGTCACTCACTCCCTAATTGCACTTAAGCTTAATGGACAGCCATTACTCAAAGTATCCATCCAGCAAATATTTTGATGCTTTCCTCCATTTCAGGTTTACCACTGAGCACTCAGCAGGTGCTCCCTTTTTAGAAAGGAAGTGCTAATGCCTCAGGTTCATCCTTTTATTCTGGTTAGTATGCACTTAATTGATAGCTCACCTCTGGGAAAACAAAGACAACAAATTTAGGGTAATGATCCTGCAGATCGAGCAGCATGACTAAGTGTATTAACTCAGTCAAGATCAATACACTGGCACCTACAATAATATGAGGATAAATTGCAAGATTCCTTAGAAATACCACTGCACATTACAAGTACTCTCCAATAGACATAAAAAAAGGAACTAAGAATAATGGTTGCAGTGTCTTTCCTCATGCTCAAAGGGTAATCAGTTTAAAAAATAAAAATGAAAGTATTTAGTACAAGTCTGAGCAAGGAAGCAAATATTAATGCCAGAGGACTGAGCTTAAGATAAATGCTATCATTTCTCTAGCTTGCTCCACTGAAACACTGCACATCTGTTTGAACACTGAGCTGAGGGCATTGAATTCTCAATACTCTGAAAAATTCTCTAACTGTAGGTGCCCACTTTTCAATCTCTGGGATAGATTTGAGCTAATTGAATTTCTCTTTTACCATCAGATGAGTGAAAAGATTTATATATATCCTTTAGGACAAGATGCTGCTCATCTTGGATGTGATTGTTCTCCTCTACTGCTAGAAGATTCTGGAAGAAAAAAATCAGTGGTATAGATTTTAAAAATACACTTCACTGTAGTTGCTGCAGCCTTTAGAATTTACACTAGCTAAGAAATTGTTTTAGGATGATGTGCAGCACAAATCAGACCCTCGAATATTAGTGGTACTCATGAGAAATCAAAACCTTAATACTTCTGTAAAGTACAAGGCTATCGCTCGGAAACCTTTTCTTTTGCACTTAGCATATTCTCTTACAGTGGATTTCAGAAGTTTCTAATTCATTGTATTTCAGAACCTAGAACCAGCTGGAAAGTAAAAAGCATGAAATCATACTTATTAGCTATGCTGAATTTCTTCTGTATAAAATAAATTTACAGTTTTTCTAAAGACAGATGTTCATCATTGCATTACTAAATGGTTCTGCTCCTGGGAAGGATTTACCGATTTATGCAGTTCAAGATTAAAGAAATCATGAAGCAGTAGTCAGGCTTTTATAGAAAAAAGTAACAGTCTTAGGTTGACATTTTACCATGTGTTAAAAAAACAACAACTCTGTCACAGATAAATTCAGTAAACATACACAAAAGTTGTTTAGAATCTTCCTTTTATTTATTTATTTTTTAATATATGTGAAAAAGAAAAGCACAGTTAACCTCAAAATAAGATATATATATCTGATACTTCAGAAACATTCATTCTCCTGACTTCATCTTGCTCTAAATAAAGTTTGGTATTTAAACTTTTGAACATTTTTTTTATTATTATTATTATTTCTGGGAAAGATTATGGAATATTGAAATACACTGGTAATAATCAGAATCTCAGTTACTTTTAGCTTTCTGGAAGTGGACAAAGAAAAATAAAGACACTCTAGATTCTGTGATGTATTTGCTCTATTCCTCTATGTGTAGAATCCATGTATAGAATGTAGATATTGAAAAGAAAACACTCCTTATTTCAAATTTTTCATTAGAGAGACATCACATACTCCCAGGTGAGGCATTTTTTGTTTGTTTGTTTGCTTTTGTGGTTTTTAGATTTTTTAAAATTTTTACTTTTTATGTTTGTATTAAACTAATGCCACTGTTTACACTCAGAATAAAAAGAGTTCTCACATACGATATAGCACAGCTAAAAATTTAATTATTTAAACCATCTAAGCAAGTGTAGTACATTTATTCAGTATTCATGAATAGTACTTAACAATATGACAAAAAAGTGGTGGCAGAAGATCTCCCATCTTCACTCTGATAGTTGATTTTGATATTCACAGAATCACAGAATGAATCACAGAATCACAGAATGACTCAGGTTGGAAGGGACCTCAAGGATCATGTAGTTCCAACCCCCCTGCCTAGCAGGGCCACCAAACATACACCTTTACTAGATCAGGCTGCCCAGGGCCCTGTCCAACCTGGTCTTGAACACCTCTTGAACAACATGGGGCATCCACAACCTCCCTGGGCAGCCTGTTCCAGGGCTTAACCAGTCTCCTAGTGAAGAATTCCTTAGGCTAAGAATATTCCTTAGCCTTGAATGAGTGATTCCGAATACATTTTAAAATGTCATAAACCTACTGTTAGTGGAAAGAGCATTCCAGTCTTCTTCCCACACCTTCTCAATCAGAGGTGAACCATAGCTTTTAAAAGATTCATCAAGTACAAAAGATGAATTCAAAATGGAAATCTTTAATTTACGAGAAATTATTAGTGGTTTCTTCCAAATATTACTCTGTATATCTTACAAACATAGCAACAAATCTATTACAGTAATTTACTTATTATACCTTCAGAGAATATGATTATACAAATTGACTCAACAAAAGATCATAAATTGCACAGGCTACTTTAACACTTGAAGACAATACTAAGAATTATGGTTAAAATTTTAAAATTTTTATTCCCGTTATTTTTAAGTCAATATGTATTTTGTTAGATAGTTTCTTAGAATAAGTAGAAAATGAATATGAAAACCCTATCCAAATGTTTATGACTTTCGATGATAGCTGTAGAAGATCTTTGCCATGTTTAGAAAAGTTGTTGTAAATGTAGAGAAGCTCATTCAGCCAAATTGTACATATACTGAATCCTAAATACACTCAGTTTCTTTTCTATTGACTCTTTGGAGGGAATAAGTAGAATCTTCACACTTAACCTCTATACTTCTGGTCTGCACTCCTGACTTGTATCAGTGAATAAGTGTTCTTCAGACTAAAAAGAATATTTTCCATTCCCTGCCAATTTCTTGGTCTGGATCAAGATAGTATTATGGATGGTCAGCCAACACCTTACACAGTGTAATGCAAGGTTTTCATTTTCACCTTCCCCTTGAAGAGATGTGAGTAGGATGTTGTAGTCTAAATGATCTGTCTCTGCTAGGCACATTTCTGCTGTAAAGGCACGAAGGCAGATCAGGTTGTCTGTGAAAGCCACTAGAGAATAAACTGAGAGAAGGTGCATGCGGTGCTAGTGTCTGTGGATACTGAAAGGAGCTAGGTTGAAACTGTTGAGGTATTGACTTCTGGATGATGGGGAAGGAGAATATCATTTGTGCAAATACTTCTGAAGCATTTGCTTACTTCCTGCTCAAAATTGTAATTAATCTTCCAACTTTTTGTTAAGTACTCCTCACTCCCTACCTCTCACTAAGTGTCACCATAAATTCAGTTCTGTAGACCACAGCGCTGAGAAACTCTTTATTGTATCAATCCTATTGCCCCTGAAATCTTGGTTGTCTTGAAATCAGTTGTCAATCTTCCAAGACCTTCACAGAAGCTGAATATCCTCCAAAGACTAGAGTGATTGCTCCTTTTGTATGTGACCACATAAACTGCAACTCTAGGCAGGATACAGTCTTTCTTGCTTCTCATGCACATTTAAGTATACAATAAATATTTCAGTTTTAATTACTAGTTTACATTCGAGAACGTAGCCCCAACATAATTGTATTTTAAGCACATTTAAACTTAAGCCAGAATGAAGCCATTTCTCAAAGGTTTTGCTGAACACAGACAAATATCTTTAAACACAACACTGCATTTTTTTCTTCTGTTGGATCCAAATTGGCATGTACTTAGCTTGAGAGGGCCAAATTTCAACTGTACCATTATATTTCTCTCCTTTTAGAGTATCATAATTTTCCCAGAGTCTTAATGCACAAATGAACTGAGAGTGTGTTTCAGGGTAAAATTTTATTTAAAATTGAAAGTAATTAGATTTGGCAGTATTTGGCTTGATATGAAAATCTGGACAGTTGGATAAGTGATTAATATTTAAAGGAATTTGTAGTCTGACTTATCTTCTGCCATTCATCTAAAACTCATACAACTCAGACTTGTCCACAAGTGGAAGTATTTGTGAAGGAAGTAAGAACGTGAATATTGCAAAAGTGTGATTGTTATCAGTTTTATTTCTTGTATGAACACATAAATTTTTGTTTCTAGGTGTCGTTTAACTGAATCCATCTCAAAGGGATCATAGGAAAATCTATGAAAGGACATAATCTTTTGTGAAACTAAAATGCTTTTTTTTCACATTTCCTTTACTGATTGAACTTTCTGTGCAGAATTGTAGGATGTTATCTGTGTGAATCTACAACACTGAAATGTTCAAGGCTTCAGGAAAGTTTTGGACTAGGAAATCTGTGTGTCTTTTATCCTCTGAATATGATTAATGATGCTTTGTGTTTTGCAAGACATTATTAAAAACAGAAGCCTATGACTTCATTGTCTCTGACAATGACTTTGAACATGGGGTCAGTTATTCCACTTTTACATTTCTTTGCAAGATTAAAAGAAAGTAAAAACAATTGCATTGGGAGGGGGGAAACTTTACACAGATGTGACAAAGCAGGATGCACACACGTTTTCAATATGCTTCTTCCAGTGAAAATTCACTTCATTCATACGATACTGCTGGTAAGCAAACACTTGTGACAGGCAAATCTAGCCATCAGGAAAACATACTGGATTCAGGATTATCTCAAGTACCACATGCTAGAATTGTTGAAAACGTTAAGCAAAGAGTTCAGAGTTTGATTGGGGAAATTACAAGTAACAGATGCAATTTCTTATTTCCATTCCTGGACAGTGATTGACAAGAAAGTTGTCATTGCCTAGAACTGAAACAAAATGTGGAATATCAAGAATGTGTATGAAAACACTGTTGACCTATTAAATATAAGTACTTATTGTTTTCACATAAAATGCACTTCTTTCACAAGTAAAATATTCTTTATGTTTATATGCTTTATAGGCAGCATTTTTTAAAGTGCTGGAAATCCTAGATCTTCCTTCAATATCTAAACAGGAAATTATTTGCTCTTTTTGAGCTATTCTACTCAGCTGTGATGCATTATTTTATTGAATTTATGCAACATAAGGGTTTTTTTTTTTTACTGATATCTTCACCTTTTGTGAATGTCAACAGGATTCCCATTGTACAAAGAAGCCCAAAGGGGAAAACTTAAGTCCCCAAAGAAATTAATGGGAAAATTCAAAATGCTTTCAGAAAAGCTGAGGTTTGATAAGTAAATTAAAAATATGTTTGTAATAAAACAACCATCACTTTGCCCATTGACAGAGGAAAGAATATTATATAACACTAGCAAGTTTCTGCCATCAGAATGCTAGGAAGTCATGGTACTTCATTAGCCAAATGGGTTTTCACTGTTTTCAATTAACTTCATTGCAAAAATTGGTCCATCCAAAAACCTTGCCTGTAACTGGATAGGATAAATAGAGACACAGTTAAAAATTAATCTTATAAGTTATCAAGGTCCTTATTTCTGAATGCTTTTTCTCTGGTATTTTATTATTTTGTTGGCCTTAAATCAATAGGTCAGTAGGAAGTGGAAGAATCAGTTAATGCAGCATGTTGAGGGTCTTCATTTTGGATATGCATGAAATACCTTTGATGCATACCTCAATTCTTTCCTGCCACTTGATCAGCTTTTTCAGTTTCTTCTCATCAGAAGATTTCAAAAAGGAATTAATGCCTACCTCCTTTCATAGCTGAAAGATCAGATATTAATTATTGTTACACAGTTCACTGAAGTTTAAACAAGGTGACCTATAGAGTTAAATCTCAAAAAGGAAGAAAACAGTGTAGAATAGTAAGAATCAGTTTGTTTCCATGAAATTAAATAACATAGATCTGATTGCTTTTTGCAACAAGATTTTCACTTTCTGGATTCTTGGGTTGCAGTTCAGTGAAAATTCGGAAATATTCAGAATTTTTGGCTTGTTTGATACAAGGATAAAAGCCCAAAACTAAAAAACAAAAACAAAAGCTCAACCAAACAAATAATGAAAAGCTATTAAAAAAAAAATAAAATTGTAATCTTCAGCATTTTGTCATCTGCCATCTGCATGCATCCTTTGCTGGCATCTGAACTTGTTAGATTGGCATTAGCTCCCTGAGACTTGCACATGTCAAATTCCTAGTTGCTCACCACTGACTGACAAGCAGGCATTATTATAAGATTTTTTGTTTGTTTGTTTTTAAGAGTATTACATTCATTTCTCACAAGGAAATATCTGACAAAATATATATAAATGATGCCACACCTCTGTGGCAGTCTTCTGGTACCGGATTACAGATCCAGGGTACATGGAAATCCAAAAATATCAAGGCCCCCTATAGTCAGAGACTAGAGGGTTGCTGGGATCTCTTGTATGAAACTACTGGTTCTTCTTAATTACCAGGTGAGTTCCATCTTCATGCATCAAAAGGGAGGAAGCTTAATAAGCTACTACACATGGCTCTTTACATTACTACACAAGTCTGCTTGAGGAAACCTGCACAGATGATAGAGGCACATAAGAGAAGGCAGGTGAGGAAGTAGAAAATTAGAACAATTTTGAAGATTCCTTAAGTTCTCTCAGGAATTTGTCAATGCAGAAATATTTAAAATTATGACATAAACAACTTTCTTTTTTTCATTGACTTTACAGGAAATTCAGTTCATTGAAAATTTAAGATAAACTTCAGCACTGTATATGCAAATATTTCTGATCAAGGTTACCTACCAGCCTCTGGACATCCCAACAACTCAGTCTCAGCCCTGATTTATTGTACTGTTGCAGTAAGTACAGACATAATAATTAAAAATATTACATTTTTAAAACAGATGGAAATAAAACTAGAGAAAAAATTAACAACAAAACCCCTCAAGAATACTTAGCCCTCATGTGTATATGTAACCTGTAAGCATGTGAACAAAGAACAAACATGGTCAAGGCTTGTATTTAGCAAATAAAAATAAATAAAATTATAGTTTAACGTCTTTAATGTTTCTTTACTGATGCTTTCACTTTTTTTTTGTGAAAATAGCCTTTCTGTTATAAAAAATAATTGTATTATCTAGTCTGAAATATGTTGTATCATGTGTCATACTGTCATGTTTTTTATGTGTAGCTATGTCTTTTATGCACTAAAGCACATATATTTGCATGTAAAATATATAAAACTTGTGTACATGTACATAAAAATTGCTTTCTTGAAAGTAAAACAGAACTGTGTCATAATTATTCAATCATGGATTCTGCACTTACTTAGCAGTTATATAAATCTGAAGGAATCTGTTACTCCACACAGTAATGGAGCTCATCTAGTTTTAGCTTAACCAAGATCAGCCTCTTGTCCATTCTATCTGGTTTCTCTTTATAATCAGTTTCAGAGAATTATTGTTCTAATGTTACATACACCTCAATGGTTACCAGGCCACAGCGTGACCTTAAATTTGTATGAAAAATTAAGTGGAAGGCAGATGATTGAGCTATGGTTTCTTTCAGATTCATATCATTGCCCTTGCATCTGGCTGGGGGGAAGAAAAGCAGTTGCCTGATACCTTAATGTCACTTTTAAGTATTACACTGAAAAAGCATTGAGCAGGGCTTACTCAGAATCATTTTTCAGGCAATTCTTCTTCCTGGAAATGTGATGATGTGAAGACAGACAGAACTGAGGGAAGAAACAGTCCAAAAACCATCTCCCTCACTCTATTATTGCGAATCACTCCCATTATAGAAGAAAAACTACACATACTCAGCATGCTTCAAAGAAGGAAAATGATGTGACAAAGCCATAAAGTTAAATTAAACAGCTCTGATCTACACACCAATTTCATGTCTGCATATTTTTCCTTTTAATTAAAATGTAGTTTGAGTCTGTACTTATGTGATATTGAGTCAATAATAAACTAAATCAGATTGCATCTAAGTGTCGTATCTACATAAAAGAACATCATTAAGTGTGGCTGATCAAGTCAATTTAAATTAGGGATTTGGATTGTAATAACTAAGGTAAAACTAATTTCTAAAAAAACACATACTTCGAATTGAAGTTTGCACTACATTTTGAATACTACATTGTATTGTGTTTGTACCAAATTTCATTTTAGGATTTGAAACCCTTTCACATTTCAGCTAATCATACTAGCTTGCATATGTTTCAGAATTAGACAGAAGGTGAGTTTAAAAATGAAACTTCTGATTCTCAGTTCATATTTTTCCTTCTCTTTTATAATAGGCAAATCTTACACACCAGAAATGCAGCAAAGTCATTTGATAACATATTTGCTCTGTGCCCTCACTGATGATCTATCAAATAAATCATGTGTTAGCTGCAAAAATGTGAACAACTAATAGGGGACAAAATATCCAGTGCATGCATTGGTAATAAATTAAAACGGTCTGTTCTATTCATAGAGGATCATGGCAGAACACTACTTACTTCAGCCCGTAGTCAATTTAAAGGACTGATAGAGTTGTTCTAAGACCATCTGAGCAAAATAACCAGTGGAACAAATGTACAGCAAAGTGGTAGGTATGTAGGAAGTTGTCAGCTGATTTGGTGATACAATCTACCTAGAAACTACTCAGAAAAAAGAATAGTTTTCCATTCCAGGAAACCTATTACCATTTGTGTCTCTGAACTCAGAGAAAGCTCCTGTTATTGTTTCCTTTGTCACTAACTATAGACTAATGAGAAAAAAAGAAGGCAGAATTATTTCCTTACACAGCAAAAAATTAGCCCGTAAGTATTGCTACTTCCTAGAAAACAATATGCTGTGATGCTTAGTTGATGTCTAGGAGTAAGATCTACCAAGCTTTAGGCACTACTAGAAATTTTTAACTCTCCAGTAGTTGTAAGATTAAAACTAGAACTTCTCAGATATGTTCCTTTCTGGCATGCTTTGATTCTATCTGTACTTTATGATTGATTGAATTTGGCCTAGATGTTCCTGCATTTCTCCACTAATTTACATGCCTAACATACATCCAGATATCAGGATTAAATAAATTATGTTTCTAAAGATATGGCTTGACATGGAAGAAAGTAGATAATATCAGTACCTCTCTTCATATTTTTGGAATTGACACTGCTGCACAAATTACAGACAAACTTCGGAAAATCTGAAGAAAAAAATGCTTTTGCAAGCCTTATTCATGGTTTTCTACCATACTAATGAATTAACTTCAGTAGAGTTATCTTAGTCATCACTGAGTGTAAATGCAATTAGGTAAATTGTTTCTGCTGAATCTTATCCAGATTCTACAGACTCTTTGAACAAAAAATAACTGTGCTATGAGTTCAGCACTTTTTTCTATTCAACTATGACACAAGAGTTTACAACAAACTTTTTTGATCTTTTTTTATCTCAATCCCTCAAGCAAAACACAATACATCTACACAACGGATAATTATTTAGTTCCAAAAGAAGTGAGTTGAGGTGTATCTGTAAAGATACAGCATCATTTGCATCTTCTCAATACATTAAATGCAGTAAGAAATTATTATATTTAAGTATTTTAAATGACAAAAGATTACCTAAAATTAGTATGACGCCACAGCCAAATTCAGATTGAGGGTGAGGTCAAGTATGTAGCAGAAGCTTTAACTTGACCGAAACTAGCTTTATTATTTACTGTCTCAGTCTGTGCTCTTGGTTTACAGTCTGAGGCTGTCAAAGGTCTCTCTCCAGACATTTCTGGAAAAAAGTTAACTAAATTTTCATAGATATTATGTACTTCACTGATTTCAAAAACAGTGCTGATCTTCAGACTTTCTGGAAAAAATATAAATGTTGTCCTGTATGGATTCATGGGCCAGATGAACACTGAGATGGACCTTTGAGCTTGTACCATAGATCCCAGTGAAAAAACAGTGATTTACATCTTTCTGTTCTAATTTTTATTTATTTATCTTTTTCACTAGGGCGATAAACAATTTGTCTGATACTGTACTTTCTCCATTAACACTCTGATTACTTAAGTGAAAACACTAAAGAAGCTGAAATCCTTTTTTTCAATAACAATCCACATTCCTTTTCGATCTATGGTGTTACAGAAATCTGAAGAAGAGAAAAGTAGATAAAACATGTCTTGGATTAAAACAATATTTGTTGTTTTTTATAGTTTGGGTGTGAAAAGGCATACATGATCAACAAGTTCCAGGAGAGCGTTAAGTTATTAATGTCATTCAGATGTAGAAAAAAATGGGAATATTAATCAACACTAGGCAACAGATCTTATGCAATTTTTAACATTATGGTTTTGGTTTACGCTAAAGAGCAAATAAAATTAATTTCAGTTGATGCCAGGAAAATAGCATGTTTGCCATTGTTAGGTATTAAACATGTGTGGAAAACCATTACCGTTTCATTAGACTATGAAATTACAGCTCATTCTCATTGACTAATAATAAATAAATAAATAAATTAATAATTAATAATAATAATAATAATAATAATAATAATAATAATAATAATAATAATAATAATAATAATATGGATAAGGCCTTTATGTAATTCCTAGCTATAAACAATATATACAATCATTTATATTACAAATGTCAACTTCATTCTTTAGTTTTATTACACTTAGAGGTAGGACAAAGCATGCTACTGTTGTTGAACTTTTACATTAATGCAGAAAGCTGAAACTTTAGAATCATAGTATTATAGAGTGGCCTGGGTGGAAAAGGACCTCAAAGATTGTCTGGTTTTAACCCCCCTGCTATGTGCAGTGTTGCCAACCACTGGACCAGGCTACCCAGAGCCACATCCATCCTGGTCTAGAATGTCTTCAGGAATGGGGCATCCACAACTTCCTTGGGCAACCTGTTTCAGTGTGTCACCACCCTCTGTGTGAAAAACTTCCTCCTAATATCATACCTAAACCTCCCCTGTCTTAGTTTAAAACCATTCCCCCTTGTCCTATCACTATCCACCCTCATAAAGAGCTCACACCAAAAGAGTTTTAATGTTGTTATGTAAAATTTCAAGTTTTTAATAAGATTTTATGGAGGAAAAGAACCTACTAGATTATATAAATCTGGAAATTCAAGATCATCATCATTATATAATATCTAATTATATAATATCTAATGTCCTTTTCTACCTACATCAAATGTCACAGATAATGTAATTTTTCCAAACACAGCAATCTTCCCATTATGCAATGAATCCCGGAATAGAAAAGGAAAGACTCACTCAGCATAAAATATAGTTTAACAGCTCTGAATAGATGGGACAGATTCTTTTGCAGGGTTTGTTGTAATAGGACAGGATGAAATGGTTTCAAATTATAAAAGGAAGATTTAGATGGGTTATAAGGAAGAAGTTTCCTACCATAAGGATGGTGAGGCAGTGGAACATGTTGCCCAGAGAGGTGTTGAATGATCTGTCCATGGAGACACTCTAGGTCAGACTGGATGGGGCTCTGCGCAACGTGACCTAGCTGTAGCTGTCCCTGTTTATTGCAGGAGAGTTGGACAAGATGACCTTTGAGGAACCCTTCCAATTCAAACAATTCTGTGATTCTGAGTCTATGATATAAAATGTGCAATATTGAAGTTGGTCTGGACTTTTTGTTTTCTGACATTTACTTAGCTATAATGTCTGAAACATTTTGACTTACTGTTATCATTCAGTTAGATTTAGGCTTGATTTTGTTTGTGAGCTTAGAGTAAGAAATAGATCCAAACTTTCCACAAAACAAACAAACAAACAAACAAAGAACCCAAAACATAGAGTAATCCAGTAATCTCTTTAAGAGACCTGAAACACTGAGAGCTAGAACACCAGATAATTAATAAAATAATGAAGATTAAATAACCAAAGTATGATTGTCTTAGTTTCATCTGGGATGGAACTGTTCTCCTCAGTGTATCTGGGAGAAAAAAACAGTTCTGATAATATACCAATGAATACAGCTGCTGCAAAGCAATGTTGTAGAGTGCTGAGCCCAAGAAGCTGGGAGGGAACAGAATTAGGATACCTGACTTCAATTTTCGAAAAGGGTATTCCATATCATATGACATCATGTGGAAGAAGTTTTGGAGGGGGTAGGATTTCATCTCACTCTTCCCTTGCTCAGTGGGCTAGCTGGGCATTGGCCTGGGTGGTGGTGAGCAATTGCTACTGCATCACTTGTTATATACAATCATATGTGTATATATAAATATTGTCATAATTACAATCCTTTTATCTGTCTATCTAAGTAAATAGCTTGATCTCAACACATGAGTTCTACTTGTTTATTTTTCCCGATTCTCTCCCTCATCCCACTGGGAGGGGGGGAAGTGAACAAATGACTATGTGTTGCTCAGACACCTGACTGATTAAACCATAGTAATGTTTTAAATCACAATGGAAAATAGATGAAAGAGCACACAAAAAAACTTACACCTTACAATATGTAGCAATATTTTTCCTTTTTTCTTTTTCTTTTTTTTCCAACCATAGGTAGTAGTGTTTGTCTCTCATTCTGTGTTCTTCCGTTCTTCCACAAGAAGACACATACCTTTTCACATACTTTCCACATGCCTTTTTTTTTTTTTTCCCCCCCAGAGATTGACACATTAAAGTTAAATCAAACCAAAACTTGTGTATCTGTCTGTGTTTGTGAATTAACACTTGGTTAGAAAATATTGAGTGATCTACTCCAACTTAAATTTGAGGCCTAGCTCAGTGGAATGAAATGCTTATTTAAAGACACTAATTTAAAATATTATTAAAAAATATTTCCCACAATAAAGATTAAACCATGTATCAGAATAGTCTGAGTGTTCTATTAGGGAAACTTGTGACCTAGTTAAAGGTGACTGACAGGGCTACCCAATGTGCCTGTGTGTCTCTTGTTTAGGTTTATCAGATAAGTGGTGAAATGTAACACTGATGGTGTTAGTTTCCAATCTGCATTACTGTTGAGTAAACAAAAACTGTGTAGGATTGTTTGGGACTTTTCACCCATTTCAGTTCTTAATTTGCCTTTTCTTGTAATGTTCCTGTTTCTAATTAACTGCATTTGGGAGAGAATTAACTCTCTTTTTGCCTTCACCAAGTCGATCATGGCCAGTTTTACACTCAGAATGAGGCTTTCTACTGCAATTACAGTTTATGTCACAGAAAATTAAAAAACAACACATAATAATAGTTTTATTTTTTTTTCCCAAACTGAAGTTGGCTCCTCAATTGAGGATATTGAAGCGAATTGTATATGAAAACAATTTTATACATAGTGAAATTAATTTTTTACTAGAGGAGATAGATACAATTTAAAAACCTCCTCTTGATAGTTTGAATAGCTATACTGGTAGAAAATGCCCATATATGCCAAGGATGAGAATACTCAGTTTTGATTCTACAAAACTGAGAGGGTTTTCAATTAGTGGTACTAAAAGGTAATCTGCCTTTTGTGTATTTCATTTTCTTCATGGCAGCTGGTATGGCTTTGTATTTCAAGTTTGTGAACTAAATAAGGTTGATAGCAAAACCAATGTTTTAACAGTGGCTGATCAGTGTTTGAACAGCATCAAGGCTTTCTCTTTCTCTCTTGCCCCCTCCAGTGAATAGATTGGGTGATGCATAAGAAGTTGGGTGGAGAATGCAGGGCACATACTCCAAACAAACAAAACTTAAATTAGTTACTCTTGTTTTCCTCTCTTGGTAGAGAGTAAGAAACATGAATCCTTGTGAGAACTGAGGAAGTTCTCCTTAGAGAATTTCCATCTCATCCTTAAACTGCTCCTCTACATATGTAGATTAATAAAATGTCTTTTTGGGCCCAATAATTTAGGCAAAAGCTTGTGACATTTTCTTTGCTGTTTTCCATTGATGACGTCACTGTTAAAACCTGTTATTTAGTATTTTGTTGATCCATGATATTGCTAAACTTATACTTCCATCACTGAAGAATAAAAAATTATCCTCCAAACTTCCTCATCCACGGATTTCTTACCTTCAGATACTTTATATGAATCCAGTTTACTGAGATAGATATGGTTCTAGACTATTAAAATTATGATACTAATATTCTGGTGTTATCAAAACTATCTCCTTTGTTTTGTTAGTTCTTCAATTTCCGTTATGCTGTATGAGAAATAATAAGAAATGTCTTAACTGAAAAAGATATGAAATCTGAAAGATATAACACCCTCTATGAATTCCTGAAAATCTGCTTTCATGCATTTAAGGCAGAATCACAGAATCATAGAATTACCCAGGTTGGAAAAGACCTTGAAGATCATCAAGACCAACCACAGCCTAACTATAGTACCCTAACAACCCTCTGCTAAATCATATCCCTGAGCACCACATCCAAACAGCACTTAAACACACCCAGAGACAGCGATTCAACCACCTCCCTGGGGAGCCTGTTCCAGTACTTAACTACCCTTACTGTAAAGAAGTGTAGGCTCAATAAAGGATAAACCATCTGATACTACAAAATACATTTATCAGTAATAATAAAATATCTGGAGATAATAAAAAGGTGAAGTGCTTAGTATCCATTTCTTCTCAAATCAACAATTTTTTTACTTTAAAACAAAATCATGATATTTCCATCCATTTGCATTATTTTCTCTTGATGTCACATAAGTCTGTATGCAATTACAGTATGAATCTTGTATGCAATGCAGAGTGACAGGATGTTAAAAGCACTCCTTTTGAGTTGTAAATACTACATGTTACATGGGTAACATGGTGATGGAACTAAATAAGTAAGAGTACTGCTTCTGACTTGTTGTAGGCAGCCCACTGTGTGATCAGGGTTAGCTATCCAAATGACTTACTAATTTCACAGTTAATCTTTCTGATAGTTTAGATCACTGACCAGCATTGCATGGAACTTTGTACATCCCAAAACTGCCATGAGATATTCCCACTACTTTAGAAATGTAGGAACAATAAATTGATACCTTTATTAAAATATGTAGATGCCTTACATTAAAAATCTTAGAGTATCCTGTTCAGTAGTTTCTTGGCAAGACAAACATCATTCCTCCAAACAACCCCCTTCTTCTTCCTTCCCCCAGCTTTTATTGCTGAGCTTGATGCCATACGTATGTGTCTTTGGCCATCTGTTGCTGGATGCCTTGACTGTGTCACTCCCAGCTGTTTGGCACCCTCTCGCCCTTCTTGCTGGCATGGCAGCAGAAAAAGCCTTGACACTATACAAGCATCAAAGCTAAAAAAAATCAGTGTGTTATCAACTGTTCTGGGCACAAATCCAAAAAAACAAATCCAAAAACGATGGCAAATAGGCATTTCTGGATATGGGCAGAAGAAATTAAAAAAGAAAAAAAGAGAAGAAGAAAAAAGAAAAACAAACAAACAAACAAAAAGTTTGTTTTGAAAAGTTAAGATAAAAAAAACCTTCCAAGGACCTGTGGACAGTTCTCCAAAATACATCAAACTAAATCTTAGTCCACATCAGACAGAACCTGAGAAAGGTGACAAAAGAAGTTAATGTGCTGCTCATGTAACATACATCGAGGAGCTTAATCCAAAGATTGAAGTGTTTTAAGCTTCCCTCTATTCAATTTTAGGAGTTAGAAAAGAAAATAAAAGCTAATAAAGCATGACTTCAAAAGAGATGTTGATGTACAGATAATGGAAGAGACATCTTTCTGAAGATGTGGGAAGGAAATTTTGGGTACATCATGTTGATCATTCTCCTCTACCAACTTATATAAATAAATTTTATTTTCTCTTTCTTTACATGAGTTACCTAAATAAACTCATTGGCAAACAGATGAGATGAAAAACATGAAGTGCTCAAAAATGTGGATATTTTTCTAAACTGCCTGACCAGGGCAGAAATATTAGTTAAGGTGAAAAGTGAGAAGTAAGATCACACTGGTAATATTGTCAATATTTTTGTGGATTAACCAAACTAGAAGAAAGGAGAAATATAAAATGTTGCCTCACAAATAAAAAAACACAGTAAAACCTCCATAAGAAAATATAGGTCAAATAGACTTGATTTCTGGAAATGCTCTTCTGGCTGGCATGAGTGATGATGGCAATATGAGAATATGATAACTATTCTTTTCACACTGAAAACTTTAAACTGGTTGCCCTGATTTTGTCTTTTATTTTCAAGAATTTGTTTTACTTTTCAAACTTTATTTCTCTGATATTTCATGTAATACCTAAAATAAAATTATGATAAGAAAGCTATAAAAAAGATATAAGAATACTAAGTGGATGTATTTCTGTATAATTCTGGAGTCACATCTGCAGTATTTCATTATTGTTTTCTTTTGACAAGATAAGTATCCCAAATGCCCAGGAATTTGAATGTCTAGGAAGTTTGAAAACAGGTGGGAGACTCTATTATATACCTGTTTGAAACTAAGTTGCTTTCCAGTGAAACTCATTATTTCATGCTTCCCATAAGACATAAGGGTTATAACAAAACTGTTTTGCTTTTATAGTCAAGAAAAGTTGTGTGTACTATGGAAAATTGTGCTCAAGGGAATAATTCAGTACCTCATAAAAGTGTAAGTTACTAGTAACACTTTACAGCCTATTTCCTTCTCAAGCTGCCCATCAACCTCAGTATATGTCTTTTCACACTGCAGGAACTGCCTTTTACAATCCCCTCTGCACATCAAATAACAATAATTTAACTGTCAGAAAGCAAAGGGACTCAGTGGCAATTTTACAATGCTTTCTGAAAAAGTGTTGTAAAGTCTTAGTCCTTCTGATTTTATTTAGCTTCTGACAAGCAACCAAGATACATATTAAATAACAAGCTTAGAAGACAGATGTTAAGAATACTTCAGACATTTAGGATTCAGAATTTATTTAATATTGCATAATTTTTCTTTGCTATGCAGTCATGGAACTAAATTTAATTTAATGACCAGATGGTGCTAATCAGTATAACACTGCTAATGCAAATTTTAATTAATCTGAAGATATATATGCCTTCCCAGTTTGGAATCAGATATTGTCTGCAGTGAATCTGAATCTTATTGGCTCTGGGAGTCAGAGATGTGAAGCAAGAGCAGTTTCTTAAGATTTGAAGGGCTGCTGGTGTTAAGACTGATGAGATGCTATTCTTCCAGTGAAATTGCACATTTACTTCAATTAGAAAAAAAACAAGATCAGGCTCCAGATTTTCTTTCACTTTTAACTGTTAATTGCCATATCAAACCAACAGACTGCATATATGGACATTAGGATTAATAGCTGTGAACACTTCAAGGCACTCAAGATAATTTTTAATGGCTGAAAGGCTCCTCACTTCTGCCTTCTATCCACTAAATTCTGCAATAAGAAAAAAGGTCCTGATCTCTGAAAATCGTGCCTTGTTAAATTTCCTTAGCAGAAAAGATGATACAGTGTAGCATTACATGTGGTTACTGTTAAGTCACATCCTTGCTGTAACTTACCATAGTGTAGTTAAGGTAATCAGATGTGACAAATGGCAGCATGGCAAGTCTGGGTCGTTTCCCTTGCAATATAGAAAATACAGCAGAAGAGGTTTATACTACTTTTCATTAGCCAATGAGAAGCCATTAACTTTGAGCTGCACATACAAAAGAAAAAGAAAAATCGTAGGCAACTAAAGAAAATCTGATGGGGAAAAATAGTAATGAAAAGCATAGAAAACCAAATGGAAGGAGCTTCTATTTTGGAAGGAAATGGTCCTCAAAGAGGCAGAATACAAAGTAGAAGCACTTTTCAGATGCTTTCTATTCCTTCACTTCATTAATTTTGAATTATTTGCTGAAGTGGTTGCTGAGTACCATCATTTGTTAAATATTTGTTTATGTAAAAGAATCCCCAAAAATAAAAGTCAAATAGATTTACTCATGTCTGTGAGCCAGAAGAAATGGTAGAAATGGAAACAGGTCAACGTAAAACTTCACTCAATAGGTTTTTTTTTAATTTTTTATAGCTTTTCCAGAATCACCTGTGATGGTAAATACCTGGTGATAGCATACAAATTCTTCAGTGCTTTTAGTATCAAAGAATACTTAAAAGGCTACAAAATTCAAGCTCCTAATCTAAGCATTTATTTTAATTTTACTCTTTCATTACAGAGTAGCGCTGTATGTATACAGAATTGTTCTTCACTTCAGATGTAGACATAAATAAACTATTTAGAAACATTACAAACTGTTAAATCCCTAAGCTATAACATACTTTTCTGCTGACAAACTTCTATTTTAACCTCGTTTGTAATGTAGATTGCTATCTGTCTGTCTGTCTGCCTCTTCAAGTAACATCTTGAATACCAAAAATATCAATAACTCATGGATCTTTTTCAGTGTCACTGTCCAGCTCTCCAGGGCTTTTAACTTAGCAGAGTGCATGTTTACTAGCTTCTTCTCCAGGTAATTCTCACTCTCAAACTTATTGTAGTTACAGAATTACAAGCAACTTAAGTGATTATCTCTTTATTGGCTTAATGTTCTGTATTTGCCTTGCCAACCAGATGTCATGCTAGAAAATCATAAAATAGGATTGTATTTTACGGGTTGCATAATGAAAAACAAGTAACATCACACCATTAAAATACATGTCACTGCTAGTATGGTAATGTAATGTGTATAAACCTTGGAGAATTCTACTTTAAAATGTCAATAGCTTTAAAGTGGTCATAATAACACAAAATTCAAATATTAACAGAAAAAAGTAAGAAAATTTAGAGTTTGCAAATTTGTCTCCTTTTCCCTTTTTTAAACAATGATAAAATCAGCTTCTGTTTGTATTTATGTTCTTCTCTTGTATGTTTATTTCTGTGCTTGTTTCTTACACACATACAGCTATTTTGGAAAAAAAAAAACCAGAGAGGTCATTTCCATTCAGGACTCCAAGGGCTCCCTGAAGTCAGAAAAGGTTTTAAAAATTACCATCTGTGAAAAATAAAAAAAAGACTCAGGCCTCCCAAACAGATATAAAATATGGCACTTTAATAATGAACCAGTTAAAAAATATACTACAGACCATGTTAGCTCAGATTGTGGTTCTTTGTTATTCAATGGAGACTGAAGTTTTCACAGACTGTACTCTGATTGTGAATTACTTGTCCTTACCAACAGCACACATGTACTTTTAACAGTGTTTACCCTAGGCCTGAGATGTCCTCTGGGCTATGCACTGAGGCTGGGCACAGATCTGCAGCTCCTGCCAAAGAGGTTACTATCCCTGACCATTCATTCCCTTACTTATGCTTCCTGCAAATGTTTTTTGTCATCTTGACCAATTCTGCCAAGATTTGGGCAGAAAAATCTATTTGATAAACCATTCAGGCTAGCCATGCTGACTGGGGAATTGGAATCAGATTAGGGACAAAAACTTTTTACATAGATCAGTAAGAACCAGAACAGTATGTCTGACTGTCCTTAATGTTTAGAACCGATACTGCATGTTTCCATTCAAGCCTCAGACTTTTGCCATCTGAGTACCGATGTATTCTTTTCATAGAAAGATTTCCAGCATATGGTTATTGCATTTTCTTTCTATATACATATAAATATATTTTAATCTGTTGATTTTCTCAGTTGCCAGGATAGCTCTGAACATCAATGACTCATGGAATGCTTCACCTCTCACTCCTCTCAGGGACTGCTCTGTGATTACAGGTGGATTACATTGTCTGGAGCACACATGAGTCTTCAGAATGTGAATCAAATATTGCAGTAAGGAGCACAACACAACAGAAAAGTCTGAATGTCCACTCTCCAAGTTAATGGGTACTATTTGCTATAGGTAGTGCATCATACGCATGAAGGAATTTAGAACCACATTTCTGGAGACAGCCGAGAAATACATAGCCATACATAGTCTGAAGAGAATCTAGGTGGAGGAAACTGCTCTTTTTCAGACCTTTTTGAAAAGTGACAACTAGGAAGTCAGCTAATCTATTTTTATCTTTCTTTATCTGAGTTAGAAGAATAGTACTTCTGTGGTGATATTAAATATACTAAGCATTCTGAGTACAGTTCTCCTGAGTATCTGAATTTGATTTGTTAATCAAATAGTGCTCTTGTATTAGAACTGACTTAGTTTAAGTGAATTAGATAGTTAATTTCAAATAAGGAATAAAGAGTATCAACTATTCTGATTCTTCAGTACTACCCAGTTGTGTTTTTTATATTCTGAATACTCAATTCTGATAATAATTCAGTAAATGCTATTTTACAGAGAAAGAAAATTTCCACAGTTTGGACTAAACCACAGACAATTTAATTCTGTGTTGAATTTATCTCAATTAAAAATAGCTTAAAATAATCACCAAATGTAATGGATCAATTTGTGCATGCACCCAATTAATATTCATAGGGCATACCTATGTAAAATCCACTAGATGCTATAAGTCAAACAAACAGAGATAAAAAATTGAAACTATCAAAATATATTAGTTGTTATCATTCCATAAAACATACCTATGTAGTAGAAGTATGCATATCTAATTTTAGTTATTACATTGAAATGTGTTTTCTGGGGAATTATTTCCAGTCTAAGTAACCATATGGAAGCTGAAAACCTTTTTAAAAAAATGAAAATAAGATGGCTTATATCACCTGCATAACTTATTTTGTTCTTTGCCTTCAGGCTTCAAAACCCGCTTCCCATATTTTTTCCTTTCTTTAGAAATAGTGTACATCAGTTTAATTTATCCCAGGTCCCAACAGAAGGATCAGATTTTAAGCATTTAATGCTGTGGTTTCAAATCCAATTTTACAGTGCTCATCATTTCAGAAGTGACAGAATCCAAAGTGAGCATTTATTTAAAAAAAAAAAAAAAAAAAAGAAAGAAAAAAGAATGAAAGAAAGAAAGAAAGAAAGAAAAAAAAAGAAAGAAAAAATAAAAAAGAAGAAGAAGAAGCAAAAAGAAACATAACTGCTGAACTGCTCAGTGTGCGTGTGGTTTTGTTTTCTTAAGATAGAACCTTCCTATGAAGATGTAACAATGATATTTTCTGAAAATATTGCCTAGGTTTAATTTTCAGTACAAGAACTGTTTTTTTTTGTTGTTGTTGTTGCTGTTTGTTTGTTTGTTTGTTTAATTCAAAATAAGAAAATCTTTAAAGTAAAACATTGCAATTATGACCATATTTTTATGTATGTTCTTCTACTAACCCTACTGAAACTGGTGTACAGAAACTCAGAGTGTAGAATAATCACTTTCCTGTTTCATGTGTGCAGTAGCTTGTATGTTATTCTAACTTCTTCCTCTTCTTTGGATCGGTTTTGTCTAACTTGACATCAAGTTGAAATATACAGTAATATTCTGAGTGTGTGACTAGAGGAACAATAAAAGATTCAGATAATCTCTTCTGCCTCTATGATACACACCATTGAACAACCTCTGCCATTTTTTGTCAATATGTATAGATGTGTTCACTGTCCTACTGATCAAGTCTACCACCCTTATTAGGTTAGTATCTGTATTTTCACTGCATGTGTGGTCTGTATTCCCCACAGCAAAGATCATAAATACAGTATAATATAATATCTAGGGCTCATTAAGAGTTTTCTATGATATTTCCAGCATCTAAGATCTGTTTTTATAAGTTCTTCCCTGCTCCTCAGTGAACAAGCAGCATTCACAGGTTCAATGTTAACTTCAAAAGTTTTGAGTCAAAAACAAAACAGAGGATTGGAGTGAGTAAATGCCTTTTTTTGGCTCAAGGCATAAGTCAAAACTGACAGAGAACAGAAGGGTTTCCTCCTTTACTTGCAGAGGAAAACAAGACCTGACAGAGGGCTTGCGCAGGTGTAATAAATAACTACTGGATACAGGACTGAGATTGTCACATATCTGTTTGGCAGTAACAGAAAATATGAATGCTAACCTTAGCTACCCTTCTGCTCTCCCAGAAAATCCAACTCCCCTTGGGATACATTCTAATGGAAAATCTGTGTCTAATTTAACAAGTGAAGTAGTGATTGTGAACTGAAAATCTATGATGCTATAAAATTCTTTTTTTTCCTGCACCAAGCTGACTGCTGAAGAAAATCATAGAATCATAGGATCACAAGGTTGGAAAGGACCTAAAAGATCATCTAGTCCAACCATCCTCCTATCACCATTACTACCACTATGCTAATAAACCTTATCTTTTAGCACCTCATACAGATGTGTGTTGAACACTGCCAGGAATGATGACTTCACCACCTCGCTGGGCAGACCACTCCAGTGTCTGACCACTCTTTGAGAGAACGTGTTTTTCTTTATATCTAATCTAACTTGTGGCCATTTCCTTGGGTTTCCTATTTGTTTCTTGGGAGAAGAGGCCAAACCCCTCCTCATCACAACCTCCCTTCAGGAAGTTGTAGAGTGTGATGAGGTCTCCCGTGAGCCTCCTCTTCTCCAGACCAAACAATCTCAGCTCCTTCAGCCATTCCTCATAAGATTTGTGCTCCAGACCCCTCACCAGTTTTGTTGCCCTTCTCTGGACACATTCCAGGGCCTCAATGTCTCTCTCATACTGCGGGGCCCAAAACAGAACGCAGTACTTGAGGTGTGGCTTCACCAGAGCTGAGTTCAGAGGGATGATTAACTCCTTGCTCCTGCTGGCCACACTATTTCTAATGCAGGCCAGAATGCCATTGGCCCTCTTGGCCAACTGGGCATGCTGTTGGCTCATTTTCCTCTGAGTGTCAGCCAACACTCCCAGGTCCCTTTCTTCTTCCAGCCACTCAGCTGCATGGGGTTACTGTAGCCAAAATGAAGGACCTGGCACTTGGACTTATTGAATCTCATCCCATTCACTTCAACCCAGCGACCCAGATTATCCAGATCCTCTAAAGGGCCTCCCTACCCTCAAGCAGATCAACACCACCTCCCAACTTGATGTCATCTACAAACTTACTGAGGGTACACTCAAAACCCTTGTCTAGGTCATCAATAAAGATACTCAACAAGATGGGCCCTAGTACTGACCTCTGGGGGACACCACTTGTAACGGGTCACCAGCTGGACTTAACTCCATTAACCACTACCCGCTGGGCACAGCCATCTAACCAGTTCCTTACCCAAAGAAGGGTATACCAGTCCAGGCCACTGGCAGCCAGTTCCCCCAGGACTGGTTACAGTATCTTAACAGAGTGTGCATCACTAGTGGTAGTACCACTGAGGTTACAGGTCTAACAACAAATCAGAATCTTCTTTGTGATCACAATATAATTAACTGAAATGACCATCCATTTCTCAGAGTCTGTGACAGAAGACTACATGGGTAACCATTATACAATACTGGAAAAAGCCAAAAGTTTAATGTACACAAAAGTGAAAGACTTTCTTCATTATGAAAGGGCTCCAGGAGTTTAGGGTTCAGACACATTAATCAGATGATGTCCCAGTTTACACTTATACTACTTCTAGTGATGGTTGGAGGATGTTTGGCTGATTGTCTGATTCCACAGCAGAGGGTGGAGAAACCATATATGATCAATTTTTGACACAGCAATCTGTTCTAAAATATTTTAAACTACTACACAGCTCTCTACACTTTATTATTATTATTATTATTATTTGTAGTAGTCTATTCCTCTTATGTAGCTTCCCTGTCCCTTGCTTTGGAAGGTATGTGAAATGTTAAAATTTTACTCCCTTAAACAAAGTGCAGCCAAAAATAGCCAGGACACTTGATACTGAAGCAGCTCTTGTGCTACCCATTTAAGTTATGTATCAAGTCTAAATCTAATCAAGGCCACATTTTATTTATACATTTCATGCATTAAACTCGTTTAAACTTTTAGTCAGATTTCATTAGGGGAAACACTACCGTGCACATCATACAGTAGTAAAGCTAATGTGCTTCAAGAATTTGAAAGGATTTGGAGATTGGAGTGTCTGATTTCCAAATTTCTTTTTCTTTTTCTGCCTACTTCTTGGAGCAGCTCTGTATGCTGCACACAGTTTGTTTCCTAGGACACTAATACAGTCAGCATGCTCAGTAGAAATGTGTAAACACAGACATTCCCTGTAATCAGTGCTTTTGGTGTCTTAAGGCCAGATTGTGTTTTTTTTAGGAAATGCAATTTATGGTCAGGATTAAATTTCTCCTTCAGACTGATAATGTCTTGAGGTTGAATGAGATCATAATTATTGTGTCTTTTTGTCCTCCATCTTAGTTCTTCATTCCCCGGGTTAGTGCTTCAGGAACAGGAAACTGAAAGAAATGTATCTGAAATGACTTAGTTTTAATAGAATGAAAATCTTAGTAATATATGAATGAGCATATTTAAAATTGTGAACAGCAATAATATTCCTAATTATCATTATTGTTTCATATTGATCTATTCTGAGATCAAACAAACACATAATAAAACAATAACAGAGCCCTAATTATGAGGACTGCTCTGAAAGTAATGTCTCCTATTTTATTATGTTGGCCCATAACATCAAAGGCAGATGTTGATGGTGGTACAGTAGAGGATAAGGCTTTCCAACAGTATTTCCTTACATTTTGTTGCTGTGATACAGATGGCAGCAGAGGAGCAGTGTGACAGAAATATGTGTCATGGAAATGCCAGTGAAGAAAAGGTGAGGAATTGAATTCCTCCATGCAGAAAAAAATTGTAACCAGTGACATTCATCAATGCTTGCTGAACATTTATGCAGACCAGATATTGGAGATGAGCACAATGAGGTGCTGAGTGGTGTGTTTCAGTAGTGGGGACAGTGGTTTGATAGTCATGTTCTGAATGGCCATACATAGCTGTCATACTGAAGAGCATCTCATCCAGCTTGCATGCATGAATTGGCATATTAATACCAGGGAACTGTGTATGTTGCTCAATATGTGTTGGAAACAATGGTGGCAATGTTGGAATATCACAAAGTTTGTGCCAGGTGGGTCCCATGAGAGCTCACACAGGGACAGAAAGAACTGTCAGGACCTGCTTAACTAATACAAGGCTGAAGCTGACAGTTTCCTGGATCACATCATTACCAGTGGTGAGATTTGTTGTCAAAGTCAAAACAGCAGTGCATGGAACGGTATCATGTGACTTCTCCATTAAAGAAAATGTTCAAGACTCAGCCCTCAGCAGGTAAAATGATGTACAGTGTCATTTTGGGATAGGAAATAATAGGTGAATATTCTGGATTTCCTGTAAACCAGATAGGTTATCAACTTTGACTTCTACATCATGACACTGACTAGATTAAAGGCTCAAACTTCCATAGTCAGGCCAGAGAAGAAAACCTTTCTCTTGTTAAACAATAATACCAGGGCCAATCTGAGTTTGAAAACCATGGAGCCCATCACTGGTCTTAGCTGGACTGTCCTACCACACCTATAACATAGTATGAATTTGGTGCCTCAAGACTTCCATTTGTTTGGGCTGATGAAATATAGGTTGCATGGGCAACATTTTCCTTGCAATGGCATTGTCATAGAAGCTGCAAAACAGCGCAGGTTTTTATGAGTATGGTATGCAGGCTCTTGTTTATCACTTGTGAAAATGCATAGTTAATGGTAGTGACAATGTCAAAAAAAAAAATAGTGTTTAGTAGATGAGAATTTGCTATATCAAGTACAGTGATTGTATTCTTTGTATATGTTGCAACTTCCATGAAAATAAATAGGAGGCATTACATTTGTAATGACCTACATAGATTTCACTCTTTTTGGTCAGGTCTCTTCTTGTCTGATACTCCCTTGAACTGTCAGTCCACCTGTCTATAAAGTTGGAGAATCTCACACTATGACTTCTATTTTGAATCAAATATATATAGCAGACACACAACACAGATTTATTTCTCTACAAAAACAAAAACAAAAACAAAATCAATTGTAGTGTGTGGCTTTTTTTTTTTTTTTCCCTCCTGCTGCAACTGCACCACAGTCCCTAGGAACTGATTTTTTCCATTTTCATATGCATTCTGTCATACAGTACTGAAAAGTCAGTACATAGCAAAGTTTTTGTGACCCTGGGCATATTTGAACTTGTGATCTGCAGATGAAAGGCTCCATATTCAATTCCCAATCCCATGACTCATGCAGTCCCCTAGCACAATTTTTGTTTGAGAAAGAAGTTTTTGAATTACGAGTGTGTAAAAAGCTTTCTGACAGAGTTGCAATTTTAAAACAGGATGGCCTGATTTACAGACATGTTGAACCCTCAGGGTCCTGCTGAATTAAGAGTAAGCAACAGTTGGAAAAGCAGACCTTACTTAGCACCTGTCTTCAAAACACTGCAAAAAAGGTAAACATATTGCTGTAGCATCTAGAGATCATGACCTCAGATGCAGATACGCAGCTCAGCTTGAAAAGAACTGGCTTCGATAGCATCATTCCTTCTCTCCTCAGCTTGTGAGGAAACCACTACAAAGGACCTTTTGAAGATGCTGGGCATGTGGTGTATCCTGAAGGGCTAACAAGACTAGGAGCTATGCTTTCTGACAACAGAGTATGAATAGATCTCTGATCTCTGATTGTATCCCTTTGTCTAACTTTCTGCCTGCATGTCTTTTGGGAAATAAAAAATAAATAAAAATTTTTTTTAAAATCTCTCCTTCTAGAAGTAAATTGCATTGTGAAAATCTACTTCTCTCCAAGCATATGTAGGATATATCAATTGTGGTCTGAAGCCAAACACCTCAACAATACGAAAATCATGGAAATCAGCTAATCTTCAGAGTAATCCAAATATCAAAGTGGATGATTTCAGGTAATCATACTCATTCTCAGATATGTTTTATGTTATTTAACATTCTCAGCTTCTATCTACCTCAGCAGCATGAATGCAGCTTGTGCAAACTGTATGCTGTGCTTAGCTTAAACCCATGTGCACTCAGCCAACAAAAGCAATGTAATTGTTTTTGTAGGTCTTAGATAACCTCTTAGTGATTGAACTCCCTTGAGACTACAAAGTCATATCAACCATTATTCCTCACAGAAGAATTGTTGGAATGTGGTAGCTAAGTTAAAAATAATTTTAAAAACAGTATCCAGGAGAGATGTTGCCAAAACAAAGAAATAAGGAGACCAGGAAGGAGGCAAACTATCTTGGTTAAGGCACCTTGGTTAAGCAGAATCCTTACGAACTCCTCTCCTTTTGCATGATTAGCATCTTGAGTGTCTTTAAAACAAGTTAAAGTGTTTGTCTGAAACAGAAAAAGATTTTCTTGCTAAACTAAAACCACTTCTGGCTTGAGCTAGGTAAAATATATTTCATCATAAAATGGTTTAACAAATAAAGGCATTATAACTATCATAGAAAGCTACACTGAAATTTTTTTACTGCTGTTACTGGGCCTGTTTGGTGGAAATATATGTGTGATTAAATTTTATTTTAGCCTAAGAGGTAAATACAAACAGCGAAGAATACAATCAGAAAATGGAGCTGTACTAGTTCTAGATTTGAAAAATTCTGTAGCTTGTTTCAGCTGCTGAGGAATTGCATCTTTCAGGCAAATTACCAGAGAAGGTGGAAAGAACTATTTTTTGATCCTGTTTTGGTGCAGGAGGTTTAAAGTTTTGCAGTTGTTTTTCTCAGGCAGACTAGTGAATGCTAGCATTAAGTTTGTCTTTTTTCAGGTAGAAAACCAATATAAATGCTAGGTTTACTGTGGATTTAGACAAGACTATTATTCCCATAAACAGTCTTTGTAAAAGAAAACAGTTCACTTTTAGTTTGACCTGTGTACAAATACTTCTAGGAACAAAAATGTGAACTATAAAAAAAACTTGGGATGAAATCGGACCATGTGTTTTTCTTTTGACCAAAATCCGAACTGACAAGAGTTTCCTGTAGTCCTGTATTTTGTACTAAATTGTTTACACAACTGAAATGCTCTTTGCATTCCAGTAAAAAATTTTGAAAACTCTGGTGTTTTGTTTTACCACTAGGTGTCACCATAAGGCAGGGACTTTGGATTTGGTAAAGTAAGAAAAATGTTAGGATAAAGGCTTGTATTCAGTCCTGTAGGCTGAAGTGGGATAATTGTACTTGGTTACTACTAAAGAAAGCCCAGACTAGCTCTGAGAAAGAGAAAGGCAACTACACCATAGTCAGTATGAGAGAAAGTTTGGTGCTTACAAAAAAAAAAAAAAAAAAAAAAAGCTCCAAATCAACAAATGAAAAATAAACAACTAAATAACAAAACAACCCATGCCCCCCACCCAGTTAACCAACCAACCCAAACAAAAATAGGATGTTTCTATGAAATATCTTAAGTTTTCTTATTGGTGTTCACGAAAAATTGAGTGTTTCATTACAAAAATTCATTTAGAAACCAGGCTAGGGAGGATATTTTGCCTGACTTCTGAAAGAATTTATCATAGTTTCATCTATAATAGTCAGTCATTTGTCATGGAATAGCAACTTTGTGGAATCCCAGTTAGAAAATCATAGGCAAAATCACAGCATTACCTGCTTTACCTGCAACAGTTACTTCCAGAACTGTTTTTCATCTGAATAAGCTCTGGCTACATCGTTAATGAGGGGAGAAAAAGGGGAAGGGTGAGGGGGGGCGAGGAGGGCAAGGGGAGGGGGAGTTCTTTTTTTCATTAATTATTCACTATTATGTTTTATTTTTCCTTATTTATTCTCTTTCACATAATAAAATTTGATAGCACAGTAAATGATTTAGACACTAATTGTATCTATTGATAAAAATTTCTATTATTATAGATGCTTTTTAGCAAATTATCCAGTCTATTTTATAATACTGAGACACCTTGTGAGACTTTCTCTGTATTTGAAGTCAGGCCAGATCGCAATTACAAAAAGCATGGCTAACTTCCATGGCCTGCTTCTTTACTGCACAATTTTGGTCAAATTACAAAATTCAAGTATAGAAAAGTCAGGAAAACATGGACTTGAAGGCATAATTGAAGGCCAGTCCATCCATCCCACATTATTATGGTACTTGCTTTTCTGACTGTTCATGTCCTCAAAACCAAAATGTATCTGAACACATTTGAACAAACATAGGCGGACTCTAAAGTAGACTGTTCCTTTGTTATTTAGCACAATACTGAAATTTAACACTTTCTGTGTATGCTTAGATTTTCTTCAGTTCTACAGACTTTTTGAGGTTTTGTACATATACAAAAATATACCTGAATTTTTGGGAGATCAGTGAATATATATATATTAAGGAATGGCAAGGAGTGCTGATTGCGAGCATGGGTAAGGTGGTGCAGAGAGTATTCTGCATTCCAGGTGAGCTCTGTAGCTTTAGACTGGCAGTTTTATTTTCATGAGTCAACTGAAGAAATAAATACCATTTGTATTATTCTAATAAATACTATGAGTTAGGTTTGGTTTTTTTTTTTCTTCTTTTTTTTTTTTTTTCCTTTTGTACAGAAGAAGAAACAGTTTAGTCAGCTTAGGAGATGAGGTAATAAATATATTTTTTGAAAAGATCCCAATGCACTGCATGAACTACAGTGTTAGAAGGCTATCAAACTACTCTGCTAACAGATCTTTCATGATTAGAGTAGAGAAAAATCAAGGAAACTTTATAACCTGCCCAAACCCAACTCAAACAGTTCGTGTGGAAATATCATTCTGACTGGATATTTAGGCTAAAATATTTTACTGTAAATGTTCTGTCAAGAGTATCATCCACAAGACTTTAGGCTTAGAAGACAGATCATTGCTGGATGTTTGTAAACATTGTGATATACACAGCCACAAGACTGATGTTTTCAGTTATTTGAAAATCCAACAAAAATACCACATGATCCATGCAAACAAGAAGGAAATAAGATAGTGATGTAACACAAATCTCCAAGTAACTGTGGGTGCCATGGGAATTTCTTTTAGTTAACATGAAGTCCGAACATATGCAAAATTGTTCCAGGAAATGGAAAAATTGGAGAAAATTTAGGCTGAAATAGAGAATCAGTGGATTAAATTGCTGGTACCAGGATACTGGCTCAAAGAATAAAATAATATTTCTTTTGTTTCCAGGACACTACCTGGTATCACAACAAATCTGAATTGTGTGTTTTTGGTAGAAATCAGTGGAGCATGTATCAGTAATTTTGTCTGATGATGTGTGCTCAGGAAAATTTAGAGAGTAATGAGATATTTTCTATTAGTGAAGTAAATGAGAAGCTTTTCTATGAAACCATTTAATGAGCAATATTGGCCTTCTTTCTAGTGTAGAGTTCTGCAGGGTTCTACCCTTGTTCTTCAAGGCACCAAATACTGTAAATCTAATCTGAAAGATGTTCATGAAACAGATCCCACCAGACTGAGTCAGGCTGATTGTTGGTTTCTAGCTACTCCAGACTACATTTTTTTTTCTCACTGAGAACAATGATGTGAGTTATCAATATTCAAATTTTGGCAGCTAACATTTGTTATATGAACTGTGAGTCTGTAGGTGTTAGTGAAATAGGAAACATTATACTTGAAAACTTTTTATTTGAAGATGGGATATGAGTACGGAAATTTCCTTCTTTCAAGGTTGAAGCATTCTTCTCAATAGCCCACCATTATAGTTAATGGATATGCTTACTGTTGTTATTGCTTCTAAGGATGTCTTTCATCAGATCTGAACCTCCACATTGCTCTCAGTGTTGTAGAAAGAGGTAATTGCAAGGATATATTGATGTGAGTAGACAAAAGGAGGTATGTATGGAATCACACCATCCTGGGAAGCAGTGGCATAATGGAATTAGCTATTTTACAATAGGATTTAGCTAGAAGTCATTTTCAAGAGTCAAGAAAGCTAACATTCTTTATGTAAGTACCATTTACTGATGTATTTTCTAGTAAGTGCAACAATCTACCTAGTCATTTTCACTCCTTCGGACATTCTTCAAGGAGGCTGAAATAATTTCAGGACCATTTACAACATTAGGAGATTTGTATTGCCTAGATAAGTGATAACCAAGACCATCTGGCTCTCTACTTTCAGTATGAGTGGATTATATGAAGAAAACACAGCACCCTCTGTAAACTGGATGTCATATTATGCATGGACAAAGTGGATAGCTGCGCTCTTCTCTGAAAAAAAAATAAAAATTAAAAAAAAAAAAAACATTTCAGAAAAGAAGGGAGAAACAGCTCCTTCTTCATCATCTACTTTGTGAGAAATTATAATGTTCAAGAGCTCATGGCCCACTGCTTCAGGTAGAAAATGTCTGCCTACAGCTCACATCTGCTTTCTCACCATAAGGTCATCTGTTGCTGAGATGGCTACCAGATAAGCAATGAAAGTGGCTAGGTGAATCCCCTCTGAAGCTGGAACTTCACTATTGCTACTAAACTATGTTGTAACCCTAGAGTACTGACTTTGATTAGTGAATCAGCCACTGTTGGGTGACATGACCCAGTGGCAGGAAGTTTTTTTCTTGCTCTTCATACACCACTGAACAGTGCCAGCTGTTACATTGCTGCACTTATTTCCTCTCTCTCTTCCTTATTAGCAATGGCTTCCCCATGGTCACCCACAGTCATATGCTATACAGTAGCTTCTTTGCTGATGACCACGTGCAGTATTTTATTTTTCACCCTCAAAGACTTTGTATTCAGTTTCATGAAAGCTGTTGTTTCTACCTGGCTTTAAGCACATATGTACTTTATCTTTTTCACAATAATATTTCACTGGTCCCCCAGGCTAAGCAGATGGATGAGATACTGGATATTTTGAGCAACAAACACTGTAGAAAGATGGCTGCCATGCTTTGGAGCCAAGCAGCCCAAAGATTTTGTCTTCAATGTAACAGCTGCCAAAATTTAGATGGTGTGGATAGCTGGGAAATTAGTATCAGATGTTTGGGGCCTTAAAACAGAAAAGTGTAGATGTGGCCTTCATAGTCCTGCCAAGCCACATATCTTGCCAGCAAGTTTGATTCATTTGAACCATGTCAAAAATACTTTCAGATAAAAAGTAATGAAAGTAGTTGACTACGATATAAAAGGCTCTAAGAGAAGTAATATCTCAAGTATTTGTATCACGCTGCTAGACTGAAAGTAGACTAGCCAGAGAATTTTCAGTCAGAAAATGAAAACATTGTTTAGCTATAAATTTCACAGTAGTCATTTGCCACATGACTGGAAGGGCATAAAAGCACACTCAATGAGGGGTAACAGAACACCTTGTTCTGATGTTCACTTGCTCATCTTTTTCTTCAGTGTTTTTCATTTACCAAGACTTTCAGTTCCGTGGGTCAATGGTCTGCAGAACTGAAACCTATATTTCTGTTAATCACAACACACTGCACAGATAGATTCCCTGAAAAATAAAGTAATTGTATGTGCTCCTGGGTTTCTGGCACTGCAGGTATCTCCACACTTTCTCAGCAACTTCAATACTTATTAAAGCATTCACATTCACTGGATCACAAGAACAGGAGAAAAATAACAGCTGTGAATACACATAGCACATATTAAACTCAAAATGCTCAGACAGCTTCTGCAACAAAGTGAAATCTCAGACCTCCACTGACTAAACAGGAGGGCCTCTTCTGCTGATTTCTTAACCTTGGGTTACTGTTTGTAAAATGTAAATTCTAGATCTAGGCTACTGTTTATTTTTACTTGCTTGTTTTAAATAGACATCTAAATACAGATGCCTAAATGATTTGATCACCTCTTAAGAGCAAAACATGCTGACCAATTCCAGCTAGCAGCCCTCAGTGGGTGACAGGATTTTGTCACATTGCTGAGCCCCTCTCCAGCACATTGGAATGCAGCACCATCTAGTGAGCTGCAAGTGCCAGACACACATGAACTATGATCAAAAATATATTCATATCAATTAAAAAATCTAAAATAAATCAAAGTAAAGCTCCCTTTCTTCACAAAATGAAAGTTTGCTGATTCTTGTTTTCCAGTACAAAGCTCCCCATATCTTATTAAGTGTAATGATAATCAACACTTAGTTAAATTGCAAAAAGACCTCAGCAAACTATTATTACTCATTTAGTTATGCACTATTAAAATTAAAAGTGCTTAGTAGATAAGTAATAAGATTGTTCTGATAAGTATAAAATTTTTTACCTTTTAAAGAGAACAAGAAGAATTGTTTTGTCTCAAGAAAGCCACCAGCGCTGTACCTGATCTAGTCTAGTGATTTATTTATATGAATGTAACAAAATATTAAGATCATGTGCTGTATGTTCAATATACTATATCACTTTGATCACTCACTATAGCAACATAAGCTCACATTTTCTTGTGCAGAGTGCTTTGCTATACTGGAAGCTATCTGCAAGATTGTATCTAATTCCATCTCTGTTCTTGTTTCTCCTCTACTGTTATCTGTGTTGCTCCTATGACATTTCCCTTAATAAGCTCTTTGTATCTTTCTTTCACTCTTGTGTATATGCCTTTTTCCATGTCACCTTTGTCAGTCCTTGAAAACCTATACAGGCAAAGCACTTTCTCTTGGCTTAAATAACTTAATACAATATCCCCTTGGGAACTTTCTCAACAAGGAATCAGTTATTTGAAACAAAACAATACCAGTCAGAGATCATCCAATCACAATTAGCAATATATTCAATATTGTTTTACAATAGCCAGACAGCTAATACTTTCAAATAGTCTTCAGAAAAGGGGGAAAAAAGAGTGTCAGAGAAACTATATCCTCAGGTTCTGACTCTTCCATATTTATTTTTGTTGAGAAACTGATTAAGGAAACCCTATTTAAAAACAAAACAAAACAAACAAACAAACAAACAAAAACCCCACATATCTAGGATGTGCTTTTGTTAGAAATACTGCATTTGAAACCTTACAAACAAAAAGTTTAGAGGCAATATTTCATGACGTGAAACCAGGAGCACATGGCAAACAAACTTATAACAAGATGTGAATGAAGACTTCCAGGATAATTTGTAAGTTTCTCTATTAGTAGAAATGATAAAATACAGTAGCATTTATTGCAGGAGGCTTTGATTTAAAACAAAGGAACCTGAGGAATCAACACATTTGTACTGAAATCTTTAGTTTCAGAATTATTCTTTGTGTTTGTTTGCTTGTTTTGGAAATAACCTCTCTACCAAAAATAGACATTGGTCTTCTCAGGAATCTAACAGTACCTTATCAGAGTCTCAGTTAGTCTGGATGCACAACAGAGGAAGGAAGGCAGGAATTTGGAATCAGCCCAGCTCTTGACATTCCTGTTTTTATTACCACCAAACTCCAGAACACTTCTACAGCTTTACAGAAAAAAATTGGATGCAAGCGCATATGGTGCACACAAACATTACTATCTTTTGCTAGAAAGTGTGATTATATCTTTTTCTCAAAGCCTATATGTTGATATAAAGACTTTTCTAACTTTTAATGTGTCTAGTTTCAAACAACAGAATTTTGTGCATGTTCTTCATAGAATAGAATCACAGAATGGCCTGGGTTGAAAAGGACCACAATGATCATACAGTTTCAACTTTCCTGTTATGTGCAGGGTTACCAACCACAAGACCAGGCTGTCAAGGGCCACATCAAGCCTGGCCTTGAATACTTCCAGGGATGGGGCATCTACAACCTCCTTGGGCATCCTGTTTCAGTGTGTTTAACCTAGTTAACCTAAACCTCCCCTGTCTCAGTGTCTCCATTTAAAACCATTTTCCCCCAGCAAGGCAGGAGCTGATGGAGGGGGAGGAGGGGGGAATCAACCCATCTTCATCACAATATAACTTATATTTGAGTTAAATATGATCATTATATTCCTGTTTACATTTATTATTATTATTATTAATTATTAATTAATTTATTTATTTTATTTCATTTTATTTTTTTTCCCCTACATTCTTTTTCACCTGTAAAAAAATTTAGCTTTTTGGCATTTCCGAACATCTGGAGACCTTGTTAGACTCCTGGACATATCAGGTTTGCACCAGCTGTGTAGCTGATGGATGCTCCTGTGTTGATTTCCAGAGTGTTTTGGTCACAAACGTCTGGTCCCCCAAAAAAATCTTTTCTACAATACCAAAAATTATTTATCTCACAAGTTAATTACTAATCAAATAAATAAAATTATAGATGATTTAGATCAATTTATTTTTGTTGGCTTTTTTAAAAAATATATATCTTTGAAAGTGGACAAATAAATGTAATGTTATCAAAGTTTTGTAACAGTAGTGACTTCAATAATAACAATACCAGGTCATACAATCAAAAATACTCCATGAGACAAAGTGAGCTTCTGGGCAAACAAAGAATGATTTGTACTTTGATCCAATTTAGTAGCTTTGATGCTCATGGAATCACACAGAGTGAAGTAAAAGTACTGCTGCACTCCTGATGTACTTCCTCCAGGTCTTGACTCATTCCCTCCCATATTCTTCTAACGTAGCTAGCCATTGATTCAGTGATTCACTAATATGTATTGTCCTCTTATTACTAAGCTTGCTTATGAGTGTACTGTGGGTTTTTTGTTTGTTTGTTTGTTTTTTGTTTTGTTTTTATTTTTGTTTTACCATTTATTTTTCTTCTTCTTTTTGTTTTGTTTTGTTTTTAGATCCTCTGGTCACATTTTATACCTACCTAGTAGTTCTCAGCCTTGTTCGTTTTCAAATCTTCTATATGTTACTACAAAAATAAAAGAATGGTAAAACATCCTGTTATTAAATCCAGATACAAATGTAGCTGTGATGAGAGAAGGCAGGTTAGTAAATAAATTTTAAATTGTATTTCTAGATCTAGATCCTGAGATTGAATTCTCCATACTGATGGCTGAAATCAATTTACAAACAAAACTGAAGATTAACAGTAATATCAGTGTTCTGGACAATTTCTGCATGGCTTGATTCACTTTTCTATCAATATCTCCTGTCCAGGTTGATGGTTACAGTAAAATAAATTGATTCACTTCGTCCCTGACCATTACAAAGTCAACATTTACTCATGTTTTGCATGCAACATTAAACTGGTGCTGTTTACTGTCTACTTTAGCAATCAATACAACACAGTAGGTGGGGATCTTTAGTGAGACAGCTGATCCTGATACCCACAGGATTTCAGGTGTAGTTGTTTCAGATTAGCTAGTCTAACCAGCTTATGCTTGTCTACTGTTGGAGCACATTATATGCAGTGCTGAAGGATATCTTCTTTAATTTAATATGAAAGGTATCCACTAATCACACTGAAGACCCTCCAGGATGTAAGCTTAAGGCACAGGGGGCAGCAAGAGCTGGGAGAACCATTTTAGAAACACGTCAATCTGAATCAGAATGTTCATATCCTTAGAAATATCCTGAGATATTTTGGTTCATTCCTATTCCTATAAACACTGAAATATGTAGTCAGGAGATGCACAGAAAAGATGCAATAAAGTAGATCCAAGGATCATATTTTCAAGAAAATGCTCTGAATCCACTCAAATTTCAACTCCATTGTATTATAAATGTTGAATTTAAATTTGGAAAGAAGTTTAGATAGAAAAACTAGGTATCAGCATAATTTATACCTTCAGTTTTGTAGAAGTTGAGTTTCTGGTTTTCAGTTTTTGGAGGTGTAAATATCAGTAGAAATGAGCGCTGTTTTTCTTTTTTCCTTTTTCCTTTTCAAATATACGTTTTGGTAACCTTCCCTTCAAATCTGCAGGTGTCAGCTCTATATTCTATATCACAGCACATAAAACACAGTGCTTTAAAGTATCCATTTCAGAGCAGTGTTTTTATCAGAGGATTAGACTCTTTAGGGGAAAAGTTAGAAGTAACCTTTATGCTTTGTATCTTTATGTAATCGTCAAAATATATGAGACAGAATGATCCACCTGCTGTCTTGAAAGCAGACAGCTTTCCCAGTGGTATATCCCAGCAATGAATTGAGAAAATATTATATTGACAAAACTTGAGTGAAGAATAAAATGAGCACTGTTCTTCAACAGCTCCCATATTCATCTTTGGCAGCCAAGTAAGCAATCTAATGAGGGCATCTTGTGCAAGTAAATTTACAAGGTGACAAGTTTTTATGGATCATTCGGCTTTTATAAAACACATATGGCAAGTGAGTATTTTTAGAAGCAAAATTATGATTAGTTTTATTTATACTTCTTATGGTCTCTCTGACAAAATAATTTTCATTAACTGTTCTCCATGAAAGGACTTGTTCAAAACTCTTGTCCTAACCACTTTTTTGAAAGGAGTGGAATGAGAATATTTCCCAAAAAAGTTCTAAGAAAATAGTCATTTCAAAAACATGTCAAATGGAAAAATAGCTTCTCCATCTCTCTTTTATTTATTTCTTTAGTTTTGTCCCTAGGTAAGTAACATTCATCATACTTAGTGCTGAACAATTCTAAAAAAGTTTGGTTCTGGAAACTGCATTAGTTCCTAGCCAGACAGTACAGAACATTTTTACCTGTGGGCCTTGTCATCATGGCAGTTTATACAGAGTGTGAATGGACTGCTGCATGTTCTACAACTTATTAAGAGTTATTGTTAGTTTTAAAATGGTAAATTTGTGAAAATTAATATAAAAGATGTTTTCATTTATCCGAGTTTTTATAATAAAACAGTTTTAAAATGCAGTATATTGGATTCAACATTGATACCTAGTTTTCTGTGTTAAAAGAGGATGTAAAAGCAGGGTAGTTCATGAATCCATTTCTTTACCTTTTTTTCTAGTCCACAGCTAGGAACAGAAGTTACATAAATTAATGAAGGAAATTCTGGGAGCTTTCACCTTGTTTTGTTGCTAAGGAAACCATTTCATTGGCATCAAGGCATCCAGCAGGTCTGTCTCAATTTCCTCTGAGCTCTAACACAGGCAGTATTGTGGAAAGGTGCTGGGAAAAAAAGAAAAAGCAAAGATAAACAAGGAGGAAAAGATCAACAAAAGTAGCTGAAAGTTAATACAAGGATATCACCTAAATGAATTGAATTAACTCTTGTTTCTGTGTGAGTCAGCTGGAGACCTATGCATAGGATTTAAGGCTCTAGCAGGACTAGAGCTAAGAGCCAAAGAGGAACAGAAGCCTTCACAAGAGAAATATTCATCTCCCCCTCTAATCTCACCCCTTGCCAAGAAAAGAAAAAAAAAAAAAAAAAAAAAAAAGAGAGAGAGAGATGGAAGGGGGAAAGTAGAAGTAGAATGGCAAAATCTGAACATAAAATCAGAAGTCAGAGAACATGGGTTTCTGCTCTTCTACCAATCTTAAAATTGTGACTTTATTCTAAATAGAACCCTTTCATTTTCAGATCGTATAGTTTACCTGATGCTATGTCAGATGAGTCCTTTGTGAAAACGTAGCTATTAAATTGTATTTAATATCATAAATAATCTTTTTGTTGGTATTTCTGCGTCTGTAATCTAATTTTTATTTCACTTATGCACACTGTGTCACAAGTCTAAGAATGGAGTATGGAGAGACAGATGAATGAGTCCACAAACCTCTCTTCCTGGCTGATTGTACAATGCCACAGTTGTTTCCTTTTCCAGAAGTATTCCTTGCAAATAACTTAAACTCTGCTAAAAATGAAGTAAGCAACAAGCAGGATATACCAAACACCACACTTGGCAGAAAGCTGAGTGTCATTTGAAAATGTGTCAAATATTGCATTAGTAAAACCAAAAGAGACCTCAAGTGACAAAATGATTGGCTCTGGGACTATGTAGTGATACACAGTCTCTTAAACAATCAAACAAACAAATCACCCCAAACTGCCAACAAAGCTACAAATTTTACACTAAATTTAAAATGTAAAAATGCATTATTGCTCTGGAAGAATGAAGATACTGAAGCTGGTACGTTCTACAAGTGATACAGAAAGAGAATCCTGATTACCATGCTATTTTTGTATTTTAATAAGTAACATGTATTTTCCTGCATATTTCAAAGTTATTTTTATGACTATGAACATGTACTCGTAGACACTGTCAAGAGATGGACATATTCTTCTGGAACCTTTAGGGAATTGTAAGAGCGAGGCTGCTTCACCGAGTAGGTGAACTGAGAACCAGTGTTGCCCCCTGCACAACTGGACAGTGATCTCCCATACCAGGGTGAAGAGGAGTAGAGCAAGACAGTGACAGCAACAGCTATCACTGACAGGCCAGTGCAAGCAGATTAAGTCATGCTAAGCTCAAAAAAGGTCCAAGGCCTATTCAGAAAAGTGACACAAATTTGACATTGTTTGGCAGCACTGGAACTTATATCTATATCCCACAGTATTCTCCTGCAGAAGCTAACAGCCCGTGGCTTGGACAGGTACACTTTTGACTGGGTAAGGAGCTGGCTGGAGGGCCGGGCCCAGACAGTGGTGGTGAATGGAGTTAAATCCAGCAGGTGACCGGTCACGAGTGGTGTTCCCCAGGGATCAATGTTGAGGCCTATTCTCTTCAATATCTTTACTGATGATCTGGATGAGGGCATCGAGTGCACCCTTAAAAAGTTTGCAGATGATACCAAATTGGCTGGAAATGTCGATCTGCCTGGGGGTAGCAAGGCCCTGCAGAGGGATCTGGACAGGCTGGAGAGCTGGGATGAAGCCAATGGGATGAGGTTCATCAAGACCAAATGCCGCGTCCTACACTTCGGCTACAACAACCCCAGGTGATGCTACAGGCTTGGGGTGGAGTGGCTGGAAATTGACCTAGGGGTATTGATTGATGCTCGGCTGAACATGAGCCACCAGTGTGCCCAGGTGGCCAAGAAGGCCAATGACATCCTGGCTTGCATCAGAAACAGTGCTGCCAGCAGGAGCAGAGAGGTGATTGTACCCTTGTACTCAGCTCTGGTGAGGCCACATCTTGAGTACTGTATCCAGTTTTGGGCCCCTCACTGCAAGAAAGACATCAAGGCCCTGGAACGTGTTCAGAGGAGGACAACAAAGCTGGTGAGGGGTCTGGAGCACAGATCTTATGAGGAATGGCTGAAGGAGCTGAGATTGTTTGGTCTGGAGAATAGGAGGCTCAGGGGAGACCTCTATAACTTCCTGAAGGGAAGTTGTAGTGAGCTGTGGGTTGGCCTCTTCTCTCGTGTCATTAGTGATAGGACCAGAGGGAATGGTTTCAAGCTGCGGCAGGGGAGATTCAGGATGCACATTAGGAAATATTACTTTTTGGAAAGGGTGGTCAGGCACTGGAATGGACTGCCCAGGGAGGTGGTGGAGTCACTGACCCTGGAGGTATTCAAGGAAAGATTGGACGTTGTGTTGAGGGACATGGTTTAGTGGGAGCTATTGGTAATAGGTGAGTGGTTGGACTGGATGATCTTTTGGGACTTTTCCAACCTTGGTGATTCTATGATTCTATGATTTGTGATGTAGCTCAGGTCTGCTGGACCAAGGAGCACATGGGAGGGTTAAGTTAGTCTAGAGAGATGATTCTGTGGGTTCATAAGGGGCTCTGACAGGGACTTGTTCTAGAATCATTTGGAATGTTTATATTTACTCTGTTATTATGGATAACAAAAAACACATTTATCCCCGCAAAAATTTTAGTTTGTTTTGTTCTCACTGAGGGGGAATACAGAGTGGGGGGACTTCTGATGCATATGTGAATTTAAGAGAAACAATGAAGGCATTGCTGTGACTTCAGAAGAAGAGCAACAAGAGAGCACTGAACATCCTCCTACAAACCCACATGCTCAGGAGTGCTGCACCATATAAGAATGAGGTCCTTTATACTACAAAGCTTGTAGTATATGGATGAGTATTGCTATGAAAAGAACTAACAGCATTTCAAGATTTGTATGTATATAGAAAATTTCCTCACAGTCTTTCTATATTTTATTTTTTATTTTTTAATCTTTGTATGTTTTCATTTGTAACTAAAAATGCCAGAAATGAGCTAATTCATCTCACATGCATCCTTGTCATGCAATCAATTGAAAGAACTGGGAAATGTCAGAGAACAAAATAAGTTATTGCTATGCAGCTCTGAGACAAGAAAGGACAGCTGGGCTAGCAAGAGTGGTTTCTGGTTTCTTTAAGATCAGTTATCTTTAGGGGATACACGCTACAGATGGATAACTTTTGAGTGTATGATGAGTTTAAATAAGCAGTTGAAATCTAAGTGGATCATATCACCTCAAACACTGAACTGAGTCCATTTGTAGTTTGCAAAGTATGAAGAAAATTAATATTAGTGTACTGGACTTAGTCTGTCTCTGAGTACAATAAGATATATTTTTATAAATAAATAGGACCTCCATAACATACACTGAGAATACTATAAAATTTTCCAAGCATCTACAGTGAAGGAAAATCTCACAGTTTTTTTTTTTTTTTTTTTGTTTTTTTTTTTAGGACTACATCCAATGACTGAATAATGTTTGCTGAACAATTAGAGAGTCTGAAACCCTTACTGAATTGCAGAGAAATGATTACTCACCATTTTGGGGAGAAGCATTTGTACTTCTGAAAAATGCTACTTCAATTCAATCACTTACCACATCATCCTTATATTTACAGCCAAGTTAACAAAATTTGGCTTTGCAGCATAGTTTACAATGATCATATTTAGAAGCAACTTTCAGTTCAGGGGCAAATTCAATTCACTTCTGCCTTTAAAGTATTACTTTACCTAATTATGCCCTGTATCTTCTTGAATGAAATATATATATATTAAAAAATAGAATGTTTCAGTTTGAAGAATTCTACAAATAACATTAAGTCCAATTGGTTACTGGACCACTTAACAACCAACTAATACATACAATAAAGTAAAAGGTATTATACAAAAGTGTCTTTGACAGACATAGGGGGAAAAGAAAAAATCAGCTGTTGAAAATTAAAGGATCTAATAAGAGCAAATTGTCCACATAAATGGATTTATGTCATTTTAATAGATGATTAGTATTCAGATGACACTGAATGTGCATATAAAGTTATGTACTTTGGGTACATACATTTAGGTACCTTCTTTATTTGCTCTTTAGAGAATAGTACAGTCAGTAGAAGCTGGAAAACTTTTAGAAAACAGTTAATGCAACCCAACAACAGACAGCTGTTTTAATTGGCACTGTCCTTGAAACTATAGGCTAGGTCTCATTTGATGACAGTGAGATCTCGAACACCTAGCTCATTTTAAAAACCTAGGTAACTATGCTGAAATGTCTAAGCAGAAAGTCCCAATTTTTGAGTCAAGTAAATTTAAAAGTTATCATTTTATCCATAGGAGACAAAGAGTAGGACTTATTTTTGCACAGTCTTTTGCCTGGATGCATTCTGTTCAGCAACTGAACTTGAAATAGACACAAAGCATAATTTTAAAGTAGTGTTTTTTGCCAGATTACACTTTTGTCCTTTGTTCTGCTAAGGTAATTAACTATCTATATTAACTACCTGAGGAATGTACGTTTGAGAAATTAGAACCTATTTCTGTTTTCTTTTACCAGTGGGTATTAATCAGAACAAGCTTACATCAACTGTTTTTGTTCCAGATTTGTATGAAGGGTTAATAAAACTGTTTTCTCACATCTTGCATAAAACCACATTGAGTTCTAGGACTGCTGTAGGACTTTTGCTCTGCAGCCTTAAGGAAAGTGAACTCTTGTAAGTAAACAAAAAATCTTAGCTTGAAAAATATCTATGGGGAAAAAAGCCCTCTTAAGATGATTTGTTACAGATTATGAAAAATGAAGAAAAAATATCTAAAAATAAGAAACATCAACTGCAAAAAAAAAATAAAAATCAATACATTTCATATTTCTGCAGTTCTATAACAGTTGAGGTAAGTGAATTTTCATTCATCCCATTGTCCTCTGTTTATCAGAAGTCATTCTCTATTTGTGGTGGTTGATGTAGTTAATAGTGCTAGTGTGTCCTTCATCTTTATGTCATGAGTATCTATGACAATGTAGAACTTATTTTCAGAAAACAATTTTTACAGGAAAATAAAAAATGTGGGAGGCAGTCAGTCATTTCTTCACCTGTCACATGAGAATAGAAACAGGTTTAGTGAGAAACAAAAGGCTCGTTTTTGAAGACACTGTATTCTGTTTTTTTTTCCAACAAGAACAACAACAAAAAGCCCTGGTATATCTTTCATGCCACAAACTCCCAGTAATCAAAGTGAGTTTCTAGAGGCACAGAACAGAGATCTTCTTTCATAGAGCAGGATTTGCTTAGAAGATTTTTGCTGTATATTCCAGAGCACTCCACTAAGCTTTGAAAATCCACAGGATTTAGATGAGGGGCTCGGGTAATTTAAAGAGAATGGACTTCATTCGAAAGAAATGAAGAAAATATGAAATTAGTAAGAATTTGGTCTTTAATTGCTGGTTCTCTTCAGCTTCTTAAAAATTCACTAGAGTGAATTCATAAAGAGAAATGTGAAATTTTGTAGTAAAAATGTAAAAATATCATCATCACTGACATGTCCATTCCCACACAGTTTTCAATCAAAAAATGTATGACCATTTGTCTTGGAAAATATGTGGCGCTTACAAAAATAATAAGAAAGCTTTTTGCTGTGTTCCTTCAATGTTTATATACAATATGGTATCCTGTCTAGGCTAGAGTTATTTATTAGAGATGTTTGAGTTTTACAGAGAAAATCACAGAAAAGCTGGGGTAAATAATTTAAAGATGACTCTTGAACTGTTTTTCAGTTTTTTGGGGGTAATGACTCTTCCTTTTCCACTTTCTTTTATTTAGAGTAACTGAATAGTAAAGATAGAGAAAGATAATATTTTACAAATAAATCTGAGAAGTGTTAAATTGTGGCTAATCAACTGATAAGTAAAATTAATGGTCTATTGCAGATAATATGCATCTAAAAACAAAACAAAACAAAACAAAACAAAACAAAAACCACAACCACATAATGGCCTCTCATTTAAAAAAAAAAAAAAGATTCTTTAAAAACAAATAGAATATTTTTGCAATTGACAAGAAGGAATCTATATTTTGGCATGTATTTCTATCAATGTCAAAACCACCTTAATACACCTGCAAATCAGCTTCAGGTCATGACATAGTCCAAAAAAAATCTTACAATCACCAAACTATATTAAATCTCTAGATACATATCTTTTCCTTCTTCATGCTGCCAGGAAGCAGAAGAAATAGAATATTCTGAGTTGGAAGAGGTCGACAACAATCATTAAGCTGCCATACATGGCAGTGTAAGAGTTATAAGAGCATTTTCTCCAAAGTCTTCCTGAAAAAGGACAGGCATGGACCTGTGATCACTAGCCACAGGGAGTTCACCATCCTATCACTGAAGAATTTTTTTCCTGCTGTCTATTCTAAACTTTCCTGATGAATCTTTAAACCAATCCCTGACATCCTACCTGTGAGATAGACTGGTGAAGTAGTTGTGATGAGAACCAACTGAACAAAATCTATTTCTTTTCATTTGAGTTTCCTCCATCATTCTGCCTGATGAAAAGCAGACATCAGGCTCATAATAACACAGAGAAAAGCCATATGATTACCCAGGGTAATTTGTAAAATCACTGTTTCTAAAGATGGACACAAGACTGGAGGACTTCAGTAAGAGCTATGAAGTAACGTTTTGAAAAGGGAGATTTTTATATTCTTTCTAAAGTAGTCACTGCTGGAGATGACACTGAACAAGATATGCAATAGGCTTTAAATAGACTTGATATCTTCTATGCCTAAAAATATAATATTCATCACTCATCACTGGATCACTGGCTCTTCTGAATATTTCAAAAATGTTAACAAAGAATTATATGGGTAGAGTATAATTTCTTTTCCCTAAAAGCATGCTTTGTTTATAAAGCATAACTTTGTTAAATCTCTTACCTACATAAAGAGAAAACCATATTGCAACTGCAGCTGAAGTAGTGTATGACCTCAAACAGCTACTTAAGTTTGTCTGTTTCTCTGTGCACTGTATTGAAGTAGTATCATGGTTTTATGATATTTGGTTACTGCTATTCCACATTATATCATCAAGTAGTGCACTGGGAGTTAAAGTGTTAATTCTCCAGTTCCAGGTACCTGTCCGGAAGAGAAGAACTGCATTCCCCAGGGGGCTTTGCTGTCAGAGAGGAGATACAACTCCTGGCAAAGTTGAGCTCTTAGGTTCTTCTTCACTCTCTTCTCCTTCGCCATTCCTGGCTGCTGCCCGTCCCGACTGCGCCCATCACTTCAGTATTACTTAAGGCCTACATTATCTTTGATTCAGTATTACTTAAGGCCTACATTATCTTTGATTCAGTAGCTTCAGTTCTAATTACATTGTATTATAGTATATATAAGTATATATATATATATATACTTATATATATATATATATACTTATATATACTATATATATATATATATATATAAGATATATATATATATCTTACATTCCAATACCATATTTAGTAAAATAGTTTGTTTCTCCTCAGATCGTTGCTACTGTTTTTAATTATTTTGGGATCCCCTATTTCCCTTTTCTGGAGGTGTGGATTTTGAGAAATCCCTCCACCTCACTACTCATGGAACCAAGCTGAAGCAGCCCATAAAACGTTGATTATTTTAAGGAATGATTAAGAAGTAAAGGTTATTGTTCTCTTCTAATGTTGAAAAAGTTTGGTAAATTATCTTTCAAGGATTGTTCACCAGTTACAGCTTTACTACAACAACTGGGAGATTGAAGAAAAAAAAGGTGGAAAAATGTAGAAAACAGCTGCTTTTAAGAATGCAGTAGTCACTTGACTGAACTGTGAAACAAATTATATGAAGGGAGAATGTGTTTGAATACAAAGAAGTCTTACAATGAATTTTTCCACTTTTCACAACAGGGTGGTCCCAGTGGGATGAAAAATTAGTAATCTAAACTACAGCTTACTATAAAAACATCTAGAGCTTTAAAGAAGCTGCTGTCTTAGTCATCAAATCATAAAACCACTAAGTAAACTAATTAATGTCTTTGTCAAAAGGGAATTTAATTATAAAGCTTTCATCTTGGCAATGCCACTTGAAAGGAAACCAAACTGTGACCAAAAGTGTGTATGCACTTATCCTTTCCTTACTAATAACACTTCCTATAGTCATGGGTATTCTTTTCATAAATAATTTGCACATTTGACCTTTTGTATGGCCTTGAGAAGAAAATGCACTTATATGACCTTGAATAGGGAAGCCTTTTTTTTTTTTTTTTTTTTTTTTTTTCCCCTTTGTTTATTACTAGCTTAGTAAGAAGCTTTAAGTAAAATTCTAGATTACTGGATTTCTAACAAGATACAAAATAAAAAAAATAATAAATATTCTTTGTGGATCATGTAGGCTTAAATTTCTTTTCTGATAATTTTCTCTCAATCATAGAAATTTGAAATAAATATATAAGGCATGAGGAATATCATGTCTGTGATACTGTGTGTCATCCTTCTTGTCATGGTTTTGTAATGTTGCTGTTAATATTCCACATCATAACATCATGTGCAGTATGGATCACTAAAGGGTTCGTGCTCCGGTTCTGTGGAATAACAATGTCCTGAATACTCTGCTCTCAGAAGAAAACTACATATCACCAGAAGATTTCGTGGCCAGAGATAAGTCACGGGAGGAGGACATATATAATCTTGCTCCCAGGCTGGAGCTCTCTCTCTCTCAGACTCTCAGAGAGTGGGAAGCATTCCAGCTGTGTCACCTAGAGTTCACAGTAGGCCTCTTGGTTTTCGGGGACTCTCTCTCTCTCTGTTTTGTTGGATTTGTAAGCCTCAATCAAATTGTATTATATTGTATTATCTTGTATTCTGATATCATATTTAGTAAAATAAGTTTTCCTCCTGAGATTGCCACTGCTGTTCTCTTTCCCCATTCCCATTTTTCCCTTCCATTTCGGGCCGGGGGCCCTACAGGGTGGTTGCCTCTGTCATGGGCATAGGCAAATCTAGGTAACCTGTGACACTTCTGCACCACATTTTTAATCTTTTGCTCTTTAAAATGTATATATGTGAGATTTTATTTTATTAATTAATTATTTTATTAAAACATGGACAATATCTTGCCATGTATTACCATGTGTACTAAAAATATATCGATTGCTAATAATTAAAACTGTGATGTATTAATATTTGTCTTATACTACATAATTTTGAACTTCAAAATTTGATTTGCATTTAGTAGTTTTAGCTCTGTATAAAAGAGTAGAGTTGCTAGGAAGGATAAGTTCCACACTGATTGTGCTTGTATTGAAATAATGTAGGAAAGTCTGGCTATGTCAAAATCCCAGCATTCCCACACTACTACAGTACTAAATAGAGCTATGTGAATATTTCACACTTCTAGATCAATATCAAAATTGAAAAAAATAAATCAACAAAAACAAGAGCCCAAATCAAATCAGATGCAAGTCATAGCTGAAATTTTCCATATAGATATCCTGTCAAAAAACTTTAATTTCAAAAAGCTTGTAGAACTTTGGAAGACGTGGTTATTTAGATCTGAAGAACTGAAATAATTTTGCATTTGCTCCCCAGTGATTTGGAATTCAGTTCTCTTGGAGCTGTATACTTCTGTTAAATAAAAATGTCTGATTCACTAAACATCCTTGCTGTGCTGTAGTCTTGAAACAAAATCCTTTTATGGCTTGAGCAACAAAAAAGGGAGATTCTATGCTATGGAGCATAGAGTGTGCTGAATGTGAGTTTGTGTCCTGTTCAATTTACACCATTTGAGGTTTCTAGCCTCTAACATGGCATAAGATTAACCATGTTATTCACTTGTTTTACTCTTATATCTAATAAATAGCACCTTACACTTTACCTTTCAAGTACAGGCTTAGAAAGCTCTAGGCTACTACAAACAACTTTGGTTGTAGAGAAGTGTTCAGAAGACCTTGCAAATGCCTTGGAGGCCTGACGAGAAAGAAAGAAAGAAAGAAAGATAAATAAAAATAATTATCAAGTTGTTCCATACAAAACTGAAAAAGCAAGCTGGGGCTGATGGAACTCCAGCCTGCATCATGACTCTGGATGCAATAAAGACTTTGAAAGGAGTTAGGCAGCTTTCTTGCACTGGGAAATGTTCATTATTATGATCAAAATGCAAGGCAAAATAGGTAAAGTTTAAGATGCAATTTACTAGATTTGAGAGTAGAAGAAGAGAATAGCATCGTTAATTTTATGTCCTGTTAGAGGCTGGAAAATCCAAGTAGTTTAAATTGAACAGGACACAAATTCATGGCAGAACACCTGTGCTGACCCTGTCTATAACATGGAATCTCCACTTTTGTTCACACATGCCATTAGAGGATTTTTTTTACAAGGAAACAAACTTATTGCTTATACTCTCAAAACATGTTCTTATGTGAATACAGCAGTGTCATACAAAGACAAGGAGGCCATGCTTTTTACATTACTGTCTCAAAGTTTGCTGAAATTGACAAGTTCAGGCAAGTCCTGGCCAAGGTTCCAGGACTCCCTTTGTCTGAGACACACAGGAACCAAGGTTCAAGAAATCCCTTTGTTTAGGAGATGGACAAGTCCGGGCCATCTCTGAGGATTAATGGCCCTTAAGTGGTCTTTCATGTTGGCTTATCTCAAGGAAAACTGCCATCTCTGAGGAAATCACAGGACTCTGACCTGAGCCTTCCCAAAATGTCTCGAAGGCTGGAAAGAAGTATAAAAAGGGCACGGACAAACCACAGGTTAGGTTTCTAGGTATCTGACCTCAGATTCCTCCACCGTTGTCCTACTGCTGCCTACTGTCTCTTCTGGGATCGCTGCTCGAGACTCTGATCCATGAGACCTCGCTGCCCGACACTCCGCTTCTTGAGACCTCGCTGCTCTGACCGCCTTCTCTGCGTTTCACCGACCTGATGCCTGCGGCCTGCTACTCTGCTGCTGCTCTCCCCTATGCTTATTTTGCCCCAGACCAACGTAACAATGTGCTACGGAACACTGCTGCATCCAGGAGGTGACTATTCCCCGCTTTAACGTAATTCTTGCTCTTTTCTACCTTGTCTATTGCCTACTTTCCAGTCCCCATCACCCTAATTTTGATATTCGTCGCTCTCCCTTCCTCATCCCCTCAATTGTCTATAATTTCTAATAAACTGGTCGGATCAACATTTGAATGCTTTTCTTCTTAATCTCACGCCGGGCATAACATATCAAAAGAACCTTGCCTCACTCCTAAATTGAAGCGAGACAGTGCTGCAGTCACTGTCACCAAGTAGGAGGTACTTGAAGTTTCTCTGTGACAAGGAGACAGCTGAACTTGTCTTGAGGCCTCTAGATTTCTGTGCCACAATGCAGGCCTGAATACCACACTGCCCATCCCATTCAGATCAGCTGTGCTATGAAACACTCCTGCATGATCAGGGGTCACTACAGCAGCTCCCATAGCATTCATAGTGCTGTGCTGACTTGACAAATCATGCCAAGTCACTACAGATTTGTGTTTGAGTGATGTTACCTCTGGGCAGGGGTTAGTCCTAAAGACTCATTGAACATCCATGCTTAGATCTTTCTCAGTCATCCATTACTAAGAGAAATATGAGAAAGCGAGGTAGAATTTTAAATTCACTAAGATAATATGCTACACATATTATGCATGAAACAGCAGTCTGTAGAGCTGAATAGTTTTAATAAATATCTCTTTTCCATTGTATAACTTACATTAGAAGCCACCTGATTGATGTTTGACAGCCTGTAAAAACTTGTTTTTCATCTTCTGATGTTTTTTAACAGCCATATTAAAATGACAAATTATAGAAAGCCTTTAGAAACATGCAAATATGGTTGGAAAGCTATGCTGATATTTCCATTGGCCTCAGATCAGTCCCAGAAATCCTCTAGGGCAGTCCGCAATACAAAGCTTCAAAGCATGGGCATGTACCATGATTCCCACAATGCAAGTCAAATTCCAATTTTTCACCATCTTTCCTAGCCAGAAATTGATTTATCTATTGACTTCTCTGAAGCTTTAGAAGAGCTCTAGGCCTCACTGTCTTAGGTGTTTGATATTCAGTTAATTAAAAATGCTATTCCTGTTCAAAAACTCATCTCTTCAAAACTCTCAATTTGAGAACAGTTTTGGCTGAAAAAAATGCTATGATAACAGAGTGATTTTAGCTTTTTCTGAAAATTACAATACCCACCCAATATCCTAGAAGCACGCATCAATTATTATTATTATTCATGCATCAATAAAAATATTCTGCCTCTATTGTGAACTATGCCCCATTTCCTTTAAATAGAGACTGAAGACTAGAATCTATATGTTTCATTAACTTAGCAAATGGATACTTTAAAACCAAAATACATTTCTTCTACTTTTGTCCACAATTATTAATTTGAATAAAATTTAAACTTCCCTGGGACAATTCAGGAGAGTTTTATTTCTATAGTGAGTAACAAGGAAAATGGTCAGTTATCACTGTATGACAAAATATACAGCTAAAAATTCTTCAGAAAGTAGAAGGAAAGTTTATTCCATGTATTTATAAATATATATATATTATTATTCTTTCTTTCCTCCTTTGTTTTCTTCCTTCAATCTTACTTTCCATCTCACATTCCATTTCAGATTAAATCAAATAATCAAATATTCAAATCAAAGCAGAAAAATTAGTTTTGATTATTGAACAGAAGTAATAACTGAAAAATCAGTTTTCACATCTTTATATGTTACTTAAATGATCAAGATAAAAAACCCATTTATTAAGCATAAATAGATGCTACACTTTTCTAAAATTATGTAGTCTGAGACTTTTCAGGTGAACTTGGATGAAATACTTAAAATGAGATCTTTCCTGCATATAAATTTACCTTCATAAAATGAGAAATTAAAATATGTTTGTGGTTACCTTATGCAGAATACATACCACACACCCACACCTTTTTTTCTAAACTGACTGGCTTGTTTAGGAAAATCAGAGGGTAGAGTAAAACCAGAACAGCTTCCCCAACATCCTCATCCTCAAAGCAGTGACTCCCTGAGATTCAAAAGAATGGAGGCCTCAAAAACTTCTTTGATATTGCCATGCCTTTGAAATTTGGGGCAGTGACAGGGTGGCCATTGTATATCAATGAATAATGTCCTTGATCTGACTTAGACTTCTGATGGGCATCTTCTGTGGTAGAGTTTTCTGAAAATATACACTGTTCAATGTTTTATGTATCATCCATAGCTTTAGATGTTGGAAGTCTGTCACAGAACTTTTTTTATTTGAGATCTGAATACTTTTTCTACAGTAAATCACTTATTCAACAAGACTTGCAATCCAAATTTCCTGTTTCCTCCTTCAGTTGTGTATTTTGTTTATTTATTAGCTATTCACCACATTTCTGCTTGTACTTTGTACTAACAATCTCATTCTGGATCCTGATTTACTTAAGATCTACTGATGTTACGTGCTTTTCCTTTCCTTTCCTTTCAATATGTCTGATGTACATGGTTAAATACTTCACAGAATTTTGTATTTAACTGCAATATTCCCAGGACAAACCCTATCTTCTAATTTGACTCTAATGTACAACCACATAATTTGTCAGAACTGAATTTACCTCATCTGTTGTTTTTTTATTGTTGTATCTTTGTTTCTTAATCTTTATTTATTTATTTCCTTATTAACTTCCTACTACTTTGGCTTACAAAGGAATTTTGCTAGCACATATAAGACTTTTTCATAAAGAACAAAGATTTTGGCTTTTTAAAATATCATTGTGCATGATTTTGTTCAGACAGGTATCTGAAAGGAAGAAGAAAGGAAAGTTATGAAATACCATTTGGAATTGTGTAAAAAGTGGGTGCACTCTGAAATTAAATATCTAGTTTTTAGGCTTATGTTTAGAAGAATAATTAGATTACTTCCGATCATTTATCATACTTTGGAAGTCCTTTGGTTTAGCAATACTGGACTATTTTTAATAGAAAGCTTGCAAATTTGAATCAAATGGATTTTCAGGTGAGAACACTAACTACAGTGAATGCTGTATGTATAACATAACTTTTCATAATTCTATCATCATATGAAATCATTTATTTCTACTTTATTATTATTATTACTCTGAAATCACATTAAAAACACAGAACTAGCTTTTTTTCCATTGTCCTGTGGTGATCACAATTACTAAATATTAGGATCCATCTAGAATTTTTTACAAAATCCTTTCACAGCTCATTAAAATTAATTCTTATACATTTGACATAAATAAGCAGTTCACAAGTAGACAAGCAGAGAGATATTCTTTTGATAGTTCTACCAAAATTTCTTTTGCTAGCTCATGAACCAAGATAAGAAACTTAGATTTCACTTTAGAGACTACATTACCACATTGCAAGTTACTGTAAATTTTCCCAGAAGAGAAAACAACAGATGTTTCCAGAAGTACATTTTTGCAAATACATTAGTACATGGTTGCATTCACACGGCACACATTGAATCAATTTCTTTTTCAGTTTTTTATTTGCAATTCATTTTTTCCATCTGAACTATGAAAAAAAGTCAACAAAATTTTTAACAAAACATCTAAAAATGAATGGAGTACTACATCTATACAAATTATTTGAGGAAAAAATAAAACAAAAACAATGACAAAATCAAAATGGAGCTGCAAACCTTAGAGAGCTTAGGAAATAAATACTAGGAAATATGTATTTATATACATATATTTGTTGATTTGGCCTTACTGTACTGGGAAACATGGTTATCAGAAGAAAATGTCAATATAAAAAATATATTCATCTAATTGAGAGAAAACTCAATCACTGTCTGAGACCTGAAAGTATAGAAATGCAATTAAAAAATGCATATATGTATGTACAGATGTGTCATGGATGTGGCAACCGCAGAAAAGGAAGATGTTGATTCTATAGTTCTGTGTCCTCAACTTGAAATTGGGTAATACTCTGAAAGAAAGATATATTCTACTCATTGAATTTGAATGGCTGAAATTACATTGCTAGAAAAACACTGTGAAACACACAAATTTTCAGTTTCCCAATTATCTGGTGTATACATTTTCCTGTTTTTCAGTTCAGTCTTTCATTTAGATTTGTTTAAACCATGAATTTTAAAACTGGGTTACAAGGATGATTAGAGAACTGAAGAATCTCTCCTATGAAGAAAGATTGAGGGAGAGAGGTTTATTCAGGTTGGGGAAGAGAAGGGTCTGGAAAGAGCTCATTGCAGTATTTCAGTATTTAAAGAGAACTTATAAACAAAGAGATTGACTTTTTACATGGTCTGATAGTGGTAGGAAAAGGGAAAATGATTTTAAACCAAAAGAGGGAAGATTTTGGTTAGATGTTAGAAGGAAATTCTTTACACAGAAAGTAGTGAGGAATTGAACAGGTTGTCCAGAGAAGCTATGGATGTTGCATCCAGGGAGGTGTTCAAGGCCAGGTTGAATGAGGTTTTGAACAACCCAATCACTTCCAACCCATGTCATTCCATGGTTCTAGGATTCCTCTGTAAATGAAAAAATTCTTGCCACTATTTTTTGTTCATGTGATTCTCATCTACATGCCAGTAATCTCCCTATTTACGTAAACGTAGTCATTTATGTAACTAAAACATTTAGACATGTTGTATGTATGTAAACTTCTATATTTAATATGTAAATACAAAGGTTTCTCTTGGTGGTTGATGTTAAATATATAATATTTTTAAAAAACATAGTAAAATCATCTCCAGAATGCTCCTTTTCAACTCTAATGTGTCTCTAGACATTGGAAACACTGGAAACACAGATATTGGAAACATATATGCTATGTTATCTGACATGAGTACAATTTTATAATTTACACATTAAAAAAGGAATAGTGAACATGGGGGAAAGAAGAATTTGTCACAGAGCTTACATTCTCTAATCTGAATATGATGTTCAAGCTCAGTGCTGCTTTGTGGAAGGACATAAGCTGGTTTTCAGTAAATGACTCAGTACTTTCCTTTGTTTTTAAGCCTAGACCTAACACAGGAATTGTGTTAAGTGACATACAGTAGTGTTTGTTTGTAAACATAACAGGAAACAACAAACCCTGTCTGTAGTGTAACCTGCAGTTAATACTATCTCTAAACCTACCAACAATTTTGTTTGCTAGTTATCATAAAATTATTTTCCAAAATTTTAAGTATTTACTTGACATTTTGAGTAATATTTTATTACTTTAGGTACTTTTTTTTTAGTCATTCATGTTGCTTAATCCTTTCGCATTAGTTCTCTTTTCCCATTTCTGTTCCTCATCCCCTTTAGTTTAATGTTTGCAAATGTAATTAAAAGTGCTGTCTATCTCTTGCCCCAGAGGGTTAATGAATGTATTAAATAATACCATTTTTGCTGCAGTTTCCTGTGATGCTTCTAATAGTTCAGAAAGTATATGTAATGCAGGTATGATTTCTCTCCTTCAGGTGCTTTGCCTTTCACATAACTGCTTTTATACCCACACAATTCATTATACTGATAAAAGTTTTTTGTATACTATCTTAAAATCTAGCAAAATCTAGAGTAAGTAAAATTATTCTACCATTAGTTAATTTTTAATCAAGGTCTTCAAAATCAGTGACTGGGAAATAATAATCCCTGGAATGTCTTTGTTTAATAATTCCACCTCCTAGGTTTCCTACGTCTTTGTTCTTTTACAGGCTCCTCATTGAACACATGAGAACAAGTTCCTTACCCTAGAGAAGTACTCCCAAGCTAAATAGTGGATGAGGCCTTAGGGAACTGATGACTGTCTTGCTCCAACAGATTATTTCATGCAACAGTTCATAACAAGAGCATTTGGATTTAGAGAATCCCAAAAGTTGCCGACAAAATATCACATGATCCAAATTCTGATCACTAAGAATGTGCAAGTGGAAGTATGCTTTCTACAATTGATTTTGCATTATATTTCAGATGTCCTATTTACTCACTACACTTTTCATTCTTCCAGTAGAAGAAAGTACTTTAAGTCTTAACTGTTTTAGTTAAAATATGTGATGTGAGCTTTTTCTGTGCAAAGATGTGATATAGTTTTGGAAAGGTGTCTGATGGTGACACTAGATGGAGCTATCTCTTTGAAATGAGTCAATCATTGAAATTCAACTTTTATTCCATTTATATCATCCTCCAGTTTATGACATTTGAGAAGAAAAAATTAAAGGGGGAAAAGGATAGGAAAAAAAAATCATAAGAAGAAATGATACAGGCAATGTTATCACAGAATTGCAGGGGCTGGAAGGGACCTCAATAGATCATGCAGTCCAATCCTTGTGCTAAAGCAGATTCCCTAACATGAATGAAACAAAGCCCACAGTAATTTCAAGTTAATGTACACGGAAGCTGACTTTTTTATATACAGAAAGCTTAACAGTGTTAACTTTTAATCAAAGCAGTATTGAGAATTTACAATCTATAGAAACTTTTGTCGATTTTAAGTAACATGAAATTACATTGCTTACAGCTAGTTTCATAGCTATAAGTGATGCAGTAACACTAGATAGAGCTACTTTTCTGTTACTCCCCTGCTTATCACAGACACTTCAAAAAGGAATGTTGAACAATTTTAAAAAAATAGATTTTTTATTGTAGTTCATACTATGGTTCATTGTAGTCCATACCAATACAGTGTGCTTCTGCCCTACAGCTGCTGCTCCATGAAAGTTAACAACTTGACATATATATTCTTTATGAAAGGAATGGTAATAATTTGATTTGCAAGTGATAAAATGGTGTGGAACCACATAAACTAAAAACAGTTCCAATTAGAACCAAAAGCTATGAGTAAATACTTTGGAAGTAGAAGGAACTTTACTTGTAGGGGGTTACTAAAGTTTGTTAATTCAACATAATTAATGATGCTTCTTTGTATTAAGGCTCAAAAAGAGTTCTATGGATTTATGGAGACTGGGAAGGAGTGACTTCTGGTGAGTCTCATGTAAATTTTCTGTAGGATTCTTGAACTTCACAAGATCTTGTCAGAAGCAAAAGAATAGAAATAGGAAAACTGGCTGCGAAACAATAAATAAGTCCATTTAAATTAACATTCCCACCAATTACACAGACTTTTTTTTTTGTTTCTGAGGTTTTCAAGAAATGTTTCCACAAGCTCTGCTAGATGTCTTTCTCCAGTGCCACATCAACACTCTCTGAGTTCACTGAACAGCAAGATCACTCTTGACAATCACTAAGAGTGTTAAGACATTTTAAAAATCAAACAGAAAAGTTAAAAACAAACAAAAAACCAAAAAACCTTAGCTAATTTTTTACATTTTTTTTTCATTTTAGAAAAAGACAAACTTCCAAAGCAACAAGTTTGTAGATAGACTGATGATCTGATTTTCACAAAGAATATTTTTTTCCTTTCTGAAACATTTAAATATGTCTCCGCTACACCCTTCCTGCAGATTGCTATTTTCAAATATGCCCATATTCCCCAATTTTCAAATTCATTTTGCATTGGAAAAGGTTTTATTGACAAATTCTGTATTTCATTACCCATTCATGTGGTGCTACATGGTCCACAAGAAAAAATTGTGCAAAGACAGCTTTTCTTTAGGAAAGCTCATTTCGAGAGCTTTGTGAATGTACCTCAAAAGTCTATGTAATCCATTTTAGTCTGTTTACATAGTATGGAATATTTCTATGTGGAAAAAAACACATAAAAGAAAAACAACAAGTAGATACCTTCCACCCCACCACCAACTTATCTGAAATGAGTAGATTTCAGCTGCAGACTTATGTCAACAGATTAACAATGGATTTTGCTTTCTTATATTAACTATACTGTAAAATACATGTTCAAACTTTAATATCACTGTTATTCTATTAACAGAGAAGAGTTATTACTATAATGGCAATCATAATAATAATGTCAACAAATGATGAAATTAGTTCTCTGTTTAACAAATATGCGACATATTTATATGGTCTAAAAAGAATGATTTATAAAATCTGCATTTTAAATAAGCAGTGTACTGTAAAATTTGTAGTGAAGCTATTCATGGTGATCTGGAAAAATGAGATTTCTTTGTTTCAGAGTAAACAAAATATACCAAAATATTTATGAAATAAAAAAGTCCACAGAGTTTGGTGAAAGCTGTCTTGAAGAATGTATTACTTCATTGCTATGGAAATCACAAAGTTATTCTTATATTACAGTATTGCTTCTTCTGCCATACATGTGACACAGAGAAAGGCTTTCCATCTTGCTTTGAATGAATTTTCGTTAGCCAAATTTACTCGGAAATGTAAGGACAAGCTATGTAAATGTTGAAGCTCATGAATAATGTGCAGCGAGAGAAGATTTTAAAACCTGAAGAATAGATTTAGATCTCTAAATTAACTTCAAGGTTAGTGCCTCATATGTCTTTTTCACTGATTAGAATACTCTTAAATAGAAATTATCAAACAACATTGTAAACTTTACACCAGATTAAAAATTGTCCACATTGCTGACACAAACTGAAACTGAAAGCTTAATACATGCTACTTCTGCATATCTAAATATATTACATTTATTTGCATTAGTATTTGCCACTAAAGATGATTTGAAGTTACAACAGAAATTGATTTTAGGGATTGTTCCATGTGCTTCGGTTTCAATAAAGCTCTAAATTTTGGTTTGCACTTGTTAGCAGATACTTGGAAGATAGCCTATTGAAAGTTGAAAGGCAAAAAAGAAAGGAGTAGGGAAAGCTTAGATGTACTGGAAACATACAAATGAAAGCAGTCTTCTGATTTGCAAACACACTGTATTTTCTGAGAGTGATTTATAGCTTTCCCTAAGGAATAAAACTTTTGTAAGAGGAAAAAAAGAGTTGTTTTTTTTTTCTTTTTTTTTCTTTTTTCTCTGTCATTAACATAACAAGCTTAAAACACGGGAAGTAGGTTAAGAGGATTAATGTTTAGTTTTAGACGATTAACAGACTACTTGCAGGGAAGTCTTATTCCTGGTATGTGAGGAAAAAAAATGAAAGTATAATAAAGTCTTGCATGAAACTGAGTTCCTCCTTGAGAAATTGAATTAATTAACCATTTAAATAGTAAGTGATGATTAAAATGCAGAGCAATTCATTCAAAATACTCATTGATTCAGTTCCATAAGATTTATACCCAAAGATTAAATTGTTTGCAGAGATCAGAGTAGCTATCTCAGTGACAGGCACCAGATAAAAATCTAAGAGTACCAGTGATTTTTTTTTTTTTTTTTAATTTTTGGTTTACATTAAAATATGACACGAGTGTGCATTTCTCGCCAAATTTCTTTTACAAGTACTGTAAATCAGGTTTTGTGATAAAGTCTGTTCTGAGTATTTGCTGGGGATTTCATGTACTCAACACAGAATCACATGTGTGTAACGTAAAGTTTTACATTCAAGTAGAGTACAAAGCATGAGGACTAAACAGAGGAACATAACCAGCTTTATTTTCAGTTGGCTTAGCACATATGGTACAGCACATATTGAAGGTGGAAAAAGAGAAAAATAATGTGCATGATTTAAAAATATTTTTTTCTTTACACATTTCTATGAATTTCCTCCCCTGAAGTGACTGTATTTCTCATTTCCTCACAAATTTCTTACAATGCATGCTGTAGCTGTATAAAAGTATTCTCAGTGTTGCACTGAAGCTTTTCTTTTAGTTTTGTACTTTTCAAATCAATTTAAATTAAACAAAATTCTCACTTTTTCTCATCCCACTCCTAACATGAAAGTTTTAGATTATTTTGCCATAATTGTCTCAAGATTGCCCACAACTTCTATAGCCTAGTGTATCAGTGATTCATTTGATTAAAAAAAGAGTTAATCTGCTATCTATATCCCAACTAATAATCTATAAGTTCTTTCAAGGATTACATTACAATTATAATTCTTAATACCTATGGTATTCTGTATCTATAAATGAAACATAGCCACACAGAAATTTTAGATATCCACTGTTCCAGTGCTATGAAAGTGCTGGTTAAAGAAATCTTTATTTTGACTTGTTACCCAACTTTTCTTAAAGCTATTCCACTACAAATTGACAGGCCACTTGTGGTCTTTTCTTCTCATAATTGAGGATATTATTTAGTTTCCACACACAAATCTGGCTTTACAAATAGAAAAACTTACTGAAACAGATTGAAATGACTAAAATAAATGATTGCTGACTGAAGTTAGTCAACATTTTACTTTTCATGAACAGTAGAGCAGGATAAGAGAAGGCTGGCGACTACTTCAGTAACTAGAATAATTTCAGATACTGACCTAGACGAGTTCATTTTAGGCTAATTAAGGGACCTACTGGTACAAGTTTCAGAGTTGCTATTAGTTATTTTTAAGAACTTATTAACAATGTGCTGTCTCCGAAGAGTAGAAAAAGAAAACAAAGGATGAAATGACTGTTCCAAATTTCAGTAGCTCTCCTAGGTAAATGGATATCATGCAAGAAATATTTACAATGAGTACCAAAACAATTTAACCAATCCACCTTTTCCACTTACCATAGAATGACAGACATAAGGTCAAAACAGTTCTTGTGTAACTCCTTGCACTACCAGGAACACATTAGTAAGTTTAATAAGAGACTCTAGTAACTAAGATTCAAATACTATGTTTCCAGTCATTTCACATTTTCATAGGCTCCTTACAGTAAGTCCATATTTTTTGACAGCTTATGAATATGTAATATATGGCAGTGTTTAAATCTTTACAGGGGCAACAATATATTTTGCAGACCTTGGGACTTATTACCTTGTCAAAGAAGGAAGTCAGGTGTGACTTACTTTTTAAAATCCATGTTGACTGTTTCTTGTCACACAATTACACTCTAAAATGCCTGTAGCATTTTCATTATTTGCTTTTTATTGTTATAGAAACCAAATTTAGGTTTTTCATTCAATAGCTGTTCACTCTCTAACTTTCAAAGGCTGAAGAGAATAATTCTAAATTGTACCTAAGTTATACACTGAAATCTGCTCCTTCAGAAGAGGCTTCATCCAAAGGAGATACTCTCACTACTTGGAGATCTGCAATGGAAATTGTACCTTGAAGAAAAAGAGTGTATAAAAAATTGAAAAACTGCTAGACTGGAAGATCAAAGATTGGCCAGAAAATACAAAACCTTGATTAGAAGTATCTCTTTGGAGACATTTGAACCTGACCTAACTCCCAGTTTGTTGGTAACCTGGATATACAGATTTATAGGCAGTCAGATATTCTATGGTCTCTATCCAAAGTTCTGAATGTATCTGACGTTTTGTGTATCTTTTCTCTATGAACAAGAAGACAATTAATGGCGCTTGTCTGCCATTCTCTATCTGCACATACAAAGGCATTCTGGGAGAAAGAGTACCTTGGAGGACATTGATCATTATTTGGGAGCAATGAGACATCTGTCTCTCAGTAAAAGTCTCTACAATAAATTTAGATGTTTATTTATGTGGGATAGCTGGCAGCTGTGGCATTAAACTTAAAATGGAGTTCTCACAGCACTTATATTCTTTGTGGAAAGGAGGGCTAAAATTCTGCTAATGTATCTTACTTTACTATGCTTTACCTCACAACCTTATCTTTTATTATAGGAGACCTTTTTTTTTTTTTTTCCCCCAGGTATAATCAAATAATAATTATAAAAAAATTGGTAATCACATATTTAGCCAAATTCAATTAGAGTTTAAAAAATAAAAATAAAAATAAATTGATCACCATCAATAAAATCCCAAACTATAATCAAATTAAAATCAACAGAAAGTATTTTCCTTAAGCTTTAGGATACCATTAGTCTAAAATATGAATTAAATTCAGAAATGAAACTTACCTGAGAAACAATTAGACATTAGAAATTAGAAATTAGTAATTAGAAAATAGACATCTGTTCTAAGTCAGGACTAAAGGATGTTTGTGTTCATTTGAATATTTATTACAATAAGACATATTACATGACATTTCCTAATTGTAAAGAGCTTAATTATTCAAGATATGGTCCATAGAATCATAGGAAATAGAAGAGACCCCTGGTGATCACCTAGATTACTTCCCCCGAGTCCTCTCCTGCTAAAGTGAGGTATCTGCTGTATAAGTTGCACAGGAAAGTGTCCAGATGGATTTTGAATATTTCCAGAGAAAGCGATTCCACAAACTGAGCTGTTTGTTCCTGTGCTCTGTCACCCTCACAGTAAAGTTGCATTTCTCATGTTTGTATGAGACTTCTTGTGTTTCAGTGCACCTTGTCCTTTCTCTGGACACCAATGAAAAAATCCTGGCCCCTCACTCTTGACACGTGTCCTTTAGATACTTGTAAGTAGTGATAGGATTCCCTCCCAGTCTTGTCGGAGCTTAACAGTTTCAGCCTCTCAGCCTGTTTTGCTGTACTGATCAGGTGCACCTAATCTTCTCTGAGGCCCTCTGCTGGACTTCTAGGGGATTTCTGTCTATTCTAAAGCAGAGCGTTAAAGCGCTCAGAACTGGGCTGTACTCCATCTGTGGCCTCACCAAGACAGAGTAGAGGGGGGAGCATCACCTTCCTCGATCTGCTGATCATTCTCTTTTTAATGTTACCCCAGAATACCAATTGGCATTTTTGGCCATGATAGCACACTGCTGAATCATGGACAACCTGTTGTCCACCAGGACTTCCAGGCCATTCTTTTCAGAGATCCTCTCCAACACCTCATCCCCTAACCTGTATTGATTCATCTCCAGAAGTAGAACCTTGCCCTTGTTGAAACTCATAATGTTCTTCTCCACCCAGCTTTCTGGATCTTGATGAATGGCAGCATAGCCTTTTGTAGTGTCAGCCATTTCTCCCAGCCTTCTACTCTATTGAAGATTCTCAATAACTATCATTATAGCACTTCTCAGCAGAGATGAGCAGTAAGATATGTACTGTTGATGAATCACAACTGCTGTATGACACAAGCTTCTCTCAGTCACTGTCATTAAATATGACTTCAGAATTAGTGAATGTGAAGTGTGAAGGGTCTTCCTTGAATGAAGTCCACAGGTTGCTAATCATTTGAATGAACAAAAAGAATAATGAAAAATCTCAATAAAAGCCTAAGTGTGTGTAATTTAATTCAGTAAGTACTGATGCTGACTGGTATTATATTCTCTTACTTTATGATAACAACTCAATACGGAAGAAAATTCTCCTATGTTTTCCTTGTCATTGTTTGGTAGTGAATTTTCCCCAGTGTCAGAAGTCTTATCATATAGTATTGAAGTACCATTTAGCAAAAACTATAAGAAAAGTATTTGCGGGCAATTCATAAAATCATACCTGCTTTCCATGATTCTGTCTTAACATTGTATCACTGGCTATCTTGACCTTCACCAGGGGCCCGTCTCTAATCAAAATAATCAGAGTATCCTCTCTTCTCACTGGGTCACTTTCTGTCTTCACACTTTTAAAATCTAATTTTAGCCTCATGTATACAACCAAAGTGTTTAACAGTCTCATAATATATATCTCATTTTGATATGATATGACTTAGCAGAGGATTTTTAGAGTTTGGGTACTATGGTTAGGCTGCAGTTGGACTTGATGATCTTCAAGGTCTTTTCCAACCTGGGTAATTCTATGATTCTGTGACTCTGAGTACACTTATTTTTGAACAAATTGCTCATCTGCTATAATACTCAGAAGTGCCTGGGAAATCTTGCTTAAAGGGAGAATCTGAGTGAGCAAAAGTGTTCATTTAATAGCTCACAGTGGGAGAAAAATGTGAATGTGGATAAAAGCAAATGAGTTAGGTCCTTGTTGATAAGGATGAAGGGAGTAAGTCTCGAAAATGTGTGGACAATAGAAATTGCATTTGGTGACATCTCTGTAGCTATTTAAAAAGTCCTTCCAACTTCACTTTGGCTAATTGGGAAAGTAAGTGGATGGAAATCGTGGCCTTCCATTTCTCAGAAATAAGTTTATTTTTTTTTTATTATTTTTTTTTCTTTTTCTTTTTTTTTTTTTTTTCTACAGCACAGTAAGCCCCATTTCCCCTGACTTTTGGTCTATGCTGTTTATGCCCATGGAGAAGTATGTGAATGCCCTGAGTAGGAAGCACTGTTCTGTTGCTGACTAGGAAAAAAAAAAAAAAAAAAAAAAAGTCAGAAGAAGCTGTGTTCTTTGGATCTTTGCAGATAGTGATCATTCCAGTCCTACATAGCATGTGAAATCTGGCAAGGTCATACTTCTTAAGTTGTCTGTTGATTTTGACTACAACACACAAAACTACTTCTGATGGTAACACTGGCACTGAGGATAAAATAACAATAGAAGCCTAGAGGAATTTGGTGACTGACATCCCTAGTGAAGAGGAGAAATAAATAGAACAATTTATTCAGCTTTTAAACATTGATTGTTCCAGGGACAGAAATTTACTAATGTTACATTTTCCCCCACCTCTCCACTCCCATATATTTGAAAAGACTTGCCCTCTGGAACAAAGTTGTTACCATTCTCAAATACTTGAAAGCAACACAATTAGAACTTCTTATATTAAACATCAAAAATCAACTCTCTATCTTTTCTAAAAACTGAACAGGAAGTTTAAAAATGAAATAAATTGACCTCATGACAGTAATATATGGAATTTGTTACTGAAGTAAACTTAAGTAAGGGTGAAATTTAGAAGTTAATGTTTATTTACCAGACATTTGAATTTGAGACTTCTGACATGCCTTATGAATAAATGATGTAGTCACTAAGGTTTAGTGATATGATTCCTTCCTCAGGGACTGCCTCCTATTATTTGTTCTATATTTGTCACTGATCAAGTCTCTTGATGCAACTGAAATACAAAGAGAAGAGAGCACAAATGTGTTTGTCAAACATCAGATCTTGAACGACATGGAATATTTGACCCACGCAAGATGTTAACTTCAGCTTTACAGCAGACTAAATTTATTTTCTAATTATCATCCAATTTTAATTTTACAGTACATTGACAAATATTGATACCGTTTTCCTGCATAATAATTCTTAATAGTGATTTATATAAATACTATACAGTGTTTTATGTTGATACTATGCATATGTACATACATATATTAAACTTAAATTTAAATTAAATATAATTTATTTATTTTGAGGCCTTTTGTGACGACATCATCTTTCCAATCTTATTGTCTCCATCTACCAACATAAGTGAGAGTGAAACCATAAATCAAGAGAAAGCATGCACACTAATTGAGATGGTCCAAGAAGATCCCTCAATTTTCTGCTGTCAAAGTAGATGACAGCATCATAGGACACCAATATTGATATGTGGGTAACTATGAAATAGAGAGCAGAAGTGGCAATAATATAACTACAAAGGAATTATATGTGCATGTACATGATCTACAAGTCACACAGAATAAATTACCCATGGAAGAATAGGGATATTAATTCTTTTTTTTTTTCTTTTTCTTTTTTTTTTCCCCACATTGTTGGCGTATTGGCATGTGTTGATTCAATATCTGATTATCCATTTTGTGTTAAAGATTATAGAAATGTGCCTATTGCAAGTATAAAAAAGCACTATAAGAATTCATGTTTATCTATTACATAACACTGGCTACAGAAGTTTTAATCTAAGATTTTTTTTTAATTTTTTTTTTTTAATAAGATGAAGAATGCACCATTTCAAGTAAAACACAATATGGGAGATTCTAGACAGAATGTAATAAATTGCTTTAAAGCCAAATTATCCTCATAATTAAAAACTGATATTTTGTTTAATGTTTGAATGTATGAGAGCTGATCTGAAAATAATGTTTCCTATTTTATTATTTTGGCCCATGACATCAGATGTGGGTGTTGGTGGTACGGCAATAAAGGCTGAAACTTCTGGCCATCATTCTATTATATTTAGTTGCTGCAGAGAGGCAGTCTGACAAAAAAATGGCATTAGACATGGTAGTATATAGGAAGCAAAGACATTTTACTGAATTCCTCCACATATAAAAAATGTCATTCACTGAGACTGATGACGAACTTTTATGGATAACAGTGATGTCGTGGTGATGCTTTCAGTATTGGTGAGAGTGATGTGAAAAACAAGCCAAGTTCCAGAAGACCATGCAGATTTTAACAGGTGTGGCATGTAGGCTCTTGCTCACTGCTGGTGAAAATGCATAGCTAATGGTGATGACTATGTTGAAAAACAGTGTTTTGTTACTGTGAACTTGATCTGTCCAATAGTGTTGTTATATTCTATGCATTTTTTGTAGTATCATGGAAATAAATAGGAGGCATTACTTTTACGGGGATCTATGGACCTAGCTTCAGTTTCCTGCTGCTGGATACTACAAAGATGACACAATTTCTGGAAAATGCTAAGTGAATAGTAAGGAAAAATATAGTTTTGTGAGCACAATTTCAGGCTTATTAAAATGAAATCATAATATCATTATTTTTTCAGTATCTATTTTATTCTGTAAAACATAAGCTACATACTTAAATTTATTTTTTTATTAAATTATACAGAGGCTTCAGAAAAAAAAAATCTTTTGTAAAATGTCTTTCAGCACAACGTAGAAAGTTTTCAGATAGATCTTTCTTAGGATGAGATATTACAAAGGAAATTTATTATTCTTTTTATTAGCATCTTCAGGTATTCTCAGTCTAAGCATCTAGGTTTTCTCAAATAGAAGTTACTGACTAAAAATAATTTTAAAAATCCAGAGTCCTCATAATGCTGAAGAGTAGGAAAGTTTGAATCACAACATGATGTTGTGACTGAGAATCTTTACTGATTCTGAAGTTAGTTTAGTGTTTAGTAAATGTTCCATGTAATACTATGGTTTTAATTGTATTGAACCTCTGATTTATCTTGCTGAACAGACTTAGTTTTACTAATGTTCTTATATTAACTGATAATCTGATTTAATTCCAATCGTTTTTACTATGTCTTTACTATGTCTTTACTATGTACTTTATGCCCAGATCTAAAAGTCTGGGATGGAACGCAGAACACACCACCAGTGATTCAGGTGGAGACAGTTAAAGAGCTCCTCCTCCACCTGGACTTCCACAAGTACATGGGACCGGATGGGCTCCACCCTCGGGTGCTGAGGGAGCTGGCGGGGGCCGGATGGGGGCCCCACCATCTACCAGCACTCCGGGTTAACTGGAGAGGTCCCAGAGGATTGGAGGCTTGCCGATGTGATTCCCATCTACAAGAAGGGTCATAGTTATGGAGCAAAGTTATGGAGCAAATAATCTTGGGTGAGATCACACAGCATGTGCGTGGCATCCAGGGGATCAGGCCTAGCCAGCATGGATTCATGAAAGGCAGGTCGTATTCAACCAACCTTGTCTCCTTTTATGACTGGGTGACCAGGCTGGTAGATGAGAGTAAGGCAGTTAATGTAGTCTACCTGGATTTCAGCAAAGCCTTTGACACAGTCTCTCACAGTATTCTCCTGAGGAAACTGGCTGCCCGTGGCCTAGACAGGTATACCCTTCTTTGGGTAAGGAACTGGCTAGAGGGTTGTACCCTCTAGTAGTGGTAGTGGTTAATGGAGTTTTATCTGGCTGGTGACCTGTCACAGGTGGTGTCCCCCAGGGGTTGGTTCTACGGCCCATGTCGTTTACCATCTTCACTGATGACCTGGATGAGGGAATTGGGTGTACCCTCAGTAAGTTTGTAGATGACACCAAGCTGGGAGGTGGTGTTAATCTGCCTGAGGGTAGGGAGGGCCTCCAAAGGGATCTGGATAGGCTGAATCGCTGGGCTGAGGTTAATGGGTTCAACAAGGCCAAGTGCTGGGTCCTGCACTTTGGCCACAATAACCCCATGCAGTGCTATAGGCTTGGGGCTGAATGGTTGGATGACTGTCGAGAGGAAAGGGACCTGGGGGTGTTGGTTGATGCTCGGCTGAATGTGAGCCGACAGTGTGCCCAGGTGGCCAAGAGGGCCAACAGCATCCTGGCCTGTATAAGAAATAGTGTGGCTAGCAGAAGCAGAGAGGTAATCATCCCTCTCAGCTCTGGTGAGGCTGCATCTTGAGTACTGTGTTCATTTTTGGGCTCCTCACTACAAGAAAGACATTGATGCACTGGAACACGTCCCAAGAAGGGCAACAAAACTTGTGAGGGGTCTGGAGCACAAGTCGTATGAGGAGTGGCTCAGGAAGCTGGGATTGTTTAGCCTAGAGAAGAGGAGGCTCAGGGGAGACCTCATTGCACTCTACAACTTCCTGAAGCGAGGTTGTGATGAGGAGGGGCTTGGCCTCTTCTCCAAGGCAACAAACAGGACCCGAGGAAATGGACACAAGTTGTATCAGATGAGGCTTAGACTGGATATAAGAAGGAACTTTTTCTCTCAGAGAGTGGTCAGGCACTGGAATGGCCTGCCCAGGAGGTGGTGGAGTCGCCATCCCTGGCAGTGTTCAACAGACGTCTGGTTAGGGAGCTAGGAGGTATTAATTAATGGTTTTTCTGTAGGTATGGTGAAGGGAGGACGGTTGGACTAGATGATCATGTAGGTCCTTTCCAACCTTGTGATTCTATGATTCTATTTATGTTTATGATTTATGTTAGATTTACATGATATAGTAAATGTTTTATAATAGTGTTTTTGTTGTTGTTGTTTGTTTCTTTTTAAAGGAAGGAAACATTCAGATTTGAGGACAGTATTCACATTATTTTAATCACTGTTTAATGAATCACTACTTTCATTAGAAATTATAATAGGACACTTACAGAAAACTTGTGCAATACATTAGAAATTAAATTCTGACTATTAAGATCTCAGGAAAATAGTATTAACTTAAATTCCTTACAGACATTCTGAATGCTTGTTCAAATCCCAGAACACCAAAGATAATTAGAGTTTTGACAGCAGTTTTAATGTAGAAGGTTCTTTAGCTGTCATTTCATGATTCACCCCCAAAAAGTATCAGCACAGTATTAATTTTTTTTTTTTTTTTAAATATTACTGTTAAATAGGAGAGACCACAAAGGTATAGAATGAGAAAGGGAAAATCACACTTCTCTCCAGTGTCCTTGTACTGACAGAATACAAATGAACTCACAACAGCAGACGTAGACAATACCACCAAAGGCAGTAATAGCAGAATTACTGTCTCCAAAGGAGTCAATAAAAGAATATTTCTGCTAATCTAATAAAGAGAAAACATCACTTAATAACTAAAAATCTAGTGACTAACTGAATCGAAGTATAGGAGGAAAACACACCAGCAGTGCTATTGAGAACCCAGTGCCATTGAAAGCATCAGCTTAACTAATCTAGTATCTCTCACCTGGTAGTAATCAGTCTAAAATGCTTCAGAGAAAAGCATGAAAGGGAGAAACCAGGAGGTTCTAATTAATTATCAGCAGAATAAAAAAGTCAAATTAAACAGTGAATAAGTTTCCTTCTCAACCATCTGCTGATTTCATTTTAAAACAGTAAATGAGTTCAAGAATTAAATACTTACAAAAGGAAACCAAAAATCATCCTGCAGAGGTAGCAGTGAATATTGCTAGTACACTGAAGTAAGTGCTGCTGGTCAGGATGTGCTGCACATTAAATCTTGTTTTACTTAGAGTTTTTCCTTTTGTTTAAAAAGTAGTGAAGAAAAGAAATCAGTTAACTTTTCAGAGACCAGGTGTATGATGTTTTTTAAAACAGGAGAAAAAGAGCAATGGTATATTGCAATGGTTCCACATAGTATAAGACAAACAGCACGCATGCTCAAGACTGATGTTTAAAACTGAAGGCTGCTAGATATCAGTACAATGAAAATCTGATATCCTATTGCACAGGCAATAGGCAACACTTTACTTCAGTGATTTTGTTTTCCTATCATAAACGTTATTGAAGCTTGAATATGAAGTTAAAATTAATGTGGATTCAAAATCTGAAAAAAAAAAAGATATCAGTATGCAACACACATTTGCTATTATTACTTGATAACTAAGGATAATTCTGTCTGGAACAGCTTTTAACTCCTGCTTTTATATTGTTTTTCAGTACTCAGGATACAGGTTCTGTTTAATTTGTGTCCTACTCTGAAATTTCTTCTATGGAAATTTTACAAAATTGCAAGAAGTTTCTTCAACCATCAAAGATGAGTTGGAAACAAAGTTAAAAAGCTCAAATTCTCTTGTTCTTAGCAGGAAAAAACACTGAGTTGAGATGAAATATGATTCAGAATGACCCAGTGAATACTAGAGATCATTCATTCAATTTACTGGCTTTACAAAACTTTTATAGCTCTCCTACCCACCAATCACCTCTCCCTTTTATTTCTGAGATGTATAAATGAGTATATCTAATTACTTCATCATGATTAATCATCAAATTTTATTTAAACTGTTCACTCAATTTTTACTTCTTGTTCTGTTTCATGGATAATGGAACAGACATTAGCATATCAGCAGAGCCTTAATATGGATTTGAAATGTTTACAGTAATGTGGTACTATGTGCACAACATATATGGAAGGGTTTTCTAAATTCTGCTATAATTATAGTAATAAAAAACTTTAAAACATTACAGTTAGATTGAACAGCTTTGTTTCTTCCATGTCCTATTAAGCAGAAGGATTACGTTTTCAGATCCTGCATTCTTCCCAGATTGGCCTCCTTCCTGACTCCAAGATTGTAATAATAGATAAAAAAGAAAGATGTGCTAGTGTTTCATTCCATGCACCTTTATATCTTCTTATGAGCTATGGCACATGGACTGATACCAAGAGTCTAGCCTTTTAGATGTTATATTTTAGTTGTGTTTCTTCTTTTTATTTTTCAAAGATAATTTTATTTATTTAAGAGTTTTCAAGTCAACATGACTAAATAAGTCATAAAAATGCAGAAAGGTGAAAACATGGGCTAACTCATTAGATTATAGAGAAGGCCTGGAAAAGAGGTTGTATTCAATTAGATAAGTGGCAAACTTACTATATAGACAAATAACAAGTGATGCTGTCAGAAATGAGACGACACCAGTCTTATGGTACTAAATTTCTTCTCAATAAATAAATAATCTATTTCATGCTTCTTTTTAGGTCACCTGGAGTTTAAGGAGAGAAAATAACTTCCCAACTGTTAGTGAAGTAAACTCACTGATTATAAACTGAATAAGCTTCAATCCACTTAAAAGACTAATTCCACTATATTTTCTATGAGTTCTTACTTTACTCAAATATAACTAAAAAGTTCATGGAAAATTAAGCTTTTATAGACTAAATATTAATTCAGGGACAGTATATTAACAAGCTTTGCCTTTTCATTGCCGCGGAGGAGCTACAGAACACTCCCACTTGGTGATGGTGATTAAAACAATAGCATAGCATTGCCTTTATCAAAGAGTGCTGCAAGAAGTTCTCAGGAGAGCACTGTTTCTGTTTAGCTGTAGACATGTTGAATAGTTGTTTCCTTGTAAGAAAATCCTATAGTGACATGAGTGATCAAAGTGGATGAATGGATGGACGGGATCTACACATCACTCCACATGTGGGTTTGGAGTCCTGTTGATGCCACTTCACTGAGGTATCCCAGTATCATAAGGGACATACTAATCTCTACTTATTGTCATAAATCTAATAAATAACATTTTAAATGATGACTAAGCGCCTTTCTAACTGACATCACAATGAACCAGAATCTCCTGGAGCAAAACATGAGACTACCTATGGGGACATTTTCCATCTGTATCAAAATGTGATTGCTTGTGGACTGTCTATGTTGTTTTTCATGAAAACATTTTGAAAGCCTTGGGTCAAAGTAAGTCATTCTGATTCAGTCTATGTGAACTATTCAGGTGGTTTTTTGTTTGTTTGTTTGGTTGTTTTTTTTTTGCTATCTACTGGCTTACAGGCAAAAATTGGCTATTCTTCTACCAACAGTAAAGATGACATCATTCTGTGAACACTTCTACTTCATAGAAGCCAAAGATGAACTTATGATCAATTTAAATTATAAATTAATTTCTTATTGGTACGGATTATGTTCCCTTGACAATGCACACAGTAAGATTTATATATGTATATAATACATATATATTTATGTATATTTATTTGTTTATATATGTCTATATATATGTTGTGTACTTTATATATTGAAACTGTATTTCAGAATCTTTTCAAGATAGATAAAGCATGCTACTTTAAAATTTCTAGGGGGTTGAATCACAGGTTTATTCAGCAAAGATTTTGGAAAATACAGAACATGTGTTCACCTAAGAGATGGTAGGTTGCATGTCCAAAGTCAAATAAAGAATCCAAACTGGGAAAAAAATGTCATTCATTCTCGACGATATTCATCTGCATTAATTAATTCAGAGTCTCCAGAATAGAATAGCAAGGGATAGAGACACAGTTATTCTGAGGAATCATCCTTGAGTTTAGGTTACATGCAGTTTCTCTGTTTTACACAGAACAGGCTTTCTTTAAACATTTTCTTATTCCCAGAAGAATTTCAAAACTACTCTCTCCCAGCTGAGTGAAAACAGTGCCTCAGCTGTTACATCTGCAGGGAACAACAGATGAGTAACTATGCATCCTGAACATAATGCCTTGCACACCACTGATTTTAGTCATATCTTTTCATTTAATGCTTTCTTTCCATATATATAAGTGATAATTTGACTTTTCAGGCTATTTTCCAGATAGCAACATTTATTTATTTATTTGTTTTTCTGTGGAAATTTTGGTGAATAAATGGTGCTATTATTTTTACTGCAGTTGATTATACAGTGAATAATACTCACCAGGAGAAAAAAAAAGAAATAAAAAAAAAGTAAAAAAAAGAAAAAAAGAAATAAAAAAACCAACCAAACAAAACCCTTTTTTTGCTTTTGACCTTCCCAGATTATAAATAGTAGGAAGATGGGGCACAAGAAGACAATAGAACAAACATGACTACACATTGACTACACATTCTGTTCACAAACCACACAGCAAATGTTCCTAAATTAGACACACATGCTGAAGTCAGTGGTGTTCAAACCATTCATGAACAGGAAAAAGCTAATTATTTTATCTGAAATGTTAATCCAGCTGCCAATGTAATATAATTTTCAGGTTACTATTTAATTACTGTTGAAAGCAATGAAGAAAATTTGTCTGAAGGATACCATGTGGAAGCCTACAATAGTTTACAATAAGCACCACATACATTCCTGTATTTACAAAGGTGTTGGAACTAGAAGTTTTACAAAGCATGTGGCAGACTCTGAATTCAATTCAGCTGTAGTCTGTGAACAGTTAAGCAACTTTTATGTAGCTGTAGATTCAGTTTAATATCTCCTTCTTTCAAGATCAGTTATCTAGTCCAGTGTCAAAGTCCTGCTATTTTTTTAATTTAATTTTGATGTAGAAATTTTTGCAGAAGAGAACAGCTGTAAATTTGTTGTCTAATAATGTTGCTTTATTTCTTTGAACATGTAAGGAAATACCTGAAAATTTATTTGAGAATTTTAATAAAAAGCATTAATCGCAAAAAATTGCACACTTCCTCCTGCATATGTTTCTGCTAATGTGATTATTTTGCTGATAATTAAGCAGGACATTTTAATATTCAGTAATCCCTCCTTCAATACATACCCAATATTTTACCAGACTTTTGTTTTGTGGCTTGGATAGCAGGACAAGAATTTGCAGATAATAGCACTATATATTTTATCAGTTTGCAGAGTGTTGTCATTTCAGACCTGTTTTTTGTAGGCATACTCAGATATAAATAATCAGATAAGCAATTTTTCAGAGCATTCTGAGGTTATATAAAGAAAAAAAAAATAGCAATTTAAGCATACAGGAGAAACAACTGCCCTTAGAAATCATTTCTAGCAAGGAAGAGGCTTTCTAGCCTGTCAGATGCTTAGTTAAAATTATCTTTTAATGGAACAGGCGGATTTTCTTTCTTAAGGTGTGCCAAAAAAAGAATGTTGTTTTCTGTGCACCTCAAAGGATAAGGACACATTCCATCAGAAAAACCGAATTGTAGCTGATGTTATTGACACTTTGGCATGCAGTGCTATTAAGTGTCTTATTACAACTGCTGAAGAAGCTGATCTTGTGCAGCCAGAACTGAGTTCTGCATTTTATTCTGACATTTTGTATAATGCCATGTATATATGAAATGAGTTGCTTATACAAATACAGCACTGCATTTATTTTTTTTCTTAATAATATTGTCTTATTAATAATATTCTTGATTCCTATGCATCCTGGGTCATCTATGTTTATATGTTTGGCCACCATGGTATTTCTGTGAACAGCCAAAGAGAGTTCAATTGAAGAGTCATTTTTTGTACTTTGGTCCTCTCTCTTTACCTATGCTCTGAAAATAACTTTTAACTGTACCACTGAGCTGTTCTTCCTACCAGGTGAACTGAGAGTACTTACTTAAAGTAGACAATTAAATCAACTGTCTTTTTTTTGCATCTCTTTGAGTATGTTACTCACACTTATGTAAGGGTAGATCAGTAGTAACTTACTGGGAGGGAGAAAGAAAAAGGAAAAAATATTTTCTGGATTTTTATAAAAATACCTGATATCAAAGCAATGCTGAGTTTCTGATTTTTGTGCAAATGTCTATAAATTGATAAATATCATGTAAGCAAGTGTACCAAGCAGTTGCATTTCATGCTACATCATAAATCATTAATTTAAAACTTTAACTAGAACTTCTGGATTAAAGTTCTGGATTAAAACATTAAAATTAGACTATTTGGAATTAGAACATCTTAATCACCACTGAAAAGCCACTCTATCATTAAAAAAAAAAAAAAAAAGAAAGAAAGAAAGAAAAAAGAAAAAAAGACACCTTTGCAATGCATAAAGGCAGATCACATCTTTGAGTGACAGACGAAAAAAATGCATGTTAAACAGTACAGATGAAGTTAGGGTCCATTGTAGTTTTATGTGAATAGAAACATTTTTCAGTGTATAAAAAAATTAAACTTAAAAATCTTTTGACAAGAAAACGTACTACTGAAAAGTAGATGCACTTAAGACATTCACTTAAAGGGACTAAAGGGAAAGAAAAATGAAATAAAAAGAGATATATCACCTTCTCATTTTCCTGAAAAATTTTAAATATTATCCTTAGTCTTTACAGACAAACAAACAAAACCACTGAATAATACAGATGTCTTTGTGGCATCCTAGCCTCTATTAAGAGAGTTCTGCATACTTTCTAATACTATGGTTAGTCAGTGTTCAAATGTCTTTGTATGAAAGAGATCTGGAAATCAGAATAACCTTAGTCATGTTCAGACCTGTTGCTCATCCACATCAGAAAACAATAAGTAAGATAACATAAATGCAGCAACTTGATGTCAAACACCTAAGTCTAAAGCCTTATCAGCTTCAAAGGCAGTTCAAATATTCCTTATCTATTGGGTACAGAGAAGGGGAGGTCATGAGGCTTAAGAGCAGAAACTGGAATGCTTTTGCCTTGCAGATTCTCATTGACTCTGCTGAGCCACCAGCAAAATAGGGGATACAAGTATAGTTTGATCCTGAATCAGTTCCTCTTTCAAACTAATTTTCAAAAGAAATCTTCTACATCCCTTAAATGAAGATGACAAAAAAGAAAGCTTATGCAATTCTCTGCTTTCTGAGTGCCTTATCCCCACATTCTGCTCACAGCTTGCTTCTGAGTGTCTTTTTCCATTAAAGACATTTTTGCAAAGCAGAGACTGAAAGATGAACACTTGAGCTGCTGCCTAAAAGCTACAAATGGTTCTTTCAGAAGTTTCTAGCTAGCTCTTAGCCTTACTCAATGTTTCCAGTAGATAGCACACCATTTCCCCATGCAAGATGCCTTTGTCACGGAAGACATGAAACAAAAGACTTGCTTTGACTTCAGATTTGGCTACAATATGTTGATTTATCACTTTCCTCTCTGTCTAAACTCTTCAAAATTTCGTTTGGAGGCATAATTAGAGCAGAAGGTGGTTCTATTTTCCTTACAACTCACTGTCACTAAAGAATTAAAAAAATGTTCTAGTAAATAATTCATAGAGTAAAAATTTCTACCCAAGCTGCTTCAAACCTTTCAGCTCTGGTATACATTGACACATAGACTGGAAACTAAAATTAAAAAGAGTTTAGAAGATATCATTATGGGATTCCTTATCACTATAAGTACAAAAAGTCCTGAAATTAGCTGTTTAAATTGCTCCTTAATCCACGTATAGGGAATACTTGGTAGAAATAACAATGTAGAAAATTGTTTAACTTTGATAACTTTGAAGTAATAATGAGTGTAAACTACTAGTCATAAGCAATCAGAAAGGAGAATAGGCAAAGATTTGTTTCAGGCAAGAAAGACTACTCCATCTGAAGTGACTCCACAGTTGAAAAATAACATTAAGCAAATCTAGGTTTTTTAAGATCAATATATAAATCTTTTAAAACTTGAAGTGGATACTTGGCTACTTTTGCTTTAGTCTTGCCAGTATCACCAACAGTAATGTGAAGGCAAAGTATGGCCAGGTTAACAAGCATTTCCCTTATCCTAATTTTATTTTCTAATTATTTTACTAACTAACTGCCTTCTCACCAATACACATGCGCTACAGCTAGACAGTCTTCCGATTACTTTTCAATCTGGAGACTGGCACATTTATGCTACTTAATTATGCACTTTTGACAAGCAGTTTAAAAGTGCATGTCAATCAAGCAAGGAGATGCTATTTTTCTGTTACTTTCGCTATTGACATATGGCAAGGGAAGAATAAGGGGGGCAGTTGTCACAAGGCTTTCCTTACTGATGCTATTTGCTAAGTAACATAGCGACGGAATATAACTTTCAAAGCAGTTTCAATTTTCTTTATTTCTTTTTTTGTTGTTTGTTTGTTTTGGACTTACTAATCAGACAACTGCCATGCTGTATATTCTACTCAGATTAAAGTTCTTTATTGCATTTTAGTAGTGTCTGAGAACACAATCATATACTGTGCTTCTGCTGACAGCAAAATAAAAAAAAAAAAAAAATTAAAAGATTATCTCCTATAAAGTTTGATATTGAAAGCTATTCATATGAAAGAACTTTTCCAAATGAGGTCAGTTTTAACCAAGAAATAGGGAAGTCATGCTTTAGGAAACTGACAGAGTCAGCAAATTTTGGCAACTCAGTTATCTTCATCAGTGACCAGTGTTGAACGCTTTGGGAAAATACAGAAAAATAGTCATGTACAAAGAGTTTCTTACCCTCTGCTCTTTGAAATCAACAGTTCAGGTACTATCAAAGTTAAATCCACCTATGGTCCACTAACTTGTCCAGACCTATTTTCCTATTTTTATTCCACTTTTTTTTTTTTTTTTTTTTTTTTTTTCTGTGTGTGTGTGTGTGTGTCTATTAAACACACTGAAAATATTCCACGTTTGCTTGTTTTATAAATAACTTAGTTCACACTTCTGTTTCTTGCAATAAAGCTACAGAAACATAAAATGAATTGGTCAGGTTCCTTTTCTGAAACTTTTTCAAGTTATTCTCTTCACAAATCTAATGATTAAATAGACTTTCGCCATAACTTTTCCCATTATGTACTTTACAAAGTTGGAAGTCCTATCCTACTTAAAATCTGCTTAGATGGAAATAATTCCTTGCCTGTGGATGTAGTGCATACCCTCTCCAGATACTTCCTATCAGGCAAGCTGATAAGGTAAACCAGTGGATTCAGTACTGCACAGCACCTTGCTGTGATTTTCCCCATCTTTTCATTATTTCCCTTCTGTCTCCTATGAGCCTATAAGCAGTTATAATTGTGAGATACATTCTTGTTCATAAAGATTAGAATTAAGTTAATGATATATGCTCCTGATAGCTTGAAATCAAATGTTTCAAGGTGTCAAAAAAAGTTATGAACAAGATCCACTTATAGCAGTAGTTCTGCATTTATGAAATCAAGAAAGTAACAAAATTCATTGTGAAGAGACAGGTTGGAAATCAACTAAGACTAATAATGGAAAGGAAATTCAGGATGCACCATTCCTATTTTGCCACCCTTTGCAATAAAATAAAATAAAATGAAATAAAAATAAAAAATGAAGTAATTCCCCTGATCTTGTAGAAGAATGAGAAGGGAATATGAAAATTAACAAAGATGTCCAAATTAAAAAAGATGCACATGTAAGCCACATTCTGAATTACATACAGGTGAAAGTGTGAAATCTCTAATACATAGAAGCTCTTCAGTGGTCTTGAGTCTTTTCTGAAAAATAAATAATTGTTAAAGAACACTAAAAAAATCAGTGGTACTAACATGCAGTAGACGTGAAACCCTCTCATGTCAGGGGTATATCTGAATTGATTTAATGAGTAATTTTCATTTCAAGGACATCTTTCATTTCATTTATGACTATTTAAAAGCACCTTTGCCTTCTCAAAAGGGCAGAAGAAAAAAAACCAAAAACAAACAAACAAAAAAACATTGTTTCAGACCTAAAGAATAATTTCTGTGTCTTCGCAACAAATGTGGGGTCTGGAGATACAAATAGTTGACCGTTGCCAAATTTTATTTGACAATTTTTACACTTACATAGATTTCAAAAGCCCTTAACTCCCCAGTACAACTTGTTGTAGTCATAACAGTACATTAATTTTATTGGATATTTGAGAGGACAACAGTCTACCTTGTTGAGGAATCCAAGAAGATATTTTCTTTCCTGTATTTTTCATTCTAGTGCCAAATATGTCTAAATAAGAACAGATACTTCACCTAATTAGATATATTTAAAGAAATGATTTTCTTTATTAAAGGCTTTAGTGCTAAGCACATAATTAGTCTATGCTGAGATTAAGCTGAGAATTATAGATCAGTTGGCCTATAGCTAAAAGTGTTAAGAATAATAATTTATATATTTTTACCCATTTATTTATAGTTTTTGTCTACAACTGGATCCAAATTTTCATGTGCAGGTACTATGATTTGGTCTGAGAAACTGAGGCACTTTTTTGTAGATTTCTTATTTTCATTGGATTTTAATGAAATTTGATTTATCTGTCTCTAGGGCTAGAATTTCTCTTGATCAAAATGAACATGCAGTAAATGAATTTCATTTGACATCTGATAACATGTTTAGTTAGATATCTCAGACCTAAATAATGTTAGTTAAATTTGATGTTTTGTGGGTAATGAACAGTTTCATAATTATTTCCTGATAAAAAGGTACACAAAGAAGGAATCTAATGCATGATCATGAAGTATCAAAAGGGAGTTTAAAAGAGAGGTATAATTAAAACAAAACAAAACAAAACAAAACCCTCCAAAAATTTCATATTAAATACAGAAAATTACCATTTTCTAGTGTGAGCTAGATTGAAAGGCAGTCTGTCCACCAGACTGCAAAGAAGAATTCACTTTGTGCTTCCTCTCTAGTCCAACATAGCCTGAATTTTGTCTACACGGAGAGATTTCAAAAGAGATTCAAATTGTCTCCTCTCACTTTAGGAAGCTAAGTAACTAAGTAACCACGACATATATTTTGAAGATGGAAGATGTAGATGTAGATGACAGTTTTCAGTAAATTATGGAAATGAACATTTCCACATCCAACCTATTTGATGGGTGCACTAAATGATATTCTACTGGGCAACATACAGCATAGAAAATATGGGAAACTCTTATCTCTTCTCCATCTGCGGTTAAAAATTGACCTAATTTAGGTTAGTGTTAGAAGAGATTGGTCCTGCCACGTTTTATGGCCTCTGGGAGTGTTTTTACTGGATTGCACTTTTGGGGTGATTCAAGCTTCACTCCACCTAGTTTCTCAATCTAAACTGAGATCAGACATGATCTAAGTGCTGAACTGTGTAAGTCTGCCAAGTATAGGACAATTCTGGGCACGTGCACTGACTTAATAGGTACCTGAAGAGATTTAACATCAAAAGTTGAGGAGCTTACAGAGATTAGGTGTCTCCAGCTCAGGAGGCGAGTCAGGACTTTACAATCACGTTTTTCCCTCAGCATTCAAAACTTATTTTGTTCTAGTACCTAAATCTTGTATTATAAAACTTGCCTTGAATGTCCTCTATATCTAAAATAGAATGAAAAATAAATAAATAAATAAAAAGTAAAAAAAATAAAAAATAAAAAAAAATCTATCATTATAAATTAGTAGGATTACTTTTTTTCTAGTAGTTACCTGTGGAAACATCTTTAATTATAACACAGATCCTAGCAGTACATGAAATGCTTATCAGTACAGCAACAACTCATCAGCCATATTTCTGCACCAATGATCCTTATGATACAGTTTTTGTAATACTTACATGCCGTGCATTTGAATAGAGAAACAACAAAAATGCTTAGGGCACATGACACTATGAACTGCATTGCCAATATTCAACCCCAAGTTAACTCACTTCAATGCCAGTATTTTCTGAAAGAATTGTGACATGCAGTATTGTAGAAGTATGTTAGGAGATGCCTGAAATTGGATGAAATGAGTTCTGATCATCATCAATGAATATGTCAAGGGCTTAGCTAAAGAAATTTGAATTTTTAGGATTCTGAATAGTGGTCAGAGACAATTCTTATAGCAAGTTAGGTTACACTAACTTTAAAGCTTATTTATGAAAATTCCGTTTTTAAATCAAGTCACCTCAAGCACAATTGAATATAAGTTCATATGATGCAGCAGCCACAAACATGATAATCTTTATTGCTACATGTGGTTACATATCAAAGAAGAAACAATCAACCAAATAACAACAACAAAAGATCATGTGTTCCTAAATTGCATAATTGTTTTTGAGTATCTCTTCTCCCTTTAAAAAAAACAAAAAAAACCAAAGAAACAACAGAGTAATTCTCAGTTTTTCAGAGTGCTTGCCAATGCCACTGGCTTCAGTAATCTTTTCTGTGAAGATAATTACATCAACATTGAAATCCACATATCTATTTAAATGCTTATTTTGAGGTTGTTCATGTTTGGAATTGCAGGTCAATCTCTGTGTTGTGACAAATATCAAAGCGAACCCTCACAACTAAACTACTAAAAGAGTCCTTAAATCTTCCTGAATATTTTTTTAGGAATTGTTTTATTAGAGACTAAAAGATGTTGCACAAGAAGAGGAGGTTCCTCAAAAACCGAATTTAAGAGTCAAAAGACTCAGATGAAATCACTACATAGGTGCTTTTGGATATATGAATTTTCTGTCCTTAAACAAAAGCTCAGATAGAATAAAAAAATGGGTTGGAAGAGACCTCAGGGATCATAAAATTCCAATTCCCCTGCCATGGGCAGGATTGCCCGCTGCTGGGTCAAGTACCAGATCAAATTGCCCAGGACCACATCTCACCTGGCCTTGAAAAATTCCAGGGGCTGAGCATCCACAACCTCTCTTGGCAACTTATGTCTGTGACTCAACCCTCTCTGTGAAAAACTTCCTCACCATCTAATCTAAATCTCTCTTCCTTTAGTTTAGTTTGTTGCAGAATTTTTTTCACTGTCTGCTTCTGTCATATGCTTTCTCTTACTTTATTTCAAATCTTTCAGTTTTCTCTGAAAGAATGGTGTCTCTGAAAGAATGGTGTACTTGCTTCAGGATCTTTGCAACATTTTTATGTTCATATATAGAAATATCTACACACTTCTTATTTATTACACCTAAAAACTGTTGCAATTGTGAAGTTATGTTTACTTGTGTGCAAAGATGACAATAGATAATGTTGATTGGCACTGCACATTCTTAATGTTTGCTTATCATACTAATACAAAATAACAAAAAACATAACAAGAAAAGCATGAAATTTTAACATATAACTGTATTAAGTAAATAATTCCACATTTCCTCTCTTTAACAAATGCTCCCTGCTCTACAGAACTGGTTAATTAGTTGTAGAAACGTATCCTAGTAGAGACATTACGTATACTACTCACTTCACTTTCTCTGCAGCAATATAAAATGACCAAAAGGAAGGAAGGCTTAGCTAGGGTTTCCAGAAGTATGGCATATATAATAGACAATTGTTAGAAAATATGATCTAAGATGATTTTTGCTTAGGAAAAAAAAAAAAAAAAAAAAAAAAAAGGAGAACAATAAAATAATAAAAGAAGGAAGAAAGCGTTAAGCAAAAATACATATTTTAAATATTATTCATTTGAACAATTTTCATCTCACAGCTTCATTCACTCCATCCTCTTATCTTCTTTCTTTCCTTCCATTTAACCATACATTTTTTTAATGGTAGTTTTTTTTTTGTTTTTTTTTTTTTTTTCCCTATAATTCTTAAACTGTGACCTTAATTACTTATTTGTTATTCCAAATCAAATAATTTGATATTTATAATTCCAAAATACAAGAAGTAGCTTTTCTGCATGTCCCTGGGCAGCCCATTCTAGCACCTGACTACTCTCTAAGAGAATAAATTTTTCCTTATATTCAACTTGAATCTCTCCTGAAGCAACTAGTCATTCCCTACTGTCCTAATTCTAGTTATGCAGGTGAAGAGGCCAATCTCCACCTTTCCACAATTCCCCTACAGGTAGCTGTAGAGAGCAATAAGGTCTCCTGTGAACCTTCTCTTCTCCAGACTAAACAATCTGAGTTCCTCCAGCCACTCCCCAGTAGACTTGAGCTCCAGATCCCTCAACAGCTTTGTTGCCCTTCTCTGGACACACACCAGGGCTTCAATGTTTTTCTTGAAATGGGGGGTCCAACACTGAACACAGTACTTGGGGTGTAGTGTTACTAAAGCTGAGTACAGGAGGACTGGCTATCCTATTTCTGACACAAGCCAGCATGCCATTGGCCTTCTTGGCCACCTGGCTCATGTTTAACTGAGCACTGACAAATACCTCAGGTTCATTTCTTCTGTAATGTAAATATCTGCTCTGCCCCAAGCCTGTAGAATTGCCTGGGTTTTGTGGCCACAGTGGAGACCCAGCAGTTCATCCTATTTTTCATTACCATGAGAACTCTTCAAACCAACTAATGCACTTTTTTTTTTTTTCTTTTCTTTTTTTTTTTTTTTTTTTTTTTTTTAATATTATATAACATGTCTGTGCAGGCAGGATCACTTAACATATTTGATTACTAAATAGTACCTTGCAACTCTTGCAATTCATACAATTGTAAACCTGTCACTCTGCTAACACAAATATAGCAGAATAGCATTTTTGAAGTAAGGTAATAAACAGTGCCCATCTTCATTGTTTATACTACAGAATTCAGTACTTATTATTGTTCTGTGCAAAATACTAAGAAAACAATCATTTCCAGGCTACATAAAAGCAATGTAAATATCAGCAGGTGTATTTAGTGCTATTAAGCCGACTGTAAAGAGCTTATTTGCACAGAATGTTCAGGAAGAATCTCTTACTATTTGGCAATGTTACTGGACTATAATCTGTAAACAAATCCCAAAATCACTAAAACCTAACTGTGCTGAAATGGAAACAAGTACACATACACAAGTGTGCTTAAAAGCCTGGTAAAACAGTCTGAACAGAAGCAGACATCTTTCTCCTCACCAGTTGTAATAAAAACAACAAACTTCCATTTTGCAGAGTGGTTTTCCTTTGGTGAAAGCTGAACTACCAAAAGTTACTTTGAGACATAAATATATAGGCATTTCTGGAAAAAACTCAGTTTCACAATCAGATATTTCATAACCTGAAACATATCTCAAAATGGAGTCAGTGAAGTCAAATTTATTAGTTCACTATCACTACCACTCTCTGTTATTGATTGTCAGACATCTTTCTATCAATAGCAAGTGGTATGCAGATAAGATATTCACTGTCCTTATTTATACAGTTGGAGCTGTTGAGTCACTCAGTCTTGTATAATTCCACTGTTGCTGCATAAGAAGATCAGAAAGAACCAACAGTGAATACAGATAAAGAACAAACAAGTATTTAAAAATAAAAAAAAAAAAAAAAAGTTTGGTTTAATTTGGCTTGGTTTTGCTGTTTTTCTGTTTTTGTTTTTCATGCATATATGAAATCTTCTGTTAAAATGTATTCTACTCAGATAAGAAGTCATAACACCCCTACTGAACTTCAAGGAAATTTATGGGAGTTTGAAAACAATATTAAAACAGATTAGGTAGAAGACATTTAAAATCAACTTAAATTATAATCCATATCGTTTGAACACTGAGGCTAATCCTTGAGTCAAATCTTCAGTGTTACTGGGCCTATGAAAAAGGAAATCAGAAGGCAAAAAATTGGTGCTGGTTAGAAAGGTTTATATCTAACTTCTGGAAACTGGAAAAAACAAACAAACAAACAACAAAAAAAAAACAGCTCTAGGGAAAGGAAGGCAGAATGCTTCAAAATGAAATCTGAACAGAAGAGAAAGAAAGCAAAACCAACTCCTCCAAAACCAAAACTGGGAGTAAAGAATACTCAAGCCCAAAAAACACGCCATTCTTGCAATCTAAATGCAAATTTGTAAACATTTGATTTATTTCATATTTTTAATAAATAATGATTAAAATTTCTGTTAGTTCTTTTGCTCACACAGCAGGATAGTTACTGTTTTTTGTTGGTTTTTTGGGGAGGGGGTTGTTTTTTTCTTTTCTTTTTTTTTCTTATTTTGAAGTTCTTGTTAGCTATAAGTTAAGTACGTGACACGTAAATAGTGGAAAACCTGGAAAATGTTGTATGATGACTCTTATAAATAGTAACAACTGTTAGTTACTTGATAAATTAAAACGAATTAATTATTTATAATTTAAAAATAAAAACAATTTAGTAAACTTGATCATGAATTTTATAAAACAAGTACTTTTTTAACCTCTGAGGCAACAGATTATTATAGCCTAGATCTTCTGAGTAATTGATTTTGAAGTAGTTAAAGGAGGTTAGATGATTTTCTGTCATTAAAGCATTCGTGCTTCTGATTTCAAGATGTATTTGGAAAACAAGATCTCAGCAAAATGATGGAATATTTTGAAATCTTGGTCAAATATTTCCTTGAACTTAGTTTATGGGGAGCCAACACTTATACAAATTAGTTTCATCTGTCATTAAACCTTTCCTACAGTGTAGTGTGCTTCCTTCCCTACTATCCTTTCTCTTCACTGACAAACCATTACCTTCCAATGCCTTATGCAGTGCTATTAAATCAGAAATGAGAAAAAGATAATACACATTGCCTGAAAATGAAAGAACTGAAGAACTGAAGAGCTGAATCTTTTCTGAAACATAAAAAGGTAAAGATTTGTGGGTGTGTGGGTGTTTTTTTGTTTTTTTCTTTGTTTGTTTGTTTCATTTTTTGTTTTGTTTTTTGTTGCTTGTTTGTTTTTTCGTTTTTTTTCCATTTTGTTGTTGTTTTCACTGGACAGGACCTTTTGTATCATAGCCTTTTGACTTAGTCAGGATCATACTACATCCCCTCAATATTCAGAAGCTGAAAATACGTATTATAGGTAGGAAAGATACATATAGAAGAAAATGAGGGAGATTATCATCTCATTTCCTGTACCTGTGGTAAATAAACTGTTCTGAACTTCTCTTCTTAAAGTTTCAGGGATATTCTTAGCAACATGCAAAACTCTATTTCCAGTCAGTCATATGTAGCATCTGTACTCACTGTAGAAAGATTTGTTAATATTCTAAGAACCATGAAAGAATTAATTTCCATTTAAACATTTCTTCTAGTTGATTAATTTTTGGCATGTTTGGAATTTTTATTAATTGAGGGTTTTGTTGTTGTTGTTATTTTTTTGTTTGTTTTAACCAAATAAATCCTTTGTTAAGCTAGAAAGGATTTCCTTCTAAAAAATGTCATGTTGTCTCTGAGTGGTAACTAAGATGAATTCACATGAATTAATTCATCAAACCTTTGTGACAACAAAGCAATTAATTTTACCCCTAACCATATTTAAGCTCATGACTACACAAAAAGTTAAAGATTTTTTCAGTTGTTATGATGTAAGAAAACCCTTTTGATAAAGATGACACAGCTTTGGATACATTAGCATACATATTTTGTTTCAGAAAATATTAATTTCTTGTTTCATAGAAAGGAGAATAAAATAATCTTAGGACAGCTTGGCTTGGAAGGGACCATGAAGATTATCTAGTTTCAGCCTCTCTGCCATATGCAGGATCAGGTTGCTCAAAGTCCCCTTGTGAAAGACAGAACTGGTTTTCTTTTATTGTCTCAAAGTTTGCTTTCATGAGGCCTTTCTGATGCTAAGACTCTGACTGGCGACTACTATCTAGGAGGGTGAATGGTGGGTGTTGTTGTGCCACAGTACCTCTGCTTATGATTGCAAAGATAAGCAGAAGCAGAATGAGCAGTCTTTTTCAGGGGTGCTGCTCGAAGGAGCTGACCACTGCAGAAGGCGATAATGCTTGTGTCTGGCAACAGAGCCCCCCCCCCTCCTTGCTGGCTTATCTGTGGGCTAGGAATGTCACAAAAGCTGGTTTTAAACCCTATTACAAAGTGTGTTTACCTGCTTGTTTGGAAGTTCAGTGTTTGCTCGAGATACGTTCCTGAAAATGCTGAGTCAAACTTCAAGGAAGAAGAAGAACCCCCACCGAAATGGGGGATAAAAGGCCCTCGCTAAACTGGGGACTTTGGAGACAAAACTCCCAAAGACACCTTTGACGGAGAATTCCCTGAGGGGAAAACTTTGTCGGAAGAACCCCCGGGACTGGCTTGCTGCGGAGCTCCCTGGCTGTCTCCCATCCCCCGCGGCGATCAGACGAGTTCCTGAGATCAACGGACCTACTGTGTACCTCGCTGGACCCACGGTGGTGACTATCTCTCTTGCTCTCTGCAAAGACTCCTTGCTTATATTTCCTACTTTCCCTATCGCCTACCTTCCCTTCCCCGTCTCCCTAAAAACGCCTAGGACTTTAATAAACTGGTTGGACCAACATTTGAACCGTTGCTTCTTAATCTCACGCCGGGTATATACACAAAAGAACCTTGCCTCCTTCCTACAAATTGGAGCGAGACATTTTTTATTGGCGTAGTCGGCAGGATGCCCGCCGTGAGAGTGTTGCCCTCCCAGACATAGTCTAAAACTTTTCTATGTGCATCTCCTGGAGTTGCAAGGAGCGACAATTTTGGTAACTTAGATGTGAGCACCTCTCCAGGAAGACCGCTCCATATTCTGAAACTTTACTGCTTATGTGTTTACCTCTCGGGGACGTATGAATTAATTCTGACTGTTTGCTTTTGTTTTATACGTGTGTGCCTCCTCGGGAAGACTATTTTGCATTTTTGTGGTTTAAGTATCTAGTAATGTATTTTGGAATTTGAAAGTTTTGTGTGTGCACCTCTTGGGGATGTGAGGAAGTAATTTTTTGACGTTTGTGCCTCTCCAAGAAGTTTATTCCTTTCTGAGAAACCTAGAAGTGTTTGGTAACTTGTGTGGTTTTAAGCTTGAAGTTTTTCTGGCCTGACAAGGTAGCCAGGAGCGATTTAGGTGTTTACACTTTCTTTGTGTTGATTGGGCTTCTTTGTCTGTTGTGAAAAGGAGGAATGATTGTAGCATTTGCATTTGTTTGATAGGTGCGTGTCTCCCTTGGGAGGGGTAAGGAGTTAAGTGTGCCTTCTCTTCCCTTAGTGTAGACCTTTTAGGATACTGAGAAATGAGTGGAAGTATTGCCACTATGAATAGTGAAAATGTGCTATTTGACCTTTTAGAAAAGCATGGTGCTCGGCCTTCTTTATCAGGGGTGGATTGGGCACGACAAAACTGGCATAACTTGCAGAGTGTTTCTGACCGCATTCGCGTTTTACAATATGAGGCTCATACTCGAGCCGGGAAAGGAAAATCGTTTATTTGTGCGGTACTCGGTGCTGCTTTAAAAGCTGCCGTGGAGTTCCGGAATGAAAAGCATTCGGCAGAAACCCAAACCATACAAGCATTACAGGAATCAGTTAAAGTAATGCAAGAATTGGTAAAAACTCTGCAGAATCAAATAGTGAACCTTGAGGAACAATTACAAAGAGAGCAACATAATACAGTTTTGTTGCAAATGGCTTTTAAGGAACTATTAACATATAAGAATACTAGCAATACTGTTGTCCATAATTTGCCTCAAGAAAAAACTTTTCCTCAGAAGGAACTACAAGGAATAAAGGAAGGGCTTGGCAAATTAGAGGACTCGCCAACCCAATTGCGTCCTTTGATAAAAACCGAATGTACGTTTGATAACGGTGAGGATCTGAACCCTCAAATGAATGTTAAAGAAATTCCTTTTTCTGCCACTGAATTAGCAAAACTGAAAAAAGATTTTAGCCGCTCTCCAAAGGAATCGGAAACAGAATATGTATGGAGAGTCAGCTTAACTGGTGGAGACCAAATTATGTTAACCGAAAAGGAGGCTGAGGGTTATTGGGGGCCAGGTGTATTTTTGACTACTGGTAATAACCGTGCTCCCTGGTCCCTAACACAAAGGGCTGCCTATTGGGCAGGTGGTCTTAACCCTTTAGAAAGGGGAGACCCTCTTGCTATTAATGGGACAGCTGATCAATTAGTGGAAAGTGTTCAAAAAGCTGCTTCTCTGCAAATGATGTATGATAGAAAGCTGCAGACACATCATGGATCACCTATGATGATGCCTGTTGATCCTGAACGGATGACTCCTTTAATCAGGGGGCTTCCAGAATCACTGAAACCTATAGGTATACAACTACAAGGAAAGATACAAGCTATGCCTCAGGGAGAAAGAACCCTGGCAGCATTAGAAGGAACTGGCACCTCAGGCCATTTGCAGTCAGGATATAAAGTATGGACATGGGGGGAGGTTGCCCAAGAGTTGATTAATTATGAAAGGAAATATGGGCCTGTGGCTTCTTCCAGTATATCTGAGCCAGAGGAAGTAAGGCTTGCAGCAACCATCCTTGCTCCTAGGCCACCTAGCCCAAAACTCTGTGGAACTGGAAGGGTCTCATTGCCAGTAAGAACAGGTAGGCGAAATATTGATCATAAACGGAATTGTCTCTGGACACTGGGCTGGCAAAAGGGTGTTCCACGAGACTTGATGAATGGATTACCCACAGTCAGGTTAGAGAAATTAGTTAACTTGTGGCCAGAACAAAAGCTCAAGGAAAGCTGATGCTTTCGCCCCCTCCCCCAGATGAGTGGGAGGTGGGGGGGGGGAAGGCAGTGAAGGGTGGATGTTTATTAGAAAGCTCACAACAAAAGGAGATCCTCGATTTAACACCTTCTGTCCCAAGGCCTCCCCACTCCTGCCAATTGCCCCTGTGAGTCACGATCCAGTTGCTGATAAGCTAGGGAAACACTTATCTCTCTGGCCAGCTTGTGTGGACTGACTCAGCTAACATGAGGCGTTTCCCTAACCTTAATGAAATCCCTTAACAAATATCCTTAGAAGGCTAAGGACACCCCGAAAAAGGAATGTAAAATATACTCCTCGATGGATTGTTCTCTCATTTTTAATTGTATTAACAAAGCCCCAAAAGGGCAAGTTGTTGTCTTGTTTTATTTTTCAGAAGATCCCCGTGGGACCTTTACTGAACACAGAATGACTGATAGCTGACTTTAACCATTTGTGCTTTGTGACAGAAAAATTGAAGATGTGATCGTGCTAGAATTCTGAATATAACTCGTTGTTACATATTTTGGTTGCAATAGTATTATGTTTTTGTTTGTTGTTGTGGATTGTGATCGATATCAGTCCTTGGATCTGTTAAAACTTCACAATTTGGTTCAGAGTTTTTTCAGGTTATCCTGGCTTTCTGGTACTTTCTGCACAGTGATAACCATTCCTTCTGATCCCTTCTTTTACCCCTTTTTGTCAAACTGATTGTGGTTTGCATGTAACTCCTCCATAGTGTTTCCAAATTCCTAACAAATTGGGAAATGAGCCAAGGAACCCATCTAATATCTGTTAGATGTGGTCACAAATGAAATCTAACATAAAACCTTTGCACTGATATTTTGCAGTGTCACATAAGTTCAGGAGTTCCATACAAAACATAGTTGTTGAAAAATGTCTAAGTTTTGATAAGAGATGTGTATGTTTCTGGGATTATCCCTCTTATGGTTTATACTGTGGGGTATCCCACACACTGTCCTGTGAAAAGTTCAGTAGACTATAACAGTACTTTAACTTCCCAAACTAGCATTTATATCTCTCAGCAATTGAACTGCTTTGGAAATGCTCAAGTGGAAAGCAGCTGACACAAATACCCCTATTTATTTGTTTTACTTGTTTATTTGATACTATTAGTTATTGTCACTGTCACTGTCTTTGTGATTGTTAAATGTTTATGGTATATATAAGCATGGATTGCTAAAGGAAACTTATATGGTATTAAGGGTGTTAATTTCTATTTTAAAGAGATCTGATATAGTGGTTTCTTTGGTGGTTTGCTAAAATACATGCCTGTATACTGAAAGTAATTATGACCTTACGAGTAACCTTATGTTTAACATTTAATTCCCCCATATCACCCATCCCTCTTTTCCCTTGTGCTTACTTTTTTTTTCCCCCTTTCCTCACCACCGTGAATGGTCATTTGTGCATCAATTTCAAGCAACCTTTGAGCCACGGGGTGGTGTGAAAGACAGAACTGGTTTTCTTTTATTGTCTCAAAGTTTGCTTTCATGAGGCCTTTCTGATGCTAAGACTCTGACTGGCGACTACTATCTAGGAGGGTGAATGGTGGGTGTTGTTGTGCCACAGTACCTCTGCTTATGATTGCAAAGATAAGCAGAAGCAGAATGAGCAGTCTTTTTCAGGGGTGCTGCTCGAAGGAGCTGACCACTGCAGAAGGCGATAATGCTTGTGTCTGGCAACAGAGCCCCCCCCCCTCCTTGCTGGCTTATCTGTGGGCTAGGAATGTCACAAAAGCTGGTTTTAAACCCTATTACAAAGTGTGTTTACCTGCTTGTTTGGAAGTTCAGTGTTTGCTCGAGATACGTTCCTGAAAATGCTGAGTCAAACTTCAAGGAAGAAGAAGAACCCCCACCGAAATGGGGGATAAAAGGCCCTCGCTAAACTGGGGACTTTGGAGACAAAACTCCCAAAGACACCTTTGACGGAGAATTCCCTGAGGGGAAAACTTTGTCGGAAGAACCCCCGGGACTGGCTTGCTGCGGAGCTCCCTGGCTGTCTCCCATCCCCCGCGGCGATCAGACGAGTTCCTGAGATCAACGGACCTACTGTGTACCTCGCTGGACCCACGGTGGTGACTATCTCTCTTGCTCTCTGCAAAGACTCCTTGCTTATATTTCCTACTTTCCCTATCGCCTACCTTCCCTTCCCCGTCTCCCTAAAAACGCCTAGGACTTTAATAAACTGGTTGGACCAACATTTGAACCGTTGCTTCTTAATCTCACGCCGGGTATATACACAAAAGAACCTTGCCTCCTTCCTACAAATTGGAGCGAGACACCCCTCCAACATTTAACACTTCTAGGGATGGGAACATCCTCTGCTTCGCTAGGCAACTTGTTCCAATGATTCATCATACCTCTGAATAAAGAATTACCTCCTAATATATAAACTAAATCTTTCCTCTTCTAATTTAAAATCATCCCCCCTTGTTCATTCTGGCCATGCAAAAAGTCACTGTCCTGTAAAGGTAGACAACAAACAGTCTACATTTCCAGGTTTTGTTTATGCTGGAACTGGAAATAAGATTTTCAGTGCACTAGCTCAGAATGAGACTTTTTCTTTCTCTGTGACTTTAAACCAGTGCTCAAAGGTATGATCATAAATAATAACACCAGAAGTCTGTTATTTTCCTCAGGTTGAGTGAAATCTTTATGTTTAACTGAATGCACGGAGGTGCAGTGGTAGGAATGCTGCCTTGCAACACTGGGGCCCGGGTTCGAATCCCCCCTGTGGCACAAGTGGTAGAGTGCCACTCTGCTACACAGTGGCTCGAATCCCGGGGGTTGGACTCGATGATCTCTAAGGTCCCTTCCAACCCACACGAGACTATGAGACTATGAGACTGGACAGAAAGGGGCCAATATGTTACCAAGTTCTCACAGTAAGGAAGCAAAAGAAACAATAGTACCTGAAAATAAATTAAGGCTCTGTTTAACTCAAGCAGTTAAAAAAACAACCAAACAGAATAACAACAATAACAACATTATTAAAACTTAGTTTGGATAAATTAGTGAAACTTTAAAAAGTTCTGAATAAAAGTTTCTCCTCAGATAGGTATGCAGAATTTAATCTCTAGTGGCCAGAGGAAATGATATAACTCATATAGTTTTGGCTTGCAATGAGCACAAACTAGGTCAAAGCAATTTCATTTATTTCCTTTCTGAGAGAAAGAAAATCTTTGATGAAAGATGGAAGACATATACCATATATGCATTCATAAACTTTTGGCCATCTTTTATATGACAAGACTGAAAGACATGGTATAGATGAGATAACATTAAGCTAGATGAAAAATTTATTTGGAAAAGACTAGTTTGATATATGTTAAAAGAATGGTTTGTGATGGCTACAAAGATTTTTCGCAGACCAATGCCTTCATAGTCATTTAACCTACTGTGACAAACAGATTTTCATTGTCAGTACAGAAATATTTACAAGTAGATCCATTAACAAAACTTGACAGATTAGGAACACTGTCTGAGCCTAAAAATATTTAATAAAATGAGGAATGAGAATGATGAAATTTCAAGTAAAAAATAACCAATGGGCAGAAATCCAAAAGCAAGGGAAAGGACAATGAAAAGGTTTAGAGAAAACAGAGGAGTGATACTAAAATAATCTGTTCTTTGTCCACTGGTCTCTTTAACTTACCATTCTGGTACCAGCTGGTAAGAACTGCTTAGAGAAGATGTTATGAAAGAGAATAAGATGGACTATCCTCTTCCTAGTATTATTCCTGACAGTTTTTGCATTAAAAAAAGGGTTCTACTGTGCAATAGATAGCTTCATAAATAAAGATAGTGTTCTCAGCATTGACTATGGTTACCACCATAAACCATGTGACAGAAGCCTCAAGTTAAAAATTTGGCTTTGACACCAAAAAATATATTTTGGTAATAAGCAGAGGTCAGGGAAGTTTCAAATTGCTGTCAGGAGATATTTTTCTAAGAGTAGGTTAGACAAATATTTATGAGAGGTGTTAGCTGATCATGGAATGAATCAGAGAATTAATCAAATAAGTTCTTAAGATCTTTTTCAGGTAAACTTTCTATGATTCTATATCCTCTATGTCATCTTCTGACCATCTTCCAGGTGCTTCTTGCTTCTTAGGTAGAAAAAGTGTATCATGTGTTTCATGAATAAATCATGTGCAGTGTTTGGCAGAGGAAGATGAAGTGAGGAGGTCACAGCTCTTCTCAGATGGAAGATGATTCATAAGCACAAAAAAAGAAGTAGACTGAAAACAAAAATATCTGTTGAGAAAACCAGATGAACTTTAATATCTGTACTGGAGATGTCACTTAATTTGGAAAAGAAAAAAAATAATGAGTGAGGCCATGACAAAAATTAGATGAGAATTCATGCTTCATATGAAAACACATCATAGTAGCATCTCAGAGCAGGAAGAAAAACACTGTTTTCATAGAATAAATGAGTATTTTCTTCTCACACAACTCCATGCTGAATGCATTTTTCTTTTATTCTTCTTTCACCTACTTAATAAAATGATAAAATCTATTCCTTTTCTTGACTAGGTTGGCATTCCATATTCTCACAGGTATGATCAGACACTGTATATCATACTTAATCTTGCCAATTAAAGAATATTTAGCTACTAAGTTTAAATTAAATTTTGTGCTGAATGTTACCAAATAACAATTGTTTTTCATTATGTTAGGGTTTTATCTTAAGCATTTGTGTGCCTCATGTGGCACAGTGGTTAAGGACGCCACTTTGCAACACTGGAGACCCAAGATCGAATCCCCCCTGTGGCGCAAGTAGTAGAAGTGCCACTCTGCTACACAGGAGGCTCGAATCCTGGGGGTTGGACTTGATGATCTCTAAGGTCCCTTCCAACTCACAGAAGACTGTGATACTGTGACACCGTGATACTGTGATTACCTAGAACACTAGAAGTGTGAAATAATATTTAAGCTGAAACTACTCAAGGCTTCACCCACTCAGACAATGTGCTTACATTCTTCTCAACCATCTTGCAGTGAAGAAAATCCAAAGAAAACTATCACCACCACCACAAAACCTGTAAGAGATTTGTCCTTTTATTAGGGAAAATTCACCATTGTAAATAAAAAAAAAATAATAATAATTAAAGAAAAAGAGGAATAGTAGCTTTTTTTTGGTCTCATGTTCCATTTATAAAATATTTTTCTCTCTCTCATAATTATGGAAAATCTTATGGCAGAATCAGCAAAGTAAGCCCCACCTTGACATTTGTACATTGATGGTAATCAAGGTTAATCAGAGTTGTCCCTGTAGCACATAGCAACATGGTAGTTTTTCTAAACATAATTACACCCTTAGGCCTTGATTCATTCTTTTGGAGGCACTGGGATTTCCCTTGACATTTTGAAGTTCAACTTGTCACACCTTCAGTTTGATTTCTACCAAATGAAATTTTCAAACTGAATAAAACTCACGTTTATTGATTTTATCTATTTTTTTGCATTGCTTTCCCTATGATAATGAGTGTTTTGTGTGATCACATCACTCAATAATTTTTTGAACACTGTTTCTAGATGTAATTTTTCTCCTCCATGTCTGTAATCTACTTTATTTGTCCCACAGTCCTTAACTAGTGTATAAGTAATAGAGGATTAGACCTGTCAGATGTCTTATGAAAGTAACTTGTTGCATATCAGGAAAATTTCTGCAAACTAGCATTATCTGTTACAAGAATTTCAGTATAAATCTTACAGTGACATGTATTAGGCACAGGCTTATACTTGTTATTTAAATAATGACTTAAATCCTGTGTTATTCTTCCTTTTATGGACACAGGCAATACTTCAAATACAAGGAACATAGATAGCAAGTAACATTATGGAATTTCCATTACATTTCTAAGTATTGTCTACCAAAAGATTCTATCATATAATTTCTCACATGTTAAATAATGATTTTATTTTATTTTATTTTATTTGAAAATGTATTCATTTAATTGTAAAGAGCAGTTACTTTGCTTTGAAGTAGTTACAACCTCTTTTTTTTTAAATTATTATTCATAACAAGTTCATATATTTATCTTCATTCACTATGGTGGTTTTGAGCTCTGTTATCTTTATTTTATAAATATTGTTTCACTGACGTTATTGCAGTTCCACCAAGTGAAACATCCTCTGTTGGTTTCAGGAAAGTCTAGAAAGGCTCACACTAAGCTCTGCACCAAAAGCTCAGATGTCACTTTCCATGGAACTTATGACAAGGTGGTGGAAAACCGTGGCCATATTTTGGCTTTAAAATCAAGGGAAAAGATTGTCATTGCCAAAAAACAACTCCCTCTGTGATTCTTTGCCTCTGTTATCTGCAGCATTCTGGCTGTTATATGTTTTCACTGTTCATTGTTCTGATTGGCAAAGGAAGTGCAGGTCACTCTGCAGTGGCACCTGAACACAGCTGCACAGGCTGTTCCTTGTAATGAAGAGCTTGTTACACAATAGTGAAAAATCAAAGAGCACATTTCCTGGTGAGTTGAAAGGTATCACTTTCAACAGAAGGATAACTAATGCAAAGGGGAGAAAGTATCCTTTGCATTCATAGCTCGTTGTAAAAGGAACTATTGCATAAGTTTTGTATGCCCTAAAATGTGTTGAGGTCTGATTAATAAGGAAGTCTACACAATGAGAGGAAAAATGTTGTAGTGGATACAAAAAGTATTCTGATGAAATGAAATACAAGTCCTATCAATAAAGGCTTTAAAGAGACTGTCTTATTTCCTGCAACAAATGTACCTGTCTGTCATTTGGATGAATGCTTAGCTAAAAGAGAATTACACTGTTCATGAATTTAGTAATATAATTTTCTATACGTCACACAGTAGAAATTACAGCAGATTGAAGGCACAATAATAAGGATCTGAAATTTTCTGTCTAGATAAAATGAATTTATTTCCAAGCAGTTGATTTCTATGCAATAAAGAGGCAAAGTTATTCTGCAAGTAATATTCTGCAAGTAACTACTGGTTAAATTACATGTTCAAATAATTAAGGTGAATTATTTACTTACCTTCCCCCCCCCCCCCCCCTCCATTTTTATGTATACTTTACAGACAGAGTGACATACTTCACTCTTGAGGATTTCTACTGATTCTTCTTAATTGAGCTGTCAAATGTTTGAAGTAATGCACCAAATGTTTTCTAAGGAATATTCAAAGACTAGAAAATTCAAGTGAAAGTTTAGATTTCAGAAAGCAAACTGAGTTTTAGGAAGCAATTTAGCAAATTTAGCATATTTAGATAGTTTTAAGTGGAAGGAAGTCTTCCTGTGACATTGTTTAAAACTTCCTTTTGACTATCTCATAGAATAAAATACAGATTTGTCTGAGGCCCCTCATGTCTTTCATAACTATCATTGTTAAAGATATGTAGAAGCATATACTTATCTTCTGTTCTTTACTAAGTCTTCATTAATATTTAAAGATCATCTCACAGTAACACTTTCTTGACACTTGTTTCAAATCGAGTCTCAGATTCTTACAATGATGTACCATTAACTGAGAGTAATTTAACTTTATCGTCTTGCAGAGATGATTTCCACTAGGTTCAAATTGGAGATAAAATAGATTTAAGAAGTATCTTGAACAGACAGTAGTAGATCATTGTGGTAAATGGAAGTGATGAAGCTATTATATGTGATAGAAAAACTAATCAAGATTTATTAACCTCAGGTAACAAACCAGTTTGAGAAGGCTCTGGAAAAGGAGGATAATCTGATTTTATCATCTCTTGGACAGGAAGACAATCATTCAGAACAAATATCCCGCTCACAGTTCTCATTTGTGCTTCACATTACATTTGCTGCAGGTTTGCAGAAGTTCTGTAATATGTCAAGCTCCACTCCATCTGGACAATGTAATTCTCAAATAAACAAACATCCAATGAACAGTTTTAATCTAACTCTATCATTAGAGAACAAGCACATTAGGCTACTCATATTTATCAAACTTCTCATATCCTCTTGTCACTGTTAATGAAGTATAACATTGTAGTTGCTCACGCATACAGGATTAGTGAAAAACCATTTGTAAAAACTGTTCCAGAGACAATAAAAACACTGCCCCTTTCCAAGCCATTTTTCAAAATGTACCCGATACAACTAACTTCAGCTGATGAACTCCTTCTCCTTCCATCTGAATAGAACATTTGTTTTTTAATAGTGTAAACTGCTGTTTAAATATTACAAGGACATTAAAAGAAATTAAAACAAACAAACAAAAAAAAAAAGCAACAAAAAGCTGCTGAACTCTGTTCTGTTCTCCAACTTTTATATTTCTATTTTTCAAGTGTTTTTTTCCCTCAATTGCATTAGATAACTTCTGAAAGTATTTGTCTTCAAGCAGTTTATTTTTGTTTGCTTTTGCTACTGGAAAATGCTTATAACTACTAGCTAACCTTCCAGTCCCCCTTTAAAACCACAGATATTTGAGTAGTTGTATAGCTCTTAAAGCAGAATATTCAGGAAAAGCATCAGAGAATAGATTGAAGGGTACTAATTTGGTACTAATTAAGTCAGTGAAGAGTTGCACAGCGGTATCATAATACATTTCTACATAATAGTCATTTTTATCCCAAAGTTTTCAGTATCTAAAATTATTTAAATTAGTATTTTCTGTATAATCAAATCTCTTGAGTAATTATCTGAAATGCTAGTTATGAAAAAAGAAATTAACTTTGATACTTCCACAATGCACAGACTGATTTTCAGACTGAGAAGACAATCTTTTCAGTGAGATTCTCAAGTTCTATGATTATTTTATATCTACACAAGAAGGGTGAAATAAGTTTTATAGAGCTTTAGATTGTTATGGGTTGACTTTCTTGATTTAGTTTAAATCTAAGTGTGATTATTATTACTGCTATGATTTCAGTCATTCTTGCAAAGACATTATTACTCTACTGAGCAGGAAGTGTGTTCACACAGGGTGAGACTGGGCTCAATACAAAAACTGAGTAACCTATAACTTTATCAACTTTTCCATGAGTTGTTTGCCAACTCTAAAATTTGAAATTCTCTTGTGTCTTATGAGATTGACTTGCAAGCTGTGAATAAGACTGCTAGGCTCTTATATAGATGTTCTTGGCAGCTCCTAGCAAAGGCACTTCATGTGAATGTTTATCTTCTTGGAAATGATATGCACAAGCCAAAAATAACAGTATGATTTTTATTTTTCACACAGAATCCTGTGGAGATTTTTGCATTTCCTCCTTTCTTTCTTTCTTTCTTTCTTTCTTTCTTTCTTTCTTTCTTTCTTTCTTTCTTTCTTTCTTTCTTTCTTTCTTTCTTTCTTTCTTTCTTTCTTTCTTTCTTTCTTTCTTTCTTTCTTTCTTTCTTTCTTTCTTTCTTTCTTTCTTTCTTTCTTTCTTTCTTTCTTTCTTTCTTTCTTTCTTTCTTTCTTTCTTTCTTTCTTTCTTTCTTTCTTTCTTTCTTTCTTTCTTTCTTTCTTTCTTTCTTTCTTTCTTTCTTTCTTTCTTTCTTTCTTTCTTTCTTTCTTTCTTTCTTTCTTTCTTTCTTTCTTTCTTTCTTTCTTTCTTTCTTTCTTTCTTTCTTTCTTTCTCCCTTCCCTTCCCTTCCCTTCCCTTCCCTTCCCTTCCCTTCCCTTCCCTTCCCTTCCCTTCCCTTCCCTTCCCTTCCCTTCCCTTCCCTTCCCTTCCCTTCCCTTCCCTTCCCTTCCCTTCCCTTCCCTTCCCTTCCCTTCCCTTCCCTTCCCTTCCCTTCCCTTCCCTTCCCGCAGTGCACACACACAAACACACACATACAAATAGTTAAATTAAATAAATAATGTACAGAAAGGGCAGACATTACTGTTCATCAAAAATGAAAAGTAAAAAGATTGAAGTTACATCAGAGCAGAGCTATCTTGATATTTAATTAAAACTTTATATTCATCTTTAAGTAATAAGACCTTCATCTAAAATATATGTTTGACCTCTAGTTCTCATAGACTGTCAGATGGCTCAAGGTAGATCAGTAGTACAAGTATTTTGAACAGTAACAGAGAAACATAAATGCCTATATTGTATATTGCTTTCTTCAAATGTAGTACATAGGGATATTTAAATTCTGGGATTATTTATTTATTTATTTACTTACTTATTGGTGTGTTTTTCACACTTGCTGCATTAAAAAAAAAATCTTCAGTAGCTAGAATCTGTAAAAGCAAGACTCAGGGTAAAGCAAGTCCAGGGAAAAAACAAAGATGAAAAATTACATGTAAAGTGATACATTGAGGGAGAAGTGAAATTAGCAAATTAGCTTAACATGATAAAGACAGAAAGAGTTGCCAAAAACATCCAACAAGTGAAAACAAGACTTAAGGAATTAGCCCACGATGAAAGATAAGTGGATGGTCACAATTATTTTTGTTAGAATTTTTAATAAGGGATTTCTTCTGTGTTATGAAATATATTGTAATTTGTCTAAGTTTAAATTAATCTAATATTTTTTCTCATATGAAGAACTGTTGAAAAATACAGCAACAAAAAGCAGAATTGATAAATTAAAGTAGTGGCTTTTTATGACAGGCTATTCACCACATCCTTGGGGTTTGTCCTCAATTTGAAGTTATAGAAATCAGATTATAAACTTTTGAATTCTGGGAGGATACTGGCTGTCCAAGGTGATCAAGATAGTTGAGCACTTCTCCTATGAGAGAGAGAAATGGGACTATTCAGCCTGCAAGGAGAGGAGGCTTGAGGGAGCTCTTATCAGTGTCTGCCAATACTCACAGAGAGGAAGACATAGCCAGGCTCATTTTGTTAGTAACAAGTTCCCTTACAAGAGGCAACAGGCATAAACTGCAATACGGGAGGTTCCCTCTGAAGGGGACGGGGGTTCCATGGGCCTACTGCCTACTGCCCCCCTGTCACAGACATAGATTGATCTAGATAACTCTGTGACAGCTTCCCAGATGGACTTTGAAGTCTCCTCCTTGGAGAACCAAAGCCATCTGGATATGGGCCTGGGCAAACTGCTCTGGGTTTCCCTGCTTGAGAAGTGTTTGGACTAGAAGTCATCCAGATGGCCCTTCTTACCCCATTCTGTAATTCTGTGATTCCATAACCTCTGCTGATTCCAAATCTTTCTTAATATACATCATAGAATCACCTATAATTTAAAATCTATGAGTTTGGATAATGTACATTTTTCAGTATTAGAAATAAAATTTAATAGCAACTAATCAGAGATAACCATATAAATCAAATATTAAAGAGAGATGAAAGCCTAATAAATAACATCACTTTATTGTAAATGAAGTTATGAGCAATTGCTTACACAAATTTAATTACTATGCATTTTGAAAAGATGAATTTACAGCTTCAAAATTATAGCTTCTCTTTCCAAAATTCAGACTGTGGTGATCTCTTTCATTATGCTATAAGTACATATATTATATATGGAGCTTCTGAATAATAGCATTTTGGTCTGGAGCATAAATGTTTAGCAAACTTATTTAAATGTGATTTGAAGGAATTACCTGAAATAATAAAAAATAAATGTGGTATAAAACAACTGATTATTATGGTAACTAAAATGGCTCACTGATATCTGATTATGAACCCAAATAATGATCTCATTTGCCTCAGTATTAAATAAAAATAAATTTTTACATAAAAAGACCCTTTCAGCTGCTGAAAGTTTTGATTATAGCTGTAATAATTACTGTAACCATTCTGTTATACAATCTGTTTCTGGCCGTACATAAACCAAGAATTACTTGATTAAATATCCCTAAAAAATATTTGGATTAAATTTGAGTTTTTAAGAATAAAATGTTTAAACATATTTTGGAAATAGAATTTGTAATAGAATGCCTAAATGCAAACAGGTATTTCATGGTGAAAAGATAAAAAATGGCTGAAGAGGAAAGGAACAGTAACACATTATCACAAGCTCAAGTATTTGATTATTGTGCTTTTATTATTTATTTTTTTTAAAGCTGGAATAAATATTATTTATTTATGCATTAAAAAAAAAAAAGAGCATTCAGTCATATCTGAAAGTCTGCTCCATTTTTTTAGAAGATTATAATTCTCTTTTACGTAAATTCATCTGTGTTCAAAATGAATTTTCTTATAAAACATCAATTCAAACAATCAAAAATAGAAGCACCAGAATACTGGCAAAAAAAAAAAGAAGCCCCAAACCAAACCAAACCAACCAACAAACAAAAAAACAAAAAAACCCATATTGTACTGGATTTCACAGCTTAGTAAGACGCTGTATGCACAGTGAAATTACCATGTCCATTGTAAGTTCAATTGGTCATATCCCACCTGTCTGCTTCCAGTAAACTATATTACAGAAAGGAAACACCTGTTAGGAAATGCCTTTCCCTTTTTCAGGCCTTTGAGATCCCTAGTAACAGACATATGGGAAAGGCTGTATATCTGTTAGGTTTATCTAATTTACCCAGGAGTGACTTTTAAATAAATGACAGATGCATTCATTTGTTTAAAAATAGAAGGAAAAGAATCTGAAGATTTCCATGCACATGATAACAACCTTAAATTTGCAGCTTTGGAGGTCACAACAATTATATTTAAAATTTTTTGAGCATCTACAATGTATAGTTTTGATTTTACAGTCTTTTCTTAAACTGTTAGACTTTACTTTTTTTTTTCTGCTTCCAGAAAACACTAGAGTTGTACAGACATGATAAGCATTTATTCCACAGCCTTAAAATGTAAGGGCGTAAGGTGATAATGTAAGTGAAACTGCACAGAATCATTAGGTGAGAGGAAATAATCTCAGCTGATAATTGAATTCATACATAAAAGCCAATAAACTCCTTTATTAAACAGAATAACTCACTTCAATGCTGAAAATTGCCTGCAATTATAGTTTTTCTGTCCTCTGTGCTATACTCTGCTCTTTCTTATATGAGAAATTTATTTTGGAATTACAAAAGCTTTTTGTGTAGATTAGTCTATTTCTGATAAATTCAAGTTTTAGACAATCTTAAGAAAAGCAGTGCCCAGCAAATTAGCTTCTATGAACTTTGATGATATTGGTACCATCATCTATTTTCTCATCTTATTTTCTAAATGTTAAGGAAGTACTCAAATGTAATAGCCCAGCGATAAGTTTTTTGGGTACCCACTCCTCAATATCATGAACTGAAAACGTAATACCCTTAGACACTAAAATTAGTAGCACTGCAGTGTCAGTGGAAAACTGTGCATAAGTTTCTATCTCTTTGACAAACTGCAGATGTTCAGTAGAACATTTGAGGTTGAATGATTTTAGAGCCAAGAAATGTGATGCTGGACTGTACCACCATGTATGTATCCAAAATGAGGTGGCTGCGCTTTGGGGTATCCAAAGTCTGATGATGGTTACTTCACAAATACATTAGAAAAAGCAAGAATTGACTATGCAGTGAGGAGTAGTTATAATGCACTTCCGGGAGAACATAACTAGTTTACTGCAAAAATTAATTGTCATCATCATCATTTTTTTAATGCTTTTGAGCAACTGAAGTCATACTTTACTCAGTAGATCTCTTCCAATTAGCTAGTGGCTGAGGCTATTCTTGAAAAATATTTAGGGTACCCAAAAAGATGTTGAAAGCTAAAAGTAACTCACACAGCTGCTTAATACAAGGCATACCTCTGAGAAGGAAACCAAACTGTGAAGTAACTCTGATTGACACTATGTTCATAGTCAGAGAAGAACTGCACATAAAGGAAATGTCTCTTAAGCTAAATTCTCATTAGAGTGTGAATAGGAATGAGAACACAGCTGTGATTCAAAATCACGTTACTTGTCAAGCATATTAGAATTACATTTTCTTTCCTTCATTGACACCAGAAAATTAGAAAATGAAGCAGCTGTCAAAGCATCAAGTATTTCAACTTTGAGTATTCATATGAAAATTCACTAATTTCACTCAGACATGGAGCATGCAATATGTGTAGTACTTAACAATGAACTAATAACGTGTTTATTTAAAAATTTTTACTTTATTGTATATGAAAGCTCACCTTTCCAGGAACCACAGCCACTGCCATTTGTCCTTATCAGCGAGATGTGCAACTGCTCTGGGAAAATATACTAGAATAGTTAGTCGCTATAAGAAATCAAAGGGCCTCATCTGAGCCATCGAGTATCACTGGCTTGCTACTGTGTAGGGACAGAATATGGTTACCATCAGCATGATTTTTCTTATTTTAATCTGGTAAAATTATATAAATCTGTAAAATTATATTAAATCTTCAGGTGTTATAAAAAGCTGTAAGCACCAGAAGCACAGCAAGCATCGGAGTGTGCCAGGTCTACAAGCTATCATGATTGGAAGCTTTTTATTACGGACAACAGCTTAGTCAGATTATAATGCAACACATGAGTTTTGTTTAAGAAATGCAACCTGAAGTTACGACATTTTATTTCTTAACATTTGAGTGCTGTTCTCTAATACATGAAGTAACTGCACACAGTGCTTTCAGGTTTGTGCATGTTGGTTTGCCTCTTTGTTGGCATTACCATGCATGAGTTCTGTAGGCAAACAGAACATCATTACAGGAATAAGCAAGGAAAAAAAAAATGAGTAAATTTTCTGCAGAAACAAACAAAAAATCTAATGTGGAAGAACATTGTCATTTACCAGGTAGTGCCATGTTTACTCACCTTTAGGAACAAGGCCACTGACTAGTGAACACACTATTTACTGGTTGTCAAATGGATTTTTTTTAAAAGTTCTACTTCCCTCTAATGTTAATTGTCAAGGCACTTGCAGCACATTGTCTGTAATTACTTCTCTGATACTACCTTTCTGTTACCTAGTGCTACCTTTCTGATCAGCTTGTTAGGTTTCACAAAATGGTAGAGAGCAGAAGCCTAATATACAAAAAGCAAAAGCACTTCCTGTAAACTGTTCCAATGAGAATATATAAATATACAAAATAATTTTAAAAATAAATTAAAAAATAAATCAAGGGACCTCAAAATCAAAAAATATTTTATTATCTAGCCACAAAAGTGAATTATAGCCTTCTACTTAAAAAACCAACACTGCAACTACAAGAAAAGCAACCAACCAAATAAGGACAATGCAAAGACTGTCAGACATTCTGTATTTCTGGCTTTAAATCAAAATTCAGTTGAAAAGTATTCATGCAATGTTTGAACAGTGCATCAAGTTAGTACTAAAATTGACTTAAATAAAATCTTTAATTCCTATTTCTTGTCTTACTGTAATTTCTGCATTAGAAAAGAAAATAAATTTGAAGGACGTTTACTAAAACATGCACTATTACTTAGTATCAAAAATGGCAAAGTCATTTTTGACCATTATGTCTTTTGTTCACATCACATGATCTGATGATCATTTATTAATGTCAGTGACAATGAACTTTCAGTAGGTGAAAGTCTTATGCCTTCTACATTTCAGTAGTACATATGGTTTGGTAGAAGACATATGATGATACATTTTATTTTTACAATCCCAATAGCAACCCAAAAAGAAAATAAGAATGTTCAAGGACTTCTTAAAGTTGTCCTCAATGTCTTCATGTCCAATCTTATTACTTTAGCAAAAGCCATTGATAAGATGAAAGTCATTTGACAGAAGGTGTTAAAAATCAACGAAAGAAAATGACTTTAAAATATCAGAAATAAGATTTCAAATTATACTATTTCTTTTGTTAAGTGAGTTTACTTTCAGATCAGTACATCTGGTGATAATTTTTCAAATTTCATGGGCTCAAAGTCTTAATGAAAATGTAGACAGAGACAGTTTGAGATACACACAGAAATTTTATGAAGGAATAAAGTAGAATCCATCACATATTATACAAGATCATATGCAAAATCCTGTTTTATGATCTCTGTCCTAGGACAGATGAAAAATTTTTGTCCAAAAATTAGGTTTGAAGCTTAATACTAAAAACCTATGTGAGATGTTGACCATTTTTGGGGCCAAGCATCTCTGCATCTTTTTGCTCTCAAAGTAATCATTTGATGCCTTTCATGGCATCTCAAAAACTTAATGGAGTCAAGTAAAATTTCCTTGTGGATGTGAAGCTAAAAATCCTTATTAAATATATGAGAACGCCTATTCTATTGGTATGTTATGTTTCTAAAATCTTTTCATTGCTTAGTAATACAGATATCAATATTTCAGAACAGGATCAAACACAAGTTTAAATTTGGAAGGAATAGTTAAAATTATTAACAGAATTTTTAATCAAAAGCTATTAGAATAAAAAGTAAACATCTGTAAAACACTGAGCAGTGCTTAAATGTAAAGTATATATTTCTATCATCAACTAGTTGTAAAATTTAAGTGATTTACCTACAAGTCAAAAAACTAACTTCATATAAATAAAGAAAATACAGAAAATACATTTTACTTTGTTCAGTGTATTTAAACTACAGGGTTACATAAATAAAAGAGCAATGAGTCAGAGCAAAGTATGTGGTAAATGCTTAAAAAATTCTCTGGTTCTAAAAAATTCCCTCTAGTTTATAGTTAAAGTTTTCAATGTTACGATATATTGAAAAAGAATAAGAAGAAAATCATGACATTATATTTGAAACAGCTTTTTTTTTTTTTTTTTTCTTTTTTTTTCCCCCTTAGGAAAATGGAGGAACAGAGATTTGTTCATTTGTCTGCCTTTTTATGAGAAAAAAGTTTAAAACAAAGATTTTGAGGATATAAATCAAGCAACAAGGTTTAAAACACTTATCTGTCAACTTTCTGAAATGAAACAGATGGACAAGATCAGCAGTGGAAACGCATACTGAAATAACCTTTTAAATGTAACATTCAGATAATGTTTTTCCTTAATCCTTTTAGACATTTATCCCTAAAACAAGTATGTATTTTATAATTCTGCATAATTTGCTATACAGCACTTTCTTGAGTACAAATGCTTTCAGGCAGTATGCGTGCAAAAGTGTAATAAATACCTGAAACTGAATTAGAACAAATGAATCAGAACACTTTGAGAAGGAAAGGCAATTTTCTGAGAGGATTTTAGAGGGTTATGGTGATACAAAAAGGTATTAAATTACCCGTAAGAAAATACAGGTAAGTCAAATGCACCATCAGTGAAATAAAAATGATCTGATTGTCTAGGTAAGAATGAGAAGAGAGAAAGAATCTAAAATATCTAAATAAATATCTAAAGGGAAGTGGGAGGCAAGTGGATGAGGCCAGGTTCTCTGTGGGGCTCAGCAATAGGACAAACTGTAATGACCTAAAATTTGAACATAGGAAGTTCCATACTAACATGTGGAAGAGTCTCTTCACAGTAAGAGTGAAGGAGCACTGGAACAGGTTGCCCAGAGAGGTTGTGAAGTCACCTTCTATGGAGATACAGAAGACCCATCTGGGTGCCTGTGTGACCCGCTATCACTTGTTAACAGGGAGATTGGACTAATGTTCCCTTCCAACCCCTGTGATCCTATGATTGGGTGATTCTATGATTCTGTGAAGCTATAATCTCAGTTTCAAAAAAAGCCCCAGCTGCTAGCTCTACTTCTATCACTTTTTCTCACTCCAATGGCTTTTTGTTTTTCTAAGGGTAGTCTTAGCTTGAATCTTCATCTCTCAATTAAAAACAAAACAAAACAAAGAAACAAAAACAAAAATGAACAACAACAACAAAAAGCTCACAAACAAGCCTATGTGCCAAACCAAGTAACCCAAAGCATTTTAATTCCTTTATCATTAGACTGTTAAGTTTTCAGTGGCAGTATTCTGGTAAGATCAATAATTCTCAAGTAGAATGAAATATGATTTAAAAACAGACCTGGAAAATATGTGATTTTAGTTAAGATTTTTATAAGCATTAGAGCTTGCCTCAGGTCAAGTAGAAACGTGCTTAATCCCTGACTCCAACACTCATTACAGCAGACAGATTTTTGACAGAATAATTTATTAAGAGAACCTTGTATCTAATCCAGCCTTATGTTCAGCCTCCAAGAATATTACTGATGTCCCTCAGTAGATCAAGAGAACAGTATACTACCCACTTTGCTCTCATTTCTACACTATTGCAAATCAGAAGACCTTGTTCTTCTCCCTTAAATCGAATATTCATTTTTTTTTTCTCAATAATATTCTTTCCAGTAAACTTTTATGATCAGTTTATCATTGTTTTTACCCAGTACAAAGTAACTGGCAAGTGCTTTTACTTCATTTTGTTTGCTATATATGTTACATATTTATGTATGTTATATATATTGTATACATTCAATACACAAACAAATTAAAACCAAGTGAATATAGATAGGGTTTAAAAAGTAATTTTTGTACGTACCCTGATAACTGAAAGTAAACTCAGCATAATCCATTTCTAAACTCAATTCAGAAAAGAATGAAAGTATTGGAATGAAATACTGTAGAAAAACAATAGTCAGAGCTTTGCACTTGAGGAAAGTGGCTTACCATAAGAACAACAGTTCAGACTGATATAGATCTTTAGTAAAAGACACTCTAATCAAATTTAATGTTGTTTATAGATACTATAAGAAGAAAGGTGATTACATGGTTCATTGAGATATCTCATCAAAGTATTTAAATAGGATTTTAAAGCTACTAAATAATAGACATTCAATGTGCATAAAATCCAGACCATAATAAGTTCTATCTTATTCAGGTTATTTTATCATTGCAAATGTTTCAAAAGAAAAACCCAATTAGTTTTTCAAAATCCCAGCACTCAAAACATTCTGTAATTTTTGTGTCTTTATCTGAGATTTGGATTTGTGTCTAATAAACAGCTGTGAAATTTTGATCACCAACTCTCTATCCCAAATGTACTTTATTTCCTGAAGAGCCTTCTAAAAGGGCTGCTCTGAAATTAATGGTCCTACTTAATTATGCTGGTCCATGGTATCAGTGGTGGCGGTTGGTGTTGTTCATCTGTGGCTAATAATGGTGATCAAGATGAGAAGTAGTATTTTGTAGCTGAGAATTCACTCTATCTAATCATGTTTTTGTGCTCTTCATATCTGTTGTAGTTTCCATGGAAATAAAGAGAAGGCATTATTTTTTGGAGTGTCCTGCAGATGTAAGGAATCCTGCTACCAATCACAGCAATTTAGGACAAAGAGATTTCATAAATTACTCTCAAAACTTTCACACTTATCAAACCCATCATGAGATCATGTTCTAATGTTTAGAATATTTACCCAACCCTCCTTTTCCTGTTTCATCTACATCTACAAAGGTAACTAAAGAATAGGTTGTTTCTTCAAGTTAGAAACACAATCACATGGTTTTTCTACATGGTTCTTTGTTGCTTTAAAAAAATCAAGAATTTAGATTATCATCTGACTGTGGAAACTGATCTTTGAGGAGTTATTGTCAAAGAGAGTTAAAAAACATTCACTCTAATACTAGCTTCAGTCAGAGAAGACTTATCTGTCTATGACTGTAATATAAATCTATATGCCATGAAGTCTTCTCTTTTTCAGATGAAAGTCATGTGAATCAAAGCTATATCTATAAGAATCTATTCAGAAAACCCCAATGGTTACCTAATTCAAACCTCAAAATAAACCAGCTTTTCTATTTCCAGAAGTTTACTTACTTTTCTTTACTTACTTCTTTACTTACTTTACTGTTTTCTTATTTCAACCTTAGGGGTTTTTTTTGTTGTTGTTGTTTTGTTTTATTTTTTGACAAGTCTTTTCTTCTCCTTTGTGTGTTGTTCAAAGAAGACCTTAAAAAATAGAAAAACATTTTCTAGTTTTAAAACTGTATTCAAAATACAGTCCCATAAAGCCTCTGATGACAAACAGAATCATCATCTTTCACCACATCACAGAGTGACCAGGGAAACCTGCAGTTTCATGCATGTTAAAGCACTTACTGAAATTAAAATATTATCCAGGAGATAAACCTTAGAGAATGAAATATGGGAAAAGATCTAAGATGTTACCAGCTGTAATGGGAATGGATACAGTTAGGTAAGCATCTTCAGAAAGTTTTCACAGTTGTCTGAAACAGTCCAGTCAAAAATTACAGAGTATAATAAATTTGTAAATCTTTATTCTGCTTCTTAGAAGAGGAACTGTTTGTTGACTGATGCTTACTAATTGTTCACAGCGATGAAGTCACCTGCCACATAACTGCATTAAATGACACATTACCTGTCCCTGAAGAAAGAGATGGCTGTGACTACACTACACATATTTCATTAACGTAGCAACTCAAAATTTAAAATATAATGCAACTTGCATAAAATGTATATTTATTTATTTACTTTGTAGCAAAAGAGTCATATTAAAAGGAACATCTTATGGTGTTTCTATGGCCTTCTTAAATCTGTTATAGATTTAATTATGAATTATTTGCTCCAGTAAAACCAAATTGCTTTCAGCGGAAAATTTTCTATACCATATCTCTGAAAAGGAGAACTCTGTACCTCATCATGCAACAGTGTTGATTATATCTGACTAAAATATTTAGCTTACTGTATTATATATTTGAATATTTCATATGCAGAATTTTTAAAAAGAATGATAGAATCATAGAATGTCTTGGGTTGGAAGGGACCTTAAAGATCATCTATTTTGACTCACTCACCCCACCTCACCATTGGCATGGGTACCTTCTACTAGATCCAATTGCTCATCCAACCAGGACTTGAACACCTCCAGGGATGGGATATCCATAACTCCTCTGGGCAGCCTGTTCTACTGCCTCACCACACTCATGGTGAAAAATGTCTTCCAATCCTCTTTTAGATTCAAACCACTACCCCCTGTGTCTACACTGAAACCTTCTTCCTCATATTTTCTGAAGTACTGAAAAACTATAAAGCTTTCTCTTTTCTAGACAGCCAGATAACGTTACATGAAAGAGTTATTCAAGCTAAAACATTCTGGTAGATTAGTTAAAAAAGTTTGAGCTACTCAGAGAAACATTCTTTAAAGCAGATCTTATCAAGACTGAATCTTTTACTTAACACTATTTTTTTTTTCTGCTGATGAATATGCTGAAAATTTTTAGCTTATACACAATTAAGAAAATTAATGTCATGTTTATGATCTGATAGCTCAGAAGAAGCAACGTAAGGGATTAGCATGAGTAATGAAAGGGCATGCAGTAATAATCTAATGATAACATTTATTATCTATACCAGGATCCCAGCAAAATTTCAAAAGCCATTTTGCTGACAGATTTGCCTTAGCCTATTCTTTTGCTGCCCTGGTGGAAGCTGCATGTTAATGGGAGTGACTAGGTTTGGTTAACGCAGAGAGATCTGAGAGCAGATGTATGAAAAGACTTTGGCACTGATGATGCCAGAACACTTCACTTTTTACCAGTAAAAATGTTACTATTGGAAAATTTATAGCCCCAGGTTAGCACAGTACTTTTAAGAGCGAAGATATCCCTGTATAATCACTCATAAGAATTTTTTCCTTGGAAATGGATTCAATATCTCCAAACACACATATTATTCCACCTCCACTCTTATTTAAAGAAAGCATCCAAGTCTGAACTGGAGATTGTCATGGTCATCTCAAAGATACCCGATTTTTAAAATTTTATTTATTTTCTTTTTTTAAGCTTTAAATGGTCAAAAATACACAACAGACCTACATCTGTTGAAAATAAATCAGTTTTGTTAAGCAAACAATTGAGGCAAAAGTCCTTTCTCTATGGTGGACTACTGAAGCATATAAAAATTTTAAAAGCACTATCCATTTTCATGTGGTTGTTTTCTTTTGTAAAACACGGGGACTTTTGGACCAGCATCTTCATGTTACTAGTAAAAACATTCAAGTTTTCGGGAAGAAAATGGAAGGGTGTTATTGATTGTGTATTTTCTGAAAATAAATTCACAAATATGTTTACATACTTTTACATAGGACTATTTGTAAAATTTAAATTTTTCAATTTTAAAGGTTTTTTTTAATTTGTTTTTCCCCAACAGATTTTAGTTTTGGAGGAAAGAAAAAAAGAAAAAATTGAACATTTCCATAGAGTTGCGGGTTCTGCAATTATGATAAACATTTTTATAAATATAATTATAAAAACAGATCCATAAGTGAGAAAATGAAAATTCAGAACTCAAGTGAAAAGAAGTAACTTTCATTAGGAGACTTAAATATAAAAGCAGACCTATTAAAATAGTACCTTTGAAGGTTCTTAGTTTTTAAACAACAAAAGTAATTTAACCATTCTTACTGAGAAAAATAAGTGAAATTTATTATATTGGTGTTATCCACATAATTAGAAAAGTTTAATCACTTTTAATACACAGTAAGACAAATAAAACAAGATGTTTGTGGGAAAGTAGGTTTTCATAACTTCAGAAAGTCTACCTAATAGAGAAACATAAAGGTCTTAATTTTATAAGATTAATCATTAATAATATTATTTTCTGGATTTTTTTGGATCCTCCTCTCACTCTTTCCCCCATGAAGACTAGTTCTCCTTGTCTATTCTACCAGGATTCTAATGGTCACTGCAGGATTGCCACCCATTGGATCAAGCTGCCCAGGGCCCCATCCAGCTTGTCTCTGAACGTCTCCAGGGATAGAGCATCTACAACATCTGCAACAATGTTTCAGTGCCTCACTGTTCTCTGAGTAAAAAGTTTCCTCCTAATATCCAGTCTAAATCTCCTTTTTTTTTTTTTTTTTATTTTATTTTAAAATTGTTCTTCTTTGTCTTATCTCTATCGGACTGCATAAAAAGTCAGTCTCAGTCAGTCTCCTTGCAGCTTATAAGTTTCATTTAAGTACTGGAAGGTCTCTATGGGCTCCTCCTGGAGCTTTCTCTCTCCTGAAGAAGCCCAGGTTCCTCAGCCTATCTTCATGTGAGAGATGCTCCAGCCCTCTGATCATTTTTGTTGCCCTCCTTTGGACCTGCTTCAACAGCTCCACATCTTTCTTGGGCAGGGAGCCCCGTGCCTGGATGCAGTACTCCAGGTGGGACTTCATGTGGGCAGAGTAGATGAAGACAGTCATCTCTAGTCATCTCTCTTGCCCTATTGGCCACACTTTTGATGTAGCTGAGGATATAGCTGGCCTACTGGACTTAAAGTGCATGCTGTCGGCTTGTGTGAAGCTTTTCATCCACCATAACTCCCAAATTACTCTCTACAGGGATGCTCTCAGTGAGTTGTTCTCCCACTGTATACACATACCTGCAACTGTCCTGACCCAAGCACAAGATCTTGCACTTGTTCTTGTCTATCTTCATTAGCGTCACATAGGCCTACTTTTCAAGCTTGTCCAGGTTCCTTTGGACAGCATCTCTTCCTTCTACTTTATCAACTGCACCATTCAGCTTAGTGCCATCAGCAAATAGTTAAGTAATTCAAGGCTTACTTGAATTTCCCATAAAACTGTGCAGTTTATATAGATATAATTGTGGGATAGACAGCTTGCAGTTTTGTAGAAATCTCCTATTAAAATGGTTCTTGTTTTCCTCTTCTGTAAGGACCTTGAGTACTGTTTCACCTTATTCTGACTGCAGGAATTTGCAAATCTGGTCACCCCTTCCTCCCTTCATGGGGAGGAAATGATACACTTTGTCTTGCTGAATCTCATTTGATTCAGATGGGCCCATTTCTTAATCTAGGGTCCCTTTGGATGACATCCCTTCATTCTGTGGTATCAACTGTACCTCTCAGCGCAGGGTCATCACCAAACTTGATGAGGATGTACTCAGTCCCACTATCCAATTCACTGGTAAAGATGATCCAGCTCAAAAATGAAGATGGACCCCTGGAAGACATCACCCGTCACCAGAATACACCTGGACATAAATCCATTGAACACAGTCCTCTGTCTGAGAACATTCAACCCTTATCCACTGAAAATTCCACACTTCCAGTCAGTATCTTACCAACTTAGAAATAAGGATATGATATGGGACCACGTCAAAGGCCTTGCAGAAATCTAAGTAGATGACATCAGTTGCTTGGCCTTTGTCTGCTGATGTCATCACTCTAATGTGGAAGGTCATCTGACAGCTCACACACAGTCTGCCCTTGGTGAAGCTGTTCTGTCTGTCTTGGATCACCTCCTTCTTTTGCATGTGTGCTAACGGCATTCAGGAGGATCTGTTGGTGTTGAAGATAAATAAGACCATGAAAAAAACACTTTATTTATTTATTTAGTTTTTAAAATAAGAAATAACCTCAATTATAAAATAGGAATTAAAAACCCCAAAACAAAACAAAATAAAAGTAATAATAATAATAATAATAATAATAATAATAATAATAATAATAATAATAATAATAAAACTACAATGGGTTTTGTTTCATTTTTATATATGAAATAATACAACCCGACGAACTTCAGTTGTAATTTTTACCTACCAATCAAATATGGAAATGATTGCTAAGTAGAAATTAACATAGATTCAATGTTACAAATCAGTTACACAATTTATTGTATGTATGTGGTATGCAAAACTTCAATTGTAATCTGAAAATTTTCAATTTTACATTCTACAGAGCAAAGAAACAAATTTGAAGATTTTATTTCCAGGAGCCACAAGTCACAACTAGTGTTTTGTAAAGTTTGACTGAGAAAACTGGTGAACAGATCTCATTTAGAAAGAATCTTAATTCTTGCTTCTCTAGTCCTTCTAATTACATTTACAGCATGTCTCCACAATCATTTATTAATAATAATTATTAGTAATGTCATATTTAATTTTAATTTGTCATATTAATGTTTAGTATAGAATTGACCTAAGCTGGCTATATTGTGTATTTTATCATAGAAAGTATTTACAGTACAGTTTTCTTAACTTGTTTAAGTTACCATACTGTTGTATTTGTGTGGTGGAAAAAAAAAAAAAAAAAGTATGAAAAAGGAATGGTTAATTAAAAGCAACACCTTTTTTGTTGTTATTTAAACAGACAAATTAACAGCTGTCCATAACATCTGCCAGCATTCTAATTGTTGGACAGATGTATTATCCATGTAATTTTACATTTGCAAAACCAGCTGCTTCCCATGTTGCTGTAACCAGTTTCTCCCTGTTCAGTATTCTGTGATTTGGGTTGAACTGAGGCTTTTGTTCTCCTGACTATCCCATTATTTGTATTTACAAAATTGTCAGGCAAAGTAACAGATATTAGGATTAGAATTAGAATTCAACTACACACCACTTCTTTGAAGTATTTTCCTCTTAGACTCAAAGATAAAAATATTACAAGTGGCATTGTCTTTATGTCTGTATGTTTGCATAATTGCAAGGAATTAAAGCTACAAAAATCATAATTTCTTGTATTCTCTTGTTCAAATTTAGAAATAACTTTGCTTTAGAAATTAAAGAAATTTTATGTTCATTTTGAGGTAAATTTGAGTATATCTGTTTTGTTCTTTGAAGGATGGACTGCTTTCTGGAATTGTATAGGAAAACTGGAAAAGAAAACAAACTGCAGTGTTGAATTCTGAAATTTTCTTGGCCAAATCCTACAAAATGCTGAGCACGCTGTTACTGATCCAACCAAATAATTAGGCCCAGAAATTACAACTGTTTAGCCTCAAGGGTGAAGGAGATGTCTCACTGGATTCAACTGGACAGTTCCAGTGTTTGAGTCCAAAAGTACTTGCTCTGCTGGAATGAGTCTGTACTGGATTGTTAGATAGACACTTAAATAAGCCATAGATTGATAATGTCCTCAGTTTTAGGGTTGTAAAACTCATTTTTTAACACAGGTTGAAGCAATAACAGATGACAGAGAAGTGAAGTCTCTATATTTTGTGTATGACGAGACACATGGAAGAGCAAGGTTCCCAAAGCCTGTTGCCAGAGATCTAGTATAGAGGTAGTTAAATCTGAAAATGTCAGACCACACCCTTCCCTGTGAGAACAGCACATCCAAACAAAGTTATTTTAGCTGCGCTGAAAGAAGAATTAAGTAGTCTTCTGCTTGCATAGCAAAAAAAGAAAAGACTAAACAATTTATTTCTTATGATTATGTGTGTTTTTTACTCAGTTACTCATCTCCAAGAAGATGTATCATGCATATCCTCAGCAGTTGATATTTTATCTGTTCAGGGAATAATCAAAATAGCTCAGAATTTAAACATTAAATGGTCATAACAGTGATGAGATATACCTTATTCAGAATGCAAGAATTTAAAAAGAGATGTATTTGCACACTAAAATAAAGGAGGAATCTGCTTACATAATCCTGCCAGGAAAAAATATGAAAAACAACTTTTCCCCAGGCTGCTGTTGGTATCTTCATTTACACTCAGTTGTTAAAGTTTCACATGGACTTCAGTGCATACACCTAACTTGTATGTCTGTGACCTTGACATTTCAAATTTCCTTTTATCTCCTAATGGTGACAGCCTATGTCTCTCATACTTCATACTGCACTGTTAGCTTGGAGGTATATTATGATTTTACTTGATTAACTCTGTGATTCTTGGGATCTGTTTTTTGTTTGTTTTCTGTTGTTGATTGTGACAGAACTAGTCTGAATAGATAATGAATTCCTAGCAACAGTTGTGGAGAAAAAATCTAGCCTGCTCCATGACAACTTTGTTCTGACCTATAAAAATTAGAAAAATAAAAATAAAAATTAAGACCTAAACCCCACATTTTACTATTTTCCAAACAAAATAAAAAAAATTCAGTTTCCAATTCACTTGCTACTTTGCACTGCTCTGATTTATAATTATAGTCCTTGTTGTACGTCTAAACACCTGTTACTTTTTGCCTTTTGTCTCAAAACGTAACCATGTGATGGCTAACAGAGGAATTTATTGCATTGCTTGAACACAACTTCAGAGTCCTTTTGTCAGAGACATTTTTATGCACAGTAAAATCTCCTAATGAACTGTTCCACTATGTTTTATTGTTCTTCCAACAGCTATTTGTGTAGTCCTTAGGTCTGGATTTTTTCACATCTCTTAATCAATGCATTTTCCACTCTCCTAATTAATTTTCTTTAGCTTCCTTTATAAATTTTCCTCGAGACAGATTGCACAAATTGTTCCATGTGACGTAAAATTTTGGATAATCCTTCATACTTTGTAAGAACTAACTAGGAAGTATTTTAGCTTCTTTCATAAAAATTCATAATTTCAGATAAAATAAATAGAAACACTGCTGCTGAAGTCACTGATGTAAGGAGAAAATTTTCAAGGTGCCCGAGTGTCAGCGTTAGACTATTTCCACATGCTTTGAGAACATCAAAACTTTTTCCCATCAGATTATTTCCTGGTTAGACTATACTAAACCTTGTGATGAATTTAACCTATCTGGAGAAAAATTTTCATCAAGAAAAATGAAAAGACTCACCTTTCCATTTCTATTCTGTGAAAAAGTGTATCAATATAAAATTTAATTATTATTTTTTGTTATTTTTTAAGAATGTCCTTCATATTTTTGTGGGGTTTTTTTGTTGTTTTTTGTTTTGTTTTGTTTTGTTTTGTTTGTAATTATTACCTTTTTATGTTATAAATGCTTAACATGATTTAAAGTGTCTAGAAATAAAAATCAAGGGACAATATTATTTAAACAAAATGTCCCTTTGACAGAAACAAGCATTAAAAAAACTTTGAGATACCTATTATTGAACAACAAACCAGCAAACAAACAAACAAGCAAACAAAAATCAACAACCCTGGAATTTAATTATAAAATAGTTAGCTAAGGTAAGCTAGCTAAATTTTTCTTATCTGCTTAAGTACAGTATTTAACAGAGGATGATTTTTAACATGATCAGATACAGCTATACAAATGAAATAGGTCCATAAATACCTGTTAGAACTCACTGCAGTTATAACATGAAATTCTAAAAATAAAAAGGGACTTTTAGGATGTAGATTTACTGCATCAGAAAAAGGAGAAATGTGTGTGGTTTTAGAGTAAAGAAAAAGTTACAAAACTATGACACTGCTTATACTTTAACTAATAAGCATGGACAGTGATAAAAAAAGAAATGGGAAATGTTTAAAAAGTGTCAAGGGGATTACAGCCGTCTCATTAACTCCATTCAGGATCATTTCCATGATACAAAGCATGTGATGCTACTATGAATAGTCAGTCCTTTCTACTATTCATTTTTTTTTCCATCCATTCTTTTCATAGAAATTGAAGAATTCCCATCTTTGCTTGCCTTTTTTCTTTTCTTCACTTTTCCTTATTTTTACCTCTGTCAATAAATTAGTTGAGGATAATCTTGTTACACAAGAACAACTAAATGTACTTTGACTTAAGCCGTCCTACTTTATTTGACCTGCAATATCCAACTGCGTGTCCCTACTGAGCAAATTATAGGGTTTATAAGCATCAAAGAGTATTGAACCATTAGGCCACTTTTCCCAGAGATACAGAACATTAGATTACTCTTTCAAAAAACATTACCTACCATTTGTTAGTGTCAGACATTTGTGTGTACTTCAGTATTTGACTCAGTTTACAAAAGTAATCAAAATTGCTTATTCAGTTCACTTCCTAGCAACTACAGTGATTCATTAGTAGATTCTCTGCTTATAAGCAGTCCATAAGCAGTGCTTATCCCCAAAATTGTTTGCAGTATCTAGATTATCTAGATTATCTTCCCAGCGTAATAGGCATTTCATGAGACATGAAGAACGTGAGTCAGTTTTATTAGGTTAATCACAAGATAGTAACCTCTTACGGCTGCATTTTCCAGGGCATCAAATGGATAACGTGTTTTATGCAACACAGAGACAACAGAGCTTCATCTTTCTTTCTGTGAATGTATAAATCTATTGCTCCATATAGACACAGCTAACAAAATGTTCTCTAGTGACATTTCCAGCTGTGAGCTGTGTATCTTGTGAACTCATAGATGTACATCAGGATGCTGGTCTCCAATTCTGTGAGTCTTCATGGTCTTAGGAAACTGCATCTAGCTACTGTGCTAATAAGCACAGTGTGCTGTTTGCTCCAAATGAAATGTTGAGGGATTTCGGACTGTTCAGCTTGGAGAAGAAAACACTCTGGGGACACCTCATCATAATCTTCCAGAACTTAAAAGAAGCTTACAAGCAGAAGGAGGACCAACTTTTTACACAGACAGGCAGTGATAGGACAAGGGGAAATGTATTTAAGCTGAAAGAAGTTTAGTTTAGATGTTGGGAGGAAGGGAGGAAGGGAGGAAGGGAGGAAGGGACGGAGGAGGTAGCGAGGGAGAGAAGGAACGAGGGAAGGAGGGAAAGAGGGAGGGAGGTAGGGAGGGAGGAAAGATGGAATTACTGCTTCTTTACTATTTATTGATTCAAAGACCAACTTTCAATATGAAGTATATAAGTCTTCTCAAGCCTTGCATACATTCTCTAACTCTTTCACCTTGCCCAAATCAGGCTCATACACTGAAACCAGAATTTCTTAGCTCTAAATGAGGTAGATTAAATTAACAGAGCTCAAAATAAACTTCTGTGGTATGCAGTTATTTTGGAATTTCACCTGACTTAAATTTTTCCTTTTTTTTTTTTTTTTTTTTAAATAACATGAAAAAAAAATGAGATTATCTTGCCTACCTGCATAATCTAACCATTCTTAATGCTATGCACAATTATTTTTCTGTTGCTCAGAGCTTTTTGTTTCCTTTTGATCTTTATCTCTTTGTTCTACACAGTAAATCAAAATTCTCACAAATGGTCCAGTGTTCAGTCTACGTTTACTTGACTTTTCCCAGTCATCTGTTTCTTTTCAGTGCTGCTTTTGAAGGACAGTTTTAAAAAGCCAAGAAAGTTAAAATAAAATTATAAGGCAGTATCTTCTCTCTATTCTTTGTCCGTCTTATATCTAAACAGCTCTCTTATTCCATGAGAAATTAGTATTAAAATATAAATAGATTTTAAATTCTTCAGCCAGATGATTGGGTAAGAAAGGGAAAGAAAAGCTGCTCTTTTACTCCAGATTTTAGTAGCCCTTATGAAAATATGTTGTCCTTTACAGAGCTGTTTTAAAAAAAGAAAATGGTTTAATGCACAGTTTCTTATTTTATTACAAGTTTATTTGTGTCAGGCCAGAACATTACTTTAAGGAGAAACAAGAATTTTTATTTATTTACTTATTTAGTTATTTATTTATTTTTAATGAAAAGAAAAACAGCTACTAATTACTATGGTTTCCGGCATGTGATCACACTGGTCAGAAACCAATCAAATAGGAAATAACATTAAAATGTCTGTAGGCCTCATCTAAATACCACTGCTGGGAGAGGGCCAGCTGCTGTGGGAAGTAAGCCTACCTTCCTATAGCCCTTGCACTTTGAAAGCGCACCAGCACTTAACAGTGCTCCTTCTAGTGTTTCAAGAAGATGAAGTTCAGGAGTCAGAGACTCAGTGGGAGTCAGGCAGCTGAAAATGTCTTCCATGTTCTTCCTACCTAGGCCTGGAAAAAATATGCTGCCACTGAAATTGGCCTAGGGTCCTAAACTATACATTTTCTTCCTTTCCTAAACTCTGTATCAGACACATATGCCTTTCTCTTGCCCTTACTAAGATCAGCTAATTAAAATTCATCTTCAGTGTCAGAGGATTGTTTTTTGTCAACAAATTATACAGCTCATGAATAACTTACTACGCCAAGACAGAAATGCTAATTATGAACACTGAAAATTTCTGTTCTCATAAATTCGAAAAAAAAACAAAATTTGTATTTGATGAAGATGATGGTTTTGGGAGTTACTAGGGTGCAAGGATCATATTTATTCTTTGCCTTCTATTTTAAAACAGTAAGAAAACCAGTTTATCAGTGCTTGTTTTCCAGGCACTAATTCCAAGTTTTAATGATAATAATACAACGAAGTCAGATTTAGCACTTTGAGAGATTTTGTGAAATCTACTACCTGATCAGTTCTAAGAACATTCAAATCAAATGAAATATCATTATAAATCTGTTTTAAAGTCCATGAAGTGTACTTAGTAGCCTTTTACTGTTTTATCAATATATTCTTAGAATTTTTTCATTAGGAAACAATTCCTATGCTAAACAAATTACGAAAAAATCTAGGGATGCCAGAAAGGGAAACTGCAAGATCTGTTGTGATATAATTTGGAAATCACAGAATTACAGAATCACAGAATTATCAAGGTTAGAAAAGACCTAGAAGATCATCCAGTCCAACCATCACCAATACTTCCCAGCTAAATCATATCCCTCAACACAACATCCAAATGTTTCTTGAACACTCCCATGGTCGGTGACTCCACCACCTCCCTGGGCAGTGCATTCCAGTGCCTGACTACCCTTTCCGAGAAGTAATACTTCCCAATGTCCAGCCTGAATCTGCCCTGGTGCAGCTTGGAACCATTGCCTCTAGTTCTATCACTGTCTACATGAGAGAAAATGCCAACCCCTAGCTCACTACAACTTCCCTTCAGGAAGTTATGGAGAGCAATGAGGTCTCCCCTGAGCCTCCTCTTCTCCAGACTGAACAATCCCAGCTCTCTCAGCCGCTCCTCATAAGGCCTTTGCTCCAGACCCCTCACCAGCTTCGTAGCCCTCCTCTGAACGTGTTCCAGGGCCTCAGTGTCTTTCTTGCAGTGAGGGGCCCAAAACTGAACACAGTACTCGAGGTGTGGCCTCACCACTGCCGAGTACAGGGGGAAAATTACCTTCCTGTTCCTGCTAGTAACACTGTTTCTGATGCAATCCAGGATGCCATTGGCCTTCTTGGCCACCTTGGCACACTGTTGGCTCATGTTCAGCCGAACGTTAATTAGTATCCCCAGGTCCATTTCCTCTACACAATCCTCCAGCCACTCCGCCCCAAGGCTATAGCGCTGCCTGGGGTTGCTGTGGCGAAAGTGCAGGAAATACATAGGATTGTTTCATTTTGCTTTTGTCAGATCTAGTTTTAAACGTGGAAACTAAAGAGTAACTGCATAGAGTCAATCTGTTCTACAGCTTAGTCAATATCATTGTTGAGATATCTTCTTTTAAATACATTCAGTTTTCTCCTTCTCAAACAATTCCTATGTATTGATACTTGCCATCTTCAAATACTCATGGAGTTATTTCATATACTATGAGTTTGAGGTGGTGTTCATATTTGAGGCTTCTTGCTGGGAGAAAAAGTAAATGAAACAATTTAAGGTCTGTTCCACAGTTTTGGGGTCAAGCATGAAAATGGAATATTATCTCAAATGGTTTAACACTTCAAAACAGCGTCTTCTGGGAAGGATTGTGCTTGTTACTCTTTGCTGGGCTCCAGACATCACCTGGGCATAGCTAGGAGAGGACCTGAGGACCTAGGCTAAGCAAAGCCAGGTGCTGTGCAGTAAAGCTGTTTGCAACAAAAATTTTCAATCTGTTCTGAAATTAAAAATGTTATCATCATAGTATCATCGTATCATAGTCTCGTGTGGGTTGGAAGGGACCTTAGAGATCATCGAGTCCAACCCCCCGGGATTCGAGCCTCTGTGTAGCAGAGCGGCACTTCTACCACTTGCGCTACAGGGGGGATTTGAACCCAGGGCCTCCGGTGTTGCTTTGCGGCATTCCTACCACCTGCGCCACCGGGGCACACAAGTATACTGAAACACACTTCAGAAGAGAGAAAGCACACTCTGGGTGATCAGAAAACTTGTGTTTAATACCTTGGTCAATTATACTTTCTTTCTGTGAGACTGCCAATCACTTGACCTCTATGTATATCATTTACACACCTGCAAAGTTGTGCTTTCTATTCTTCCCAGGAGAACCATTAAAAATTATAAAGCTCACTGCCTTTCTGGCAACTGCAACTCTGTCATGGTGCACAAATAAATAGAGAATGATTGCTCCTAACTCTGATTGTTAGAATAAATTTAGTTTAAAAATGTCTTGACTAATTTGGATTTCAATAGGTAATACCAGAGAAACCTTTTTAATAACTTCCAAAGATAAAAAAAAACACACTAAAATTAGTTTAATTCTGCGGTTAGGCACTGTACATAGTATGCTACAATCTGGATCCCCATGGATACCACCAGGAATGCATATTCTAAATAGAATAAAAAAGCACCATAGCCGCCTGTGATTATTTTTTTTTTTTCCACCTTGTTTACAAAATGCCTCTGTTATCTGCAGCATTTCTTTAAAAGGAGATTATATGTTATAATCTACATTGTGTTAGTGAAGTCAATAATGTATACAGAAATCCTAGGAACAGAAACTCTATTCAGAAACTCCCTGAAAAATATTTATTATGCTTCAGGATTAAATAAAAGGTTTTGATTTTTCTATACCTTTATATTCCAGTAAGTACCAAATCATTATAAGAATATGATCTTTCTGATAAGGTGTTTAAAAGTTTACTCATGGACAACAGCAAAAAAAATTTCCAGCCTTATATATGCAAATATCACTATAGCATTTGTTTATCAAAGAGAGAAAACACACTCTGATGTGTCATAGTTTTGTAATTTTTGCAATTGGTATTCTACATCATGTCATCATGCGGAGCACAGAGAAGAAGAACTATGGGTCCCAGAGAGGGAAACGTATCATGGAAGTGATGCTCACTCTCTTGCTCTCGCTGCCTGGCAGCGGGTGTGGGTGTGCTTCCAAACTGTGTGCCTTCAATTTCAAAGTAGGCTTCTTGTCTTTGGAAAACTCTCTCTCTCTCTTAGTTTACTTGATTTATTACCCTCAGTTTCAATTAGAATGTATTATAGTGGTTTATCTTGCATTCCGATATCATAGTAAAATAAGTTTTCCTCCTTAGATCATTGCTGCTGCTCTGTTTGTTTCCTTGAGCCCAGCTCCCATCTCCCTACCCCTTTCCCTTTTCCCTTCCTATTTTTGGAGTCAGGGGGCCCACGGTCCTACTACCCCCCTGTCACGGACATAGATTGATCTAGATAACTCCATGACATGATGACAGATGAATTCAAATTTAAAAGAAGCAGCTTTTAAGGTTTTCTTACTCTCCATTCATGAATATCATATATATAGAGAATGTATATATGTATATATAGAATATATATATATTCTTCCCCCTCCACCCGCCCCCCCCATTGTTTGCTTTTGTAAAAACGAGTTTCATGTTTTTATATTGGAAAGTTTACAGTTGTCTGCCACGTATTCAGTTTAGTGAGAAACACAAATGAAATCTTTAAAATTATGCATGTAATTTTGCTGGTTCATATGACTTATTCCCTATGCAGCTTCAGGTGAAAAATGAGAAAAACATTGTACCAGTGTAGAATATATGCAGTCAGTTGTATTCAAAAATATAAATACTTAGATTTTAATTAGGGAGTGTAATTATACCACTGAAGTTGTACAATTAAATTGAATAAAAATAAAACTTTTTAAAAATTATTATTATTATTATTATTTTATTTTTTAATTTTTTTTTACTTAAGCAAAGCATATGATATTCCTTAAAAGGACTGAATAAACTGCTGTGGTGAACCTTATGTTTGATATTATTTCATAAGTTTCACATCATCTAAAATCAATACAAATATAAGTGTGAGGGCTTATCTCATCAGTCCCTCTGCTATGCCAAAAACTCTCTATATTTTCATACTATTTCTCAGTCACAGAACTGTTAAGGTTGGAAGAAACCTGTGGAAGTAATCTGATTCAGCTCTCCTGCCCAAATAGGTACACCCAGGTCTAGTAGACCATGACCATGCCCAGGCAGATTTTGAAGTTCATCTCCAAAGGAGACCACACAACCTCTCTGGGAAACCTCTGCCAGTGCACCATCACTCACACAGTAAAGCAGTGCCTCCTGATTTCCATCAAAGTAGTCTGTAATGTGGTATTGCAAGAGAAGATTATATTGCAATGTGTGTTACTTTCATTTGAAATGTTGGCAGACTATTTTAATGTTTGAACACATAGAGAACAGAATTTGACAGGTATGAATGGACTCAGAACTCAGAATCTAAAGTTGTGGGTTGTTTAAACATAGAGTTGTATTTAAAGAACTACAGTGACATATTTAAATGTTAACAGTTATATATACATATATGTACAAATAAATAAAAAGTATTGCTGAGGACAACAATTGCTAATGAGGAGAAAAAAATCCATTGTGCATCTGACCAAAGTTCTGACACATCACTGTATCTAAATGACACAAGTTACTCAAAGGGTAAACTTTGAGTCTTGAGCACATAATTAAGATGACTGTCAACAGCAATGTCAGCTGGAGTATGCTGTTGTCAGAGGGGCCACTTTTACACTGGCTAATTCCTGTAAATTAGGGCAATTTCTGTTTTCTTAAATTTGTGCTGAGTTTACTGTTTCAAGCCATAATTATGAAACCATATTTTTTTAATGAACTTGATCAAGATTTTCATGAAAATACAAGCTTGACAAGCCATAACAATGCAATAATTTCCTAAGCTAGTGCACCACCCACTAAGAATATTGCTCTGTATCTGAATCAGACATGAGTCAAGTTCTCAATTATTTAGAAGGGAAAAAGGTGGCGTAAGACAAACAAAGCTCATTCTTTTCAGTAACTAGAGAATCAAAAGCAATATTTTAGATCATTGCCTTTTCTATTTCACTCTGTTACAGTCTCAAGGACTAGAAGATGTGGAGCACAAATTGTTTTTGTTGTTGTTGTTTTGTTTTGTTTCCTATTATCAGTCTTTGGTTATCCAACTCAGTTTCCATTTTCAGTTAATGATGATAAAGTTTGTTGCCTCACCCATAGACCTAGGCAGGTGCAGACAAGAATGTGTGTTCTTACATTTAAAAATGCTTCAGAAGACAGTACTGGGCAATTACTGATACTCTGCCAATCAGCTCCTCATCTGCCACCTATCATGTTGTGACTTCTAGGTGGCTGAACTCAGACTATGAAGACATACTGCTGTTTCTTCTTTCATTCAGCTCTAATATTGCAGTCTGTATTTTTATAAATGCTCTACTTGAAAGTGAGTTTGATCCAAAAGAATTCCTGGTAGGAAACAGGAAATGAAAAATTTGATGCGTATTCAAAGAATTCTTCCTCTTATTCTTTTTATATTTCTTTGCCTCTTTTCTTTGTTGTGTTAGTGTGAAGTCCCTCTAACAACTATTGTTTCCACTGAAAGTAATAATGAGTATACCTTGATGCAGTTTTATCAAGCAGTGTTGTATTGTGTTCTGAATTTCATCTTATTGTTCCTCACAGATATTTGATATATATTTATACATTATGATAAATGTTGTTTAATACAACTCTTCTTTACCTATTTTCTCATTTCCTTCCACCCTCAATCTATACAACAGAGCCATTGATATGTATAGTGGATGTATTATATTTCCTTTCTTCATTTGAAAATCAGCTTTTTTTCATTTTAGAAATATTTAGCTTTAGAGTTTTGACGAATCATTAGGAAGGATGAATACTGCATAGAAAGTTAATTCACAGGTAGTTAAAAGTCTTGGAAACCATGAGAAATAAGATGAACTGTATCAATGTCATATAGCAATTAAGAATGGACTAATAAGACTTTATGACTAGATTAGTCTTTAGCTGAAATAGACAAAGGAAAAGAGAGATGAAAATTCCTAGATGGAATTACATGTTGTAAAAACCATGGAGGAGATTTTATATGATTTACATCATGTGTATGCAAAATGGAACCAGAACAGGAAAGTCACTGAAGTGGTCACAGCAAAGGATATATTTGTAAGAGGAAAGAAAGGCGCCTTGTTTTAATAGGCTTAACAACACTGTAGGGAATAGAAGATACAATACACATACACTTTGTATATTCATCATGCAACTAATATACACATTTATATATGTACATATGTTCACCGTACAAATAAGAAACACATACGGAAAAGATGAATAGAGTCAAAGTTAACGATACTAAAGTATAATTCTGTGAGAAAAAAATAACATTAACATGTGTAGTTAAAAAAAAAATATTGAAAGAAGAATGAGATTTTTTTCTCTAGTAGGATGGGAAGGAGGATTTCAAGGTAACAACTGATGTGTTTGATACATGATACAAGGTCCCCTGATGTAATAGATTGCTATTATCTCCACAATATTTCTAGCAGTCTCAGATATTGCCCTCTCAGTGCTGCTAAGCAACATCTTATAGCACATCTTATGGTCTGTGACTACTTTAAATGCTGAATGCTCTACTGCCAGACAAAACCTCAAGATTCAGTAAACATATTTCACATCAGCATCACCCATTTAAATGTACATAGGTAAGCAAAATTGTCAAAGGAAGAAATAATGAAACTTCAGATTTTCAGTCAACAAATCACTTATGGTCCAGGAGATCAAATTTAAATATCTTTATGAGGCTAATTTTTCTGCTATCCCAGCTGAGACACAGCAGCAAGACCTTGCAGGGCAAGGTAAAGGAGGGATATCTTTACTACCCATGATTAAAACACCTATTAATGGAGTATAGTATTCAAAATTCATTATTATTATTATTATTATTATCATCATCATCATTATTATTATTATTATTATTATTATTATTATTATTATTATTATTATTATTATTATTATTATATTTTCCCCCAAGCTTACAACTGATTTAGCAAAGAAGTAGGATTGGTCTTTCTATTAGTAACAGAGAGAAAATATTCTTTTTAATCTCATGTGGCTGTGACTTGCAATAACTTCATTTTTCTATAAAATTTTGAAGATAAAAATGGAAAGGTAATTTTATTTTCAAGTACATTAGGACAATAGCTGTAAAGTAGGATAAAAAGCCCTTACTATGAAGTAAAAATATCTGTAATTGCTGCTAATATAGCATAATACTAGAATAATATTGACATGTGAATTAGAACTGCTAAACTTTCTATTACTGGGGAAAAAAAAGAAAAAAATACAGACGACTACCATGGTAGTCCCATAAAATAAATTTTTCTTAATTGCTCTGGTAATCACTCACCTCAAACGGGGTCATGTCTGAAGGGAACACAACTGTCTGATATTACAGTAAACTGAAAAAAAATAATCCCAAGTATGTGAAGTTCCTTCCCAAGAGTAAATGTTATTTTTTATTGGTGAAAAATAGAGCATGCTAATTCTATCAAATCCGTGAATGAATTACATATGTGACTATGTTCACTTGATTAGAGCAATGCTTATGAAGAGGAATTTGGAAAGAAAAATATATAAATAAAGATCTAAGGAAATTTATCAGTACAACACTATTTGTAGAACAAATCCTATAAAACTGTACTCTCATACTGCTGGAGTCTTTCCTGTGTCTGCTTTTTGAAACTCAAATATTGTTGAAATACTCCCCAAATTATCTTCTATTATTCCCCATATCCTTTGCAAATTGCTTGTTTTATTTGCCTAGTTACCAGCAGCAGTATCTATATACCTTCTCCTAATAACAAATGATTATAACTATTTTCCAAAATACATGACACTGCTAAGTATTACAAAATGGTCTGTGCTGCTATTTGCAATTAAGGTAAGTTAGGTTGTGTTCCACGGCCCTTTGGTGCAGAAAATTAGATAAACTTCCTTTAATTTAAACAGGGAAGAAGTATATTAAGGAACATGCAATTCTTCCTGAACATAAGAATACAATCTTCTGCTATGGGGTCGATCAACACTGGCTCAGGTTGCCCAGAGAGCTGCAGAATTTAATCTATCCTTGGACATGGTATGGAGCTGCTTGCTCTAGGCGGCCCTTCCTAACTTTTGGACAGGACAAACTCAAAAGACTCCTGCCAACCTCAGCCACTGTGTAATTTTGTGATTTTTGAACATCCCGTATATTTGTCTTAGAGCCCCATACTTCCATTAGTTTGTCTAAATCTGCTGCTGTTTTAAAAAGCCAGGTGATCAGAAAATCTCAGCTTTTCACAGTAATATTTTTTTTTAAATTCAGAATTAGTCTTATTTTTCATTCACCAATATGCAAAAAATCTAATGCAAGCAGAATATATATACTACAGCTTGTTGATGAAAAAGGAGAGATTAACGTAATCAGTTAAATATATTTCTAAAATTACACTATGAAAGTATACAACAAATTGTAATATCACCTTGATTATTCTTCTTTGAGCTAATTCTTGGTGCTATGGTTTCTGAGCAACTCATTCTCTTAACTGCTTGGTTAAGGTAATGTGCAAAAAGATATTCATGCTTCAGTGCTCCTATATCAGCTTTTATTGAAGTTTTTTTTAGATTTATTTTTATTATGTTTGCTGATTGATTAATATTTCACTTCTTACAGCAATTGAAAGAAAACTTGGTATGATAAAAAAAACAATAAGCCTTCATCGTATCTGGATAGCTGCCCAAGGCATGTGGAAGTCAAACCTATGGTCAACATATGATATAGGCTTGATCAGTAAAGATTTTAGAAGAACATATTATGGAAAGAATATCATTTTAAAGGAATCATATATATATATATATATAATATATAACAATCAAATTAAGATACATCTTATATTAATGATAGTGCACAGATGGGCTTGATTTCTTAAAAACAAAGCAAAACAATAATTTTATAAGAAAATGTCTAAGAAGTTTTATATGCAGTGCTGTGCATCTAACAATAGGAGTCTACACTTCTGTGTTCTAAATTTAATGGCAGTGCTTTGCTTAACTGAACAATAGCTCAACCATATCAGACACTAACAGGCAGTTCTGCTTTCATTCAAAATGTGCTGGGTGTTCCACTTCATTATAACCTGGCATTAAAATATACCATTTAAAATGCAGAACAGAATAAAGCTTTAATTTGAATAGGGTGAGGATAGAAGACTATGTGGATATGGTGTATTGTGTTGTCACAAACGTTCAACCAGTCTGGACAGCTGTCCTGAAAGAAAGATGAAAATCTACTGTCTGCTTAAATGTTCTACTTACAGTAAATCACACCATGAAAACCATTTTTTACAAAAAGGCTCAATTTAACAATTAGGTAGACAGAAACTGATACAGATATACTTTAAAATGCCACACACACATCTATGCATAGACAAAATCACTTGTACTGTATCAACATACATATTATAATACATGTTTATATTTATGATCACATGAAAGTGTACAAAAGGAAACAAATGTATTGTTCTGAATTGCAGTTTCTCTCACACCTGCATGAACAAAAGACTCTTTTTAGTGGAAGAAACTAGAACTTTTTCTTGAATGTTCTGTTAGTGAAAATGACAGTATGTATATAAAACTGACACAAACACTTCACAATGCCAATGGCAATCATACATCAGCTTAGTTAGCACACTGATCTCCATTTGATTGCATTGTTACTTATATTTTGGGCCTTATCAGTTTATGAGATGGTGCATTATATGGTTCCACAGGAAGCTGTCCTTTATCTGTGAAACGCATTAATATAGTAAAGTGTTTTTAAGAGATCTATTGTTTCTGTATCACCAAGGAGGAAGAGGAGAAATAATACCAAAATAAATTGTGCAGAATGGGCCTTTTTCTCTGTGGATTATGCAATTAGACTTTTCTACTAGATCAGATTAAAATTTAAGTTTCGGACAAAGTTTATATACTCCTAACTGAAACTGCCACCCTGAAAATTCTGGCACTGAGCCCTGTAGGAACTTAAACTCTATCAGAAACATGGATTTCTATCTGAGATTTCCTCAAGCTCCTGAAGTTCTGTTTCTGTTCTTTTTCGTAGGACTCAACAGGTTGTGGAAATTTCACATTATAGCCTGACTGATATCCCAATATGTTTTGTTTCTTATCTTCTGCACTGTTTCTTCCCAAACCATATTTGTAGGTGCCTAACTTTCACAAAGCCCAGTTAAACAACTTCTTTCAGGCTCATCTCTGCTAACAGGCACTGAGAAGCGGACATACTGTGGGACCTTTTGGATCCAACTGAGAAGGAAAATAAAATTTAATTGCAGAATGTTAGGCACAAATCAGATGACTTCCCATATGAAAGTGATCTGAGGCATATCTGGATCTGTGTTAGGAGTCTTAAATGAATTACAATAAATAAATTAAGTACATTATTCTGATAGCTTATTTGTTACCCACATTAAATGTATTTATGTAGTATATGGAAAATGCATTGTCTCTCATGATAGGGACCGACTATAAATTCTTCAAAGCAGTATATATCCTTCTGTTTAGTTCTTGTTTTATTTTCTTTGTTTCATAACAGTATTTAATAATAATAATAATAATAATAATAATAATAATAATAATAATAATAATAATAATAATAATAAATGTAGTCAACATATCGCATTAAGGTATCATATTTACAATATTTTTAACAAGACAAATTTAACCACCAAAGGAGCAATGTTATATTCCTTTAGGCTTAACAATTAGCCATCAATAGATGAATTGCCCTTGTATATATATTTGACTTACAGATTTAAATTGGTGCTGCCTGCATGCTCTGCAGAGGTATTTTATGTAAGTTGCATCTCAGCTTCCTGGCATCTTTTTCCATTTTATGACATAAAGCTTGGATTTGATAGCAAGTCCTGAGTATCTTATTCAAAGGACAGAAACTATGCACTTATATGGTACTTTGAAAAGTAAATTGATTGGATCTCTGTTTCTTCCCTAATCCTTTCTAATTTCCTACTTTCCAGTAGATTTATCTAAATCGTTAGATTTTTAACTTCAAATATTTCAGACAGCTATCTTCACTAGTCTATTGTCAATATTGTCCCAGTAAAGGCAAATCAAATCCAAGCATCAAAGCACTTGTATTACTTTCTCTGAAAGACTGTAATCTAATATCTAAAACACAAGCAGAGGCATTTTGGAGTTTTTAGAACAATATTTCCACTAAAATCAACTCGAGACCATGTTATTCTGATTCAAAAAACTGAGCTTCAGAATTATATGTAAGGTTAAAATTGTTAGTGTATTTTAATAGTAGAAAAAAAAAAACTGTTGAACTCATTTTGGTTGGTGCATTCTGACTAATGTATTATTTTTGTAATGCTTACTGGAATACTCTAGTCACATTTTGGACTACACTACTCCAGACAACATGAAATCGAATCCTTGAAAAAAATGATGTTGCTCTTAAGATGAAGTGTTGAGTGCTTTTTGTTTTCATTTGAGTTTCTAATTGTTCACATGTGGGAGGGAAAAAATAATATCTCAGTGTTCTTAATGAGAGATAAATGCTTTAAATGGACACAATTCAAATAAAGAACAATATTTCTACAGACAGAATAACTCTAGAAGTAGTGGAATGTATATAAATTATTATGACTGACATTGACTGATTACATCTCTGGTAAGTATTTACCCTAAAGAAAATGTTCAACAGAACTGAATGAAATATGGGAGAGGTTTGGAAAAAGCCGTTTCTTTAGAATTATCTATTTAATAATGGCAAACTCTGAAATCAACGGTGTTAAAGAGAATGAAGTCTTTCTCTAATAACTGTTATTTGAAACCTTCCAGCAGTCATTACTGGAAGGATATTTTTCATAGCTAAAAAGTAAACTAAATCCAAAAAATAAATAAGGTTTTTAAATAGAGCTCTTCTTGAGGGGAGAATACATAAGCACAGTCTAAATAAGCTTAGAAGAGGATCTTAGCCAAAATTACCCAGCACAGGTTTTCTGATTCAGCAGAACTGCTGCTGAAGATCAGCACAAGGTGTTCAGCTTACAAAACATGGTCTAAGCTTCTCAATCTAAAGGTCTAACAAGCTTTATTTCAAACAAGACTTGAATTGGAATCCTTCAGGGGTTTATTCTTGGTATCAAGAAATATCTTGACCCTACTTACGGAATAAGTAATTGCCTATGATCTCATAAACTCATAGATTAGGAGGAATAAAAAGGGCTATTATGAATCATGCTGTTTGACCTCATGTGCATGCCAGAGAATTATGTCAAGTAAAATACAGAGATGAGCAATCACTGTTGTTCTCTATTTAAATACCTGTGATTTTTCTGCAGCTGAAGACTACAGATACTCATAAGAGTTTATGCACTGAAGATGCAGAATGCAGTTTCTCAGGATCTTCCCTTCCAGTGCAGTGAAACAGTGTCACAATAAACCTGCTGTAAATTCATATCTCCTGGGGAAAAAAAAAAAAAAAAAAAAAAAAATAGAAGAGAAGAGAAGAGAAGAGAAGAGAAGAGAAGAGAAGAGAAGAGAAGAGAAGAGAAGAGAAGAGAAGAGAAGAGAAGAGGAGAAAGAGAAGAAAGAAAAGAAAATAGAAAAGAAGAAAAAAAAAGGAAGAAAAAAGAAAAGATGAAAAGAAAAGAAAAGAAAAGAAAAGAAAAGAAAAGAAAAGAAAAGAAAAGAAAAGAAAAGAAAAGAAAAGAAAAGAAAAGAAAAGAAAAGAAAAGAAAAGAAAAGAAAAGAAAAGAAAAGAAAAGAAAAGAAAAGAAAAGAAAAAAGAAAAGGAAAGAAAAGAAAAGAAAAGAAAAGAAAAGAAAAAAGAAAAGGAAAGAAAAGAGAAGAAAAGAAAAGAAAAGAAAAGAAAAGAAAAGAAAAGAAAAGAAAAGAAAAGAAAAGAAAAGAAAAGAAAAGAAAAGAAAAGAAAAGAAAAGAAAAGAAAAGAAAAGAAAAGAAAAGAAAAGAAAAGAAAAGAAAAGAAAAGAAAAGAAAAAAGAAAAGGAAAGAAAAGAGAAGAAAAGAAAAGAAAAGAAAAGAAAAGAAAAGAAAAGAAAAGAAAAGAAAAGAAAAGAAAAGAAAAGAAAAGAAAAGAAAAGAAAAGAAAAGAAAAGAAAAGAAAAGAAAAGAAAAGAAAAGAAAAGAAAAGAAAAGAAAAGAAAAGAAAAGAAAAAAGAAAAGGAAAGAAAAGAGAAGAGAAGAAAAGAAAAGAAAAGAAAAGAAAAGAAAAGAAAAGAAAAGAAAAGAAAAGAAAAGAAAAGAAAAGAAAAGAAAAGAAAAGAAAAGAAAAGAAAAGAAAAGAAAAGAAAAGAAAAGAAAAGAAAAGAAAAGAAAAGAAAAGAAAAGAAAAGAAAAGAAAAGAAAAGAAAAGAAAAGAAAAGAAGAAAAGAAGAAAGGATTAACTTCTTTTGTTTATCTCCACCGGGTCTTTATTAAAACACATATTTGCAAGACGTTTTGTTATTAGCTGATTAGTAATGCAGAAATAGTTTCAAACATCAACTTGAATTTCACATATGCCAGTGATGAGCTTTCATTATTCACTCCTTATGGTTTTGTTTTGTCTTTTTAGACAGTTACTTGACAGCAGTAATGCTTTCCTTTGGAGAAATTCTGACATTTTCTCATAAAGAACTTTCTTGTAAGAAGCTGCAGCACAGGGAGGCAGCACAATGGTGCGTTACGGGAAGAGAAAATGTCCCACTGACTCTGGGGACTGTTCACGCCTCTTGCATAAAGTTGTCTTCCTGCCAACAGCTCTACTGGGCATGACAGTCCATTGGTGACAGAGCAAATCTCCATACTACACTTCTTACTGCCAGGGTAAACAGGTTGACCAATGTAAAGGGAATACAGACAGCATTGCTCAATATAAAGCTGGCTGCCAGCAGCTGATTCAGCCCTGGAGGACACAGGTAGCTTGAGTGATTCAGAGCAGCTTTATTAGACAGGTCTGAACAACAGAGCTACAGATTTGAGAAAGGAATACTCATGAATGTGAACCTTTCTCTTCCTCCTCCTAAATATCCATACCTGAAGACTCAGCTGTATTTTTTTATAAATCAGCTATTTATTTATAAATATTTTCTACCTGACAGCACAAATGAAGTAAAAACATCAGCTCCTGCTTCTGAAGCATTTACTTTGAGATACAGGAGAAAAAAATAAATGTTGAAAAAATATTTATTGAGATACACTATATCATGCCATTAAATCTCAGACTGGGAGACCCCCAGTGCCCTACATCTTTAACAAATATCTTGTGCTAGTGTGCTGCTGTGATTCTTCTTTCTTTATTTTAGTAAAATACTTCCTACAAGACTTCCTATAGGGAAAATATTGTGTCTATGGAGAGGCCTAGAGTAAAATTCAATTATTCTCAGTAATTTGGGGTAATTTAGCTTTCTGTAATCATTCTATGAATTCTTAATTCTGATTTTTTCAGTTATTTGCTAAATTTTCTCTCAGGATAATAATACAGTTTCAGACTGTAAAAAAAATGAACTACATGTCTGTCCTTAAATCATAAAGTAATATATAAAAAACATTTTGGGAGAAGTGCAACCAAATTGTGTGTATACATTTTCCCTTTGGATATTGGCAGAACTACTGAAATGACTGCAGTAGTTCTGCCTCCTGTTGCAATGCAAGAGCTGTTAAAGGCCCCACTTCAGTGGGGATTCAGTTAGAAGCCAGACCAATTCTGAGTGCTCAAGACCCATCAGATAATGGTAGTTGTGCGCTTATGCCTATGCATACATAGAAATATGCAGATCTATTTCTAATATATAGTGATATGCGAATCACTGAAAATTAGCATTAAATATATCAAATATTCTTGAATGAAGAAAAACAGAAGTTCATTTTTGTTATTTCTGTATGAAAAAAATAGTATGAATTTTTAAGTATAAAGATGATTGTAAAAAGAACTGCTCTAGAAAATTTATACCTAAGACTTATAAAATAAAATAAATATAAAAAAGCTAAGGAAAATTATTGTAACAAATGATGTCAACTAAAGTCATGCCAGGTTTCATATCACAGAATTGATCTTCTTCACAAGACATTCAGCATGGATAGAACCATTAATTCTAAGAGAATAATCTGACATAAGGAAAGTATGAATTCTGTATCTCTCCCAAGTGAAAATATAATCTCTAATTTTGTTCTTGCTTTAGGTATACTAATTGCAGTACCTTCTCTTCTGTTGGATAACATAAGTTGATATATGTTATTATAAAAATGCTTAAAAACTTGTCATTTTAGAAACTAGGTCTCCTTTTATATGCCATAGACTTTTAGATGTATGAAATTAATATGCACTAGATATTTAAAAAATTTACTTGTGGAGCACAATACTGCATTTATGAATAATGTTGCAGAATGTATTTCTTAGACACAACACTTAAATGTGTAAACTATGCTTCCCATCTGTTTCTTTCCATTTAAAGCTTGCCATTCCATGCTCTGCTCCTCACTTAGCATATGATAATTTAATCACGGAATATTGAGGTATCTAGGAAACAAATCACTAATTCAGAATATTTAAAAGTGAATTGCAAGTTTGAATTTCTCAGTTTTCCAGTATTCCAAGTCCAATGAGAGGGTCCTGATTTTACAAATGCATCTTCCAGGAAGTGATCTAATATAGTCCCTAAACTCAAGAAATTTCCAACAGAAATATTGGATGGGTTGCATTTCTTCACCAATTTATAAACTAACTTTGAAGACAGAGAAGCAGCTGATGATTAGTTAAAACAATAGTAGAGTCGAATAAATTTATTACTGTGAAATGCATTATCATCCAAAACAGTTTTAACAAAATATTTCAATTGTTTTGCCAACTATTTTTCTTTTTTAGAGATGTTTTTTTTTTTTCACTTCCATGCACCTGAACAATTTAACATAAATAATAAATCCTTCTTCTTAATTAAACTATCCAAAGAAAGAAGTCTATGTATGCTTTTGCAAGTTCCAGTAAACCAGATTTCCATAGTTCCTTCATCAAAATTGAACGATGTCTATTTTAGGCAAGGAAAGATGCTCTCACCTTTTTATGTGGTTTTGCGCACAATTATTAATGTTTACAATATGGCCTTCCACATGTGTCTGCTAGGATGATACCAAATTCCAGATGAAGATGGTAATGACTTGCTTTTTACAGAATTTTCCTGAAGTTTGCTGGAAAATAGTCTGTTTTCCTTACTATTAGCTGTTTTACATTTGCTCATTATATCAATATTAAATAAAAGATGTGACATGTGGAACTAATTTTGGTAAGAAAGATTGAAAATATCAGGAAAAATATGATTTTTTAAAAATAACTTTTGTGTATTTTATTTATTTACAAATCAAAAATCAAACAAACTATTCATACAACTATCAGCTCTTGAATAGTTAACTTTCAGTTTACTATTTTTCTTTTTCCGGTAGTCTTATAGCTATTTTAAAGTGCAAAGACTGTAGCTCAGGAATTACAAATGACAGATAAAATATAGCAGTAAATGTATTATCTGGATGTTTTAAGTACAACAATAATAAATATATTTGTTTGTTTGTTTGTAAAAGCCTGAAATTCATCATTAACAAGAAGAATGTAAATTTAAACCACAAATTTGTATTATTGTGCTGGTGGCACACTCCCCAGCCTGCACTTCTGTTCCGAATTACCGCCTAGTTATAGATCCTTCACTATGGGTAGCATGGTATCCACGAGTTTATCTGTAAATTTACTTCCAGCTCTGTTTATAAATAATAAAACTAGTACTCATTAAATAAAATATTAGCCAGGATATCTCCAGGACTGACTTTTGTTGGTAGATTTTTCTGTTGTAAACTACTGGTAACACTTCCGGTCATGATCATCAAGCTAACTTTGAACCCACTTCTAAGCAACTTTGTTTAGACTATCCTTACTTTTTTTTTTTTTTTTTTTTTTTTTTTAAATGTCAGGAGACACAGTGTCAATGACTTTATAAGAAATTAAATACGTTTTTGCTACTATTTTTACCCTACCTGCTGGAGATGTTGTCCTGTCATACAGTAGTTGCTCAGCAACATTTTGTACAAAACCAATGCTGACAATTTTTATCTCATATTTGTCTAGGAGCCTGAAAACATTTTTTTTCCCCCAGTATTTTTCCATGACTCATTTACAGATCTTTTGCTCCTAACTCTTCTCATTTTTTAAGATACTGAATACATTTCTCTTTCCCAGTCTCCAAAACAGTTACTCATTTCTTTGTTTCTCAAAAATCATCTGTATTATTTCTGAAATTGTTTCAGATGGATTTCTGCAACCTCTAGATCAGTTCTGTCTAAGTTCTGATATGCATTCTATTGCCCATTTTATGCCTATTCTGAGTGGAAATCTTTTCTATTTATCCTAAATTTATAAACTTTATCCTAAACTTATTAAATTTATTCTAGGTTAAATAGGGGCAAACTAGCTTTACTGAAGACTGATTCAAGAAAGTCATAAAGCTTTCTGACCTTGCTTGCATTATCTAATCTTCATTATGTCCTTTTTGATTTTTTTCCTTCCATTTTTATTAATCTCTTATGTTTGTCTTTATTGTTTGAGATTGTAGTTAATGAAAAACTTGTGACTCAGCATGTCATAGATAAATTGATCACCTAATAAAAAGAATAATTTCCTTGTATTGAAATATTGAACACGAGGTACAGAATTTTAAAAGGATTTTCATGAATATCTGTGGGAATACATTCACTTCTTTTTTAAAAATCAAGTACTCTGAATTGGACATTAAAAAAACCTTAGAAACCTTGTGCTATTACCAGAAAACTGAAGATAGAAAACTAATTTTTGATTACAACCTGGATGGATATTCAACTAAATAACAAACCCATTTTGATGATATTTTCTGAACTTAACACTTTAAACAAGTGTTGAGCAAATCAAAGTTCACTGCATACCTTAATTTTGATGTAGTTAATTCCACCTTACCTTACATTATCTTTTTAGACGATTCACCAAACTTTATGAAATGTTCTAATTAAAATTTTAAACAGCAAAAAGAAACAGAAATCTGAATTTTTAATGTGTTGTCTGAAAATCAAAAAATCCTCAGAAGCTAACATTACAATTTAAGTGTATATTTTAAGGGTTTTTTATAACTGGAAAAAGTCAAAGAACACACAATATTCTATTCAGTATGCTATATACATCCAATTTTCACTTTCAGCTTATGAGTTTTCATGAATATTTCATATTCTCTTCTCATCCTGCATCAGTCATTTCAAGCATTGCAGTCAATTAATAGTATGATAAAATTGATATTACTTTCTAGTTTCTAATCTTAACAAAAATAAGTAATCAAGAAAGATGTTGAAGACTGCATTAGCAGGGGATTAGCTCTATAAAACAAACACAACTATCACAGTTCTAAAATGCTTGATAAGGCCCATCAGGAACAGCATGCACAGCGCTGATAACTATCCCTCAGGAAGGAAGTTACCTCACAAAAGGTGAGAGGCGTAAGGAAACACAATACTATATTCTAGAAACCATAGTTGAGGTTGAGTTTACAGAAAATAGAACTTTCTTCAGACAGACACAAAGAAATATGTGAATAACTTGTGCGTATCTGCTTATTCATTCTTTCCATCAGGAATAAAAACACATACTCTATTCATAAACTGTGAGATGTGTGAGATGGGACTGAGGTCCCTGATGATCCCATTAGGTAAGCTCAGATTTTTTCATGTGAGCTAGGAAGAGAAACAGAACCTAGAAAACTGTCTGGGGAAAAAAAAATAATAATAAAGACTAAAAAAGGGCATGCTAAAGCTTACTTACTCTTACTCTTACTTACTTTTACTCTAAAAGCAAATATGTCAATTTAATATATTCTATTATTTGTTAACAAATGAGGTTTAATGCATTATATGGATTATATGGATGAACACACCTAGTAAGGGTTTAATTCTGTATTGCCAGCCATGGGCACTTAAAAGTTACTTTTGGGTGCACACACCACCCAGATGAAAAGATCTGGAAGAGAGAACTAGTAGGAGGTTACTGAATTTGTTTGGTTCTTTACCTGTGAATATTTGTCCTCCAAATAATCTTAAGGCTATAATTTCTTTTTTTTCTTTTTTTTTTTTTTTTTTTGTTGTTGTTCTTTAGTGAAGGCTGAGGATTCTTAGGTAATAAGCTGTTTCCAGAAGCTCAAATTTCAACCAAGAAAATAAACAGGGAAGACAAAATCAGTGAACAAAACATCACTTATCATATAATAGATAAGAAAACACTATATTATGAAATTTGCTGACACTACTAATGCTTTCCATATTCCATACAGGGATGAATAGTGAAAGTAAACAGAACTTGACCACTAGAACTTTTCCAGCTCTAACACACCATTTCAGAATATGTTTAGAGTGTATGGCTAGGTCTATAAAAAATCAAAATAGTTAACTTAATACCAGGCTATAACTTGGATAGGCACATGACTTATAACTTGCACCACAGCTAAGAGTTTCAGAAAAGTGTTCAAATTAGTCAATAGGCAGAACAAGGTTGACTTAAAACCAAATGCTATTCAAGTCTTTTCTCTGCTGTTCAGTATACAGTGGAGTTTTCCAGGGTTATCAGGAGATAAGAAAAGCAATGTTCATTTCCAAGAAATTAAACCGGTACAGAAGTCATAAAAAATATTTATTTTCCCTCTTGATTTGCGAAGAACTGCATGGCCTGCTTATTGAGTTTCTAATGCAAGGGTAATTTGTAAGCAGCAAAATCCCTTAAGAAGACTACATAAAGTTTAGTTGGCTTTTAACCTTTATCAAAACACTCAAACTGTTAGATGTTGATATACTTAAGGTTGATAATGCCAGGAGAAACCCGATCTAGTTGGAGCCAGACTGTCTTACATCCACATGGGTAAATCCAAGGCTCCAAGCTTTTGATGCCACTGCAGTAGGAGCAGAATAACACATAAACTCCTGTTTTGAAAAAAAAAGGGGAAAAAAAAAAAAAAGAAAAAAAGAAAAAAAGAAAAATGGGACACAAGGAACCCAGGCTGCAGTGCTCACTGTGTGTCACCAGTGCTAATAGAGCCCCAAGGATCTCCGAAAGGGGCAGAGTTGTCTCCTCTGATGGCCTGCAGAAAGCCACAGTTCCCTAAACACAAAGTAATGCAAACAGCTGCTAAGCTGGAATTTAATCAATCTGTTTTTTCTTCACCTCTCATCTATTGTTTTGTGCAAAGTTTTAAATGAAAAGATCCCTTGCAGTGTGTTGTGGCATTCAGTAGTTTTAATGTGTTTTACTTTTAGGGGCATATGTGTTAACATCTAGTAGATATCTTGATGGTTTTTCTTTGCTGCTGAGGGCAAAATGATCTTGCATTCAGCTGAAATGCAAACACTTTGTTCTATAATTCCTTTTCTGCCCTAAAAGAGCTCTGTTCTGACAGAAAATCCAAACTTGTAAGCAGTGCTGATGTGTAGGCTAAAAATAAAAAGGAACCAAAATGTAGTCATCTATGACTACGAAGATGATCAGGGGACTGGAGCACCTCCCCCATGAAGACAGGCTGAGGGAGCTGGGCTTGTTCAGCCTGGAGAAGAGAAGGCTGAAGGGTGACCTCATTGCAGCCTTTCTGTACCTGAAGGGTACCTATATCCAGGAGGGGAGTAAACTCTTCAAAAGGACTGATAACACCAGGACAAGGGGAAATGCATTTAAGTTAAAAGAGGGTAGATTTGGGTTGGATGTTAGGGGGAAGTTCTTTACTAGGAGAGTGGTGAGGTCCTGGAACAGGCTGCCCAGGGAGGTTGTGGATGCCCCGTCCTTGGAGGTATTCAAGGCCAGGTTGGATGGGGCCCTGGGCAGCCTGATCTAGTAATTGTAGAAGTTTAGTGGCCCTGCCAGGCAGGGGTGTTGGAACTTCACGATCCTTACGGTCCCTTTCAACCCAGGTCATTCTGTGATTCTGTGATTCTGTTTCGACAAGTGATAATATAATTATGTGCGAGGGCAATAAATATTGGCAAAAATTTGTCTTTCAATTCCATTATATTGATGTGATGAGAAGAAGTATTCTGCAAGAATGGTCAGCAAAGGCAGTTAATATAATTTTCAACTTTCTGTTCTGATAAGTAGTCAAATGGGCTCACTCTTGAGTCCAGGTTCTTCATGCTTAGTCTAGAAGATGTATCAAGAAACAGAAACAGCCTCATTGACAAAGTGCTTCAGAAACAATCTCAGCTGATCCAATATACACTTTGAGAAATGCTTTTCTGTGACCTCGCTATGTATCGATTCTGATACTCTGAACATTGCACAAGATGAGCTGTCAACTTATTATGCCTCTAAATTACAAGCATACAAAAAGGAAACTAGGTAGTGGTACTCCTTTTTTGTTATATTTGCTTTTGTTTGGTTCAGAATACTTGTTGCCTTAAAAAAAAAAAAAAAAAAAAAAAAAAGGAAGAATGAAAAAGAAAAAAAGTCTTCAGTATTATTCAATCATTCAATTAATCAAAGAGAAAATTTGAATGTTCAAACATTAGCATGTCTGTATACATATTCTAATTCAATTTTTTCTTATTTTTTTCTGATATGTATCCAAGTTGATGAACATGCATGAACCTGAAGAAGTCTGGAATGTATTTTGGAGTATATTCTTCAATACGAAAACAAAGAAGACAGTGGGGTGTAACAACAGCCTTCCAGGTTACAAATTTTATGTAAAATTTATCTTTGAGCATAACTTCATGCGAGAGTGGTGTTGGACTATTCTTATTGGTGACACGTGACAGGATGAAGGGAAAAGTAGGGACAGTGGAGGTATAGGTTGGATATCAGAATAGTTGTTAAAAAAAGTTTGTTAAGCACTGGCATAGGCTCCCTAAGGAGGTGGAGTCACCATCCCTGAATGTTTAAAAACCATTTGGATGTGGTGCTAAGTTACATGATTTAGCGGAGGGTTGTTAGAGCTAGGGTAGAATGGTTAGATTGCTGTTGGACTAGATGATCTTTAAAGTCTTTCCAAACCTGAGCAATTCTATTATTCTATGATTCTATGTACCATATTGACTCCATTTTGTTTTTTATAAGAATTTTTAAGATGCATTTTTTACTTAATTCTTTTAACTAATTCATTACTTTTGTAACTGACTACAATTGCAAATTTTAAGTACTCTTCTATTCTAAATAATATTTCACTTCTACTATTTCTTTTCTATTAACTTCAGTATAACTTTAAAAATTCTTCAAGGTTGACACAAAAAACAATTTTACAGAATATTTCCAGAAACTGTCCCTGTTTTTTGGGGGAAAAAAAAAGAAAAAAAAAAAAAAAGAAAGAAAAGGAGATATATTTCTGTATATCTCACAGAGTGTATCTTACAAAGTGATTGCCTTTTTGGATTTAAAGAATAACCTTCCAGCTTCCACCTGAATAGCAAATTTCTCTCTGAATACATAAAAACACCCATTGCCCAAAGACTGTTTTAGCTCTAACACAATAATTTTTTTTTTGATAAACAACATGGTACAGTACAATTGTTAAAATGTTTTTTCATGCAAGAGGGTTTTTGTAAATTAATATGAAATTTGGCTTAGATAACATAAAATTTGAGTTTCTACTGAAGAATTTCACTCAAATTCAAATCATGTGCAATTGCACAGAGTGTAAGTGAAACAGACCACTCTACATAACTTAATTCTCAGAGCTTGTTATTATAAACAACTACTAAAAAAAAGTTAGTACTCATAAAATGTATGTCACATTCCGTATTTTTCAAGATCAGGAATCAAATGGTATGCTGGTTTCTATTTCTCCGTAGCCTCACTACAACAGAACAGACTTAAGTAAGTTCAGAGTTGTGTAAACTTTTAATAAATGTCCTTAGATATCTATACCAACACAATATTTCAGGCATATTATTTATTTTAACTGCATATCTTAAAATACAGTAGGAGACAATGTAGACAGAGCATATCATATGTTGTTTAAACTCATACTACTCAGTATAAACCTTCAACTTCTTGTGTCTGAGATTGGGAGAGGCCACTTTCTTTGTTTTTCTGACCTCTCTATACTGGTTAAAAATAACAAGAAGACAGCAAACATTCAAGTTCATTTTCACCAAATGTACTTACATGAAGAAAGGAGCAGTAAGATTTTATGGTTTTTTGTTCCATTATGAAGAAAAGTATAGCTATTTTGTTTACTTATTTTATGTGAGCAGTGTATTTATACTTTACTAGTGGCAAAATTTTATAGGTAGAAAAAAAAACACGTTTTCATAAGTGTTTTTGTTGAAATTTATGTATACTGTTAAATTTCCAGATAGCAAATTTAGTTGCATTTCTGAAAATGTACAGGCTGTGTGTGTGTGGTTTGTCCCTGTGAAGCTGGAGACAGATACCTTGCTTTCAGGTGATTTAACATATTTACAAAGAAAATGTTAGAGCTCTACTCTAGGGCAATACTGTGAAGTTCTGAAGACTGACATTTTTCACTTGAACATATAAAAAAGTTTATTCTTTCACTCTTCCATTTAAGCACTTGGAATTGTTTCCTAAAGTTCTTTCTTTATAAGCACTGTCAGAATAAGTGAGAATAATGGTATGGAACTAAGAAAAATAAATTTAGGCTGAGCAAATTAATGGTGAGGAAATAACCAGAACTCCCAGTTGGAGAGGATAAAGCACTTACATTTGAGTGATTTAAAACTTGGAAATTCACTTCAGAGAAAAATCCTGCACTGGACAAAGAATGATGCAGGAGAATATTGGTTGCTTAAAATCTTCTCTGAAGATGATTGTGTGATTTGTATGATAGACTATCATTCTATTGGTTTACTTCTTATTGCTACTTTATGGTAATATTGTTAGTATCATATAACACTATGGATTCATCTCTGCAACATCTTCACAGAGCTGCTCAGGCAGGCAGTTTCAATAGGGCCATAGTCCCAGTCAAAAAGAAACCTGATATGACCATGAGTTTTCATAGTTTCTCAGTATTTATTAGAATATTTATTAGAAACTGAAAATATAACACAATAGTAATAAAAAATTATAATATACAATACACTTAATATATGATATGCATATGCTACATATGTATTATTATGTATGTTTAATATCATTATAATAATTAATATATTTAAAGTTAAAATTTTATCAAGCATTTATGTACACTTATGCCATTTTACTGAAATCTGTAATGAAACTGAGCATTCTGTTTATGTAGATGTACACCAAACAAGTGTTCAGAAAAAAATATGCTTCCTTCATAAATTCCCAATTCATACAACACCAAATTACTTGAAATTGTTCTAGGATTCTGTTTTAGCTACATATTTCTGAGCATAACACATACACATACACACTTTGTCAGAACATTAGTCTTTTATCCATCCTAAGATGGTACAAAAATACGAACTTAGTGTTCATGAAGAACTGAATTCTTTTCCAGAGTAGTCAGAATGTGACTATAAAAAGCTGGCATTCAGAAGTCAGAACTCTGACTTAGTGGGGATTTGATGCCTCCCGCTACCACTTCAAATTCCTTAGGACTTCCATTTTGACCTAGATATCTGCCAACAGGCATCTCACTAGCCAACTGAAACTGCCTATGTAATCCGTGCTATGGATAAATACACCACAGTATAATATCATTGTCTTTCCAAAATGAAAAGCACACACAAAAAAAACCCTCATCACAAAACAGGAAAAAAAAACAAAAACAAAAACAAAACAAAACAAAACAACAACAAAAACAAAAAACAAAAACAAACAAACAAAAAAACATCCAAAAAACCAAAACCAATGAAAAAAGAAACTCTTTCCAAAAGAAGATATAATAACTGTGATTTAATTTTAATGATGCATTATCCAGAACACTAATTTTTGTCATCTTTCAACACTTTTCCCACAGATAACTAATTTAGGACTCCACAGTGTTCAAAAAAATATTCTCCAACAGAAATAAACAGAATAAAATTTCCAGAAACTCAACAAAATGATTTCAGTCATCTGAATATCTCTACAAATTCCTAAATTTGTTTTGTCATGTCTATAATTCTGAGGAAAGAAAATATGACAGAAACAAAGAGTAATTTTCAACTGTCATTCATTCTCTTCATACCCAAAGAGCAAGAGTGAAAGAAAAATTATATCTTTGAATCCTTTTGAACCCACTGGCAATCAGAAACATCAAATATTCTCTCAGTTACAATAAATTTGGTAGATAAGTCATTTATTCACAAATAACAGTTGCATAACTGAATGTTGGGAGTTAAATAAATTGTATTATTTTTTATGTGAAATTTATAATTTTGAATCAATAGATTTTTCTCATGATTGCTATGTGCTCTTGGATATGTTTTTTTTCACAACCTTTCATGCTCTGGCTCGATAACAGAACTTAACATCGATGAATAAACTGTTTCATTAAAGAATAAAACTAGATCATCATTTTACAGCCCTTGACTTATCTTTCTAAGAACATCTCCTGGTTTACTATTGCTAACCTGTGGCTTATTTTCATCTGGTGCTGAACTATTCCATTCTATTTAATTTTCCATGTATTAATCTTCATCTATTTTCTTATCATGGATTAATAACAATAATATGGATACTGATATATGCTCACCAATTTTCCAATATCATTATTACATTCATACAATACAGTGTGATTGTTGCAAAAAATAAACAAATGAAAAAAATCAACAAACCACCTACATTTATATTCACTATAAATTAAACTGAGTAATAGCAACAGTAACTATTCTATGATCTGACAGAGTATTGCTTTTTCATTTAACTGTTCCTTTAACTGTTCCTTTACACAGCATTTTACCAGGATGTTCATGGGAAAATATGTACAGGTGGAAATGGATAAGTAATAAAATGTGGAACTCAAATACTTTTTATGAATTTTATTTAATAATATATTTGCGTAAACAGTAACAGTAAAAAAAAAAAGTACACAGTCTTTCTAATCTCACTCATTTTTTGACTCTACTTGGAGACTAAAAGGAACAATTTGCAGCACCTTTGAACTATTCATCAGATAAATAATGCAATATTGATTAGAAAGCAAAGAATTATAATCAGTGGGGTGTAACCATTTAGTAATGTACTTCTTAAGTATTCTTATTTACTATCAAATCAGTATTAGATACACTTTCAAAGATTTAGAGCACCAGCTATTTTCTATAGCCCAATGAAAACCTTTAGAATAGCAATATATTTTGCACGGTTGCCAATCTGTTTCCCTATTGAGTCTTTTGCACTGAAGGGTAGGAGTGTCACGATAAGAATAAATGATGAATTTCAGATTTATCACAATCTCTCAGGCTTTTGTTAAGCTCACTGCATGAAAAAATTGTCTGACTGTCATTTGTCTGACTTTTACAGTTAAATTCTCTAAAAGAACCTCTCAAAATTATCAGGCAAAGAATAGTGATATTTCTCTCAGAACAGCTACTAAAGCTTTATTCCAAGACAGATGATGCATTGACAGACCAAGAAAGATCAGTGAAAACACAGAAAAACCTAGGAAGACCAGAGAGGAGCAAATTAAAACCCAGCAGAGATAACTTCAGGTAGATTTCCATAACTTTCCAAATTTGTCCATGAGATTCATGGACTGAATGGCACTAACCAGAACTTCATTCCTATTGAGCTTCCTTCTGAAAGCTATGAATTATGAAAAGATCAGACATACTTCTTAGACCATGAACTTAGTTTACAGGAATTTTTTGATACCTTGTTATTGGACCTGGGGATGAACAAAATTTGAGGTTCTTATTAAACAGCATGCTGCCTATGGAAGGCACCAGCATACAATCAGAATGCGCCAGGTCCAGAACCATTGTTTCCGTATGAAATTCTCTTTTCACCCCAATTTCTTTGAAGTGACCAGCCAAATGAAATCCAAAGGCTTCTCAGATTTTTGACTGTTTAACTGTGGAAAATATAAATTTAATTACATTGTATAAAGAGGCAGAAAAAAAAAAAAAAAAAAAAAAGGATCTGCTGAGTGGATCAACATTGAAGATTTGAAGTAATTTAACACGTTTTCCACTCTCTCTCTCCCCTTCGGTCTGCAGCTACTATGTCCTTTTTGTAGTTAATCTTCTTTCAGTTGTCTGATTATTACTGCAGCACCTCTCATGCTAGGAGATCCTTTCTGGCTATGCCTCTCAGATTTGCCTGCAATGCAAAAAATATTTCCCGCCTGAATATGCTCAGATGATTATTCTCGGAGACAGAGTAATTTACTACTGTCTCCAAGAGATTTTGCATTGCCCACCCACATCCAGAACACATAACCTGAAAGCTGCCTGGCAGCACCTTTTTAAACAAAGCATATGTACCAACGGAAATGGTACATATACCTTGGACTAAGAACAAACAGAATTAATATTTCTTCTTGCACTTAGTTCACACCCTGTTTTTGCCTTACTTGCTGAATCTGGGGTTTTGCCAAAGGTGAACAGGCCTGGATTCTGGAGTAGATTTTAAACATGATATTGGAATATTCCTTGCTTGTTTCTTTTTTATCCACTTTAGTGATTTAAGTAACATTTTAAAAGCCTGGGAAATTACAGTGGGTCAGTAGAGCAGGCTATTTTAAGACTTGTAGCCACTGGGTTTTGTGCCTCATTGTTTCCAAGAATACAATGAGATCAACATTTAGATTTTTAAATAAAGTTTAAAGCACATAAGCATATGGGGTTCTTTTTTTTTTTTTTTTTTTTTTTTTTTTTCTTTTTTTCCTGTTGAATCTTATCACTTCATTCCATCTGAAACATAAATAAAATTATACTCAGGAATGTTTGATTGCCCTCCAGAATTTTTAAGGATTGTCATTGAAGCTGGTTGTTTGCTTCAGACTTCACTTTGGAAGTTTTTCAGATCATATTTCAAAAGTCCTGGATGTTTACATAAAAAATGGGCATTTTACCAAGTATGAGAGGTACCTGCTTGCATCTGATTAGAACAGGATTTTGCCAGCTGCTTATACACTTATCACACAGGTGACAGAATTTCACCTACTTTTAAGCTGACATTTTCAGGTCAACTAATATTATTACACATAAGGAAATAAAATGTTTGCCTCCAGAATGTCAAATGTAATACTTACTTAAATCCATTTGGACTATACTGTAGAAGGAAACTGTGGTAAAAATATAAGATTCTATCACATCAGACATATTTTGTAGGCAAACATATATTCCATCATTTTTTTATAATGAGAAAAATCCAGGTGTGCAATAATTCCAGAAAATGAAGAAGTGATGCTTGCTTTCTCATTATCCCTGCATGCAGGATAAACTCCTACCCAACAATACATTGTCTGACACAAGTACTGACAGATTTCTGAATGAGAAAAATAATTTTAAAAAAATGATAGTTTAGATATAAAAAGGTTAGCTTTTGCCTTCAAGCTTAATCATTAGTTATTCCAGACCATTTTTATTTTGTGTGTGTTCTGATCTTCCTAAGCTGAACATCATCACAGGACGTAAAAGTAGTATTAGGGGAAAATGACTAGTTTCAAAAATACCTTTATTACATCAGTATTTAGGTTTCAATTGTACCTAGATGTATTCTTATGTTTTCAGCAGAAAAAATGTTTTTTCAACTTCAGTTTCAATTTTTGTCCCCTAGGTAGTCACAATTATTCAGTTAATTGCTGAATATAAATGGATGCATTTGCATGATCTAATATTGAAAAGTTTTTATGTTTTTGTTCTCTTTTTCTTTTAAATCAATACTTCAGTTTACTTAAGCCATACTAGAGGACATTTTTTAAATTATAGTGAAGGAAAAAAGCTTATTCCAAAACTGTTGCCCTCATGGAAAGCTACATGCTTACCAATTGAACAGTGTGGAACAGTTTTACTGTGTGCCCCTGTGGCACAAGTGGTAGGAATGCCACGTTGCAACACAGTGGCTCGAATCCCGGGGGTTGGACTAGATGATCTCTAAGGTCCCTTCCAAACCGCATGAAACTGTGATACTGTGTGATACTGCTTTATCTGTACTGAAAACAATGGAGTTTCTGGTTAATATTCTGTTACATTCCACTCCCTCTACTGTGGACAAGTAGTTAAATTTCTTCTTGCAGTCTGACTAATCTAGAGCATTTAAAAGTGTATCTGAGTTTCCCTTGTCTAGCTGTCTTGGAAACTCTCACAGGAGGGAGCTGGCTCTTATTGTCTACATCTATTTTGCCTTTCAGAATTCTCTAGTTTAAATATCAAGTGAACACTGAACACATAATAAAATAAGACGCTTATTGACAGGCTTAAAAAGAGATTAACTAAGTGTCTCTCACAGACCTCTTAATGAAAAGAACTTCCAAATAAAGAAACAAAAAAATCAAAAGTAAACCTGGTTGCATTACATTAAAATATGAGTCTGATATTAATAGAATGGGTATGAAGTGTACAATTTTTATATTTTATGGATAATTTAATTAGTAATGTAAATTAGTTAAAAAATTCTCATGATTAAAATAGGGAAGATTCATAATCAAATTTTCTTTGAAGTGTATGCTTCTGAAAAGTAGTGATCTGCTTTTTTTTTTTTTTTTTTTTTTTGTTTGCTCATTTAGCATATGCTTTTCCTAATTTAAATGCACTAACGTTTGCTTTTGTAAAAAAAAAAACAAAAAACTACAGTATTGTCAGAACTCAGACCAGCTACTGAACTGTTTGTTCCCATGTTTTATGTTTACGATTCCAAGTGAAGTAGTGTAAAATGATACACAATTTGGTATTCTGCTATCTGTTCTAGTGTCTCTGTGTTCTCTCCTGTCAACAAATTTGGCAAGTTTACTAGTGCAGAAGAATAAATTATTAGCCAAAATAAGTTTCTTTCACTTAATTAAGCTAGAAGCTACAGTTAAAAGTAATTTGTGACTAATATCACTGAAATAAATCCCCTATCAGAATACATTGCAAGGAGGAAAAAAAAAAAAAAAAAAAATCATAGTTCATCCTAAGTGTTGTGTTAGTGAGGTGAGAAAAGTGAAAGATGGAGATGGAGCTGAGTGACATCAGCGTGTCTGCAGACTCTGCCCAGTCTGAGCATTTTAACTATTCTACAGAGTCAAATTGATATATTACATGCAGGGGAAAAAAAGAAAGAAGTGGCATACTTGACTGTTTTATGAAGAAAAATAATAGGTCTTGAATTACTGACAGCAGATGTTTTCAAACTCTCTTACAGTGACCAAAAGCTTTTTTTATGTAGCCACATCTTCCATCCCTTTTCTAAAACCTAGAATTTCATACCTGGACACAAATGCATCTGTGAACACCTATAGAATCTCCTTCCTGATAACTGAAGGAGATCATAGAATCATAGAATCCTCAGAGCTGGAAGAGACCTTTAAAGGTCATCTAGTCTAATTCCCCTGCAATGAAAAGGGACATCCACAGATAGATCAAGTTGCTTAGATTCTGGAATGTGTCCAAGGATGAGACATCCACCACATCTCTGGGCAACCTGTTCCAGTGCCTCACCACTCTCATGTAAAAGACCTTTTCCTTATACCCAATCTAACTTGCCCCTCTTTAGATTTGAAATCACTTAGTATACGATGTAAGAAACACCTTACACTAAATAGTAATAACTCTGTTTAGACGTTAACCTGAAAAGTGCACAGATAGTTCTGGTTTGAAAATCTAACATAGAAATGAGATGAGAAAAGAAGTTCAGTTGTATTCTTGAGAGTGACATAATATGCTAGTTGAAGAACTAACAGCTAAAGATGGCAGTCTTGAAACCTGACTCAAAACCTGATACCTATCAGGCCAGAATCACAGAATATCAGAATGGCTGAGGTTCAAAGGGACATCTGGAAGTCATGTCATTCAACCACCCCTGTTCAAGTAGGGACATCTACTGTTGTTGGACAACTGTCCATTGTCCTGAACCACGTTGAGACAAACTTTGATTATCTCCAAGGATGGAAACTCCACAGCCTCTCAGGACTACCTGCTCCAGTTCACAGGGACCCTCCTGATGTTGAGGTCAGAAACGTATAAGTTTCAGTTAGTCCCACTGTCTCTTGTCCTGTTAGTGAGAACCATCTTTGCACTCTTCCTTCAGATACTGATACACATTGATAAGATGCCCTCTGAGCCTTCTCTTTGTCAGTCTTTCTCTTTGTCAGACTCTTTGAAGAGTCCCATCTCTTTCAGCCTTTCCACATCTGAAAGGTGCTCCAACCCCTTAATCATTTTAGTGGCCCTTCAGAGGGTTCTTTACAGTACATCCATCTCTCTCTTGTGCTGAGGATGCCAGAGCTGGATGTGGGCTGGACGTCATCAATTTTGAGGACAGAGGAAGGTCCCTTCCTTCCCCTTGATGGTTGTATTTTGCCAACTGGAGCCGATCAGCCTTCTTTGTGGTAAGGGCATGTTTCCAGTTAACACTCAACCTGATGTTCACCAGGGCCCCCAGGTCCTTTTCTGCAAAGCTACTTTTCAGTTGGTCAGCTTTTACAAGGCCAGCAGTGGCAGCATGAGTTGCTGTGCTGAGAAAAGCACAGAGATCACTAGGTCACATGAGTTGTCTTGAGGGGGTTTCTGAGCCACAATACTCTCTATGGGCCCCATACATGCAGTCCAGCAAACGACCAACAGCTCTGAGTTCACCCTTAGGGAATGCCAGAGAACAGAGCACAGCCACCCGAGGCATGGCAGGGCAGGGAGTCACCAGCTTTGTGGATAAAGGGAGTGGGGTGCCTATTATCTTTCTGAATTTCAGTCCTTGGTAACATCCCTCACAGCATCCTTCTAGACAGACTGTCCAATTGTGTGATAAGCAGGTCCATGACGCACTGGGTGATGAACTGGCTCAATCATGGTACTCAAGATTGTGGTGAATGGGGCCACATCTGGCTGGCAGACAGTCACCAGTGTGTTTCCAGGGGTTCAACTAAGACCAGTGCTGTTCAGTGTTTTTATTAATGACCCGTGTGCAGGACTGGAATGCATCCTCAGCAAGTTTGCTGATATTATTAAACTGGGACCTGTTGTTAACTCCTGGCAGGGACAAGAGGCCATGGAGAAGAATTTGGGTAGATGGGAGCTCTGGACAATTAGCAACAGCATGAAGTACAGCACAGGTAAATGCTGGGTGCTGTACATGGGAAGGAGTAACGCCTGATACAGGCACAAACTGGGAGAAGAGTGGTTGGAGAGCATCTCAGCAGAAAGGGACCTAGAGATGCTGGTGACTGTGGCTCAGAATGAGCTAGAAGTATGCCCTAAGAGCGTGCCCTAGCAGCAAAGATAGCATAATTCATTTTCAGGTGCATTAAACATAGCATAGTCAGCTGGTCAAAAGAGGTAATTCTCCTGCTATGTTTATTGTTGGTGCAACTTCATCTTGAAGGTAGATCTGCGCTCCACAATATAAAAAAGATATTAAGGTAATTGAAAGCATACAGAGGAGGACAACAAAGCTGATAATGTGACTGGAAGGCATGTCTTTGAGAAAAGGTTGTGATCACTTGGTTTATCCAGTCTGCAGGAGTTTTGAGAATTAAAAACTGTCTTCCTGGTGGTACCAGATTTTGCTCCTGGGAAATGATAGCAGAATGTAGGGGAACTGCACAAAGCTGTGCCAAAGAAAGTTCAGACTGGATATGAGGAAATATTTCTTTGCTTTGAGGGTGGTCAAACACTGGAACAGGCTTTCTAGTGAGGTGATTTATGCCCCATGCCTGCCAGTGTTCAAGAGGCATTTGGACAATGCCTTCCTTAATAAGCTTGAACTTTTAGTTAGCCCTGAAGAAGTTAAACGGTTGTACACAATGTCCTTTGAAGGTCCCTCCCACTTGAGGTATTGTAATATTCTAGTATTCTATTATTTTCAGCTTATACTGGTGCATGGGTCTATCCGTATTCATTTACAGAACTTTTTAGTTCTCTTGTTGAATTTCATGAGGTTCCTATTAGCCCACATCTCCAGCCTGCCCAAGTCCCATTGGATGGCAGCACTCCCCATTTTTTTGTATCACCTTCAGACTTCCTGAGGATGCCCTTGGTCCTGTTATCCAGATTATTAATGGAGATGTTGAACAGAACTGGAGCCAGTATTCACCCCTAAGGTACACTGATAGTTACTGGCCTCTAAGTAGACCTATTACCACAGATCACGATCCTCTGTGCCTTACCATTCAGTCAGCTTTCAGCCCTTCACTGTTAGCTCATCTAGTCCATATTTCATATTTCATCAGCTCCTCTAAAAGGATCTTAAGCAAGACAGTTTTGAATGCCTTAATGAAGTGTGGGTAGATAATAACTACTGTTCTCCTCTAGTCCACCAAGCCAGTCATTTAATTATAGATGATGATCAGGTTGGTCAAATACCATATAAGAATATTTTTTAATAAGTACACCACAGCTCTCTTTTAGTTTATAATGCTTATTTCATAGTCCCAAAAGCTACAAAAGGTAAAATAATAGTCAAAGAGAACATACTACATAACTTTCAAGGATAACAGTTAAACACAATTCCATTGTAGGAAAAAGAAAAAAAAAAAAAAAAAAAAGCCACCCCTCTTGGGACTGGCTTTGGGGAATTACTGAAAATGAGAGAAAAGGTTTTTCTGATATCATGAATAAAGACTTATTCTGATGTATATGTAACACAGAGTTTTGAGCTTTGTGAGTTCTCTAAGTACAGCACTAACCTCAAGCCACAATATCTCAATTATTCCAAATATGGGATTTTATTTTCTTGTTTTGTTAATTCCGCCCAAATGACTCACCAGTTGATCTCCAATGTTCAACAACAAGCATATTCTAATGCTTGCATGATACTGCTTGATATGATTATTCCCTGTGCTTTCATGTCTATACTTAAAGCAATTCTCTCTCTCCCTCTCTCTCTCTCTCTCTTTTTTTTTGTTTTGTTTTGTTTTGTTTTTTGTTTGTTTTGTTTTGTTTTTTTCCTGAGATACCATTTCAGGTTTGAACAATCCTTTGATCAGTAGTACTGCTTTATGCAGCGGTGCAAGTTCAAAGTATAATTTAGTAATGGAGAAACAAAGTACAGTTGTCATGGTAAGATTACAGACAGTGAGATGGAAATAGAGAAAGTGAGAGGGGAGCAAAACTGAACAAAGCCCAGAAAGATACACTTACTGTTTGTGTGTTATATTCTTATTTTCTCTAAGACACTTAAAGTATTGCAGGTCATCAGTTTAGTAGTTAATTGTTGAGTTTAACTTTTGGTGGAGCAATATACACAGATATCTAATTTCTGTTATATGAAGATGCAGTGAAAGATAGTTGTGTTTTGTTTGCAGTCATTCTAGTTACTTGTTATTTATCTGTTGGGTTTTATCACATACCAAGCATATATTTTTGGAAAATGAGTCAGTCCTTGCAATTGCCCCAAATTCACTTTTGTTCATTCAGTTCCTTCTTGTGTACTATATGCTATCATAATAAATGTCTTTTCCAGTGTACTTTATGCTCTCTCTGTCATAATCAAATCAGGAAAGAGGTGATTGGGATGACTCCTACTTAGGAAAGTGATTTTCATTTCTCAAAGCTTGTGTAAGTAGTAGCTATAATCAGGCTGCAGGTATAAATACCTATTCTATATTTTTAGCTATTTTTGATATTATAAGTAGTGACATAACTTTTTCCATAATTTCAAAGCATGTACTCTATTTGTCTTCATTATTGTACTTAAATTTGTAACTGTTTTATATAAAGGAAAGAAGCATGGAGAGAACAGAATTTTTCTGAGAACTAAGAAAGCAGGAAATCAAGCTTATGTCTTCCAGGTCATAGGTTGACATTCTAGTAACTGGGGAACCTCCCTTCTGTTCTTGTAATTCCCATTTATTTTAATGTTTTTCATTTTCTTCGTATTGAGCTGGTGAGTTACCTATTCTCAAACAGTGTTATAATAAATGCGTATACTGGTCACTCTGAAAGTAACGCCTCTTATTTATTTCCATAAAATCTACAACAGCATAGAAACACTATCTGATAGAGCAAATTCTAAGCTACAAAACATATCTTTCAACATAGTCACCACCATTAGTTATGCATTTTTTGCCAGAGGTGAACAAGAGTCTGCATGCTGTACTTGTAAAAATCTGCATGACCACCCAGAATGTGGCTTGCTTTTCATGCCACTGTCACTGCTGCTGAAACACACCACCCAGTGCCTCACTGGTACTCACATCCACTGTTTGATTTCTGTAGATATTCAGCAAGCATTGATGAATGTCCAGGTGTACCATTTTTTCCACATGAAATAATTCAATAACAAACTGCCCCTCTGCTACCATCTGTCACAGAGCAGTAAAATGTAATGGAATATTGGCAGGAAGGTTTAATCACTACTGCCATTACACCAACATCTGCCTTTGATGTTATGGTTCCACATAATAAAATAGGAGGCATTAATTTTGGAGCAGCCTTTTTAGTTACAGTTAATGTTACTTATTTCAGGTCATCAAAGCAATAATACTCAAGTAACCTTAAAAGACATGAAGTGCACATGGTACAATCCTTCCCACATTGAGATACTTCTTCAGTCATTCTCTCCAGGAAAAAAAAATATATTCTTTGCTTGAGACATATTTCTATATCAATAAATTAAAAAAAATGACTGTTTCGCTGTCTCAGTGAGACTGTTTCAAATGGTTGGACTTTTTCTGTTTATTCAGTTCCTTTTAGTTTAGAGAGTTTGTTTCATTTCTTCTAGCCACCAATTAAACCATTCATTACATGTCTGAGGTTTGGAGGTCAACAATTATTCCTTTAATTTGCACAGTGGCACTGCTATTTATAGCAATCAATAAAGTCAACAATAATAAAAATGTTTTGCATTATTTTCTCAACTCTTTTCACATAGTATCATTTTCCATTTGAGAAGCTTTGAAAACAGATATGGCTTATAGAAGACATCTGTTTCCATTTATCTGCCAGTATTGGAAATATCTTCCAGCCACATCCAACAAAGAGCTTTAGAGTGTATTAGGGATTTTGTGTTTTGATTAATTAAGTCGCCTCAAATGGTTTGCTTTACCTTCAGTAAGGACTTCAGGTATTCTTAGGAGGTACTTTTACAAATAGTTCCCCATAAATAATATCTGCAGGAAAAATAAAAATGAGGTAAGTAGCAGCAAGGATAAAATCTGCTCCAAATGTAATTGAAAAGTTGAGGATGTCCAGAGGCAACAAAATAAGAAACTCTCTACTAGTAAACTAAATCGTACATATGAAGAGAGGATATATAAAAGATACAACTCTAATGCATAACCATCTGCAGCTATTTTGTTTTGTTTTGTTTTGTTTTCCCCCAGAATTTTGTTTCCTTCACATGAAATTCAGAATTCTGATCTTTTTCTTCAATAGTTCACTTTTCTTCCAAGGTAGAACTAATATATCAACTTTTCTCTTGGGTTGAAATTGGTTAATGCTGTAAATTACCAACTTTCATGGACTCAGATTTACAATCAAATTATGGCTGATTTCACACTATCTGTCTGCATATGTGTTCTTCCGACACAGAATAAGGCAGTCAGAACTCAGTCAAATTGTATTACTTTGTGTTTACCACAAGATTTAATACTCAGATCTTATGATATTGTTAATGTCTGATAACTTGTACTGTATTCGTGTTGAGTTATCTATCTATCTATCTATCTATCTATCTATCTATCTATCTATCTATCTATCTATCTATCTACCTTAAAGCTCCATTTGATTTAGGTACTTTTCTGTATTTGGACTACATTTAAATAATTTGTTTACAATACCAGCCCTTTGCTTCTGATGCTTTTAATATGCTAATGCTGAAAGAAAAGAGTGAAATTCAGAGTCATACATTTGAAATTTTATATTTGCATGCAGCAAGGGGAAAATCAGGTAGTTTAAAATGGAATATGAAATACTCAGAACACAAAGAGGAGGAATGCAAGTTATCTTCTTCCAATTGGGACCACTAAATAACCCTTGCGTGCTTTAGATCTACACTTGTATACAAGAATGGTAGAGGTGGATGTCTCTTTGTTCTCAGGTAAGTCAGGCTGCAATTTTGTCTTCTAAAAAATAGTTTCAGGCTGCAATTTTGTCTTCTAAAAAATAGTTTTTTACTGTCTTCTTTCAAAAACAAGGCTGGCCATTAATAGGAGTTGCAGTTGCAGAATCAGCAGCTATTTGTAGGAATTTTGCTATCTAAATAAAATATTTTACAATATAGCAGAAAATACTCTGGCTAATGTGAATTATCTAATTAGAAGTGTTTTTGTTTGTTTGTATCATGGTTTTGTAATTTTGCTATCAGTATTCCACATCATAACATCATGTAAAGCATGGATAATTTTACTGAATGCACAGCTCACAGAAGAAGACTACGTATCCCAGAGAACATCACAGTCAGGGATAAGTCATGGGACAAGGACACTATATAATCTCACTTCGGGGCTGGACTTGTGCTCTTGAATCCTCAGAACCAGGGGAGAGCATGTGGGAGCCTTCCAGCTGTTTCGCCTAGAGCTACAGTAGGCCTCTAGGTTTTGGGAATCACTCTCTCCCTATTTTGCTTGATTCGTTAGCCTTAATTTCAATTGTATTGTATTATATTGTGTTATCCTGTATTTCAATATAGTATTTAGTAAATTAGTGTGCCTCCTTAGATCGTTGCCGCTGTTTTCTTTTCTAATTTCCCTTTTTTTCCTTTTCCTTTTGGGCCAGCGGCCCTGCAGGCTCGCTGTCCCCCTGTCACAGGTGCAGGTAGATTTTTGGTTAACCCGTGACAGTTTGTTTTTTAATAAGTTTTAAAATAATATAAAAAAGGTACCACAGAATTAGTAGGTGGTAAGATACAGGAACCTTGAGACTATTATTTGATATTCAAGATGGTGGACCACAAAGCTAATAATAAAGTTCTGTGCTCTACTTTCCACCTAATACTTACCTATTTAAATAATGAGAAAGAACATTAGTGTAACACAGCAGTTAAATGTTAATTATAAAAGATATTTCAAAGACTTTTCATTGTTCTATAAGAGTCACCACCCAACACTACTCACTTCACAGCTGGTTTACAAGCATCTTGTTCCAGGAATGCAAGCAAATCTTCCTGCTTTAAATGTCAATCAAGCAGTGTTAACATATGGGCTTTCATAGTTAAATAAATCTTCTAGCATTATCCTGGACAGCAGAAATCACTGGAGATAACTCCCCTTCAGTTATCATATTCAATTCAAATCTCTTCCACAGCGTATTCCTCCATCCCAGTTTCTGAAAATAGTTTGATTACATGAACAGCAAACATATAGAACTGCACCAGTTTTTCAGCATGACTAATTTTCTCAGGCGGGAGAGGGAGAGAGCCACACCAGCAACACACCCACTAATATTTTGCATACTGTGTACTTTATATTTTCCAATCTGTTCATTTATAGGGATAACTTTTCAGCCATTGTAACCAATAGCTTTAAAAAGAGAACATTTTTAAAGAGATAACCTAAAAACGCTGGCATCAAGAAAAAGCAGGACAAAATTTAATTCAGCAAATGCGACTGCAAATTATGTCATTTCAGAGCTACTGAAACACCAATATGTAAAGGGTGTGGACATTTCATGTACACACAGTTGTGTATTTCCTAACTGCACCCATTGTAAGGTGCGCTGACCCATGGATCATGGATAAATTAGAAATGATAAACTAGAACAGGATAAGCTGGAATTTTCAGAAGTAAATTTATAACACATCTCATCTCATGAATATGCTTAAGATTTGTTGGTAATCTGAATCAGCATCTGGACTTCATTAAGCTCATCAGGACATGTTGCTCTATTCCTGAAGCTCATCACCTTCCCTTAGAAATTATATTCACTGTTTATACACGTCCTCCTCAGGAGCAAGAGCTGTGCTAGAACTGAGGAAGATCCACTGTTCAGTGTTCCAAGGAGAAGGCCAGCATCTAATGGTTGCAGGTAATGGTCCGCCAAGACCAGTGAGATAATCACAAATTATCACTGAATTTTTCTGAACTTTTTTGAACTTTCCTCTTTAGCTCCAACTACTTTTATTTCCCATCAAAGGACAAGAACAGAGGGAACCTAGCCAGTGATGAAATTAAATGTATATGGAGTTCAGCCATATTTAATTTTTGCATTATTTACTCTGGTTCTCATTGGTTTTCCTGGAGTGTCAGGATGAAAATTTACCTGCTTGGAAATAGTATTCTTTGATTTATGGTCAGCAAATTAAATCAGAGAATTATAAAATATTTTTGAAATTACTTCAAGATGAGGAATTTGAAATTTATTTAAAACATTTTGCGATTTTGTCCAGCCAGCTGGCCCTGTACAAAAGAAATCAGTGATGAAAGAGTAAATTTTATACATATATACACTGCTGCCATCTAATATCTAGATATGAGGGAACAAACTATGCCCAGTATGTTAATGGAGGTCATTATAACTCAGGCCCCAGGCAGATTCACTTCCAGGAATAAATGTCTGCCACAAATCTATGTGTCAGCCAGGTGAGATCAGCTATTATTTATTGCCTGGTCTGCACTGATGGCAACTGAGGTTACTTTTCTGTTTGAGCAGATTTCATGAGACTTGAAAACTGTGAGACATATTGTTTGAAAGTCAGAACAGGAAACTTGCTGAGAGGGGTGACTGAGGTCTCTCTATTTAAGTGCCTATTCCCTTCTGAGCTTTTGTGCTGAACAGAGATAACCATCTGTGCTCAATTGCTAGTCATGGTTTTGTAACATCAGCATCTGCTGATAAAGAAAATATGGGAGTCTGTGCCCACAATAACTGAAGCCTCATTTACCACATCAAAACTCACTTTCTAATTGTTCAGTTTTATTTTAGTTGAGTACAGGTGTTGTTACTCCTTCTGCCATCTGAAATTATTTAGAGTAAGATTCACCCATAGAATGCTGTAATTGTTAGCTTTTTTAAAAAATGGATTTTTATGAATAGATAAAAAGCAAAAATTTTGTTTTATATGTCTCTCAAATAAACTAAAAGATAAATATGCTTTCTGAGGGCTGTTATTCTGTGTAGACACATGATCTTAGTCAAAAATGATAGTTTACAGACTAGGAACAGATAAAACTCAAATCTCCACAAATATCACGGAACATGTATCTCTTTGGTACCAACTGTAATTGGACCAGAATGTCTACCTGTCTGCAACTGACTATTCCTGAAAAAATTTCATGTTGCAGTACATGGCATATTAAGTCATAATAATTCATTCTTACTCACAATTTGCACAAAGCCACAGACTGCACTGGATACAGTGTGCACCCAGACCATTTTGATATGACATATCTATCTAGTATGGAATACTGAATTCCTGTTTGTCAAAATCCCTGATAAGCTCTGAAGAAAGCATCACAAAAAGGGTGAATGATTTCACAGAGGATGCTGGAATATTTTCTTAGTGTGTGAAATGGGAGTTTCTGTATCTTATATAAAGGGAACTCCTTTGCAATCAGAGTACTTGCATGTTGTGAAGAGTTAGGTGGGGTCTTGCTAGCTTTAGCTAATATCTGGCTATCTATCTCAGACCAGAGACAGTTACATGAAGAATAATTCATTTGTCTCTGTACACCTGGCAGGTGCAGTTCTGCATTTCTTCAGTGTCCAAGTTGTCATTAAACTGCTGCATTCACACTTGTATAACACTACATCTGGCTGTCTGCTACTACCTCAGGTCTCTGCATACACAGAAAAAGGAACCCCTTCTGAATGCTTCAGGAGATACCAGGCTATTTCTTAAAAAATCAGGTAGTTCAACTGCCTGACTTTTTCAGGGCTAACCAAAAGTTATCCAAATGTTTCCTGAATACTGACAGGAACAAATCATCAGCCATCACTCTAGGAAGCCTGTTCAGTGTTTGATCACCCTCACACTATATATATATATATTTTATTTTTTTTTCCTAAAGCTCTAATCTGAACCTCCCCTGGTGCAGCTCTGTGCAGTTCCTGAGTGTCCTAATGTCTATTTGCAAGGAGAAGGGTCCGACACATCCTTCTCTACATCCCCTCAGGGCACTGCAGAGAGTAATGTCCCCCAGCATTTCTCTAGATTTGTTCCCTCCTTTGCATGCTTGCAAATACCTTAACATCCTTTTTATGTTGTGAACACTAAATCCAAACACAGTATGCAAGGTGAGGCCACACCAATGTTATATCTAAGGGGAGAATTACCTATTTTGATTGAGTTAGCTATGCTGTGTTTAATGCACCCCAAAATGCAGTTTGTCATCCTTGCTGCTGAAGTACACTACTGACTCACACTGAGTCTGCTACTGACAGAATATCATTTTGAGTGAAGGAAAATTAATACAAATGTGACAGATATAGGATAATTGAGAAAGAATATTCCTCTTTTTTTTTTTCTTTTTTCTTTTTTTATTTTATTTATTTATTTTTTAATCATAGAATCACAAGGATGGAAAGGACCTATAAGATCATCTAGTCCAACCATCCTCCCATTACCACTGCTATCACAAGCCACTAAACCATATCTAGTAGCTCCTCATCCAGACACCTCTTGAACACTGCCAGGGATGGCAACTCCACCACTTCCCTGGGCAGGCCATTCCAGTGCCTGACCACTCTCTGAGAGAAAAAGCTTTCCTTACACCTAAACATCCTCTGGTACAACTTGCAACCATTTCCTTGGATCCTGTTTGTTGCCTGGGAAAAGAGGCCAACCCCTCCTCATCACAACCTCCCTTCAGGAAGTTGTAGAGTGCAGTGAGGTCTCCCCTGAGCTTCCTCTTCTCCAGACTAAACAATCCCAACTCCCTGAAGTGCTCTTCATAAGACCTGTGCTCCAGACCTCCCGCTAGTTTTGTTGCCCTTTTCTGGACACGTTCCAGGGCCTCAATATCTTTCTTGTAGTGAGGGGCCTAGGAAGTGGAACACTACTGTATTACATGAATAGAACCATGTGGCACTTTACTGATGATATACAGTATTTAATTAAATCATTTAGTCAGTATTAAAAATGCGAATGCATGGCCACTGAGAAAAAGTGTTCAAAGAGAAGATCTGATGTGAAAGAGCTGAAAAGATTAATTCTAGCAGAATTTTCACATCCAGGACTCTGTTTCAAATTATAATCAATAATATCTGAAGACTGAAATAAATTTCTTAGTCTACTCATTCCAGGTGAACATTTGTTCACATCATACTTATTATTCTGAACACAGGATCAAACTGGCTTTGTTCCTGGACTGATTTTATTGTAAGAAAATGTTTCCCGCAGGATAGGATATGCTTTACCTCTATTAATAGAGCTTTTCATTTGATAGTTATCATTAAATATAATCTCACCAAAAAAAATAAAAAATAAAAAAATAAAAGGAAACAGAGGAAAGACTGGAAAACTGCAATGAGAGTTCAGAAAGAATAGGACTCCATGTAGTTCAGTTTAATTCAAGATAAAGGTAAGACTTATTGTCAGGAATCCAAATGCTTCCAGGAACATCAATACTAATAGTAAGATTTGGATTGCTAAAAGTGAGGACAAATGAGATCATAGGAAATTCAATAAAGTCATATGCGTTCAAAAATAACACAGAATAAAGGATCTCTGCAATGATACACAGAACTGTAGAGACAGTGTGGAATATTATAGTGGTTTCTACCTACCCAGTATAATCAACTTGGTTTTGACTGGGAGCTGGAAACATTTTAAATTTATATGTCTCTTTCCACTGCCTCCAAATTCAAAGTCAATAAAAAGTCTACAAAAAACTAAAAATAAAATGTGGTATTGCTGCTTTCATATGGACAGCTGATGTGTTAAATGTATTTTACTGAAATGTTTTACTTATTAAAGAAACAGGTAAAAACCATGTGCAAGCTGTAACTGTTCTTATGTCAGTATTCTCATTTTAGACCTACATTCTTGTCCAGAAGTTTCATGTTGTAACTTTATATACATTATCTTAATTGACTGAGGTTTAACATTCTTAAAAGATAACTGTATCCAAACAGAGAAATTATGTATATTTCTCTAGTGTGAAGTAACAGTGTTAAAGGACTATGTACATACATACATACATAAATGTACTATACCAGTCTGCCATACACAGGACCAAAATATATAGCATATTGAGGTTATAGTACAGGAATCTTTTTATGTGTGCTTATTTACAAGATAACCCTGTAAGTCTTTCTTCCATGCATACTTTGTTGCATGGTGAATTGTTGCTGTATCTTTGCTGTATCTTTGACAAATATTTTTGCAGTATATTTGTTCACTGTTCACTGATTTACATCAAAAATTGTGTCTCCTGTGGTAAACAAGTGCTTTCAAGTATCTTAAATTAGGCCTGTGGTGAAAGCCTGCTAGTCTTTAAATTTCAGGTTATACATACCACAGCTGCACTGGACTGTCCTTTGACAGTTGTAATTCTCTATGCAACTAGCAAACGCTGTACTTTCTTCTGAAGCTGTGACCTTGCACATATCTTCCCACTATGCTTTCTCTCTCAAGTGCAAATGCAACACTTGCTGCACTGATGCATAGTTGAGACCATGATGGATACAACAATGAGCAACCATAAACAGAACATATATAGATTAGGTCAAACACTTGATTTTAACTGAGAAATAGAGGCACATTAAAAAAATTTTACTGAGTTGCTATACAGGACAGAAAATGACAAGAACAAATGGTCAAGCTTCTGTCTGACAAGAGCTTCATCTACAACCTAAGACTAATGAAAGTGTATCCCTAGCTCTCAAGGAACTCAAGACACTTACAAGGACAGGTTTTATTTCATTAAATTGAGGAACATACCATACCATATACCATAACTGAGAGTCTAAATTGCACTTCATCATAAGCTTGCCATTTTAAATTGTCCTGCTGCCCTGGAAAGACTGAGACTGTTGTTTTACTCCCTTCTTGCTATGTAGGTCACTGATAATTAGCTTAAGTGTACAGTGCTAACAATACAACAATAAGCGGCTCCTGTTATTTCCATCTTTAGGAACGATGTCTTTCACATATTGCATATCCTGCTTTTCTGGAAGGTCTATCATTAAGTGACATGATATACAGCTGCTCATAGTGGAGTAGGTCAAATTAAAGAGAACAACAGTTTCTACATAAAGGATGACTGGTTGTCTGATGACAAGATATGTTCTCATGAAGGGAAAAAAACACCAAAACTGAAATCGCACAATGAAATGACACAATTAGTCCCAGTCTTCAATAGCACAGCTTCTGAGAGCTTTGTTTATAGACTAACAAAACTTATTTTATGTGTTAGGAATCAGTTTAGTTGTTCTCAGATAAAGTTTTCTTTTAGAAAACTGGAGGAAATGAAATATGCTGAAAAGATGTTGAGGACTGCCAAGTATCTAAACTTTGGAACTTAGTTTCTAAGAACTGTGATCGCTATTTCAGTTGCTTTTGTCACAACTTCATACATTTCATTTGATTTTGTTTGTTTGTTTCAATCAGACTCTATCAGTCAGATCAGTTAGCTATACACTATGTGCTTTTGTCATGTGATTTTTACAAGTAAAATTACCGTGTAGTAATACTTCTCTTAATAGTATTGCTACAAGTTCATGTTTATTTAATGTTTTCTTTTTCTCTGATTTTTGTCTGAAAAAAAAGATGGATAATTATCCATTTTAGTTATAGTTACTAGAAATCACATTCATCATAACTTCCTTTTTCCAGATAGTCACTTGGTAACTAATCCTAACTCCTTTCTTACTGAATTATAAGAAAATATTTCTGATATTATTTTTATAGTCCTTGACTATCAAATATTTGGCACTTGTTTTTTGCATAAGGCTTCATCTCCAACATGAATTATTTATCCTATTACTACATTTTTATTTGTAATGGTTTAAATGGTATATTGCTGAATAACAAAATCAGTACAATCATTTGTATTTACAGTAGTTAAACGTGAGATTTAAATAAAACTTACACATCAGTAACTATTAATGTGTGATACATTAAGCAAGGACTAAGTTTTTTATGGTACCTGCCCTAGTTTCCCCATCTTTTTAATTTCCTCAGAAGTACTGCATGCCCACAAAGTGTTCTTGCTGAACATAAATATAATCAGCAACCACAGTGCATGATATACTTGAAAATTAAAATGATGAAAGCAAAATTGTGCTCTTCTGTATAATTTGCCCTGGGACATGCTTACAGGATTCTAGAGTTAAGACTTTATCATAACACACTTCAGTGAAGCTAAGAAATGAGCATTCATATTAACTGAAGCATTTTTAGTATTGCTGTGTCACCTCTGCTGATTTCGCCAATACATACAGGCCCAGCTAAACAACTGTATATATGCAGAGAACACATAGATGGACAGTATGATAATAGGTGAAAAAATATGTAGCAGTTTTACAAACATGTAAAAGAGTGAGATCTTAAATATCCAGATCACTATATCCAGAGGAAAATCACACTGATATGTGTGAAAGGTCAGAAAACTCTGACCTTTTTGTAGGCGTTAGCGAGGGTTCGGGATGTGATGTGGTAAGACCTCCACTGTTCCGTCCCCTACCTTGTGATGTATATCGGGTGCATATTTCAAATGTACTCTCAAGGGGGCATAGACAAAATGATTAAAGTATATAAGGTGCTAACTGTGCCATAATAAATGCCATTTTGCCATCCATCATACTGGTGTGAGAGTGGCTTTTGGTCCTGGTGAGGGGATGGCGCCAGAGTTTGGGCAGGGGGGTGGTTGAACCATGGAAGCACATGGCAACATAACCTGTCTGCACTTTAATCTTGAGCTAAGAGTAAATGACAACTGCAACTCCAGAGTAAAATGTGATTTTGATAGTGAGTAGTAGTTTCCACTCTACTACTCTCAAGACACTGAATACATCTGTTTTGCTTGTCCACAGCTTAATTGGACATCTTCTTGCTTTCCAACTAGAATAAGAAAACAAGAACAAAAACAAACAAACAAACAAACAAGCAAACAAAATCAGTCCCATAGTGATTCCTTGGGTGTTAAAAGGAAGCTGGAACAGAACTTCTTCCTCAAAATCCCACATCGGATACTGTATGTACAGTTTTTCAACTGTGAAAAATCTCTGTGGAAACTGAAAATATATTTAGTTCTGCCAGGTATCTTGTTTAAATAATCGTTCTTATTTTCTCTTTAGCTTTTTAGCTTACTGCAAATCAAGTGCAAACTGTGATCATTGTGTAATAGACACAATCATTGTGCAGTAGATTCTTTTCCTTTCTTTTTTTTTTTTTTTTTTTCCCCTGAAACAATCGAGATTAAAATATTTTTATGACAGTTAAAATTATGTGTGAGAAATGGAGCTATGCCCAACACAGAATGCTGAAGAAGTTGTATAAATTTAGTAATATGGACTTTTGAATGAGAAACGCACTCCTAGACTGGTTATAGTAAGTACTTGGACATATACCAGAAAAGATGTTTAGTCTGTGTCTGGTTTGGATGGAAGGCTTTGTCAAACAGGAATGCTTCAAAACAGCTTTGTGATTGGATGAGATGGAAAGGAGAACACATAATTAGTGCAACAAACGTAATTTATGTAACAAGGAGATAAAGCATATCAGCACATACAAATGAGGTATCTAAAAGCAAGAAAGATCAGAGAGTGATTACAGTTTATAAAACTTTGCAAGATGTAGCAGCAAGTAAAGTTAGTTACTTTGAAATAGTCAACATATCTATCTGCTGTAAAAGAAACAAACAAACAAACAAACAAAAAACCCATAATCTCATATACCTGGGGTTTTGGTTCAGTCATTCACAAAACAGTCTAGATCTATGTTAATCTAATTTAGTTAGTTACATATCTCAGTCTTTCACTTAGCCCAAAATTCCAGTTAATCTAAAAATCCACAAATAATGTCAGAGTGGGAAAAGCCTGACCAAGTTCTAGTTGAACACAATATGAGCTTCACACATTAAGGAATCAGTGGCAAACTTACCAGCTATGTAACATACCTAAGTCTGACGGACATCCACAACTCACAGGAGAGTGAGTTGTGGATGCCCTTCTTAGTATATTATTTAAAAATATTAATATATTAGCTCAGAAAATGGCCCAAAACACTTTGCAAGACTGCTTTCATGAAAAGCTCTTATAAAAAGAGACATTATAAAGAAATGTGCTGTTAATGCAGATACTGGGTATAGTTGGAAGAAAATTATTGGAAGGGAAATAAAGATAGGAAAAGATTCAAAACTTGCCTAAAGAGAAATCTAAAGGTAGAACTAAGAAAGGATTGGAAGTAAACTGTTCTATGCATAGATGCCAGTATGAAAGAATAAGTGAAAATGAGTGTGAGAAAAGAAGAATAGGGAAGCAATAAATTTTGCGAGCTACCTTAACATACTAGTAAAAAAGAATACATTAGATCATATTGCATCATACATAAGACTTTTATAAATATAAGTACATATTGAAGATACAGCTGATGTAATCACCTCTTTCACAACTCACTACCTTGAAACTGTTCAGTTTTGAACTGATAGTTTTAGACCATAGATATTCTTGCTTATTCACAGATTTATAAACTTACTTTATGGTGTGGAAACTATGGATACCTCCTTCTCCTCTATTTTCCCATTCTCTTTCTCCTCATAGGCAATGTAGAGGCTTGAGTCTGTGGTGAGACTGAATGGGCCTCTTCAGAAGGAAGGCTAACACAGAGTCAAGAAGGCTAGACCCTACAGTTTGTGGTCATGGGCACCTGCAGCCAAAGAGCAAACAGGAAGGCCTTCTGTTTTTCCAGTTCAGTCAGAGTAAGCGTAGTTGTCACTCCTGCTTTCTTCTCTACACTCCCTGCCCTGTCACCAGTGACCTCCATTATGAGTCACTATCCCTTTTTGCAGTTTTATGCTGCTCCTAGATACATTTCAGGTGGAGACACACCAGTCCCTCTTGTTTGTGGACTTGCTTATGCTGGCTGGAGAATTACTTCTGTTGCCACTGAAGCTGCTTCAGTATTTTCAGGTTACATAGATATGGCACATGATGCTTTCTAAGTAATAGGCTAGAAGTACTCCTTTACAGATGTTGTAAAAGTAAGACTTCTAGCAAAACAACTTCAGAGAAAATGTCCCACCATTAGCATGACCATCAGTCTGTGAAGAATGATGGTATCTTGAGGTTAGCTGTAGTGACACGTCTAATTCTAGAATAATCTGCACTTAAGATTTTGACAAGTACTGATAAGCAGGTGAAGGAGGGAGGTAGAGTTTTAATTTTGGGGTCCTTGTAAATTACTCTCAGTTGCAATTAAGAATGCTACACCGTTTAAAGTGCCTTTAAAAAGAAATGATTTGTGAAAACAACTGAACCATACACTAAGGCCCATCCTGACTGAGAAGTAATCTGGTCTAGTATGTAACTGGATATGCTTTGATATGTGAGAAAATTACAAGAGATTTTTTTTAGGAATCTTTTCACCAATAAAATGAATAGCATTTCTTCTCACTGTAGCTATTCCAAATAATGAGAAAAATTTTTAGTTTGAGCATTTACAATACTGCTACAGAGACTTATTTTGTATTCTTTTTCCTGCAGGAATAATGGCAGCGGGTTTTGAGGCCCAGTTTTCCTTGGCAGCCATAGCAGCAGGAAAGGTGCACCATAACTGTGTCTATTGGTCTTGGCTGAAAGGAAGTCAAGCCGTTACTCTATTGTTGCTGTGCAGCAGCATTGCTGGCTGGAGCTGAACACAGTCAGGGAATAAAATTGGAAAGCTGCCAATTAAAGGGCCTTTTCCTCCAGCTGTTTGCAGATAGCAGTGATGTGAAGAACCAGGGCAAGACAAAATAAAGGTTGGGAAAAGACGCTGGCAGATACAGCTTTAAAGCATAGTCCATGCCTCTTTCTAGAAATCTGTCTTTAGGTGGTGAGAAAGGAATCATCACAGGAAGATGTTCACCAGGGCTCCCTTTGGCCACAAAGCCTAGGATTTTGTAGAAGGTGTGGCCAACGAGAAGTGCTGAAAGAAGCATTTTATCAGTCTCAACAACAGAAAATCACACCAAAACAAGAGTTCTAATTTCCAGCTCTTCCTGCTAGGATCCATATTACAATGAGCAGGTACTTGCATTAGATGTTAACAAGATATGGACAGAATATCCAGATCACTGTATTCTCCTGGCAAAAAAAAAAAAAAAAAAAAAAAAAAAAAAGATTAAACTTCACATAATGTGTGATGAATAATGTGTATAATGGAATTTATAAATAGTTCTTGAGATTCAAGTATAATCAGCATTTAAGAACATCTAGGAATAGATACTATCCTTTTTTTTCTTTTTTTCCTTAAGGAAAAGTCATACTTTGGTTGATAATTTCAGATGGATAAGGTAGCAACTACTGGGATCTTCTTTGTGTGGAGAACTTCCTAAGAAACCATATTGTGTCAATCCTGTAAGTGGCCTCTGCTGCCAGGAATAATGGGAAACCAGAATATGGTGGTTCTGGACCAGTGGAAATCACACCGAAGAACTATCTGAAAAGAAGGTAGTTACCCTTTTGCTGTACACATTGCATGGATGATTAGAGATGTAAATCACAAATCAAGACTGTCCTTTATGCCATGAAATCACAAAATAAGAATATCTCATTAGAGCCATTTATTTGAGTTTGCTGTACAGCTAGGGATAGTTCAGGCAACACCCACAGCAAATCTGTAAGAACATGATCTGTCAGAGTACCCTTCTGATTCTCTTAGATTCAGCTGACAGTATCACCCCCATGTCTTTCTAAGTAGGACTCTAGATGTCAAAGAAAAGGATTCAAGTTCTGGGAAAAGGGAAAAAACAAAAAAAACAAACACACACACACACACACACAAAACAAAAACAAAAACAAAAACAAAACAAAAAAAACCCAAAACAAAACAAAACAAAAAAACAAACCACCAAAAGACTGAGACTTCTTATTAAATTCTCTGCTCCACTCCAGGAGTTACTGAACTAGGCTACCTCTAAATTCATATCTAGCTGTCTTCTGCTTCACTTTCACGTTGAGTGAGTTCCTAGTTCCCGCTGTGATCTGGAGCAGCCTTCCTGAGATCTGGCTGGAGACAGTATTTGCAAAGATAGACCACTTCTCACAATGATAAAAAGTAAAGTTTTTGTCCTAAAATAGAAATTCAGTGAGGCTGAAACACTAGTATGGCTTGCAAACAAATGGCAGGTCCTGAGGGCTTCAAAATGTATTTTTAAAAGAAACATATGCTAATCATGATATGCTCTACATAGCTGAAACTACAAGATTCTCAAGGGATCTTCATCAGCCCCAGTTCTGAGTAGTGCTAGAACTCTTGGGAGATTCAATAAACTAGGTGATTTAATAATAATTATTATAACTATTATATAAATTTTATATATAAAAATTATATATATATATATATATACATACATACATATATATATATATATATATATAATTTATGATATATATATATATATTATTTTTCCTAGTCGAGTCCTCTGGGCTTCCCGGGCTTTTTTTTGTTTGTTTGTTTGTTTGTTTTTTTTTCCTTCAGTTCTGTTCTTTTCCATCACTACTTTGCTGTCACACAAAATATAGATTGTCATCTAGGAAAACAGCAGCAGTATTTCCTCTCTGACTTCAATGGACAGGCAGATCATTAATGCTATACAACAGCCAACTGAGTATGCCCTGACTTCTGCAAAACAGACAGGCAACTTATCATGTAAAGGTGAACAGATGAATGTGGACATAAAATGCAGCAGAGCAATAAACCTAGTGGACTTTATGGAATAAAATTCAGTATTAGTTTGTAAATAACTTGGAATATCATGCCTCAAACTTGATTAAATAATGTTTGCGGATTATAAATAGCAAAGAAAAAAAGAAGTATCAAATTAGAATACTACAATTCATTTTGTTTAGATTCCATTTTAAAAAGCCGAATGACTGGTAATTTAGTAATGCAATAGCTACTGTATTTCAGTTTACAGTTGATATTTTTAAGTATAATTTTCACATCCTTTTCCTATTAAGGGGGTGTTTTTTGAAAATGGAAATGGAACAGAAGAGAACAAAAAGAATGTTAGCACTGTGGCAGGCTCTGTACAGCATGTGAGTTTGGTCTTGAACAGAGAAGCAGACAGGCAAAAGGGGCTATTGTCCACACACAGGCTGCATTTAAATCCTAGATCAGCCTCTGTGACAGGAACAGGTAAGACACCAAACTAAACTCTCTCCTGGCAGTTTCAGAGAAGAGTCTCAGGGCACCAGTGATGATTCAGTCCTGCACCTGAACTGTGAATAAGGACATATGAAAGTCTTTCAAGAGTAGGGCATAGTCACTGTGTCTTCACCAGCAGGGCTGAGGCCAGAATGACTGACTGTTCCTTCCTCATCTACACTGCTCATTTACACTGAACCCAAGCTGAAGCTCATTTATGGCTCCTGATAATCTCAAGTACACTCCTGTGCTGCAGCAGGGAGAGTTTCATCTGAAGGCTGTTACCATGGCAAGAAGCAGGTGGAGCCTGGCCCACTGACTCGCTGGGCTTCAGGTCAGGAGCACCCAGCTCAGGAATGTGAGTTCTGGAACCTGTCAAGCCTTTGGTAACAAGAAATTATCACGTACCCATAGCCCATTAGTCTCATTAATCCAATTCATTTCAGCAGAAGCTGAAGAATTACTCTGCTCTCAGGCGGTAAGGTAGATTTTCTGTGCGAGTATGAGGGAATTAGCAAGACCTACCCCTTTAGAATGATTACTAAGACCTACCCGAGGTATTTTAAGTTTCCGCATGGCCGCCTCTTCAAATCTATGTGGGCATTTTGCCATGAAAATAGTCTGCAACAGGAAACCAAACTGAAATCTGTTTGCTAATACTAAGCTTTTTTTTTTTTTTCTTTTTCTTTTTTTTTTTTTTTTTTTTTTTCTGTGCTTATTCTACACATGCTGTGTGCTCTGTATATTTCAATCCAAATCCTGTTTAGATTACTTTATTTGTGAAGAAGTGGATAAGCAAGCTACTTCTATGGTTCGTTTGTTTTTTGTCTATGCGTGTATGGAAGGGGGTGTTCAGCAATCGAAACTGCAGAGTTAAAACTCATTTTGCTTACCAAGTGTAAAAAAACAATAGTTCACCCTTCCTATTCACCTCAGTTTCCAATCTCAGTTCACCTGAGAATTATGTTACAGTATTAAACAAATGTTTTCTTGTTCAGTGACTCCGAACAATTTCTCCTCAGCATCCATTACTGTACTGATTCATACTGCATTTCATCAGTCTTTGACAAGTCTTGTTCCCTTAAGTTTTCATCTTTTACTCTCTTGTCAAATCCTCATTACCATTCCTCAGTGTACTTCAGAGGGTGCATTTCAGTATAAACTATTAAAAAATATCTTATGATATAGCACATTCCTATTGAAAATGTTTTTAATTAAATTTTCCTATTCAAAATCATTTCAGATTACTTTGGTAATGAAAAAAAAAAATCGCTTTGCTTACACACCTGTGTAGTGTAAGATCAAGAAATGATGTTTTTTAATTCAAGTTGCATCAAACCCTGAGAAAGAACTTGGACAGAAAGCCATAATATTTCGTAAAATGCGGCCACATTGCAGTGTGTTAGAGCTTTCTGTTCTGGAAAACCTTACCCATGAATGTGGGTGCACAGAGAAACTGTAGTTCACAATAAGAAAACATCTTAAAGTACTTCACAAAATGAAATTACTAAATGCAGGCTAGTCCACTGGGGATAATATCTAAACACTCACGTTGTAGAAATGAAAATAATTGAAAAACGGGGCAGAGCTCATTTTTTAATTTTTCTGTTTTATCATTTACTTCGCTGGAATATTATCCAAACAGTAGTATTTCCCTTACTTCTGTTATGTGTTTGAAGTTTTGTACGTAAGAGTTTGGATTAGAGTATTGTTGAAAAAAAAGTTTGTCCCATTAGTTGCAGATAACAGAAGCCACTGTTCTGTTTACATCTACACTGAAATGAAGTATGGTGTTTCCTGTTTTAAATTACGTAAAATCCAGCCATTGTTAATCAAAGGAAACTTCTTTTACTGATATCTCAGATGAGATCTGATCAAAATGTTTCAGAGCGTCATTAAGGTTGGACATAGTTCTTGTGAAAGTCTTTTTTGACAGATATCCTCAGGATTTCTTGGCAATGCTAGTCTTCAGCAAGTTGTGTCTGCAAAGGCTGCAGAGTTCAGGGCTGGATGGGCAACCCCTTATGGGTCTCTGGCTCTGGCCTCCTTCCCTGAGCCCCCTGAACTCACAGATCATGTGAGTAGAGAGTCAGAGAGCACCTCAAGCACTTTGACATGAAAGTGACCCATGTACACCAACTCCTTCTAATATAATAAAAAGCAGCTAAGTAAAATAAACACTTTATTTATACTATCTGTTCCAGAAGGTGACATGTTATATGTCTTATATGACACCTCTATATTTATACAGGCAATTAGTATCTTGCAACCCAGAATTAGGAAACCGCATTTCCTTCTTCTCACTCTTACACAAGAATGTCGCAGGAAGGGCAAAACACAGCCAGAGTGGTCTAAATTAAATCTACGAACTTTCCAGGAATTCTTCCACTTAACACAAATGATAATAAAATTCTAAAAACTGATTTATTTTTTTTTTCCATTTGAATTTAGATACTACAGTCAGAACAAAAATTTGTGACAATGGCAACTCAAAACAAAACAAAAAATCGTACAGCACTACACTTAAGTTGACTGCCAACTTTAAAGAATCACAAAATTTATATGAATCTCAAATAAGACAGATACAAACAAAATAATTATTTGCATCTAGTACTGCTGTCAAGTAAGAAATAATGAACTGTGAGGGTAATTCTAAGATACATATTAAGAATAATAACTGTTAAACTGTGGATAGTTTTGGCCACTGAGGTAGTTACTGAACAATTTAAATGCAAGATCTCATTTCCAGCTTTACTTTATTTTAAATAACTCTGCCAGAATTCATTTCATATTGGATTCCATTCTCTTCTTGTTATTGATTTCTTTCTAATTCAGCTTTCTCTTTTTATTTTGCTGCCCACACTTTTCTGTTAGTAAATGTAAATACTCAACATTTTCATATTCCTCTTCCTTTCAACTTCAGGCATGGCACTGTAGCAGCAAAATGTAACATGCAGGACAGGTGATATATTATATATATCAATATGAAAAAAATAAAGTGATTAAAATTAGGAGAATTTCATCACCAACTTTTCTTTTTTCTTTTTTTAACAATTAAATGACAGGATCTTAATGTTGCTGTTTTTTGTTGTTGGTGGTGACGGTGATGTTGTTTTAGTTCTTTTTTTAATCTGACACCCCAGTGCCCCAGTAGCTGGCTGGCTTTTAGAACATTTAAAAATAAACAAACAATTAGGGCCTACAGCAGAAAGCAGTACAAAGGATCTGCAGGAAGAAAATAATTCAATCTCTGAGGAGAGAACATAACTCTAAACTCTTCACCAAATGAAGAATGTAAAACTTGCTTCTTTTTTTTCCATGCCTTCTTTTTGTGCCTCATCAACATATAAAATATTTCTTCTTTTTGTTATATGTATATATTTTTCAATCTCCATTCCTTTTTATTCTTGAGAGATAAGTAATGTCAACTAGGCTTCTAAAAAGAATTTTTAATCCCTCTCTCCATGGTATACTTTCAGAGTTATTATTAAAATGGTTTCCCAATTTACAAGATTAAATTTAAAATGCTTTACATCTCACACAACTGATGCAACAATTTTTGTTTGGTAAATTTTGGTTTTGTGGGCTTTTTTCCCCATAAGAACTCTCATTATTAAGGAATATATTCAAGCCCATATTAAAATGGTAGCAATTCATGTGTGTTCCTTGATGTTTTACTATCCTAAAATTAGACACTTCCAAAGGCCAGGATTACCAGCTGCTTTTCATATCTCTGCTCATCTCACTGGTCTGCCTACACTTTATTATCTGCAGATCAGCTACAAAACTGCTTGGAAATTAGGAAATCTCTCTTATGATCTTATAGGACTTGACTCTTAGATGTACTGGAACATGTATTGAAAATGAAGATAATTGGATATCTAAACACCTGGTATCTAGCCTGAGATCCAGAGCAGTATTTCAGGGTATAATCTCCATAAATTTAGGTCTTTAAATGCCCTTCAGGATATGGGCCATAAATCCTTGGAAGAAAATTATCTTTTACTGCCACCTCAAAAGTCTCATTTGTAAGACTTTACTGTAAGCTGTAAAATTCCTTCAGGTTCCCTGCACTCACAAGCAATACTCTCTTTTTTCATATTTAACATTTTACCACATACAGTAATTTACAAGAAAAAGTATATAGCATTAATTTATGCCTTTTAAAATATCCAGTATTAACTTTCTCATCTGCCTATGCATGTCACACTGGACCTGTAAACTAAAATATCAGAGAGATTCCTATGTGTTTTTGACACATAGGTGCAGAATGCATAGACTAATGCAGAATACTGTCAATATGAGAAGATTGTGATGTCTGGGAAAAAGGTTCCAGGGCAAAAAATTTGGGTGGAGAGAGGAGAGAAAGAATCACCTGAGGATCAGTTTATAGCAGTCAACAGGCATGGCTCTAGGTTACTTGAACTATTCTATTTAATTATATCACAGTAGCAAATGACATCTCTAAAACTGTCCCAGAAAAAGCACTGTTGTCTCCAGTGGTAGCACTGTTGGAAGTAATTTTCAAAGTGAGCTCTTTTGAATTTCAATAGGTCATTTCCACAGAAGAAAATTACAGCCCTGCACATTGTGTAAGTTTGGACCAGACACCTTATGACAGGAGCTAGGAAAACATTCTGAATAGAACAAGAGAACAACTATGAAGGTGCTGGCAATGAAAGATAGATCAGTCCTTTAAACAAAAGATCTGTATAAAATGAGAACAGACCTTTAAAAAAGCTACAGGGAAGTTTATGTGTCCTAAAATAATAATAATAATAATAGCTTATAGTAGGTGGAAATTCAGTAATCCTGATGACTAATAAAATGGAATAGAAAATGAATTTCTAATTTACCTAATATAGTTAGGTCAGATTAACCTGGAAAAAATTTAACTTGTCAGAAAGGAACCAATATTTTACCAGAGAGAGTTCTGGAGAGAATTGTGTTCTGATTAATGAGAAACCAAAGCACTACAACAAGAAGCAGAAGCTTTGAACTCTGTTCTGATATTAATTACGCAAATATGAATGAGACTAACCTTGCTATTGAGTTTTCCAGTACAAAAGTCAGATCACAAATAAGATATTCAAACTTCAAATTCTTCCTGGAGGAGTAAAGAAAATGACTTATTCTTATAAATTATGATATTCAAAAGAGTCATTACAGAATTTGGAATAAGAAAAAAATATATATTATTCCAAAAAGGTCATCAGAAAAATAGAATTTCTTAACACGAAAAACATTATTAATAGACTATTTTTGTTACTTCCATCATAATGGTATTAATTATAGCATATTAACTTACACTCATCAAAAAGCATTAAACAAGATAAATGTGATGGAAACAAAATTATGATAGTGCTTTTCTGTTGGTGGTGGTGTTTTTCTGTATGGTTTTTTGTTTTTTATTTTGTTTTGTTTTATGCCTTTTGGATATATATATATTGCTTTAACGTTATTGCAAAGTAACAAAATAGCCAGGGGGATATGGCTCACAGGATGATTTTCTAGGCAAATATGCTCCGAATCCATAGATACCACGAATAGAGATCTCACCAATGTGCTGAAAAGGGAGGGATTTTGAGAGTTACTGTCCATGTTTATGTCCAAAGTTACAGTTTGGGAAATAAGATCCGTACAGAAGGTTGCATGTCTTCAATGACTTTACAGACAAATCCTGAAAAGGAGATAACATCTGTGTAATCCTCAAGACCCACAAAAATCTGCCTTTGGTTTCATGGTCTTTGAGCAGCATGTGCTACAGTCTTACAGTGTGTTGCCAGTGTCTTGTTTTGTTGTTGTTGTTGCTGTTTGTTTGTTTTCTCATCTTCTTCTTTTCTCCCCTCCCCCCCCCCCCCCGGTTTTTGTTATTTTTGCATACTAGCCATATTACCCAAGGCTACTACTTTGTAACTTACCCTATATGTCAATTTCAAGACAATTTTACTCCATAGAAAAACATGAAAGAGTCCTTTGTGGTCTTCAGAAAAACAAATGAAAAAAAAGGAAAAGATAATGCTCCTCTTTCACTTGTGGGGAACAAGTGTGAGATTCCTCCAGAAGCTAAAGTAAATACAGTAAACAGTAAATATTTAGGCTATGTATCCTGTCGCTTTATATGTCACAGTCTGGACTAAGTAGGCATTACTTGAGCAGAGAAAGAAGGTTTTAGGAGAACTTTGGCATTTAAACTCAAGAGTAATTCCTGTGTCTGACACGTGAAGCTCAACTGCTACTTTGAACATTTGTGCTTACAAACTGAAATGATGCTACCCATTACAGCCACAACAAACACTGCTTTTTTAAGTGAGTGGAAAGTCGTTTTGAGCATTACATGCATAAACAATCACATTATCAGTTTTATCTATTTTCCTTGACACTGGAAGCTCAGCATGTGACCACATTAGTCAGAGAAATTTCAAAGACAAATTTCACAGATTCCATCGTGTACATTTTTCAAATGGAAGACAAAATAGTAAATGCATATTGTATATACATGTGCATTGTAATAAGACAGAGATTCTCATTTGTAGTTGCTGTCCAATCGACGAAGGCATTTTTTAACATGTGCTTGCTTGCTTACTATATTACTTAATGCTCCCATTGGGACTTTTACCATTGACTTCAAAGGGAACCAGATTAGGATTTATAAAGATTTGGCTAGTAGCACTGCTTGTTATTAAAAAAATTTCTTTTATGTTGCATTAAACTTTGCCAGACTTTAACCATTTAGGCTGGAATTCCATCTGCTTTGTAGCTGCCTCAGGCTGAGCTCTTCTGGAAAACTCCAAACGTTTTCATATTCACTTCTTTTCAAGAGAAAGGACTGACTAGGCAAGAAGACAAAGGGAAACCAAGGAATGTGACTGAGACTGGGAATGTCTGGAAGAGGAAGCTTGGCCTGGCTATGGCAGTAGTAATCTACAGTGACAAGGAAAACTTAAGAAGAAGAATACAGAGATATATGTTAGAAAAGGACAAACCTGAGAAACTGGGAATAAAAATTTATGGACAGAATAATATGGCTGAGACTAGAAACCATGAGTGAGAAAGACACAGGGCTGGGAAATGGGTGATAGGTTAGTGAAGCAACAAAGAATGGTCTATAATACTGGAACAGCCTGTGCTACTGCAGCATCATCTTCTTTGGAGCTCATAACAGAGCCTTGAACAACGTAACCTCATTGTTCATTCCTCCTGTAGGCAAAATAGCTACAAAAGCCACTAGCAAAATTGCTCATTTTCCTCTACCGCAAGTCCATGCAGAGGATAAAATTTGCTAATCTTTCCTTTGACCTCATAAGTTTACACAGTCTTAAATCCTTTCTTTTATTCTACTGTCTTAAATGAGGAATACAAACATTCCAATTTAAATGACCCATGCATATATCAAACCAGAACAGAGAACTTCATTTTTCCCTATTTCTTCTTTCAAAAAATTTCTTATCTGACTTCTCTGACCCAATTTAATTCATATGTGGAATATTATATTTAGAGTCAGATCTAAGCAATTGCCTCCTTGTGACTACTGCTGTATTATTTATTTATTTACTTATTTCCTAGTGAGGAGCATGTATTAAAGAGAGACCACCAGCACAAACGCCACAATGTCTGACAATTAAATACTGTAGGCCAAGAAGGACAATGGCATCCTGGCTAGTATCAGAAATAGTGTTGCCAGGAGCAGAGGAATGATCATCCCTCTGTACTCAGCCCTGGTGAGGCCACACTTCAACTACTGTGTTCAGTTTTGGGCCCCTCACCACAGGAAACACAGTGAGGCCCTGGAACATATTCAGAGAAGGGCAGTGAAGCTGGTGAGAGCCTTATTTACTTGAAAAGCCTTGACAAGCTCTACATAAGCAAAAGTACTGCATAGAGTTGGCAGAAAAATCTTCAATTCTTGGATACTGACATGACGATGAATTGAACTTTTCAAGGGCAACTAATGATTTTGAATTCATTTCTTTCTAAACAGAAGGAGATTCCATTGGAAGACTGATAGACCTATTCTCTGCATGACAAACAGTGCAACTGTACCTAATCCCTGCTGATAGAATCATAAAATTAGAGAATCACCAGGGCTGGAAAAGACCTCCAATATCACCTAGTCCAACCATACACCTACCAACAATATTTCCCCACTAAACTGTGTCAAAAATTGGTGCATTTCTTGAATACCTCTGGGGGTGATCCTTGTGCTATGCATCATATACCATGTCTGCAGCACTGTAGCTGTATTATTCTTCTTCCACTCCAGCAGGACCTCTTCTTCCACTGAGAAATGAAGGGCTGATTTACAGGGATTTGAAGAAATCAATGAAATGTAAATAAAATCAGTGGAAGTCAGAATTTTAAATTTGTACTTGTTATTGAAGATTATATGTTAATACTATGAGTGAAGTTCTAACGAACTGTTCTTAAACATGCAATATTAATTGATATGTTTGACTGTAAGCTTTTTTGCTTCATCTTCTCTTTTCCTCTTCCCAGAGTGGTTTACAACAAAGAAACTGTGAGTCTTCATAAATCATTTGTAAATTCCATGGGTGCTTCCTGCAGTGAAATCCAGGACTTACTAAGTTTTGTTTTTGTCTCAGTAGTGTGCAGTGTATACAGCAGAAGAACATAAAGGGAACAAGGAGAGAATAATAACTGAAACCATGGCCCATTATATGATAAGTAGTTTTCGTGCACTGAACAAAGAGGATCTTGCTAAAAAATAGTATATGTTAATGTTGTTGTGTTGCCTGCATATGATAATGCCTGAATCCAAATGAATATAATTCATTTTGTGACAAGAAACTAATCCTGACATTTGAATGCTTGATGTTGAAGTTAAATAGTATATATTTAAAGTAGTTCTCTTAGATAATAATTTTCTTAGGTTAATATTAAAAAACAAAAATCTATGATACTGTAATCTCTATGCAGAAATAAATTTTGTGTTACTAGCACAAATATGATAAATTAAGTTGTTATTTAAATAATGAAAATAACCAAATGACTGAAGAATGACTTCCACTATAGAAATGAAAACGCCTCTTTAAAATTCGATAATTTGTTTCCATACATTGTACCTGCTCATGGACAAAAGTAAAAAAGCAACATTGTATTTTTTATGTTTTCCATATAAATGGAAATATTATCATTAATATTATCATTTAACGTAAGATTTCTGCTTAAAAATATAGTTTTGTTTTGTTTTATTTTTTAATCCTGGATGTCTTTATAGGCAATTGTACATATATAATCCTTCAAATCCCAGAAAACTATTGTTGATCTATTTCCCATTACTTGTGCCTCTCAATTAGATGGAAAAATTCATCTAGAAAAAAGGTAGATTTAAAAGCCTCTAGTCCAACTGTTACTCAGGATCTTTTCATTCACCTGAGTGGGATTTGGTTTCAAAAAATAGACAGAGAAGTTTACTAGTACGCAGTAATTTCATTACTTTGCTACTGACTGACAGGCTAAGTGACACTAACAAACTCCATTCCCTTCTTCTGCCTTGCTTTACCTTGAAAACTGCAATAATAACAAATTTCAGAAGATGCTGTAAGACCTCAAGATGAAAATCTTTGTAAGATCTTGCATGAAAGCTTCTACTGAAATGGTCAGATGTAGTAAAATTGCAACTGAATGTTGTATTAAAATGCAGACATTTGAATTTTCACTTTCTTCTCATCCATCCTCCCGGACGTAAACCAAAACAGCATTTTTGCACATTCAAAAATATGCCTATGAATTTGTCCCCACTCTCCTATGGGTCAACTAGCTTCCCCAGTACATAACAACAAAAGAATTCAGCACTTCTAGCAGATGTTTAAACAATGTGGCTTTTCAGTTCAGATGGCATATGAGAAGGCATGGTTTCAAAACAATTCCCTAGAGTCACCACTCAGTAGAGTCAAGTCACAGTCATAAGAGGCAATGACAATAACACTGGTAGCTTTGTGTCTTGCTTTTGTTTTGAAACTGTTTCAAGACATGATTCTACAGTGATAACAAAGCCATGAGACCCTATTATATTTAATAGCTATGGCAGACTCTATGGCATTCATTAGCACAGCAGGAAACTCCTGAGTATGTCCTAGATGATGTGTCTTAAGGCAGAAAATTCAAAGTGAAACCTACATGCAATTTATAACTCATATATACTGTACATCTTTTGTAGCAGGAAACTAAGTAGTTTCAGAAATATAATTAGGAGCATGATTTCAGCACATGTGGCAAAAAGCCAGCCATTATTCTCGGAAAATGATTGTTAGTGAATATTGAAAACCTTTGAGCAATAACACCTTTGTAATGAGGAAGCAATGACTGTCATTTTACCCTGTATATAACTGATACTCCATGCATAGCTTTCCTGGCTAGCCACAGAGCAGATACTGGACTCCACGCACGGGGAAAGTCCAGCTTGAGGTCTAGAAAAAAACTGTGTATAAGGGTGTCTCTTTATTCCAGGAAACAGGGGCACTTTTTTTTGCTTTTTTTTTTTTTTTTTTTTTTTTCTGTTGCTTTGCACAGAAGCCTCTGTCTCTGTCTCCCAGTCTCTTGTGAGCTGAGGGAAATGAATCCAGGTGCATCATATTAGTTCTACCTTCCACTCACACACTTTCTTGTTAGAAGGAGGGGTGGACAGAATTTCATCTCTGTTGCTTCCTCCATTCTTCTCCATTTTTTCTTTGCTGCTAAATATCTTCTCCCAACCAAACAGTCCAACAGGATCCTGCTTTGCAGAATGCCTCTATAAATGATCCAGATTCTGTAATATTTGCATACTCCATCAATGTTACATTTAAGAGTTTGGTCTGTGAACTCTTCTTTCTGAAAGGAACAGTTACATCCTTATAAATCCTCAGGTATCTTAATTGGAGAGTACAGCCAAAGAAGGGTCTTGACACTTGAGGTGCAGGTGAAATAATATAAATTGCAGTAGATATGCTAACCTAAGCAATCACTTATTTTATGGTGTTGTTCAGGCATTGGCTAGAACAAAATGTCAGCCTACAGACAATGGATTAAAAATGCACTGACAAATCAATAATTGGGCTAATATGAATATATATATATATATATATATATATATTTTTTTTTTCTCTTTTGTAGCTTGACTGTGACCATTCTGACAGCACAGAATCTTTAATTACATCACACTCTGACAAATAAGGATGGAATAAACATCAGTAATATGTGAAGTAGTTATTAGACAATTTCTTTCTACCCAGTGACCATATTTAAAGGAAGTAGCAATTGAAGTCAGGCATACATTAGACTATAAGTGAGTTTTTGCTTGTATCTTACATGTTTTACTTCTTTTCCTTGGGCAAAACCCATTTATTAGAAGTCTGTGTTTCCATAACCAGTTCAGAATAGTTATTCCTGGATCTGTTTTCTCCCTAGCACTTCCTCCTAGTGATCTATTTATAGTATAACTTATGCTCCTTAATTCTTTTGCCTGGCATCAATAGCTTTCTATGAATGACTTCAATGTCAATGTTCCTGCAAAATTTTACACCTCTACGTTGCATGAAATTTTTTTGACATTTACTAAAAATCTATGCAAATACAGGGAACTTGCTATTAAAAGAAAAATTTTAAAGGAGGAAAAAAAATTATGCATTTTGAATTTGTAGAAGGAGATCCTTTACATTGTCCTGGCAATGACGCAATAATTTCATAAATCACTTGTTTTAGACTACTAGAATCCTAAACTGGGACAGCATTATATTGCATGCTGAAAAATACATGATGCTTCCACAAAAAATAAGAAAAAATTGCTTCTTGATGCTCGTAACATTATAGTGCATTCATCATTTTGTACTTGATGCATCAGCTTGGAAATTGCTTTAGGATGCAGCATAATCTTTGCTGAAAATCCAGCCCTACCTATTTGAGAACTATGTGTACCAAATTCCTTGCCAATTATGTGAAGTCAGATCACTATTTTCACTTTTCCGACCCTTGAGCAATTCTTCCTAATTTTTAATGCCTTAAGGTTCTTGCAGGCCTCATGGTAGGGTTGGATTTTCAAGTACATCAAACTTTGAGTTACTATCAAAGCAACAATTCCAGTTCTTTTGTTCTCTACTTGTCTGTTCCCAAGAACATTGAATCATTTGCCAAGTTAGGTGAAGAAAGGTGTACTTAACTTACTGGAGAGGAAAGTCATGCAACTCCATGTGAAATACCTATTCCTTTAAGGAATAAATTGAGCTTAAATTGCAGATATTCTTATGCTTTTATATGTAATTTGCTGCTCAGCACAGGTATGTATATTCAGAGATCAACACAGTTCTGCAGGGAACCAGGCTGTTTTCAAATAACTTTATTTAATAAAAGGCTATTTGAAAAATTACTTTCTAGAGACTGCTATCAGAAAAGCACATTTGCACCAATAGTTTGTCAACTCTGTTGTACAGTAAATTATTCAATTCCCATTACAACAGATGGAGTTGGCTATTAGATGACTTCTCATATAGGATCATCTGAATTTTATTATCTGATGCCTATGCTGAAACAAAATCTGAAGAATGCACTGAAGCACTCCTACTTTGTTCACTCTCTAAATGAGAACCTTATTCTTTTTTCTTTTTTTCTTTTTTTCTTTTTTTCTTTTTTTTTCCCCCCTCCTGTGGTACCTGTTTTTTGTTGCTATTTGTTTATTTTCTTTCTGCATAGGAGACCAAATCAATAGTTTGTGAAAAAGATCTGTGATATTAGATATCAGCATTAGATATAGTGTTACATACATTAGGAGGAAGATTTTCACTCATAGGGTGGTAACACACTGGAACAGGTTGCCCAAGGAGGTTGTGGATGCCCCATCCCTGGAGGCATTCAAGGCCAGGGCTCTGCCAGTGGCTCTGGGCAGCCAGGTATTGTGGCTGGCAACCCTGCATATAGCAGGAGGGTAGCATTGTGGTCCTTTTCAACCCAGGCCATTCTATGATTCTATGATTATGTTCTCATGTTTTCCACATTTCTTCAAAGGACATGTAATGCACCTCTTATTCCTCAGTCTTAAAAATACCTTGTTAGAATTTACTAAGTTACTTAACTAGAAGTGTAAACCTAACACTTCTAGTTGGTGTGTTTGATGGTTTACAATGAATGTATTAAAAAAAAAATAAAATCACAGGTAATCTTTGCAGGTGTTGTTTTATAGCAGCAATTTAAGGACACTTCAGTGTAACTACAGAAGGTTTATGTAGACTAAGGCAGTACACATTCCAAGTCTAATAAGATAAAACCAAGACTGATTTTTATACCTTTAATTTGTATGATCACATGCAGCAAGACCGTCTCAAACCTAGATGGAAATAGTGGATAGAAAATTAAGAATTAAAGTTGAAGTAATTTGGAAATTTGCAATTTATCCTTAAAAAGGATAAAAAGGATAAAAATCTAAAAAAATAAGGCAGAAGAAGCAGAGGACAGAATTAATACCTTTCAGCTATCATATTTCCCTTCTTTTGCACAGTTGAAGAGAACAGAAATCTACTTCCTTTTTTAAAAATATATTTAAATTTATTTTCTCTTTGTATTCATTCATTTTCTCCATCTTCTTCTCACTTTTTTAAGGTGTCACACACAGTACTTCCACTTTTAGTCATGTGGTAGTGTTACAATTTTAACAGAAGAAAATATGGAAGATTTACTGCGTGCAAAGCTGTAGAGACTGAATGACAGAATCTAGATAAGGAGATAAGTCATAACATTACCACCTTGGCAGATCCAAAACAAATTCTCTTTATTCACTGGCTCTGACAGAATTCACAACTTTGAATGAATCAGTCATTCTGAGCATAGTTTCTCACTTTCAAGAGATTTTGCATCTGTTTAGATAGCCGTGCTAGCAAGTGAATTTCTACAGGGCTTGACATCAGAGATGTAGGCAATACCTTAAACTGCCAGGTGGGAAAGCATTAAAGAAGTCCCAGCTTGTGGATTAGTTCTGGTTTTATTTTCGTATGTTGAATGTGTGTTTATTTTTGAGATGGTAGGCATGGTGATGGCTGTAACCAAGTCCAGGGACATAACAATTCCAGAACAAGATTTTCCTGTTCTGGAAACAGTAGTTCTTTTATTAGAAGGAAAACAGTTAAGGGCAGTTTTTCAGGCCTCCTCTTTCCCTTCTTCATTTCTTTGACAATGTTTTGTTTCTGAGAAGCTGTAAATTTTAAAGGCAACTTTTAAGACTTAAGGATCATCTGGCTTGATCTTTGCCTAACACAGGCCATAAAAACTCACCAATAATTCTTGTAGTAGAACATATCTTCTTCCCCTCCTATGTAAGTGAATACTGTCAAGCTCAATAATTTGAGGTTTACTAGTGCATAAATACATCCTGTCTCAATTTAAGGAATCCTAGAGATGATAAATTTCCTTCTTCTTGACAATGGATGATTGCTATCACTGCAGAACATTTGTTTCTAATTTTCATTTTCAACCAGAAACAAATCTGGGGCTGCCATATGGGTCAGTATGGCCTGAGTGTTTATCACACCCACAAGAAGTGAGAAAATATATCTGTGTGTTTGCCTTTGCTCTGCTGCCTTTTTATAACTATGTTTTAAAGGTTTTTTGTTACAGTTGGCCCCACTTCAACTTTAATTTTACCCTGCTTCATGCTTAACAACACAAATTCATCTTTCTCTCAGATTTCACAAAAGCAGGCTCAGACCACAAGAAAAGTAGGACTGAAATTATCTGTCACGTCAAGGGATGTAACAGTCAGTTGCATGATGATGGTGTTTCCTACTTGCACAAGATTATGTGTTGGGAGAAAAGCTATGGCAGCACAGTTCAATTGTGAGACTGACAATTACCTGCCTTGTGAGCCAAGCATCTGCCAAGCATTAACTACCAGTTTCTGCATAATTCACACTGGGACCTCCACTTCTATATGCAACTGATCATATCTAAGCCTGATTTGACAGGCACATGTGATCATGGAATAGAGTTTAAGTGCATTGAATGCTAGAAATATCACTGCTGTAGCAAGAAAACTTGAAATGGGAGGAAGACATATACAAATGTATGGTTTGAAACAAGCCCTTTCCCAGTGTATTTCCATACTTTGTTGTCTTAAGGGGGAAAAAAAAAAAAAAAAAAAAGCATCCTACAGATTGAGTTTCCCGATGGTCTTTATTTGACCATTTAAATTCAGAGTACCAGTCTATTCTGTAGTTGTTAAAATTGTGCATTTCACAGAATCACAGAAAGGCCCAGGTTGGAAGGGACCTCAAGCACCATGAATCTCTAACCCCTCAACACAACAGGGCCACCAACCTCCACATCTAATACTAGACAAGGCTGCCCAGGGGCCCCAGTCAACCTGGCCTTAAACACCTCCAGGGACGGGGCATCCACAACCTCTCTAGGCAGCCTGTGCTAGCACCTCACCACTCTCATCATGAAGAACTTCTCCCCGACATCCAACCTAAATCTTCCCTCCTTCAACTTAGAACCATTTCCCCTTGTCCTGTTGTTATCTACCCTTTCAAAGAGTTGACTCCCCTCCTGTTTATAGGCTACCCTTAGGTACTGAAAGGCTACAATTAGGTCACCCCGCAGCCCTCTCTTCTCCAGGCTGAACAAACCTTGCTCCCTCAGACTGCCTTGATAGGGGAGGTCCAGCTCTCTGATCATCTTTGTGGCCCTCCTCTGGACCCTCTCCAACAACCCTCTGTTCTTTTAGTATTGGAGGCTCCAGACCTGGACACGGTACTCCAGATGGAGCCTCACAAGGGCAGAGCAGAGAGCACCTCCCTGTCCCTGTTGGCCACCCCTCTTCTGATGGAGTCCAGGATACCATTTGCTTTCTGATCTTCAAGAGCACACTGCTGACTCATGTTTAATTTTTCATCCACCAGCACACTTAGGTCCTTCTCCGCTGAGCTACTCCCAAGAACTGCTCCTTCTAGTCTATATATATGTTTGGGATTCCTCTGGCCTAAGTGCAAAACCTTATACTTTGCTGTACTGAACTTCATTAGATTCACCCAGGCCCACCTTTTAAGTTTGCTAAGGTCTCTCTGAATGGCTTCCTTTCCTTCCCATGTATCAACCTCACCACTCAGCTTGGTGTCACCAGCAAACTTGCTGAGGATACACTCAGTTCCATCATCAATGTCACTGATAAAGATGTTAAAGAGCACTGGTCCCAAGACAGATTCCTGGGGGACACCACTCATTACCAGCCTCTGCCTGGACATAGAATCATCAATCATCACTCTCTGTCTGCAGCCTTTCAACAAATCCCTTATCCATTGGGTGGTCCACTCATCAAATCCACATCCCTCCAATTTGGAGATAAGGATGTGGTGGGGAACCATGTCAAAGGCCTTACTCAAGTCCAGGTAAATGACATCCGTCACTTTCCCTTTGTCCACCAATGCCATCACTCCATCACAGAAGGCCACCAGATTGGTTACATGTGACCTTTCCCTGGTGAAGTCATGCTAGCTGTCTCAGATCACATGCTCATTCCTCATGTGATCAAGCATGTCATGTAGGAGGATCTGTTCCATGACCCTCCCAAGTACCAGAGGTGAGACTCACCGGCCTCTAGTTCCCCAGGTCCACCTTGCTCCTTTATAAATGGGATTGATATGACCCTTCCTCCAGTCACCAAGGATCTCAGCTAACAGCCACGACTTTTCAAATATGACAGAAAGCATCTTGGCAACCACCTCAGACAGCTCCTTCAGAACCCTGGTATGCATACCATCTGGCCCCATAGACTTGTATGTATTCAGTCTAATGAGGCAGTCTCTGACTTGCTCTGCCCTTACAGTGGGTGGAGGGGAGGGATTTACTCCCCTGGTCCCCACCTAGAGGGTTAGGGATGCAGGCCTCAGGAACATGAGAAATATTAGTATCCTGGCTGCCAGGGAAGACTGAGGCAAAGAATGCATTCAGTACTTCAGCCTTCCCTTCATCTGTTGAAGCCAGTTCTTCTTTTACATTTACCAAAGGAGGTACACTCTCTTTGGCCTGTCTCTTCTGGCCAATGTACCTGTAGAATGTCTTCATATTGTTTTCCACATCCCTCACCAAGTTCAGTTTTGCCTGCACCTTGGCTTTGCTGATCCCACATCTGCAAGTCTGAATGAACATTTTTGTCAGTAATATATTTTTAGGAAGTTTTGATAAAGATTCTGTCTTGGTACTGCAATCACCATACCAACAATCTGAGATTTCTAAAGCTGTTTGCATTAATTACAGGTCAAAATGCTACTTGGGGAGAGTCATAGCCTAAAAAGATGGAATATCAGATATTAATATTTAAAGTAGAGATACAAACAAACTGTAAGATAACAGCAACATATTACTTAATTAAGTAGTGTATAAAAACTTTATTATCATTAAAAATAAAAGTATTGTAGAGAATGATAAAAAATGAAGAATTTGCAGGGAATCAAGACAGAATTTTGTGATTTTGTGCAGAAATATTAGGAATCTATTTTTAGAAAAGAGGTTAAAATATTCTTTCCATGTTTTATTCCACAGAATATATTTCAAGCATTGGTTTTGAACTATTACATCATCCATTTAGTGTAGGAAAGAGCAAAAAAACTTTCAGAGAAAAATCCTCAGAGTATATATATAAGTATACATTTAAATCTTTGAGAATATACCTTAATATAGAGTCAAAAAATGAAATCAAAGCAGTTTCTAAAATGCCAGATATCAGGATACTCTTTTGATGGGCACATTTTTTGCATACTAATCTGAAATTCTGTTGTTCAGTAAATTCAAGTGCAAAGAGTTTTTTGAGGCCAATCTGTGATTTAAAACTACAGCATTACTGTAGTTATAATTGAAGATTTTAACAAGACCCCCTCACCATAAAATTGGCTTAATGATCATAAAAAATTGTTGGTTTTGTGTTTGATCAAAAACAGTAGAAAAAATTTTGGACAGTGCTCTACAAGGCTACATAAATAATTTTATTCTTGTCCTCACTTCTGAAAGCAGAGACTTCCATGTAATCACAAAATTCAAGAAGTTAGCTATCAGTAGATTACAGTTCATAATACATTCTCCTGGCAAGATACAGCTTAGAAGAACATTTAATTTTCAGCAGATGCTGCACAATTACTTTGCTTCCATGCCATACCAATATATAAGAAATCTCTCTTTCCTGAATCTTACGGAGTTGTACAGCAATGAAATAGTTACAGAAGTACAGGCCTTGGTCTTTTTCTGAATGCCTCTGTTGCATAGCTCAAATATTGACATAACTACAAACACTCTCAGTCTGCAATTTCAGATATCAAAACCAAATATATGATTTTTTTCTTGGAAAAGAATGCTGAAACCAGCAATAATATGGAAGTGCCTAATCTTTATAGAAAATAACTGAACAATTTTTCTTAAAAACACTTGAACTAAAATTTATTTTTATAAAAATTTTAGTAAAAAATGAAAAACAACTGAACACATGCCTGTTAATACAATCCTTCCCAAAGTATGAGTGTGTCTAAATGTAAAGGACTCAACTGTTTGCCGAGCAAAATATTAATCCAGATGGCAAAAATATACAGTCTTCAACACAGTCAATATTACAAGGAAGGTTCTGCTTTTTGTGTTTATCTGCAATAACAGTTTCACAGCTATTTCAAGCTCTCATATTTAAGCACACAAGAACAATTTAGTGAACATTAGCTAATCCACACATTGCTGATCTATTACTCTATGTGTGACTGTGCAGTACAGTTTGGTTTATGATTGACCCATCCTTTTTTGACATGAAAAGACAAGAAAAAAGACAGCATCCGTTTATAATTTTGCTTTCAGAATTCAGTGTAGCTATGAATAATATAGGGACTACTTCAATCAAGTCATGCTTACGTTATCTAAAAAAAATCTTCTGATCCACTTAAATTTTTTCATAAAGTAGAATGAAATAAAAAAAAAATGCATGCACAGAATCACACAGAATCACAGAATGACCCGGGTTGGAAGGGACCTCAAGGATCATGTAGTTCCAACCCCCCTGCCTGGCAGGGCCACCAAACATACACATTTACTAGATCAGGTTGCCCAGAGCCCTGTCCAACCTGGTCTTGAACACCTCCAAGGACGGGGCATCCACAACCTCCCTGGGCAGCCTGTTCCAGGGCCTAACCACTCTCCTAGTGAAGAACTTCCCCCTAACATCCAACCTAAATCTTCCCTCTTTTAACTTAAAACCATTTCCCCTAGTCCTGCTATTATCAGCCTTTTCAAAGAGTTTACTCCCCTCCTGGGAGTAAGTTCCCTTCAGGTATTGAAAGGCTGCAATGAGGTCACCCCGCAACCTTCTCTTCTCCAGGCTGAACAAACCCAACTCCCTCAGCCTGTCCTCATAGGGGAGGTGCTCCAGCCCCCTGATCATCTTCGTGGCCCTCCTCTGGACCCTTTCCAAAATCTCCATGTCTTTTTTGTACTGAGGGCTCCACACCTGGACAAAGTACTCCAGATAGGGCCTCACAAGAGCAGAGTAGAAAGGGACAATCACCTCCCTATCCCTGCTGACCACCCCTCTCCTGATGGAGCCCAGGATCCCATTTGCTTTCCGGGCTGCCAGAGCGCACTGCTGGCTCATGTTAAGTTTCTCATCTATCAGGACCCCTAGGTCTTTCTCTGCCGAGCTGCTCTCAAGGACAACTCCTCCCAGCCTGTACAGGTGCCTGGGGTTCTTCCGGCCCAAGTGCAAAACCTTGCACTTTGCCGTGTTGAACCTCATTAGGTTCACCCGAGCCCAGCTTTCCAGCCTGTCAAGGTCCCTCTGAATGGCATCCGTTCCCTCCACCGTATCGACTGCACCACTCAGCTTGGTGTCATCAGCAAACTTGCTGAGGGTGCACTCCATTCCCTCATCGATGTCATTAATAAAGATGTTAAAGAGCACCGGTCCCAAGACAGACCCTTGAGGGACACCGCTCGTTACTGGCCTCCACCTGGACATAGAGCCATTGACCACCACCCTCTGTCTGCGGCCTTTCAACCAATTGCTTATCCATCTAGTTCTCCACCCATCAAATCCACTTCCCTCCAATTTGGAGATGAGGATGTGATGGGGGACCATGTCAAAGGCCTTGCTCAGGTCCAGGTAAATGACATCGGTTGCCTTCCCTTTGTCCACCAATGCCGTCACTCCATCATAGAAGGCCACAAGATTAGTTAAGCATGACCTTCCCCTGGTGAAGCCATGCTGGCTGTCTAGGATCACGTGCTCATTCTTTATGTGATCAAGCATGTTGTCCAGGAGGATCTGTTCCATAATCTTCCCAGGCACGGAGGTGAGACTCACCGGCCTGTAGTTACCTGGGTCCTCCCTGCTCTCCTTCTTGTAAATGGGAGTGACGTGACCCTTCCTCCAATCATCCGGGACCTCACCTTCTGCATTCAGAAGTCAGAACATGAAATACAGCATATCCAATGCAAAACAGGAATAAACCTAAAATAAAAGGGTAAGATCATAGAATCATAGAACCAAAGAATCATCATAGAATCAGAGACATAGAATGCCTTAAATTGGAAGGGATTTTAAACATCATCTAGTTCCAGCTCCTTGGACATAGGCAGCATTGCCAACCACTAAGTTAGACACTAGATCGGTTTGCCTAGGGCCCCATTCAATCTGGCTTTGAACATCTCTATGGACAGAGTAACTATAGCTTCTCTGGGTAACCTGTCCCAGCACCTTGTTATCCTCTGAGTAACGAATTTTCTCCTAATATCTAATTTAAATCCTTTAGTTTAAAAACAATCCCTCTTGTCTTCTCACACCATATCAGACCATACTAAAAGTCAGTCTTCTTCCTGTTTATAAGCTCCTTTTAAATACTGGGAGGCTGAAATGAGGTAATCAGGCATCAGGTAAGCTTTTTACCTTCTCTTTAACTGGTTCCTAGCAATATGATCCCTCTACTGATCCTCTCCTGTCCATAAAAAGATCATTTCCTGAAAAATGCTTGCCAATGAATGGACTGAACATCAGAAATTAAGTTTTCAAATACTGAGGTGAATTAAAATCTAATCCAACAGCCTAATCAAGTAAAATATGCATACATTCATCACATGTGCAGAAAGATTACATCTCCTACCCTTACGCAGGATTTAGCTGACAAAGCTAGCACAGCCAAGCGTTTCTGGCATTCATACTGAAAATATTTTTCAACACTATGATCATTTGGTTTTTGAATAAACCTCTGATGCAAAAACCCTCAAATTCCAGATGAATAAGTGACTGGTCCAGCTGGTCCAGATCTGCTGGACTCACAAAGCATCCATAAATTTGCTTTAAAAATAAATAAATAAACAAACAAAATAAAATAAAATAAAAAATTAATCAGCAATCATCGCCTGGAAAATCTACATTTGGTGTAAGGCATATAAATGAAATATTAGAGCCTGTTCAGTATTAGAAAAAAAAAACCAAACCTCTTAATTTATGTATTCTATATACCATAAAAACTCTCTCAAATCTTTAAAATATTCATTTCAGTCAAAATCTTTTGTTTAAGAAGGGACTATGAGACTTCCATATAGTACAAAATAAACCGAGTTTCATTTTAAAATAAAAATAATTAAAAAACCAACAACAACAATGCAAAACAAAACAAAAATAAACTTTAGAACGAGACTATTACATTTTATAAAACTATCACAAAGGAAATAAAATCTTAAACAATGAACTATACTCATTTAAGTACACTTCAGGAAACAATGTTTTAGTGTATCAAAAAAATTATACTATGGGCACTTTAAACGTAGTCTTATTAGTTCTGAAGTGTTTATGTTGTCAAATAGAGACATGAGAAAGACAGTGATCAGCAATTTATTTTCAGAATATATAAAATCTTGAGTAATTGATGCTGTAGTAAAAACACCCTGAAGGATAAACACCTCAGCTCTAGGAAAAGAAAACATGATGCATATAATAACGATGAACTTACAACTGTAAGTAGAAAAGAATAATTTATGTTCAAGCTTACTGAACTTGCATAACCAGAAGAGATGATCTAAGGGAGGTTTAGAAGTTCTTTCTTATGTACATTCCACTTGCACTATTAATGAAAGTATTTATCAAACAAGGAATACTTATATATTATTCAAGAAAATATAATAAAGATCAATCACACGTAAAATAATTCAAGTTACTATTTGCTTTAAGCTACGTATATGAATATTTTGCTGAATTAGGTTCATGAATCTAGATTTTTGTCTGTCCAAAGCAATGAACATAATTAGGCAATCAGAATGATATGATTTTGCAATAATGATTTGTTACATTATATCTGTTTATGTCTTTATACAGTTGGAAATATGCAAAAATAACAAATGATGATTCTGGGCACGTAAGGAAATGAAAAGCCTATTAATCTTATCAGACTAAAGCTGCAAGTTTAAATTCACAGACAAGTGCTTCAATCTGTCATTATCATATAATAGAAGGTCCTTTGTCAGCAATCTGTGTGTATGTATGGAGCATATCAGGCAGGAAAACAATCCTTGAATGCACAGTCTGAAGGTAAAGATATAATCTATTAGTTTGAAGTGACACAGGTACTCAGGGATTACTCAGTTTTCCCAGGGAAAGCAAAACAAAACAAAAGAAAACCAACCAACAAACAAAATCCACCATATTTTCTCCTATCACAGCAATGTTTAAGTATAGAAATTGATGGAAAATGCTGTAAATGTATGTACAATAAAATGATAAATATGTTTTGTATTTGTATTGTGAATTAAAGAGTCATCATTAAGGGAGTGAAGCAGGTAATTAATCTGACTCATCTGCTTTCATCAAATTTGTAAAAGTACAAAGTAAGTCATGCAGAAACATGAAGTTTGGTTATTTACTGTATTACATGGAAATTGTTATAGAGGTATTTCTTACAAAGATATGTGGTTTTATGTAGGTATGTAGGAGCCAATGCTTTTTGTATTAGCAGAGTCCATTCTTGTCAGTACAGTTAACCCAGATGACAGTCACTGAAGATCTTTGCCTAGATTCGTACTGGGAACAAACCTATCCAAACCATAAAACAATCAGGGTGAGTCTGACACCTATTTACTTCAGTATTTCTTTCACTCTGAAGAAATAACATTTCAGTACATGTGAGTGTAACAAAATGAATTTCCATTCATTTTGCTTTGACATTTCACATTTTCTCTCTCTGGGTGGATAAAAAGGGAATTAGCTTGAGAGAATGGCGGGAAACAAAGCCAAATGTTTGTTTTGCACTTCTTTGGGGAATAAAAAAATTGTGGACAGCTGATGCAAATGAGTGAAGATAATGGAACACAAATATTACTTTGGCATGTAAAAACAGGTTGATCAAGTATACGAAAAGTGTAAAGCAGATAAACAGTAAAACATGCACACTTCATCATCTTGTACAGTTTTCTAATTTCACAAATAGACAAGTTTTTATATCGAAGTATAAGATTCAAAACACCATGAATTGTGTTAATTTATTTTATTAAGAAATACTCTCTCAACCTATTTTTTTTCCTAGTTTCTTCTTAGAACATAGTAATACTCAAGATCTACAAGTTGCAGGGGATATACAATCAGGCACACACTGTGAATGAAGATGACATGAAAATCAGTACAAATTCCTGTAAGTAAAATTAATCTTGTAGAGTATGAGTGGAAATTACTTCCCACAAAGGTATTGTACTGGCCTGCATAGTTATGTGTATTTTTTTGCTTGAACTTTTACCCCCTAAGTATTTATAAAAAACTCAGTAGAAATAACTAATAGTTACATTCACAAGAACTCAGAGAATACATTAACCTACTCTCAGCAGTCAAAACCCTGTGTTTTCTACTTGTCAGAGTGATATCACAGAGTTCAAAAGATTCTGAGTTGCGTTAATAAGTTATTACAAAGATATCTGATGCATATTTGAGTTTCCATCAAGATCTGATGAGCCTAAATATGACATATTATTATTGAATTATTCAAATAAAACTGTATAATAAAAACAAGACAAAATATATTAAGGTAACTACCATATATTCTTAGAATAGAAATTCTATAATATCTAAGACTCAAAAATCTTTAAAAAATAAAAAAAAATAAAAAATAAAAAAAAAAGAAAAAAGAAAAGGATAAAGGATAAAAAGTTTAGTTTTTTAGGAAAGGTTGGGGTTTTTTTTGGTTTTTTTTTTTTTTTGGTTTTTTTTTGTTTTTTTTTTTTTTTTGCTTTCTCTCTCTCTCTTCCTGAATGAAATACATGCTAATCAGCAGTCCTGATATTTCTGTCACTCCAGAACACAGTTGGCTGACAAACATTTACGAAGAAAAATACAGGAAAAGAAAGCAGTGCATCTGGAAGTATCTTACCTTTATACTATCTAGGTTTTGCCCTTTCACTTCCTTTTTTTTTTTTTTTTTTTTTTGGCAGTCTGTGTTTGAACTCTGTTAAACTTCATCTAGTAACTACTTCTCCATTCATTTCATTTAATCAGATTTACATTCCATTTTCAAAAGCATTATCAAATTGATCTGCAAAATATAAACACAGCAACCCTCAGTGTGCAAACCAGAAATTATTCAGTGTTCCCTCAGTCAGCAGTCTCTAGCTCAGTTAGAAACCTTGTTCAGTAACTAAGACTTATACACCCAATTTTGAATTTGCAGCATTCATTGGAGAAGGATTTCAGCTTAATAACTACATCCTAAGTGAAATCATTTAACTTAAACACATAGTTATAAAAATCTCCTGTTTCCTATTCTTTTCTGTTCCCTTTGTGACCCAATATTTAATTAGATATCTAAAGTAGACCCACTTTAGCTGCATCCTCAAGTCCTTAAATCAAGGAATTAGCAAATACATGTCTGTATCCCTGCTCCAAACAGTATCAGACAGAATCTGACAATCTGTCTGCTATCTGAGAAGCTTAACTACCAGACCGTTGGGAACATAAAGTAAAAATGTCTGGACCCTGCCTGTCTCTTGCGTTATGTTTGATTTCATAGCCATGATTTCAGGAGGCCCAACTCACTAGATAGTCACTACATCCTATTGTTGAGATAAGCAGGAGAAAACCTTCCTGAAAATGTCCCTGGGGCTAGGTGTGAATTTGGGATTTATCAACTCACAGAAGCAAGAGGCGGGCAGTTCTGACATGCCCACTGGCAGAAATTGTATCCACATGGCATCACCACGGCAACTGCAGAGTAAGAGCAGAAGAGTGGGAGTTTCAAGATTTTTGCCAGCAGTTGGACACTGCTGAAAGAAAATGGAAATTAACAATCTAAGTGAGTATGTTCATTTTAAAAGTAGGACTTGAGTGTTTCTGAAATTATCATCCTATTAACTCAAAACTGAATTATATGTCACACAAACAAATTGCTTTTTTGTTTCTTTTATAGTATCATAAATATTAATTTTTAAGAGTCTATATGCTTGATTATATATTCCTTTACAGCAGCTTCATGCCAAGAAAACTCCAGTTGAATAAAGCCATTGTAACAGAGCAGAAAAACAAGATCTCCATCTAATCTCTAATTCACTTTCCAAAAAAGTTAAGAGAGATGTAGAGGTGGACTCAAAGATTAATCGATGTTAAATCTACAGGCTTTTAGTCCAAACAAGTAAGAAAACCCCTGTTCACTGAGTATCAATATTACGACGACTTAACTTTCAGTCTGGATTTAGCAAAGCCTACAGCCTTCCTTTCATGTATTAGTATGAATGCATGAGAATGCCTGAGCTTTAAAAAACAAGTGCACTTTTAAGCACATAGACACTTTACTTTTCTCGAGATGCGCTACATTTTTTACATATTAAAGGGATGAACTTCCAAGAAAACAAGGCTCATCTATTCTTATCAGTGTCCTCCAAAAATGACTTCTCATAAATGCATGACTGTTTTCAACTATGTTGATAACAATACCACATCCCCAGAAGTTATTTCAGAGTCCTGACTGTGTGTAGAGCTGATTCCAGTGTCAGAGTCAGTATCATTTATGTCCAAGTTGGTCACTCTATGAACAAAATCAGGAACTGCAATGCTGTTACTGGAGATGCCACTGCCCTTAGGCAGCTCCTCATTTGATGGAAGCCTTACTTCAATGTTGTCTTTAACGTGTAGTAAATTAAATTCTTCTGTAAGAAGTTCATATTCTTTTTCCTTCTTTTGAAGCAGTGAGTCTCTGTAGGTAAGTTCTTTCTGAATGCAGCTCAGGTATGAATTGATTCTCAGACCATCTTTCATACTTTTTTCCAGCTCATACTTTACATTGTCCAAATCTGAATTTTCCAATTGAGCATTAGTAGCTCCCTCTGTATGAACAACATCGCTGTTTTTTTCTGAGCATATACCATGTACCTCTTTTTCTATTTCAGCACACAGCTTCTCTATTAATTGTTTGTGATGTTTTAGTCTCTCTTCAACCTGCAAAATTCCCTCACTTTTGCTGAAATATTCATTCATCTCTTTTTGATCATCTGACCTACTCCCTTGCTGCTCAGCCTCACTTGGATTGATCATTAAATAGGAGTCCTGCACATAATTTTCTCCATCATTGGCAACGCGGTCTAAGTGGAATTTTGCTTCACATTTTTCGATTTCCATATCTAGTTCCTTCATTCTAAGGACTTGCTGATGAATAGTGTGATCTTGAGATATGATTAAATGAATCAGTGTCTCCATGTTATCTCTGTCTTGTTGAACACTGTCCTGTTTAAGTTTGGCAAGTTTCCGGAAGGTCTTCCTAACAATTTTCTTTTGCTTGTCAATTGGCAACATCTTCATGTAATTTGCTGGACTGAGCTCCCACTGCTTTTCTATATTCTGTACTACCTTAGCTTCAGCTGTTTTCCACAATGGAAATGAAAGGAAAGCATCAGACTTTACCAACACAAAGTGCAAATTGGGCTGCTCTTCTCCCCAAGCTTTCCAAAGTCTCAGAATCTTTGTCAAAGGAGGAAGGACTCGCTCAGACCCTCTCCATTTTTCTACAATACAGTAATCACTAGGTTTTCCAAAGAGGACTTTTTTCTCCCCAAATGTTGCTTGATGTTCCTCAAGCAGAGCTTGAATCACTTCTGCGCATGTTGTACGCTTTGTCAGGCCGCATACAATCTTCTCTTCCTGGCAAACCCACACCACAATCTCTCGTTCATTTGAAGCCATGTCTTTGCTGGGAGATCTAGAGGTGGGGGGGAAGAAAGAGAACAAATTTAAATTATATTTAAATGGCAGAGACTTTATGAATCATCATCAGAATTCTGATACAACCAATACATGGAAAAATTCCTGCATTCTTGTACAGTGCAGTATACTTCCTTACATGAGATGAAAAATATGCTTTCGCAATTAGTAACAGAAAAACACAGCAATTTCAACAACTGCTTTAACATTACTACTAGTCCAGCTAAATGTTAATTCCCTCAGAAACTTGACATATTCTTTTTGTGGACTTAACAAGTGATTGCTAATAGTAAGCAAGAAAATTTCTAAGCTATCCTAAGGTAACATAACTTTCAGATCTGTGTATCAGTTCTAATCACATAAACATTACACAAACTTCTGAAATCTTTTATTATCATCCAGGCCTCTAATGGGAATAATCTTCCTTCTAAATATACAGCAAAACAGGTTTGAAAATGAGAAAAAGATAATAGAACACTACTTTAAGAGAGTTTGACTGTAAGGACAGATCTATAGCTCAGGCATGTTGACTGCACTCTACACCCTGGTGTCATTCATAAACTTGCTGAGGGCACACTTGATCCCACTGTTGTCACTGATGAAGAAAAGATCAATTCCAGTCCCTCCTGAGGGACACCACTTGTCACTGGATTTGCCATTGACTACTACTCCTTGGGTATGATCTTACAACCAGTTAATCATCCATTGAACGGTCCACCAATCGCATACATGTATTTCCAATTTGGAAAGAAGGATGTCAAAGACCTTACTAACATCCAGATAGATTACATCAATGGTTTTTCCCTTGTCCACTGATGCAGTTGTACCATCATAGAAGGACAGGCAAGACTTGGTGATATAGTTAGTGTATATAAGTAACAAAATTTCTTTATTTTATATATTTTTAATTGAAACAAAAAAGAGGGCAACAAAAACAAAACCAGTGGGCTATTAGACTTTTTATATTATTTATTTTTAAGATACTGCATTAATATCTGGTTCAGAGGAAGTGGTTGCAGTTCTTCGTGGGTTCTCAAGGTGCTCATCAGAGGTTTTTGATGAACTTTTACTTTTCTGATGCTTCAGCCTTGAAAATAGCTGTTATTAAGTATGTACATTATCAAAAAGCGATGACATTAATTGCAATTGAGAAGCAAGGAATATTCTTCTCTGGTATGACAGGTCTAGTATAGAGACTAAAGTTTTCTTCAAGTTGAATGTCTGATTTCAACTCTATATATTTGATTTCAAAATTTACCATTAATGTATCACATCAACTGAAAAAAAAAAAAAAAAAAAAAAAAAAGTTTTTTGTGAGCATTTTGAGACCTCAAAAATTAGAAATTTGTCAGCACTTCACAAGTATTGTGCATATTTCTTCCTGAAATAACAACAGCCCAAATATAATAATAAGAAAACTTATCTGTCTACTCAATAACAAGAAATGTGTGTCTTCACATGTAGACACATGCTGGTAGACTAAAACATGTATAATGCACACGGGTTTCAATTCAACTGAGTATGTGTGATAGGCACATGAAGAGCAGTTAGCCCTGCACCGTACCCTTCCCTTCACAGAGTTCTACTGTTGCCTACATAGTCTGTGCTTGAGTTATGTATAACTAGCTCATTCAAAATATCACTAAAAATCACCCAAAGTCAAAAGTTTATAATCTTGTGGGACCATGTTACTATATGTCAAAGGCTTCATGCAGACCATGGTCATGGGTTGGACATGCCTGCTTTAGAGCTAACTTTTAAATTTGTCGCGGTCTGAGTAGCTCTATACCACCATGGGCTATGTTCACTGACACAAAGTCAATGGAGAAAATATGGCTAAAAGGAAAGGAGTAACTGATGTACAGTATCTTCCTATTTTCTAGCCTACAGATGCATGACTTGCTGCTTGTTTGGACCTGGTGATTAGGCCTCTTGCCTAAAATGATAAAAATAACAAATTCACTGAGGAAATGCACATTTCTTTAGAATTTCTGGTATCACTTCCAGTTCTGTTGAATAAATGTGGTTTAATCCACCCTGACAAGGAAACATGACAGTGATAATGACAATGTCTGTGGTATTCTAAAGGCTCAATACCACACTTTTTTTTTTTTTTTTTTTTTTTTATGTCTATAACTACTTATTCACACCACATTTCTAGTTATTTTTTCTTTGTTGAGATTTACTAGGAATGGAGTTCCACTTAAGTTAATTAGGATAATAGGTTATAACCTATAATTATTAAAGCTTGTAACTTATTTCATTTTTCTTAAATAATGTACAACACAGAAGAAAAACTACAGTCCATTAAATTGAACTATGATTGACTCAACTCTAGGTGCTACTCTGACCAGAAGGCAATAACCCTCAGGAGACAGGAGACTGCAAGTGAATAGTAAAAAAACCTACCACAGTGATTTTATTAGTATCATTGTACAGCAGAACTCTCAAACCATGCTGCTTCAAGTCTTAGAATATTCTTCTGTAAAATTTGTGTTTTGTTAGATAGCTCTGAAGGATGACTTCATTTTCTCTTTTCAATAGTTCCGTCTTACTCCAGGATTTTACTGTGATCATTTTTTAAAACCAGTATTCAGAATAAAAATGCATTTATCCTAGACTATTTAAGAAAACATGAAAGGACTTATGGCAGACATAGAAAATAGCAAAATGAATTATAAAAAATAGTGTCTCAAAAAATGTTCCCTACTAACAGACAAGTAATTGACCTAAAAATAAAAGCATACTACCAGTCACTGAATTTCAGCTTGAAAAGTATGGACAGAAAAATAAAAGATGCAATAGGTGTTAAAAAATTCAGAAATATTAGTCTGGAACATTGAGGCAGTAAGTTCAGAACATGCTTTTTCTGTTGCTTTTCATAATAAATAAATACATTTTAGAGTATGAACGTCATATTGGTCTTTTGCCATTCTTCTGAGTCTTAACGCAATCTGTTCGCACACGGAAACTCTTTTTTTTTTTTTTCCTCATGCTTGTTTTTCATTTATTGATATATTGTCTTCCTGGGATTTTTAGTGTGTAAAGGATTATTTGAGTTACACAGAAGTTTACTTTCTCTTTTCTTCCTGGCTCCTTTCAAGTTCGTCTATAAAGAAATTTTCTGTGACCTTAGTAAAACTTCAGAAAAAAAATTAAAAACCCATAGATAACCTCATTGCATTTGTGTACTGATAAGTATGCATGTTTTACACATTTTTGATATGGACTTGTTGCTGACTTCAGCAGGAGTTCAGCATGCTTCTGATGAAAAGATATCATTTCTTGAAAAGCAATTCTATAAGATCTCTGCAAAATTTACCCAAATAATGATAAAAAATACATGAGTACCAAGGACGCCTCTAGAAGGAGAAAGAACAGCTCATGGCTCTGATTGGATAAGTGCCTGCATGAACAATTGAACGATGTTTGTGGAATGTTCTGTTGACACATAGGGGTGAATGGGAAAGCTACAAAAAGAAAACTTGTGAAGGTATGTAAGAGATGTGAGAACTTGTAATAAATGATTTGGATCATTCACATCTGAGTCCATGCATCAGATACAGCAAATACATACAGCATTTAGATTGTGGTTTTCAATAATTTTCGAACTGCTCATACTTCTCTCTCCATCCCCAATATTTTTTTCAGTTACAGTGCACTTGTCCAGCCAGACTCAACACTGAGCTTTCTTGGGAAGGATTTTCCTTTACTTGTTCATAGGCAACTATACATATTTACATATTTAAAATACTTAAGTCTATAACTAATAGTAGCACTACAGGAATGGAAAATGTATCCACATACTGGCGGTACACAGAGAATTCAAGAAGCTTATACATACAGATATATACTACTATATGCATGCGTGTAACACATATAATATACATTTGTAATTATACTTTCACCTTTTGAAGAAAATGAGAGAAGAAAAAAATCTCAACACTATTTTAATTGTAGGATCAAAATAAGTCTGTAAAGTGCAAATTCTGTCATTATTTTTTCCGTGTTTGTCACAACATATCTTACCCTCATTTTTATTCAGCAGCGTTACTATATTTTTAATTATGTTTTTTAAACTAAAATGACCTAATATGTTATTTATACTCTTACAGTACTATGGAATTCTAATATATTTTTAAAAAATCAGAGGTGTTCTTTGTTATCCTCCACTTAAAGTAATAAACCAATGTGGCATACTGTGGTCCTTTTAAGTAAAATTAATTCTGTAATTCTTTAATCTACTTAACCCAATTTACCCCCCACCCCACCAGACTTCCAAAATGAAACTTTAGCTTGTGTGTCACAGAGTAACAGTTATGAAAGAGTTGGAAAGAGTTGTTTTTAGGATGCAAGAAGGTGCTAATACTACAAATCATCTCAAATCATCTATTAAGTAGTGCTTTCTCTATAGAAAATGAAGAGCAGATTCTGCATACATTAAGAAGCGGATTTCATCTCACTTAGATATCCAGAAGTTAAGTCTGTATAAATTTGCTATCAAAGTTCCTCCTTGTCACGAAGGAAGGTAAGACCTCCAGATTCAAAACCATCAATGATCTTTGGTATGAAACTTCAAATGAAAGTTTCTCTCTTTCATTAACTACAAGAGATCTATATGACCACCTTCACTTAAATACCTCATTTTCAGGTAGCAAAATACATGCGAGAGTAATCCAATTACATTCTGGTTCACTGTTCAAGAGAAATGTAACAAGAATGTAAAATGATTATTATTTTTTTTTTCCCCAGAAATTTAATATTAAAAATAACAATATTCAGCAATGAGATCTACTTTTAGAAGGTCATTTAAATAACGAAGAAAGCTTCTCATATTTACTGATCTTTGCATCCTGCAGTTTTGTAAATAAAGCAAAGGAACTGTCATTTTTTAATAACTCATTAATTATTGAGTCTGTAGCAGCTAAGATGTTTACCAAGTTAAAATGTTTGGCTTTCTTGAAGAAAGTTTCAGTAACAGCTTCTTTAAAACTAGCTAGGCAACTTCTTCGTTTTTTAAAAAAGTTTACTGGTGTTCCTGTAAACAGTTTTTAAAGTGTTTGAAATCTATGTCTTTGAACTGATCATTGAAATGTACTGTCTAACTATCCATAATTTAAAGGCCTTTATTACAGTGGCAATATGCTTTTTTTTTTTTTTTGTACTTTTTTTTTTTGTACTTTTTTCTTTTTATACTTTTTTTTTTTTTTTCCCCCAATAGAGTCATTTATTGCTCAGAAACAGGTGAGAATTTAAACTTATGAATTGTCAAAAGTATATCTCTGTAAGTGTTTGTTTGTTTTGATTTTTAGTTTTATGCCTTCTAGTTTTTGCTCCTCCTCATTACTATGCAAAAAATATATTAATCATATTACAGACCTCACACAAAATCTTTATTATGTCTGCAGAAGCTGATTGTTGCATGTCTGATATACACTTCATTAATTTAAAATTCAGGCCTAGGGGCAGAATTCCAGCAGCATATAGACAAAACAAAAACACATACTTATGTTGCACAGAGTCAAAATATTCAATAACTTAAGCACTTTTGATATTCACTGAAGAGATGACTGGCAAAGAAGAACCACATATATCCAAAATGTAATTTGTTGCCATCTTGAAAATATTAACTCCCTTACTAAATATGGAATATATAGCTCAACAAGCAGTCAAGACAATCAAATAAGGAATTTCCTATTTTTAGAATTACACCCTTATGACTACATATATGTTTTTCCTTAATAATTTCAATAAACTTTATGGTGGGTCTAGATTGGTTACTCATTATATTGATAAAAGCTTAATACAGTGTTTCTAAAACATAATTGACATCAAAATTGTTTTTGTTTGTTTGTTACTTTTTTTATTGAGAAAAAATAACCAACAGATAAAATTATTCTCTTCCTTCACTACAATAAATTATTTGCCTACTTTCACATCAGAATAAAATGGAATTCCTTTCAGAATATTTCTATTTATTATCTATTTGTTCCAAGAAACTAAACTAATTTAACTTAAAAATATCTAAGTAATGCCTAGAAATTTCAAAGCCAATACATTTTTGTGAGCCCCTTAATAGCTACTACTTAATGCTTTCTTAATTTTAAACCAATATGACAAGTCTCCTTGACAAAAGGTGTTTTTTTTTAGTAAAAATTGATTATGGTCATTTTCAAAAATACTACTGGGTGGATCCTCTCAGTTGCTGAAATCACTTACATGGAATAAAAATCTGCAGGTGGACATAGCTGACACAAAAAACAACATATTTATTCTTTTGCTGGATCAACTTAATTTGATTCAAAAGGATTTTTAACAAAGTGAGTTTAAATACTGAGTCAGCTGAGAATAGACAGCCCTTATGGAAACTGAGGTCAGTATTTCAACCTTTGGGAAACAAATGGATCATACTGAATGTTCATGCAACATTTATTCAGACCATCCAAATTTAGCCCACCTTTCTGTTCAACTTTCTATCCCCTTCTGAAGAGATATTCAGAAAGAAATAAAGGCCAAACCCTACACTCAGTACTGCTCCTGTCTTAAGTAGATTGTTACATGCTTCTGAGTTTCCTAAGGGCAGCAATGAGGAAGTATCTCCTCTCTCACCACCCAGGGAAGCTGGAATTACTCCAAAGCCTTAGGGATTCAAGACAGCTTGTTAACTCACAACATTGCAGTTTCCTTTTACCTATTCCTAAAAAAAACATTTATTTCAGAAATAGTAATTTAATGTTGCACAGCTATATCCATATTATGTAGGGGATAAAAACTTCTTATATGAGGTGCCAGAATCTTGCTCCTTCTTCTCTTTTGCATGACACTAAAGCAATGGCAGTATCTAGCTAAAAAGTATTTTGGCAAGGAGCACTTTAACAATGATAATAATAGTGTAATCCTGATACTACAGGAATGCTTGGAAAGAACACGACAGAACTTGTGAAAGCAAAGTAATTATTTCAAAATAGATAACTTAAATTTCTCTTTGCCATCTGTTTCTGTATCTATTAAATGTTGTTTTATGATACAGCTTCCTCCTTTATGGAAATGTGTGTAGGCATTTATTAAAAACAAAAGAGGAAATTAGGTATCTAGATATTCATGTGACTTTTTTCAAGCATATGCATATACATGATAGTTTGGATGCTCTAATCATAATATTTCAAATATCTGAAATAAGAAAATGATTTAAATAAAGGCTATTTAAACCAGCTTTGTAATACACACTTCTCTCACTACCAATTCATGTGCATTTTGCAATTCCTTTTTAAATGTGTAAATTTTTACCTCAGTAAGATTTCCAGAGCCAGGAAGCGTTTATGAAATATTTTAATTAGCAACAGCTGCTTAGAATTATGTTCTATCAAAATCATCATTTTTGCAATTAAAACTATAACTATATCCTTACTCCCTTCTTCAGAGGAATGTCATCAACTCATTTTGCTTCTGTACAAAATTATACACATTATAATTCATCAATGATCTACAGCAGAAATTTCTGCTCATCCAAACATTTTACACTATATTAGTGCTGTATGACAGTTTTCAGTTAAATTCTTCAACTTAATTGTCTTATTCTAAGTAAGTCATTCACAGGAGAATTCTTGATGACTTTAAGCCTCAAACTTTGGTGAAAATCTCATGAGAAACTGTGTCCCTCCTTCTAATAACTGCACTGCTTGGGACACACGTACCTAAATGGGGACCAATCTCAGAGAAAAATAAAAAAAAAGAGAAAAAAACACAGAAACTCTTACTACCTAAAGCCGATACAAAAGAAATAAAAGCATGCCACAAAAAGGACCAACAAGGACGGAAAATAATAAATATGTCATCAGATAAGTGGATGGGTAGCAGTATTTATGCTACAGAAAAGGCATTACACTAATTCAGAATGTTACATTAATTAAAAAAATTATAATAAATAAAATAAGGGAGAATTATCCACCTTCCAAAAGTTACAGCAGATGATATTGTGGGAGAAGAAAAGGTTTAATAATGATATAGTAACTTCAGTAACTCGAACAGATAATGGAAATGCAAATGCCAAGGGCAGATTTTCAGCAGAATTAACCCAAAACTCTGTATTCTTCCTTTTGCTTATTAGCTCTGCCCCCTACTACATCTACATTGCAGTGACTTAAGCTACAGTCCAGTGCACTGGCTGCAGTCTCTGTTCAGATGAAGACTTCATCTGCCACTGTCTTTCTGCAGTCTTACTTCTGAAAGCATTTCTCTCCCTGAGGGTACACATTCCTATAAACTATGCTTCAAATTTTACTTCCTGTCAGACAAATCATCCTTTCTGCATTGTATATTCAAAGTCATAAGACTGGTAAGTGGATATTATTCAAAAAATGTTTGGAATTTCAGTGAGTAACTTGCCGTGTACACAAATTGCCATGGCAGGTAATGTGCTTATCGTATTGGGTCCGTATTTGTGATGGTCTGATACAGTGAAGTATACCAAAATATTTTCCAAGATGAGCCACAATAGTACTAACAATTTGTTTTACTGAGAAAACTTGCTTTAATGTGTCTATTGCAACTGCTATTGAGGAAACAGCTGTCATAAAGGAATGGCAGATCCATGAGGAGCTCCAGAGCCAAAACAAACACTGACATACCCGGTGGAAACCTCTGTTGCCCCATGATGGTGGGAACAGGAAGTCAGGCATTTTCAGATTCCTCAGTATTAGTAAACAACATGCAAACTTTAGGAACACCAATAAAGTAAATGTTGCATTTTGATTTTGAGCAGTGGGTAGTTCTTCCTACGTGATAAGTGAAGATGCCTGTGTTTTTTTTTAGATACCATGAAAATTTTGCTATATTGCCAAAATGACTCTCTGTATATATCATGTTTACATGTTTGTGTATACTGAAGCTCTGGTTATACTATAGAAGCTTTAAGAGACTCCTATTAAAAATTTGCAGAATATGTCTAAAATTTCATCCCTTTATAGAAGAACAAGAAAAAACATATAGTTAATTTAAAACAAAAGCTTCAGAATGACAAAGTTAAGAGCTGCTATTGCAGAAGAAATGTAGGTTATCTAACTTCTCCCATGAGAATTTATTGAAACTGTCTTTTAGAATCACCTTGGCTGTTTATGAGCTTTTGATATTAAAAGAAATGAGGGGAATTCCAGAAGCTGTAGGCACTACTTTTGTTATTGTTGTTCTATGAAATGGTGCTCAGCTCTCATTGAAAAGCTAATGTGTACTATATCCCCCCTTGGGGTTTGTTGACATCTTTCTCAGTGAAGAAATAAACAATGCATTCTGAGGCTGGGCTTGGACTGCCAGAACATGAACAAAGTGCACTATACACAGACCAGTGATAATAAAGTAAGCTGAATAGAGTAACAAGAAGCAGACAAGTAAATGATAAGATTTCATGCCACCTTTCTGATAATCCCTGGGCTAAAGGAGACTATAATCGTTACCATCTTACCAACCCTTACATATGGAGTACAGCTCAAACAGTTCTGCTCTCCGTGGCACCATGTGGGAACATGTGCTAGCCTAATTCACAGTACAAGAAAACAAAGTCCAGATGGACTTGGTTTATTTTCACCAATTCCTCAAGATGAGCAGAGACTCAGCAAAGAAACTCTTCTGTTCCTTACTGCCTTTTCTTTAAGGCTAACGACTGCTGTAGCTGCTGGTGAATTTCAGACATTGTACTCATGATTTTGCAAAGGGACATCATATGAATCAGTATTCTTTTATTTATTTGTTTGTTTGTTTGTTTATTACACATCCTAAGTCCATCCCTAAAATACACAAAATTGCTTTCTACCATTTTAGACAAGTGATGATTCTAAATACTATTTTTACTGCAAAGTTCAGTTTTTTAGGTTAGCAACTACAAGACTTAGAATTTCGTGAAGTGGTAGGTAATCTGATGGCTATCTATGATATATATATATATGTGTGTGTGTATATATATTTGAGAACTGATACTTGAATTAAGTCATATGGTGTCAAGTGATAATGGGTGTCAATGCAAAGATTTCTGAGAATGTCAAGTAGCATGGTATGTGGGCTTTAGGAATGCCTCTTCTGCAAAAGCAAGCCTTTGGATCTCCTCAAGCATCTTATCAAACATCGTGCTTGGTTATTTAAAATATAAACTATTGTGTATTATAAAATTATAGGAACAATTTTTTTTAAATTATTTTTCCATTTCCCCACCACCACCCCCCAGAAAAAAAAAATCTGATGTCCAATTATATCAGCAGCCAGAAATCTGGGATTTTCTATTTTTGCTTTCTTAACTTTGCAACAACAAATAATCTTTCAAAACAGTTTATGTATGTACATCTACACATAGCTTGCTCTGAAAGTAATGCTTCCTATTTATTTCCATGGAAACTGGAAGGGATACAAAGAACACAATAACACTATTTGATAGAGCAAATTCTCAACTAGAAAATACCATTTTTCAACATTTTCATCACCATTTTCACCAGTGATGTACAAGAGTCTGCATGCTTCACTTGTAAAAGGCTATACCAACAGAGTCAAAAGCTGCTATAGTGGTTGGATAATGTTACCTACTCAGTCCATTTCTCATTGGCCCCAACAGGTGGAAGTCAGAAGGCATCAATACAGATGTTATAGTAGAACAGTCTAGCCAAGACTGGTGATGAGCTCTGTGATCTTCAAACTGATATGGGGCCTGGCATTCTCATGCTTCATGGGGAAGGTTGTCTTCTTTTCAGGCCTGAACCTCTAAGCTTGAGCCTTCAGTTTCGTCAGAGTTGTGATGCAGTGGTCAGAATTGAAAGTTTTTTTTAGGTTCCAGGAAAACCAGAAATTTCCTATCCCAGATCCAGAAGTTTCCTACCCCAAAAGACAGTGCACATCCTTTTACTCACCAAGAGCTGCATCTTGAAATTTTTCTTTAATGGGGAATTCATATGTTGCCACTCCATGGACTTCTGTTTTGATTCTGGCTCATAGTGGTGGCACCATGTCTCATCACTGGTAATAATGCAATTCAGGAAACTGTCACCTTCAGCCTTGTATTGGTTCAATAGGTCCTGACAAGTCAGCACATGATGTTCTTTTTGTTTTTGTGTGAGCATTCACATAACTCACCTGGTGCAACTTTGTCATATTCCAATCCCTCCACCATCATTTATGATGCATTTAAGCTGATATTCAGCTGTTTACACTGTTCCCTGGTCATACTCCATCAATTCACATGGATGAGCTGATCAAGATACTCTTTATTTTGTGGAGTGACAGCTGTGCCCGGCAATCCAAAACATGGCTTGTCTTTCATGTCACTGTCATCACTGATGAAATGTGTCACCCAATGCCTCGTTGTGCTCACATGCACTATTTAGTCTCAAGAAACATCCAGCAAGAGTCAGTGAATGTCAGTGAGTGCAGTTCTTTTCTGCATGGAGGAATTTAATTACACACCTTTGCTTCATATGCACCTTCATGTCAGATGCCATTTTGTCAAACTGCCCCTGTGCTACCATCTGTTGCACAGCAACAAAATGTAATGGAATATTGGTGGAAAAGTTCAACCTCTGCTGTCATACCACCACCATTTGCCTCTGACATTGTGGACAACACAATAAAATAGGAGGAATTACTTTTTGAGCAGCCGTCATGTATATTTTGATTCATCTATCTATCTATCTATCATATGTATACATGTATATTTACAGTTTGTCAGGAGTAAGAATGGCGTTCAATTTTCCTTTGTATTAATTGCAACACATTTTACAGTCTTTAAACTATTTTGAAATTATACTGTATGATTTTCTCCATTTGGCTTGATTTCATTAAAGAATGCTGAAATTTTGCTTCAAAAGGGATTCTATCAGTAACTCATTTATAATCAGTTTGTGTTTTATTTTTTTCAAATTTATTTCTTGAATTTTTTGAAAGTTAATTTGATTACATATGTGTTCCATTACTTACAGTATTTGAATGGATAAGGGGTAAAAAGATGAGCTGACAAAATGGACTCTTAATATTAGAGCTAAATTCAGTATTAGATACATGATTATACTAAAAAGAAGAGTGGACTTGAATATTTGAAAAGAAATCTGTAGCATTTTAGTTCCTGTTAACAATCTGGAAGATTTTGCAGCTTATACTATCAAGTAATTTTCGAAGATTACTTCGAATGAATGCTTTAATATGTAGTCAGCCAGGAATGGGCTGATAGGGTCTCTGAAAAAGCTCTTCATCCTCTCTGAAGAAGCTACTGAACAAATAAATTGTTAACCTTAGTAGCTGCCCTAGTGATGGATATGCAAAAGATGGCAAAGGGGCTTGCAAAACTAGTTCTAGACAGTTGAGCAAGAGATGGGAAAGGCAAAGAGGGAGGAACTGCTGTCTGGAAGCAAGGTCAATGCTAGATCATAAAGATCAAGAGGAAATTGTCTGCTCTAATGTAAAGAATAAAGTGTAGGTGAAGAATACCAAAGAGTAGTGTCTGACAGCACACAAACCATTTTAGCTGTGAGTAGATGAAGGAAGTTGACTCTAGTGGAAGAATGTCCCATGATTCAGATAAAAAAAAGCTATGTGAATCCTAAAATATTTGACTGGTCATAATTTAAGCCTGAAGTTTCTCCCAGAACCTCAGGAAACTGAAATGATGAGTACAAGAAAAACTCTTTTTTCCTAAACTGTTTTAAAAACTTTTGTCATAAGTTCAATTTTTCCTTTCCTTAGTTAAATTTTAGAATAACTAATTTATGAATTCTTACATAAATATTCTCTGGTATCCAGATGGGTCCACTTCACTCTAAATCACATGACTTAATATGAATTAGGTCATAAAGATAAGGACCTTGTTAAACTGTCTGAGATAACCCACCTGAAAGTGACCGAACACTTTAAAAATAAATAAAAAACAAACAAACAAAAAAAAACAAAACACAAACATTCAAAAAGTTCATGCAGCTGAAGAAATGTCACATACAGAAGTATCTGTGGCCAAAGACTAAGGCAGATCCAAGACATTATGGGGCTAGTTTTGCAAGATGCTTCTGTGGCAAAATAGTCATTATCCCAAGAAGTATATGACACCAAAAAGACACCACAAAGTATATGTTGTCTTCAACTCATGGAAAATCAAACTGAGTCAACATTCAAATTAATCTGATGCTTTTTTATTTCACATATCCAAACATCTTTGTAGCTTCAGATTTTTTCAACATATGAGCAATGACTTTATACCTTAAAGAGGACAACAAGTTTAATTCTGACTGTACATGGCAGAAGCTGAATGGATACAAAAGAGATAGCTAACTGAAGGCATACTTCCTTCTGCCATGAAAACAACTCTGTGATGTTTGGAGAAATAAATATATATATGAATGGAATTCTTACATGGCATGTTCACATTCTATTTGCCACTTCTGACCAGTATGTGAAAGGTGCTTACAATGAGAGTGGGACAAGTCTCTTCTCAGTGGTGACAAGTGACAAGACGAGGGGAAATGGCTTCAAGTTCTGCCAAGGTAAGTTTAGGTTGGACGCTAGGAAACACTTTTTTTACAGAAAGGGTAGTTAAGCACTGGAATAGGCTCCCCAGGGAGATGGTTGAGTTGCCGTCCCTGGATGTGTTTAAGAGCCATTTGTATGTGGTGCTCAAGGATATGATTTAGCAGAGGGTTGTTAGAGTTATGGTACTATGGTTAGGTTAGGCTGTGGTTGGACTTGATGATCTTCAAGGTCTTTTCCAACCTGGGTAATTCTATGGTTCTGTGGAAAGAACTCTTGTAGGCACCAAATTTTGTAATATGTTAATGCACATTTAAACAATCTGCAGAAATGTCTTTCTGTAGATATTATTTATAACTACAGGATGGGATAGACAATATATTTTATAGATCATTAGCTGCAGTTGATACAGGTCAATTCAGTAATAAGTTGTATGACTATATTTTTTTAGCTATAGATATTAACTACATGATCACATACAGCACAAACTATCATATATGCATTTATATACTAAATATGGGCCTGCCATGCACAAACACTTTCATGAGAAGAAACATGCTCCATATATACTCAAACTTTTGGAAGCACTGTTGAAGTTTTCCATGCTACTTAGTTCAACCACGACAAATTCAATTCAGCATACACACAACAAGGTGCCTTCTCTCCCTTACATTGTCCCCCATCTCTCTGAATGCATACAATTGACAGTAGTCCTGTTCTGCCAATTGTAGAAAGCACTGAGACTTTGCAGACACTTTCACATGCTTTCCCTGCTGCTGAAATTCATGATCTCCTCTTGGGCACCTACACTTCCATAAAAAGGGCCATGGAAAAGTTTAACTTTTAACAGGATTTGTTGACACTGCAAGATCAGGAAAAACTGACAAAATAGGCAGAAGCATAAAGAAAAGGGAGGGGCTGAAATATTTACTGTTAGTACTATTAGATGTTCATTGCATAACACATTATAGTATTAATTAGAATGACCATCAAGAGCCTGATCCCTTTCTCCTTTCAACACAAATCTTTGTCTTTGAGTTACTGTAAGTAATTTGTGCAAACTGAGACAAAAAGGAACAGTGTCAAATGGAAATACTGAGAGAACTTCAGTTTAGAAAAGTTGACACAATTTCCCTAACAAATAAATATTGAGGCTGCTAGTGCAGGTATTTCACAGATCTGTTCTGGTCACTGGGGAGCCTGGCTGCACCTTGTGTGCTCTGGACAGTATTGATGGATATGAATTCATAGCTCAAAGAGATGAAAGGCTCTTTTTTTCTTAATTGTGGAAGAGTCTGAGGGAGTTACATAACTAGAGAGTTTTCCAGACTGGTGTGAGACATGATGATAGTACAGGTGGCTGGAAAATGCTGCCAATCAAAATGTTACTACTGTGGGTTTTAATAATAATAATTTAATGGACATCAGAAGATTAAATGCTAGTCTTAGGTGACTACAATGAGATCTATGTATCAAAGCATTTGTCATAAATCTAACCTTTATTACTTACTATTGTTCAGTATCTGTCTATTCTATGTCTTCTGTCCTATGTATGGTACTACCATTTGCAAAAGATGGCTTAAACTTAATTTTTTTTACTATGCCTTCTGTCACTAGATATTCACCTGCTTCATAAATTGATGCATTAATTAATTTATCTTCTCATTCTCTCCTAGGAAGAGAAGGGTCCAAAACTCAGAGTTAAGCCAAACTGTTCATTCATTTTAGCTCCTATTCTAATTAACTGATCTGATATCTATAGATGTCTAAAGCAGGATAACTCTAAGCTTCTCCTGCTCAGCCCTTGTTCAAAACATATTACAGGGTATGGAGTTATAAAATGAGGAACGTGCAGTGAGTAACCACTTTTTTAAGCTGCGGTTAATGTGACTTGCCCGGAATCATGTAGGAATTTTGCAGCAGGAGTAAGGAATAGCATCCGTGCTATTAGGATGGTTCACCCTTAATAATATATTACACATCTGTAATTCACCTCTCTATTCACTATTCCCTTTTTAATTACTAAAATGAATGTTTAAAAAGACGATTATATATATATACTACGAGGTCTGTGCATGCTCCATGGAAACCTTCCCTTTGAAAATGATTGGGGTGGAGCTCAGCTCACTTTAGCTATGTAAAGTAGATATGTAGTCAAAGACAATTTTCTGGCCTTCCTCTGTAATCAGTGACATAAGATAGGCACCTCCAAAGGGGTGATTATTCCTATACTAAAATAAATGTCTGAATGAATTGCCCTCTGGAAGTGTATACATCTAAAATATACATTAACTACAAAGAGTACTGAGATTAATAGATGCGTAAATGTTTAATGGCTAAAGCTGACTAAATTGAAATTCACCTTTTTGCTTTACTGTGCACTTGAATCTAATGGACAGTCTGTGTGTCCAGATGCACCATCCACATGCATGCAGTGACAAACTTGCACTTCCAAAAATAACTTAGATCTTTGTCTGATACCTGCAATGGCCTTCATGAGTAAACAAATCTGTTTGGTTATCTACCAAGACCTTGAAGTACTAGAACTCTAGGAAAGTGCAGGAAAGTCAATAGCAATTTTTTGCTATTTTTTGTTAGAAGACTAGATATGTTAAAATAGGATACTGACAGCAAAGTGGATCTGAGAGATACAGACAATAATCAAGTTGAACAAGTATACTTAGAGCTTCAGCAATGAGTGCTGAAGAAGTCTGTCAACAGGTAATGTCCAAATGAAACAACATTTTAGCAAACCAATTTGCTGATTATAAAGCCAACAGAAACAAGAGCTGCTGAAAATTTCACTGAGCTTATACTAACAAACTAACCCATTCCAAAGAGATACAGCACATACTTCATTTTATTTATTTATTTATTTTAATTCCTGAATTCTGAACTTATCCATATTCTCTCAGGAACAGCTTCTTTTTCAACATGCTAAACTCCTGCCTATCCATTGGATGAACTGTGCTATGATTCTGTATTTATAAATATCACTAAGACACACTTTGATCAGTAATCTGAATCTGAATTTGATACCTTCCTATGACAAATAAGACACAAAATATGTTATCAAAACAGTGCCTTGACTTTCTCTCTCAAGTTCTTTGTTGTATAAAGTGTTTTAACAATGGAAACTACCTTCAATAAGATTCAATATTATTTTGAATTTGGAGAAGGTTGGGGAAAACAATGTCTTTAAACACAGAGTAAATTACAGGGTCAAGACACAAGGATAGATTGCCTTAAAAATTAGTAGTCTTCACTCAACCACATTATTCCACTGATGTCACGCATCATTACAAGTTAAATTAAGGTAAACATATCTGAACAAAACAAAATTTACGCAGTGTATCATTATTACACTTTTATAAGCCTGATTTAGCCCCTGAATGTTATGCTTTTCCGTATTTAATTTAAGTCTTATTACTTTTGTATTATTAGAATGAGAGCAAAATAAATATCTTGTGCTTGTCTGGAGAGATGATTTTTTTCCATTATGATAGGAAATTCATAACTCGGAATTCTTTACACTAGTAAAGTGGAGAATAAAGAAAGCAGATTAATCAAATTGATGCATTCTACCTTCAAAAAAGTGAGCTGGTATTTATATATTTCTTTTGTACCAAATACCTTTGTATAAATATATCTTCCTCCTATCAATTCTAGGCAGCTAACAAAAGTAGAATAAACAAGTGAAGAAACAAAAAACTAGGAAAATGAGATTTACATCACCTCTAAGTTTACAACATGAATTGATAGACTGGATTTTTACTTCTAACACTAATGCATAAAAATGACATGGTTCAAGCTGACAGATGTAAACATACTCAGGCAGAAAAATGAGTGAAAAATTTAGTGAAATAGAAACCCATCTTTAAATAATAGGCATTTGAGAGATCTGCCAGACTTGCTGGAAAAATTTCTTCCAGTTACAGTATCTTTTCTTCTTCTCTTCATGATATTAAGCTTTATGTTTCATAGCTTTAAAATTATGATTACAGGACAACTTTGTCATCATTACCAGTAAAGACCTTTCATTTTGAGTTTTGGTTTCAGTGGTTACTTTTCTTTCCTTTTCTTCACCTCACAAAACCACGTAATTCTCCACAAGACATATTAAACATCATGAAAAATTTTAGACCCTTGAAAATTCCTAAGCGAGTCATGTGAAATGAAATCTAAAAAATCCACTATGCTTTCTTATTTCTTTATGTGGCAGCCAGGTCTAGTGGACTGTACAAGGATTAGAAACAAGGAACTCCCAGATTTTATTCATACCTCTCCCACTGCCTTGCTTTAATACCCTGCACTTCTACAGAATTTTTCACTGTCTAGTCATGTCCTACTTATTCTCCTGAGGCATGCAAGTTTTACCGCCTAAATTACTGCTGAGGAAAACAAAGTATGCTTATCAGCTGTCTGAGGTCATAAACAAGCTGGTATCATTATAGCTATTACAACACGTGCTCCTTAAGTGCAATTCTGGATAGGCCAAGACAGGGAAAGGTGACCAGTGAGTAATTTCGGTGATTCCTTGAGGTGAGATCCAGAAAAGCACTCAGTACTTTCAAAAACAAATTGTATTTTTAGTAAGAGTCTCCAAAATCTTCAACTTCCTCAATTAATAACAAGATTTTGGCTTTTATATTTATGTAACATACATGCATGAGAAATCGTGAGAAAATTTCCCATTTCTTATTGCAAGAATTTGGGAGTTGCATGGAAAATGTGCAGTTTTGGGAGGTAAAAAGCCATCACCATCATTTGAATGCCAACTATCCTGCGCTCAGTTCTAAGTAATTTTTTTTTAATGAGAGATATGGGCATGAAATAGATGATTGAAAGTACATCAGACACAAACTGATCTGACAGAAACTTTCAGAGAATTCTGCATAATAAATGTCTATAAGATGCCATCCTACCCACCCAAAAATTACAATGAACTCAGTTGTTTATTATCTAAATTCTGAGGCGGATGGTTCTGATATTTGTTTAACAAACAAACTTAGCCAACTATTTTTCCTTTCAATTTCATTTTGTTGACCATTCTCTCCTTCTGTTCACCATCCTGAACCCATTTTACTCTGCTGTGTTCTGTGTGAGACTTGTGGAATTGCTAGCATGATGACACATTAGACACGATGATAGCTCAGCTGTCTATGCACACAAATGGATACCAGTATGTCCAAAGTTCATTCTAATGTTTCATTTGATGTGTGGTCTTAAGTAAAATCAGTATCTTGCACCACATTTTTGTTCCTATTATTTTTTTTTTTTTATATTAAGTACAGAAGTTGGAGGAACTAATTCATTTATGTACATCATTTGTTCTATTGAAATTTATAAATGATAATGTTCTACTGTGTGACTATCACTGACTTCTAATAGTTATAAGAATTTTAGAAAGTAATTTCCCATCTCTAGAAACATACTTCTCTACTGAAATCATCACATTAAGGATTTTTTATTTATTTTTTTCCTCTCATGGAAAATATTCATTTTTTTAATTAGTAAAGCATGAAATTACCACAGCCTAGAAAAATTTTCCTCTATATTACTAAAAACATGTTTCTTTGTCTGAAGCTTGCCTTCTCAGCCCATACATTGTATGTGTGTGCTTTCTTAGACTGTACATTGTATCAGTGTTTCAAATTAGCTTCAACTTAACCTAAGTAAAGCTCTTTCTTTAGATGGTGTAGTATTACACCCTTCTATTAGTCATTTTATTTACTGCACTGGTATGAAATTGCTGTCTGCCCTCCTGGAATAGTAGATAATTAACTCTTTAGAAATAAGGATAGTATTTTGCAAGACAAAAAGCTTTTCCTGAAAGTGAACAAATATGTACGAAGATTACTAGAAAATGTCTGCAACCATTTTGACCCCTGAGACAAAGCTGACAAGCCAGAGTAGGAAACTGATTGTAATATATGAACTCCAGCTAAAAAAATAACTTGTTTGATGGCTCAATAATACATTTAGTTCTTAAGCAAAAGTAAAAACAAGGACTTTATGTTCCACCATTACCAAACAAGCACCATCTTTTCAAGCTTAAAATTTAAAACATATAACACAATTGATTCTAAATAAGCCTTTATACACTGATCCTCCTGTTCCCCTTTCCCTTCCCCCTCACTCAAACATACATACCAAATGTCCAGTAGTTTTGGATCAAAAAGCACGTTTATAGCTTCGCATGGACTTTCCTACAGACATGCTCATCCAAGAAGTGAAGTATTTGACATCTCACACGGTACCATAAGACTTAAAGTATGGGTCACAAACAGTTCCTTCAGATAAGTAGCTGATCTCCAATATCATGCTCAGTCCAAACTTAAATGCTGAGCAAATTCAGTTTTTCTTCATCAAGTCTTAAAAGGTACAGCAGTGTACTGAAGTGTAAAGCTGTAGAGAGGTTCAGAGTAATACCATGCTAAATAGATATGATGCAAAATTACTGGAGGGAGGGAAGAAGGGAGGGAACATGGTAATGGTAGGTCAGCATTACATAGATGAAGTCTCTAATCTAATTCATTGTCTTACATTGTAATAGAAATCCTCAAAGAACAATTGAATGTTACACTCACTGGAGAGGGGCCTCTGACTTTGGGACAGGGAGAACTCTATCTATATCTATATGAATGAATGGATACATACAATCATTCTAAGAGGAAAACAAAAGGAGTAGACAAAGTAAATGATTGCCTCCTAAACAGAAACACTATGCCTACTGCTGTAGAAATAAGAACTCAATGGTAAAAGAAAAAATATCAGGAAGGAAACACTAAAGCAATAAATACAATTAAATAATAACAGTTTTATAATACAACTGTTTCATCATCAAACAGTACTGTGGGTTCAAATGTGTAGTATGTCAACAGAGCATACTAATAGTTGTGGTAAACTCAGGACCAGCAGGAATTACAATGGCAAAAGTGTTTCTCAAGCCATTTGTGCCTAACAGAATAGTCCTGCAGCATCAAAGATAACTATATGCAAAGAAGAGAGATTCTCTGTATGCTCTCCCTTTTGGATGTCTACTTGCTTTAGCAAGTTTGAATAAGGTCTGTGTGAAAATCTCAATGAAGCAGCATAATGGAAGAGAAAAAGTAGTGGGGTCAGTTATTGGTATGAGATCACTGTGTAGGTAAGACAATGATAGATCCAGATATCCTTGAGAAGATGGTTATATCTGAAATATCTATATGACTGGTGAACATAAACACCCACTCCAAAGAGTGACCAAATCTAGCACCTGAGGGTAAAGAAGTCCTAATGTTACAAAAAAATCAGTGGGGCACAGATTCATCTTCTACTTAGCAACCAGGAAACTGTATACAATGTGAAGCACTGGTACATAAACACAATACACTTTGTATTCATTGTTCATATTTGGATAGAGGGCTGTTTTGTCTCTGTGCAGTCTAATGTGTTAGTTCAATACTAGACCTTATCTGCAAAGAACTAACACTTTATGTACCTCAGTCTTTGCCTAAGTATTTCATCACATCATGCACTTCCAAAGAATAGTGTCTTTAAGATATCTGCATTAAAAATTGTCTTCTTGTGTTTATTCATGCTGCTGAAGTCTAGTCCTTCAGGAAACTGCCCTTTTTTCTTTATTGTCTTAGAGGATACAGCCTGTCCCTACTGAACAGAGTTGGAATTTGTAGGTGGGTGGGGCATGGCCTTGCTACCTTTTGGGTGTATTGTTCTCCAGGGGACAATGTCAACAAGTACATACATGCTCCAGGGACTATAATTATTCTTGATGTCATCAGAGATTGAAAAATAGTATAAATAGAAAAGCAAGTCTTGGAAAAGATATCAAGATATCACCCTCTGGCCAAGAAAAGAATGCTGGGGCTACATTCCTAGTGGCTGCTCCTCTGAAATCAAATCAAATGAGGGCTGAATAGTTACCAAGGCCTTATGTTGACTCTTTACTGAGTTAGATTTCAGCCCAAGAGAGTGACGCCCACAGATCTTCCAAATGCTAGAAGCAGTTCAGGACAGGTTTTGTCTTCCTGAAATTTAATGTCAATTTCTTTCTTTTAAGGCTTATGGCACCTCAGCCAACATCCCACTGCTTCCTGATGAAATACCTCATACACACAGACAAAATTAGAGTAAACCCTTTTTTAAACTCTTTGAATTAGAGGCTGACATTTTATGACCTGGATGTGAAGAGTCTACTACAAAACAGAGCTCTGAACCTGCACTGGAACCTCTAGGCAATGCTGCAAGACAAGCACTAATTACAGAGGTGTCATCTTGTTATCTGAGCAAATGACTGTAACTCCTTCATTTTCCTTCTGGCTCTTGTTCCAACTACCTTTGCTGCCTTCACTAAGCCATTTAACTTAGCTTTATCTCCTCCTACTGCCAACAGAATTTACTTCTCATTTGTTTATCTCCAGGTGTTATATTTGCATATAGTTAATGTTCTTTACAGACTTTTAAAGAAAATAGAGTGGAAAGAGGGGGTAGAGCAGAGAGTTTGCTATTCCTGTACTCCCCCTTTACTAAGAGGGTTTTCTCTTACAATAGCTTTTTTGAAGACATTGACAAGCTCCAGACCTATTAATCAAAGCAGTACAGTAAATATGCACACATACGTCTGTCTCTTTTCAATCACTCTTTACAGGTAGGCAAACTAAGGCAAGGTAATGGGCCACAAATTCTGAGTCCCAGCTACCATTTTTGATTTTAAGATCAACTGACTTCTTTTTCACGGTTTCATTTGAGTTGGCAAAGAGGCTATCATAATGGAAAAAGAATTATTTTGGTTCTTCAGTTATACCACGAGATCCATTTACTAGTCGGATAAGTAAAGTTCAATTCTCAAAAGTCAATATCAGAATTTAGTATTAAATATGTCAAAATTTAAGTATTTGAAAAGACAATGGCAGGTTTTCAGAATTATGTATTTTACTTTTTTTCTTGATTTCCCTATTAGCTCCCCACCACTGCCTCTTCTGTAGCCATGACATTTTCAAAGCTTCAAGGTTTCAGCCCCCTTCTTACTGGCGCAACAATTGTTGCACATGAAGGCATCCTCCCCATTTTTATTTATTTATTTATTTTGTAGAGGGGCGGCAGGGGGATGGGAAATGAGAAGAAAATTCTAGATGTGATGTTCACTATACTGTTTCCTTTGGTATTTGAATTTTTATTGACTCTTAAAAAAAGAAAGAAAAGAAGAAAAAAAAAAAAAAAGTATTATGAGTTTCTTACCTGAGGAACAGAATATCACGTCAGCAAACACAGTAAGACTGATGCAATTAGTCTAAAGATATTTTACAAGTCCAAAACAGAAACAGATTCACTGCTGAACAGTGGGAAACTGTGCTTTGTGATTTAACACAGTTATTCAGGTAATTGATGTCAGTAGCAGAACTTATACTTAAATGGCAATAAATTTACAGCTCTATGTAAAAGCAATTTTGTGTAAAAGCTCAAGTACACCTTTCTGAATTAACTAAACATTGAATAGTCATATAAAAAGTACTTCAGAAAATTTCCATTTCTGGAACTCCTAGAAAAATATACATGATAAGAAGTAACACGTGGTATCAATAACTCTAAAACAGTATCTTACTTTTTAAACTTCAGCTGTTACAGTCTGTCTGATTTTTACACCATACAATACATGAGTATTCTCACACAGTCCCACTATAAGAATAGTTTTATCAAATGGAAATCTAAAAGCCAGAACCTGCCCTTGGAATAAAAAGCAATACATTTTGATCCACTTTGAAGGGCCAGATCATATTCTCTTGGGAAAAAGATTTTCCCCTGTGGACCCCTAAACAAGAGCCAAATTTTAGTGGGGAGCACCAGTCAAACCAGGAAGAGATTACAATTGATTTCCGAGTTTTTCACTGAGCCAAAATTTCACTGCTGTTCAGCCTTAGCTAGGACAGGTTTAGCTTCTCTAGATTCCACGGGGTCCAATGTAACATGTTCACTCCAAGAAAAGTTAGTCTTACAAACTTTAGTGGCATCCTCACACTTAAAATGATTACATAACTCCACAAGGGGCTATTTCTTTTTTTCTTTCTGTAGTTTGTGCATGTGGCATGTGGAAGCACGCACAGAGTGAGGGGCAAAGTCCCTTACAAAAAAAACAAAACAAACAAACAAAAAAACCTTTAAAAACAAACAAAACAAAAAACTCTGCAGGAGCCAACCCAGGTACCACAGCTGTCACCTGGCACAATTTTTCTAGGAGAAAAAAAAAGGAAGCAAGCAAAGAAAGAAAGAAAAGTATTCAAGTTCGGCTCAGTTTAAAGTTTAGCTAAAAAGCTTCCCCCTTGCCAACGCTGGAAGATTGGGCCTTTCCCTGCCTTCCAGACTTAGAGCTAGAACGTGGGACGGGGCTGATCCTCAGCGGCTCTCCCACCAGCGAGGGGAAGGCGGCACGGAGGGCCCGGCGCGGCGTGGCTCGGCTCTCCCTTGAGAAACTCAGGGAATTTTTTCCCAGAACAGGAGAAAGACCCCCCACCGCCCTCAGAACCCTCAGGGAGGGCCGCCAGCCTCACGTCCCATGCCCGGTCCAGCCTCACCTTGTTAACACGGGGAACTTCAAATGTCCCTGGAGTGAGTTCAAAGTCAGAAAAACTTACGTTCCCTTTGCTGAAAATGCTTTCCGGGACTCAAACGTGCCAGACCCGAGAGGGGAGAGACCGATGGGGGAGTGGGACCGAATGCCCCTTCCCGACTGCACTCGCCGCCCCACTGCCTCCGGCCGGGCTCCCGGCCGCAGGTGAGCCCCGAAGTTACAGCAGCTCCCGGCGCTGCGAGGGACCGGAGCAACACATCCGTCCCACAGAACAAAAAAAAAAAAGTAAAAAAAAAAAAAAAAAAAGTGTAAAAGAGCTCCATCCCTTATCCCGTACCGTCCCGGCCCCCCTTTTCCTCCGAGCACGCAAGCATTTTACCTGTTTTTATGCCGAGTTTTTAATAAATTCCTTCCAAAGGGAGCCATGATCCCAGCGGCAGAAGCATAACATCAGCGATCCCCAAACAATTCGAGGGTGTTCCCTTCTCCCCTATATTTTTCCCTGAGCGCCTTCCAGCTTGTTAATAGTCACCGAGCGTAGCGATGAGCTGGAAGTTGTGCAATTTACTGCTAACTTTGAACTCCAGCTTGTTGCTGCTGCTGCACCTTTGGAGTCCTGCCCAGCTGCAGTCTTGAAGGAGGCGTTTAGGAGCAGGAAAAAGAAAGAAGGGGAGGGAGACGGGGGGGACGGGACACAGGGGAACACGCACTTGCTGTTGTGATGTGAAGTTATGCACAGAGCTCTCTAAACTTTCAAGCCTCGTCGCCCTCAGGGCACCAGCCAGCAAATGGGAGAGAAGGGGTTTTGCTCCGGTGGGGAACTCTGCAAAAACACACAACAAAAGGATTGAAAACTTTCCCCGGGAGGCTCCAGCCACTTCAGGTCAAGTCGTTCGGCTAAACACCAGCGTTAATGAAGGGCTGGCAACAGTTGCCACACCAGTTCTCAGTACATAATAACCTGCCTTTCAGATCAAGGAGCAGTACCTCTTTACAAGGTGTTGGACAAGTAATGGGAAGATGAAGGGATAAAGCTAGACCTCGGTGGCCCCTCTGCTCTCCCTAGATTTTTAAGTGAAGTATCTATATGCATGAAAGACTTTGCAGACCTTTGGGTGGCTATAAGGGCCTCAGACAGGCTGCTAAGCCTGGCCTAGCAGAGAACAAGCGAGGCAGCAGCTCGAAAGGTTTGGCTCGTACTTGCAGGATTTTTGGTTGTTTTTTGTTTTTTTTTTTTTCTTTTTTTTCTTTTGGAGGGGGTGGGGGGGCGGGGGGGCGGGGGGGTGTGCTATTATTTTGAGTTGGCTTCGACAAAAGGGGAATTAATGCACATTACAGTTCCTGTCTGCTGGAGCCCTCTGGGAACAAGGGGTTTGTAGTAAAGTTTCAAAAGGAAGATGACTTTTTTATTTTATTTGATTTTTTGATTATTATTATTTGGATCAGAGCATGGGAAGGAGGAACCATTACACCACAAAAGCTGATGCCAGTAGATGAGGGTCCTGGAACTGGAAGCCCCCAGCACAGCGCACTCTAGTCCTCTACTTTGTACAGTAACTTTAACAGGTACATATTAGATGTAAATTTCTATCTTTCTATTTGTATCATCTTTTCTTTTCTCTCTCTCTCTCTCTTTTATTTTTCTTCCTTCTTTTCTTATTTTTTTTTTCTTTCCACATATTACAGGGCCAATTCATTATGTGGCTGACACAATGTGCAACATAATAGGTTACTGAATTATTAAATGAGTTGATGATGGCAGAGCGGTGGGGAAGAATGAATTGATAGTACTTTACCAGACTGAGGACTTATCTGAAAAAGGCATTTATTTTTTATTTTTTTCTCTCTCTCTCTTCTAAAATTCCCCTTTCTTCCCTCAGTCTGAACAGCAGGCTGAAGAAAAGAAAGCAAAGGCCCATTCCATTGGTTACCTATTACTGGCAGTGCTGGAAATGCCCCACATATTTTCAGTTGAGTTCCAAGTCTCTGAATTCTCTGAGCTGTGACTACATAGAGAGGGACAGAGGTATCTTAAAAGCCTTGTTTGGGTAATCATCCAAATAACATAAAAATAAAGAAGCAGAAATTAAACTTTCAGATTTCTCATCTTGCTGCCAGGGCAGATTTTAAGCGGTCTGCTTTCTGCATTATGAATATAAGCCTGAAAAAATTAAGTCTGTAAAATTCTTTCCTTTTGCTTTCTCAGGTTGCATGTACCATGAAGAGGGGATATTCTCAAATATAAAGGACAGGGAAATTTTTTCAGTCCCTAATAGACATTCAAGTCATACTTGGCATAAAAATCAAATCAGTGTAAGATTTCCTGGAGAACAATTAATATTCATATAACTATTTTTCTCAGCAGGGGTAAAATGAAATAGCTTTATCTGAAGAGTAATATATTTTTTTTTTCTTAATTACAAAAAGAAATGAGAACCTGGCTATATATGTAGTTGTTTATATTACTCCTGAATAGTCTTCTCACGATTTTAATTTATTGAAATATTAAAATACAATGTAAATTGTTCCTCTTCTACCAGAAGATGCAAAATACTTTAAAACTGAGTTTATCTAATGTGGGAACTGGCTCCCTTTATGCAAGTCAATCATAATGCTGCATTCATGTAGCTATGCAATGAATTGTAAGGAAGACTCCAGAACTAAGAAGCAGACATTCTCCCCACAGCTGAGGGAGAAGAGGAAGTTCTTAGTCAAAATTAAGCTAACCAAAACCAGGAATAGAGTGCCTGTAAGATAAGGGAGAGAATCCTAAGAACAAGGAACATGGCTCTTTGAAAACAAAACAAAACCAAAACCCAAAACCAACTACTACCAACAGCAAGAATAACAAAAAAAGAAAAAAAAAAAAAAGCGAGGAAAAAAAAAAAGACATTTAGTAAACCATAAATAAGTGAATACATACTCTTTCTCTTGGTATTCAATTAATCTATAAACTCCCAGACAGAAGTATCATAAAGAGCAAAAGGACATACTGATTTTATACAAATACATGTACAGAAACACAAGAAAATGGAATAGAAAGGAAAAGAACTTCTGTGCTTCAACACATAAACCAAATTCTGACTGGAGCAGAGAGCAGACAAACTTGTCAGAGGGACAGGTTAATTTTGTAGGCAGTGTTGACACAACAGTTTAGTTAGCCTGCTTTTAAATTTCCAAAGCGCTTCATACTTTCCGCATTTGTATATACACGTACTTAGTTTTCTTTAAACTGCAGTTCTGATCTTCTAAGAACACAGGGCCAACATTCCAGACCAGGGCCTTTCCCAGCATGCCATAGGGACACAAAAAGGGGAAAAAAAAAAAAAAAAAAAGAAAGATACAACTCCACAGCTCAAATCTTGAACACAATCACCTCCTAATCATTCTCTGTTCCTGTGAAAAGTAAAAGGCAAATAGCTGGTAAGCTCCATTTTTAACCCATGAGCTGTTCTGCTCAGCCAAATCATATAGTGTCTTCCCCTTAGGTGAAGTTAGGAATGAATGACAGCCAGTACAGCTTGCAGGTACAGGTTTTTTGTTGGTGGTGGTGGCGGTAGGTTTTTTTTGTTGTTCTTTGTTTTGTTTTTTGTGTTGTTGTTTTTTTTTTTAAAAAAAAAAACAAAACACTCCATAAAATATATACGTAGTGGACTTAAAATCCTAAGAAAGCCTAACCTATCACTATGGTATTTAATGTAGAAAGAAAAGGAACCATAGACATTAGAGTATCACTTGCCACATAGATAAGCTTAATGAACAATAAATCTGGATGTAAATCCTTGGTGCTTGATCAGAAAGCTTAAGGTTAATAAACTAAACAGTTTATTTTGCTTTCCTCCAAAGCAGCTCACAGTAAGCATTTTACTCATTCCTTTGACAAAAACACCACAGCACAGAGATGTGCAATCTAGATTTAAGCATATCAGTCTACAGGTATAATTTCTGAGAGTGCAAAGAGCCAAATTAACTTTTTACATGCAACAAGTACAGATGTGCTACTGCCCTCCCGTTCCCATTCTTCCCTCATGCCCACCTCTTGGTTCCAGCACCTATCTCACATAGCCTCTGGGACATCATCCAATCTCCTGGAAAGCTGAAGTAACTCACATGAATTTGAACCCAGCAACAACAGTTTACTCTGTCTGCTTTGGACTGAGTGATGCGGTGAGTTGGCTTGCCTTCAGGATCAAACAAGATAAGTCAGACAGTATGATTTCCAAAGCTGATGAAGGGAGGAGTTGAACAAGAAGCAGGACAAAAAGAAGGAAAGAGATGGAGTAAAGTAAAAGAAGGGATCAGAAAGAAAGGAAAGGCACGAGACCTCCCCCTTTGGCTATATGGTAGGAAAGCTTGGCAGCTCAGAGTGGATTCATGTGAAATGACTTCATCTAACCTAATGCCTTGTTGCCCTTGTTGACCGGAGGTCTCTTTCAACTCCCACTGGGCAGACTCCTGACCCTTTCCTTGTGTCAGATCTTGTTGTCAACAAGCTTTGGGGTTAAAGCATTTTACTTTTAAATGAACGAAAAACTGATTTGACATAGGAAAGTGAATAAACAGTTTTTTGCTGTGTTAACTAAATTCACTTACTGAGGTGTATGACAATTGTCAGTAATAGCATGCAAGGAGAAAAAAAGGACGAAGTTGACAAGATATGTGGGAGTAGGACTTCCCATCTGAGCAAGCTGAGCAGCTGGATTGGCTCTGCCACATTGTGGGACTTCATTCTGACTGCAGCACTGAGCACCTCCATGGAAGCAGCAAAAGCTTCCTTAGAAACAGAATAAATTACTCATTCCTTGTTTGAGATTACTATGCATAGTCTGCTTCTAGTACTCTGACAGCCTCATTTTACAACATCATAAATACTTCCATCTGCTTTAAGTGCAGCCAAGTGTATGAATATGTGACACTAGACTAAATGGTCCAGTAGGTTAACAGGGAAAGCTCAGTGCTGGGATTCTGTTTTAAATGCAGAAAACTGGGGGATGTATCCTCAGAGAGCTCATGGATTTGTGCTTTTCAACTTACTTGAGAAAATTTGCAAGAAAGACTCAGAAGACTGGTGGCTGACGATAAACTGACAGGTAAAAGCCATACTGATCATCTCAGATCAATTGGTTAAAAAAAAAAAACAAAAAACAAAACTATTTGGGATGAAATCAGGAATGAAGCTGAAAAACTCATTATGATACTGTAAACATTCATTCTGAGAAAAACCCATTTCTGGAAAAATTGTGAATATCTGATTACTATGAAAGAAGTCTATATTATGGAGAAAAATGTAAAAACAGTGATTTCTTATAGTATAAATACAAGGGCCTGCAGAAATAATCAGGCAGCAAGGCTAAAATATGTCACTCCAAAACTAATGCCACCTGTTTATTTCCACAGAAACTACAACAGACAAAGAGCACAATAACACTATCTGACAGAGAAAATTCTCAGCTACAAAACACTTTTTTTCAACAGTCACCAATATTAGCTATGTATTTTTGCCAGTGATAAACAAGAGCCTGCACTAATGGAGATGACCCACTGTTTCATAGCTATTATGGTGGTGGCATTGCTACAAGATTTTTGCCCATGCAGTCCATCTTTCATCAGCCCAAACAGGTTGAAGCCAGAAAGCACTAAATATGGACTATACAGTGGGTGTTTTGGGGCAGTCCAGAGAAGACCGATAATGTGTTCCACTATGGTCAGACTAGTATGGGGTCTGGAATTACTGAATTGCCAGAAAAAGATTATCTTCTCTGGCCTGACTGGGAATCTGAGTATTCAGCTTAGTCTATGTAGCAATGTAGTCGTTTGAGTTGATGGTTTGTGCAGGTTCCAGGAAATCCAGAAGGATCACCCCTTTTCTATCCCAAAAGACAGTGCACATGACTTTACTTGTTGAGGGCTGCATCTTGGACTTTTTACTCAATGGGGAATTCACGTGGACTCCACAGACTGTCATTTTCACTCTGGTTTGTAGTAGTGACACCACATCCCACCACCACCAAGGACATGATCCAGGAAACTGTCACCTTCAGACTTGTGTGGGTTCAATAGGTTCTGCATATGATGTTCTTTCCATTCCTGTATGAGCATTCATGGCATCCACTTGATGCAGACTTTGTCATACTTCAACACTGTTACCATTGTTTTCAGTGTTTGACATTCATCTGTTTGCACATTTCCCTGGTTGTAAACCACTGATCTGCATGGATGAGCTGACTGAGGCACTTTTCATATCATGGTTTGACAGCTGTTCACGGCCATTTGGAATGTGGCTTGACTTTAATGCTGCTATCACCACTGATGAAATGTACCACCTCCACCTCACTGTGCTCACATCCACGGTTTGGTCTCCATCAGTGCTCAGCAAGTGTCGATGAATGTGAATGAGTATCATATTTTACCCATGGAGGAATTCAGTTACATACATTTGTTTCACATGCACTTCCATGTCGGAGGCCATTTTGTCAAGCTGCCTCTCTACTGCTATCTGTCACACTGAAACAAAATGGAATGGAATATTGGTGGAAAGGTTCAACTTCTGCCATACCACCAACATCCAGCTCTGTCAATATGCTAACATAATAAATTAGGTGGCGTTACTTTCAGAGCAGCCATTGCAAATCACGGAACTACACTCTGACTGCCAGCTCTTTCACAGGGGAAAAAAATGAGTGAATACATGGTTACTAAAGGTCATATGAATCACCATTTTCCTAAGTCTTTGTCGCTTCTGCACATTTGTTTCCTAAACAATTTTTTTCTTTTTTTTTTTCTTTTTTTCTTCTTTCTTTTTTTTTCTTTTATTACTATTATTATGGGGGTTTTTTGTTTGTTTTTGTTTGTTTGTTTGTTTGTTTTTTGTTTGTTTGTTTTTGTTTATGTCTTTTTCCCCCCACACTATCTTGCATTCCCTAACAATCATTGGTATAGCCCTCGTGCATTCCCTAACGGTGACTGGCATAGCCCTCACTACAGGAAATCTTGTAGGTTACAATTTGCAGACTGGATCCAGCTAGTGCACCACCTCAGCCACCGCATCCTGTGTAGAAGACTTCTGTGTAAGGATTTTCCTTAATTTAATACAACAGTGAACAAAACAGACAGCTTGCCCCTCTGTAAGTAGGTTTTATTGATAATTTCAGAAACAGTACTAGTTTTACATTCTACAGGCTCCAAGTACTCCTAACCATAAACTTAATTCGGTCTCAAGGGAGGGAACTCCCCAGATGTGGAGTCAAACTCTGTCTCTGCAGGACTTCCAGTCAACACACTATTCATCCATCCCCTTATCTCTGTCCTTGCTTTCACTGGATACTGAGCTGATGTCCTGTGACTGGACTGACCATTTCTTTCCATTTACAACACTCTCCTCTCTTACATGTTTCCACTCTTTCTGTAATAGTGTAAATGTCTGTCATTTATGTATTGGAACATTCTGCAATAAGAACCTAAGAAAATTAATCAAACATTGAGGATACAAATGAAAACCCAATCTATTGTAGGATCATTAAATATAATGGAGTAAACAAGTTAAATCTAATGGACTAAACAAATTTTCAGCTCCAAATGTACTGAATCTGCTGATCACCTGATGCTGGGAGTAAAAAGACTACCTCATATTTGCCTTGTTTTTACCCTAAAAAGCTACCAGTGCAGGATGAGTATCAGGGATAGAATGTGACACCAGTAAGGTCCTTGGTGTGGTAAACCAGTTCTTCTGTTAATGACTGGACCTAACAAAACAATTGCTCATTTCCTCGTGTTTTGTTTTTTTTTCCCCTCCAGCTGCCGAGTAGATCTCTTTTCTTCACCCTACAATTTTGATTAAAATGTGTTAAGAGACATGAGTTAAATTCTCAGCTCTTCCAGAATTGCACAGCAATCATGCAAACATCAGATTGAGATAAATGATCCATCTAATACCCTCCTTCACTTTTTTTTTTTTTTTTTTTTTTTTTTTAATTTTTAATCCTCTTATGAAATATTTAATTACTTTTCACAGCAGTTCATATGGCATTCTACAATAGTGCTTTGTGGTTATATTCTTTGGTGTAAATGTCTGACTTAGTAGCAGCTCTGACATCTACATCTAATAAAGTAGTTTGGATGAACTACTGTGTTCCAAGCTGCTGTGTCAGGGTCACCAATAACTGACAAAAAGGCTTTATCAGAAAACCTAAAATGGATCTGAGAACATCTCCAGGAGCCCTAGCTGAGATCGTACCTATTACAAAGCACATGTTGTAAATACACCAGATACATCAAGAAAATGTCCTATTCCTGGAAGAGGTTTAGCAGTTTGGAAGGCATATAAATGTAAAAATACTTTTCCTTATTTAAAAATATAAAATATATATATATATATATTTTTTTTTTTGGGGGGAGGGGGGGGGGAGATAGGGATACAGTACAGGGTTACAAACATATCTGAACGAACATTTTCTGAAATTCATTATATTGCTGAGATGATCATGGCCAGATTTGATTTCTCAGATAAATACATACATTGGTTAATATTTTATTTTTCATCTGATATTTCTGAAGTCTCTTACTCAATTGATCTGGAATAATTAGTTTATTATCCAAGTTTGGGGCATTATTTAACACTTTAAGAGATAAACTGATTTTTAAGTAATTTTAAGTAATTTGACAGCATTTAGGAAAAAAACAACAAACAAACAAACAAAAAACAAACAAACAAACAAAAAACCTTTGCAACTGAAAATGATTTTCAGAAAGAAACAAGACTCTGAGTATTGGTCTGTTGAACATTTTTTAGAGACAAACTTCTGAAATACATGCCCCCTGGAGGTGAACACTACTCTAGTCACTAGAGAAGGAGTTCTTATTTTCTTTAATGCTAGTTCCTGAGATCCTGTCACTACCTGCACCCATAAAGACTATCGCTTTTCAACTTACACCAAAATCCTTGATATTGTTTTTCTGATGTACATTTCCAGCATGCCTGTTCTCATCTTTCTATGTAGGGATCTTCTCCAGATGTCAGCTCACATGTGGGACAGATATACAAGCTTTCTCTCTTCCAAGATACTAGCCATTCATGAAAAATGAACAACCCTTCCCTAAATGACAAAATACCTCCATCCCTGCAGCCTATTGATTTTCATGCAGGATAATAACAAAGATTTACACCTCTCAATCCTGTATCATGTAGGGGAGGATGGAAAGTATCACAGATAATCCCACAGTGGCAGAAAGCCGCTGTTTCACAACCTTATACTGGCATACTGACAGTTCATGAATTACTTTTAAAGGAAATAGTGTACCATGAAGAATAAGAAATCTTCTTAATAGATAACATACGAAAATTCTAGGCTAAAACAGCCTCTAAATCTTTCTCTCACCCCATTTCTTATTAATATATATATATATATATATATATACACACACACAGATATATATATAAATCAGTAAGGTTGGAATCTGTATATGATGTAATACCTGGAAACAATTAAATTCACATTTTAGGCGCTTTTTGAAGCTTCTGCATTGAAGCCAGTGGGAGTCTTTTCTGATCAAGGCCTTCTTACACAAAGGAACAACTGCAAATGTGCTAGGAAAGACTGATCTCTGGAACAGTGAATGATGAATGTTTCTCTCCTTTAGGAGAAAAGAACAAACCTCCTGAGACTGGTCAGTAATTCATATTCAAAAGAATTTCTTACTTTCATCCTAACTAGAGGTCAAATTTATTCGACAGAACATTGACTTAAGATAAATTTGGTGTTAACCTCAGAATAAAGCAATGCAAATAGGACCAATTTAAGATATATAAATGAAAAAGAAAATCAAAGCAAAAACAAACCACCACCTCACACCAATAAAAACAAACAAACAAACAAAAACAAAAAAAAAATTGAACTTACTGTCCTGAAGGCGCAATATGTTTTATACTGTATTTTCTGATCATTTGCCAAGTTCAAATTTAATAATACATTTGAAACTGTCTATGTCCTTCAGAAATTTGAGTTGCATTTGTTTTGACAGATTTAGCATTAGCTCCAAAATAGGGAACAGGTCTCTAAGGAAAGGTTTGGGAAGATTTGACATATATGAATGTTTATGACCTAAATTCAAAATAAGAGATAGCATTGGAGACCAGCCAATAAAAGGAAGACTTTCAAAGGGTGTGAAGCCATGTGGAATGCATGCTTGAATCTGATAAACCAAAAAGAAGCTCCAGGAAGAAACAGTTTACATAGCAGAGAGATACATATATCAAGATGTGCATCTTCTGAAGGTGTCACTTCGGATTGGATTAGGGTAGGATTCCTTACAGTGGAGCAGACTTGCATTCTCATAAACAGTCACTTCTGTATAACTATTCTGTGCCTCTTGGTCAAAGACTTATTTTCCCCATCTAATTGTTTAATTATTGTTTCAGCAAGAAAATTACCAAGGGCCTCAGGACCTCAACTCTAGAGGCTAAAAGGAATGTACTCTTTGGTTTCTGCCCCATCCTACTTGTGGCCAGTATCCACATTACTGACAAATAGTTTAAGAGGATTATATTGATGTTCCAAAAAATATTGACAGTTTTGACTTAGTATTGCCTCATGTCAAAATCTTCAGAGTTGCTTACATTATTAACTCCTACTGATTTTAATGAGAAGGTTACTTGCATTATTAAAGCTAGCTCCCTTGAACTAGAAGGTATAGAATTACAGTGAAGTCAGTCAATCCCTGACTGTGACTATGATCAACCATGTAGACCAGTATAATGATGTGAAAGTCTATTCAAAATAGATCTAGTCGGTTAGGTGAAAAAAACAATGACCAGGACTGATGTATAGTCAACTATACATCACAAAGGGTATAATCTGGCAAGAATCTTCACTGAATCTCCACTAAGGGTATAATCTGGCAAGAATCTCCACTGAAGCTTATTTGCAAAGGTGCAATAAATGACAGAACAGTAGCATATTGTTACACGTGGTAAACACATACTGTCTCCTTTTACCCTGTAAAGAATAGAAATCACTGTCAGAACCATTTGTGGAATCCACCTCTAGTACAAAGCCTCTATGCAGTGATGATCCTGGTGCTTGCACACTGCAAGCATTTCCAAGCACAACTGCAAGCTCTATTCCACTAAAAGAAAATGTTCAGGATCACCCAGCACTGGCTTACCTGATGAAGTTAGAATTATATCTGAACTACCCATTATAAACATATGAAAATAATGGCCAAATCCTTATCTCTAATGCTTCTCTTTCTGAGAAACTTCAGAAGGGATTTTTAGAGTAGTAAAGTCAGTTAGTACTATGCTGTATTCTCTATTAAGGTAAATAATATGAGCTGAACACCTGAAAACCTATACAGAGGATAATTTTCTCAATTCATGATGCACATTCTCCTGCTGCACCTTTGGACTGCAAAGAGTCATGGCTATCTACACTTGTTGTACCTGTACAAGCCTGTCATAGATAACATGCCACACCCGTTAAGTTTTTTAATTTCTCCACACTTTCTACATACCCTTTAGCTCTATTGTGTTGCTATCTAATGTCATTCTTTCTTCATTAGGACCTCAAATGTCTGTTCCCACAGCAGAGGGACCTCATATCTCACCCGCATAAGCAAATCTTTTCCCTTTGATGATTTCTGTAGAAACAGGGCAGAGAGGCACACTTGCAACAAGTTGCACTGCTATTAGAGGTATGGCCCTAAAGAGTGAGACCATCGCAGCTGTGCTTGTTACCACCAACAATGAATGTCAGCCTATCTATCTCATCAGTTACCAGTGAGTACAGCTGGAATACTTGTTCATCCAGAGGAGGCTGGGAACAAGGAGAAAAAGAAAAGAATGAAGTTTGCTGTTTTGCCCTAAGTTTTTATTCCTGATTTTCCAAAATTTCAGTTTTTACCTAAGTCAACAACGTGAAATGTTGCAATGGACCACCAGGTACATTTAATACTCTTTAAACCTACATTTAACATTGTATTGTTAAAACATTTTCAGTTAATGCCCAAAGAATTGCAGAAGTATCTCATTAAAACGAAGAGTTGCAATCCCAGACTCAGTGTTTAAATCAACAGTTCACGTTCTTCTTCATTGTGGGTACTTGAAATTTACAGATACAGACAAGCTAGTGTTTCAGCACTTGAGTCATGCCATTCATCATAGAATTAGACATGTATGAAGGTGTCTGCAGGACTGGGGCTACATCATCTAGTGATTAGAAAACAGTGGCCTCTGGGTCTCAATTAAACATGGCTCCAGCAGCACTTATCAATGTACAAGGGGTGTGGTCTGAAGCTGAGATCATGTCTGCAGCACAAGGTATGGCTGACATCACTGTGCTAAACTGAGACATGAACACCCTATGCTAGCTCAATCCCCCAGTTTACCTGCAGTGACGACAATATTACTGTTCTTTTTCCAGTCTAATTTATTTTTGTTGGGAAGAAGCAGGGGAGATAAAAAGGACTAAATCATAGCTTGGAAATGGATGGCAATTGCACATGTGGAACTATTATCATGACATCTGGCCAGGAGCAGGATGCTCTGCTCTTGATGATTTTGATAAGTAACTGGGGTAAAGGTTGCAACTCTTCAGCAGTCCCTGTGATAAGCCTTACCAATACAAACAAGGCTACAAGGCTGGTATAGCCTGCTGCAGATGATGCTTTCTTTTCTTTCTTTCTTTCTTTCTCTTTCTTCTTCTTCTTCTTTTTTTTTTTTTTTTTTTTTCCCTCCAGAGCAGTATATACTTACAGCTGCATACTAGTTTAGACGCAGCTTTGGTTAATTAATGCTTGAAAAGCACTGAAATTGAAAGGTGTTATGCAAATGCAAAATATTCATCAGATGCAAAGCCTGAATTCCTTTTTTCAGAGAAATGTTTGTTTTGTTTTGTTTTTGTGCATTTGCAAATGATTTGTTGCTTGTGTTTGCTGTTGTAAAAAAATATTCCTATTACCACCCTGTCTTTCTTTATTGGGATGTCTGCTTTTTGGTCTCTAAGGAATTTCTTAAATGCTGTACATGCAAATTTCAGCTTACAGATGTGCAAATTACATAGATGCTTTCCATTCCCCATAGGCTGCATGCTGCAGAAAGGGTGTAGATCTGGAATCTGCATGCTGGCACAGTACTGAAACCACAGTTCACTGAATTCATATTTTGATTCTAAAGACAATTTTAATACATCAAGAACAATCAAATTTAACATTTTTTTTTAAATGATTTACTCATAAATGGTGATGCCAAGCACCTTGTATATGAATAATAAATTTAAGTAGAAATAGTTCTTTTGCCTTTTTCTGAAGAAGGAAGATAAGTAAAAATAATAAACAAATACAGGAAGCACTTCTACAAAATGAGGTCAAGGTTGTTTTTTTTTTCTTTCTACAGCAGAAATGTGGAAGACTGTCAGTGACTCCTGAGGCTTCTTCTTATGAAAACAGAAAGGTTACTGTTAGTTAGGAAACCTGTTATGGTCTCCTGGTGAGGAACCCGTATCAGGCTAAATCGAAGGTATCACCATAATCTCACTGATTTACAGAAATAATAACATGTTGCTTCTCTACTGCGCACAAAGGAAATAATCCTCTGCATTTTTTAACACAAGGTGGTTTCATGTCTGTATGATTTCTAGGTAACTAGTTAAACTGAAACTGTCTCTTGGGTACAAGGAAATAGTGAGATTATTTAAGAAACTTGTGAAAGTGGCCTAAGAGACAAAATAGAATAATTTCAATAATTTCACAATGCAGGGTCCAATTCCTACCAACATTACATAAATGAACCAGTGCAATATAACAATGAATACTACATATATTTGGTTGCCGTGTTCCAGTGAAAACTGAAGAACAATTGCTGATAAAATCAGAATGTTGCTGGAAAAAGACAGTCACCCTTCTGAATTCAGATCAATTTCATTTCGCTCTTTCAATTTAGCGCAAAATTTCCAAGCAGAATCACTTTGATAAACAGTGAATCACACGAATATGCAGTCTTCAATAGAGATACATCAGGCTGTTCACCCATGTCCACTGTATATATTATATTCTGAAAGTTGCATTAAAATATTCATGGTTCACTGGAGACAAATGAAAAAATGATTAAGTTGGGTATTTGGAGAAAATGTGTAACTGACAAATGTCAAAGATGCAGTCTGGCATGGGGATGCACTGCTGAGAGGTGAAAGTAAGCAGGAGGTGTCCAAAGCATAACTCCCATGACACACTGTGGTGGCACTTCTAAACTACACTATTAGCTAGTATGAAGATACCAGTAAAAGAAAAAAAAAAAAATCGAAAGTGGGAGTACTTTCACATATATATATGTACTGAAATGTACACAATTTTAGCAGTTCATAACAGTTTTAACTGCACATACATATAGCTGCATATATTCCATACTTGCTTTACAGTCATAAAGACAGAATCTATTTTGCCAGCAGAAGGGTTAGTGAATTTTCAGAAAAGAAAAGAAAAGAAAAGAAAAGAAAAGAAAAGAAAAGAAAAGAAAAGAAAAGAAAAGAAAAGAAAAGAAAAGAAAAGAAAAGAAAAGAAAAGAAAAGAAAAGAAAAGAAACGAGACTTTAGATCATTCTGTTGAGATGATAACACCTAAAATGTCCTGTGATTGGAGAACTGTGGGCCTTTGGGGGTACTAAGATGTTGTTGCTGTTTGAAATGTCAAAGTATCGTGAATAAAAGCCTTGCCAAACACGTAGTCCTCAGATGTAGAGGCTGCACAGTGTCACATTCGCAGTTTCAGACACTGAAACTTTAAAATGTAAAGAAATAATTTCTTAGCCATAAGATGTGTACAAATCTGTGCTGATTTGCAGCTCTTTGCAAAATATGTCATAGATTTGCTGTGTTTTAAAAAATAAAATCTGATTCAGACAATAACATTAATGCTTATAGGGTTTTTTGTTTGTTTGTTTGTTTTCTACAGCAGTAAATTTGAGTATTATTCTATTGGTTCTTTAATGTTTCCCTAAAGTGCACAACCTCACAAATTTCAAATATCATATGACAGAATGCCTGAAGGAGAGGGAATTTAGAATAGAGGGGATGCTTAATGTTTTATTTACTTAGGAACGATCCAGTGTGTGAAATGTCTTCCCTGACTTCTGAGTTATTTTATGATATTGTCATCAGTAGCACAGATGGTCTCCAGTGTCTTAAGATTTTAAGCATATGAACACAGCGCTAAAATCTGAGCATTACTGTCCTGACTAAACTGAATGAAAAACCCAAGACGTATTTTGTGCCAAAGAAAGTGATGCTGCAGACTTGAACTACCTGAGAAATTCATATACATTGTCTACCTTATGCTTCAGATGCTCTTCTACTTTGCTTGAGCCGACATGATAGAAATTAATGTTACCAGTTTTCTATCAAGCAAATTACCTTAAACTGCTGGTAGCCAAACTGCTGTAGGGGCAAAGCAGCTTAAATCAATTACATTTGCATTTGATATGATGAACTAGCACCTTGAGCCAGTGTGCTGTTTAAAATATTTGTCTTGTGAAATAACTCTTAGGTGAATGAATTTTGAATGGTTCATCTTCCAGTTCCATACTTGTTATACCTCCTGCAAGGTTTGAATACAACATCCCTCTCCCCCATACAAAAAACACATACAAACACAAAAATCTCAGACAAATTAATACATTTAATATCAAAATATAAACGGCCTGAATTGTATCTCATTTATTCTCACTGTGCCTGTTTTTGTTTCTAAGGCATAAGACTGTAAACTAGAAACAACGACTCTTCCTTATTATTGTCTCCAGTATCTTCTATGGCGGAGTGGTTTTCTTCTCTTTGGTGCTTACAGCTTTTGTGTTAGGTGTCATCTGCATGTAGAGATGGTAGTTTTAGGTTCCAGTGATGAAGTAAAGTAAATTAAGGTTCATGTATCTGTTCTTTAATGAATCTACCAGCTGCCTGATTGTTTCACTATCTTCAGATGCCTCACAGTTGTGAATGGAGATGATCTGTGGGCCTTGATAGACTGTTTAAATCACATGTTGAGGGCAAGCAGATAATGTGAGATTCCCACGTGGACCAACACTAATGAAAAGCTACACATGTTTTCTCTAGCTGAGAAATACTTAGGAAGAAAGAGGGAGAGAAAGAGTTCTAAGAAGAATTTGTTTTCCTTATAAATGCTTTTCTGGGACATTCCTTTGCAAGAGCAAACTTTCTCATCAAGAAAAGCTTCAATGAAGATGACTTGGAGAAGTCAAGGTGATTTAAGGCATTAATTATTAAAAGGCTTAAAAAATACTAGTATGTAAGGAACAGAAGAAGCTACAGAAGCAGGAAAGAGTTAGAAAAAAGAAAATACAGGAATACTGAGGAAATAGAAGATAGTTCAGTTCTACTGAGGAAAATATATACATATATATATATAATTGTCTAAATTCAGTTGTGCCTAATCCAAAGCATCTAAAGATAATATGTGAAGAACATTCAACATGATAAGAAAGCAAAGATTTTTAATACTGAAGTTTCTGCTTTTACATTTCTATTGGGGAAAAAAAAAAACAACAAAAAAACAAAAACCTAAGCAGGTGAAAACAAAGCAATTATAAGAAATATTATGTCTCATAATATAACATACAGTCATTTCCTTGGAATCACGAATATTAGAATTCCATGGTTATTATTTTTTATTTTAAACCAATTAGGTGATCTTTTTTAATGGGAGGGAAACTGGCAATTGTTCTCTTCCTGAGGAAAAAATAAAACGTCATTCCTGTAAATTCCAGTTACATAAGTATATGGGCAATTACACTATTGAGGAAATCTGTGACAGAGAGTAGGCACTAGAAAATACCTATGAAATATGATTCTCATTCATAGAGCTGCCTGAACTGCAGAACACCCACAGAGCAAAATCAGCTGCAGATTGGTCTTTCTACATCACGGAAATAATAGAAAATGGGACTGGAGGGGAATGTGAGTGGCCATCTAACCTCTGTGCTAAGGCAGATGAGCTGTAGCTAAAACTTTAATGGCACACTAGTACAGTCCACACAATGTGATATATACTCCCTCCCTCCCACCCTTCCTTCCACCCTTCCTCCTTCCTCCCTCCCACCCTCTCTTCCCTTCCTTCCCTTTCCTTGTCTTTCTTTTCTTCTCTTTCCTTCTTAGTAAGGCAGAAAATGTGTTCCCATCAGTATGCAAAAAAAAAAAAAAACAACAAAAAAAAAACAAAAAACAAAACCAAACCAACCCAGAGCTAATACCACTGGAATGCACTCAGCTGTATTTTTGCATGCATTTATGCATCTACAAGCAAACAAACAACAACAACAAAATTACAAATTTAAATTTTATCCTGCTACAAAAGTTGATCCAGGGAAGAAGGAAGAACTCTTCCCACTGGCTGTTCCCTGCAGCAGGGTTTTGAAACTTCTGCAGGTTTCCTGCTTCTGAAGTATCAGTTTCATGGCATAGACAGGCGGATAACGTAGAAAAGGATAACTGTATTTCAAAGGAAACTTTCTATAGCGAAGAGAACTTTCATGCAATCAGAATTCTAACAGTGCGTTCCTGCTATATATGGCATGTGCATCCGTACTTAAATGTATTCACAGGAACCAAAATGTTCTGCATTGTAATATCTCCATTCAACAGATGGAGCGTTTGTCTGTATCTGAGACAAATCACGCTATGAGCAGCGCCGCGATGGAGGCTGTTGCTTGTCTTTATCTTTTCATATGCACACTCCACGTTAAAGATTAACTTGCTCTACCCTCCACTTCAGACCACTTCCGTGCCTTTTGTTTTTTTACTACCGATCTCTAGGAGGCAGAGGAGAGACCGGGACAGTCCGTGACAGCCCCCAGCCTCTCGCTGCCACCTCGACCGTCCCGGTGCAGGGCCGTCCGCCCCGTGCTGCCTCCACTTCGTCCCGCGGTGCCCCACGGCTTTCACCTTCGTGCGCTCTGGGCGCTGACCGCGGAGCCCGCTCTTACTGGGTTGTGTTACCAATGTTGTGAAATTCAAGCAGAACACCTACACCTTAGGATGAATGTCTTGAGGGAGAGCTTACTCTCCTTGAAACAGCAGCTGTTGTCTCTCTTTTCGGAACGGGTAGTCTGATTGTGGCAGACGTTAGTATTTCTTAGCACCTATGAAAAACCCTTATCAAGTGACTTTCCCGTTATCTCTCGCTCTCACATAGACTTCATTTGATTCTATTATCCGCTGTGCCCCCCCTTCTACTCCCCTCCCCGTGTTTCCCCAACGCGGCAGGGAAAGCCAAACCGACGATAAAGCGCATCCCGCGACGGCCGCACGACGTGTTCGCGTCTCTGCGCAGCCCGTGACCCGGCGCATCCCACACGCAGGTGTCCGAGCATCTGCGGAAACTTTTGCTGTTCATAAGTAATTATCATATCTGTAGCTGGGGGCTTTTCGAGCTCGACGGGCAGGTCACTGCCGGGATACGAGCACTCCGGTGCGTGGGTGGGAGTGGGGATGCTGAGCGCCCCGCTACGCGCCCCGCGGGGCTCCGCGTGCGTCAGGCGGGAGGTGGCGTCAGCGGCAGCGGGCGCGGAGCGGCGGAGGGGAGCAGCGTGAGCGGGGGGGGAAGGAGAAGGGGGAGGGGGGACTGTGAGGGGGAGGGGGGAGGGCACTTCATCATGAGGCGATGGCTGCACAGCCGTGACATCACCCTGAGGCTTATATAGTTGGGGAAGGGTCCGGGTCCCCCATCTGGTGCCTGCTGCTGCCCGCTAGTGCGTGTGCTGAGGCGCGGAGCGGCGGCACTCTCTCTGTGTGTCTGTCTGTCTTTCTCTCCGTCTCTCCCCAGGATTTATGGACTTTACTTTCTAGAGAGCGGCGCGGCAAGGATGAAAGCTCAGCTGGTGTGCGTGGTGCTGCTGGCCTTGGCCTCCTGCAGCCTCTGCTCAGGTAAGCCCTGCCGCGCCCTGCGCCCCGTGCCTCCGTGCGGCGGGCAGCACCACGCGGCCGGCCGCTCCCGCAGCCTCGAGCGAGACCAAACGGGGCGGGGTGCGCTCACCTCGGTCTGAGGCTGCTGATCTCTGCGGGCGCCCACGGCTCGCACCGAGTGGGCTCTGTCCAGCATCACGTTGTCCATCACTCCCGTAATTTACGCCCTATCTGCAAACCATTCCCCTCAGCAACATCGCTGCCACGATTGTTAGTGCAGAGTGGTCATTGAGAAACGTCGATGTAGACTGTCCCATTAATTTTGTTGCTACATTTGTGATATTTGAATCCCGGGTATTTCCAGGCTATCACAGATGCTGTGTTTTCTTCTTCCTTCCATCAGAGTACAAATCAGCATTACTATATATGTACTGTAGACACTTTTTAGTAGCTGAAGTACAGGTTTAGGATTCTGGGGGGAAAAAAATCACTACTAATGATTTCAAAATGAAGACCAAATGCTGGTCACGAAGATGCTTGTGTTAGATGTAAGTGCATTTCTACTCTATGATCAGTTGATTTAGAAACCTAAAAAAATAGGGTCATATCTGAAAATGCACCACCAAGTCATTTGGAAAGTGATATAGCTAAGAATGTGTTATTTAGACAATCAGTTTAGGATTAAATAAAATAAAATAAAATAAAAGAATTGTGGCAAATATGCAGGTGTACAGTGACAGATGCATAGCAGAATAAGCTTCAAAATCCAGTCTCACTGGTGTACAAATTGCTGTTTCTTGTAAAGGTAAAGTGTAGATTTACAATTAGATTAATTTTTCAGCTTCAGTATCCAGGAGGACTCAGAACTCCTTGTTTTGGATGCAAGTTTCCAATGTGCATTTCTCCACAGAAACAAAATGTAACACATTTAAATTTGAATTTTGTCGTGGCTTAAGCATAATCATTTTGTGTACTTTACAGGGCTGGTGTTCTTAGGGACAGGGTTAAAGTTTATTATTTTTTATACATGTATATGTAGATTTTCAAGCAAAACCATGATTCGTATTTTCAGTGAGGCAATTTAGATTTCATGAAACACTAAAGTCAAAGATTTGAGTGGAAATTAAAATAGACTCATATAAAAACAGCAAACTTGTATGTGTAACTGACATGATGGTTCATTTGTTCAGAAATTTGGAATTATATTTGAATGAGAAATGTCATAGAGAAGTTTGTGCTGAAAAACCAAATCAGTTTTTACTGATGTGGACAGTTAAGTCATTAGGAAAATGATCAATCATTTTCGTTTTATTTTGAAAATATTTGCCCTCAGGAAAGTGTGTTCTAATAGAAGACAATTATTTCTGTAGAATGTAAATATACAGAAAGAAGCTGTATTTCCTATCGATATTAAGGTAAGCATAAAAAAGACAGCAAAGTGTGTGGATTTTCCTCAGATCTGCACAATAATCTGTAACCAGATTGCTCTCTTGAATATTTGCTCTTCTTCTGCTTTTACCTATCATCTGTCTTTTTCACTCCTGAATTATCTGAATATGTTCCCTTTTCCTCCAGGCTTTGTTTCATTCTTCACCATATGAACAGTTTCCTAAGTAATATCCTCCAGACTTCTTTTCTCATTCAAAATGTTTCTTAATACTCATCTATTCAGCAAGCTTTCCACTTCTGCATCTGTCTTGTACCCTTGGTGGTGGGAAAACTACGTTCTGTTCTGTCTACAGGGTTCTAACTAGATGCGAATCATTTAATTGCTCCAGAATACAACAAATTGTGATGCTGTCATGCGTGCACTATTCACTCATTTGCAAGACCTACTATCAGTAGTCAAAATTTAGCTGAGGTGAACTTGTGCTGCCAGCAGAAAGAACTTCATCACTGATGAAGCTATTGAGAGACTAGGTAATCCTGAAAACAAGTAGTGCTGAAATGGCTGAAAGGCATTAGGCTGTAGAGAAGTTGCTAGTGACATGCTGTTACTAGTGACTTTACTGCTGTCCAGTCTTTACCAATATTGTCAGTAACAATTTTTAAGTAAAAACAGTAAGTGTAGCATACTGGTAATACAAAGCTGAACATCAGCATCACTACAGAGGAAGACTGACGTAAGGCACAGACATTTTTTTGGTGACTTTAATACAAATGGAAAGCAGTATAACTATACAAAGTGATTGTTTAGGAAATAAACACTTCTATTAAAAACTCCTTTTAGCAGAAGCACAACCAATAAAAATGTCTGAGGAGACAAAGAACATGGTGATACTATCTGACCTTACTTGAATTAGAGGATGCCAAGATTTTTCAGATATGAAAGTAGCAAAAGCCAAAAATATTGCAGAAAGCTACTTCCTTAGCAAGTGGTAAGCATAAAGGTGGTTAAGAACTGAGACTTCTGAACTTGCCCTTGCTGTACTGTGCTGAGATCAGTGACTTAGTGAATAGATGGCTATTGTGTGAGAGTAGACTAGATCAGAGACAGAAACAGACAGTCTAATAGATCTGAGCATAGCCCTTCACCAAATAAATGTTCATGGAGTTTCCAGAGGAATGGCTTATATCCAATAGACTATAGCAGAGACACGGTAACTTCACATTAGTTTGCTGGTCACCATTTAAAAACACCTTGAAGATCCAAGTTGAGAAAGATTGTGATTGCTCCCAAAAAACAGCAGCTAAGTAACTGTTAGTTAGTAGAGGTGGCGGGTAGTAATTATGAAAATCAGACCGATTTTGAATGAAGAAAGTTGCACCAGTGTTTGTACTGAAACAGCTGAAGATTAATGGGCCTGTCTAGGGGTTGACAGTGAATTCTTTCGTTTATGTTAATAAGCTTGATTGTGCAGTGAAACGTAGTGAAGATCCATTTCAAAATACAGTTTTGGTACCAAAAATCTCATAGTCACATTAGAACACATTGCTGTGAATCCACTTTTATTTCTGTTTCCCTCCTCTGCCCCAGCTCGTTTGTCTATCTATATTTTGTTTGTTCAATTCAAATGTCCATGATTTACGATAAGATAATGAACATATGTTACTGGTTTATTCCCAGATTCAGAAGAGGAAATGAAAGCACTAGAAACAGATTTATTGACCAATATGTATACATCAAAGGTAATTATTTTTTCTCTTTTAGTTGATAGTTAGAAAGCAAATGAATTCTCATTACAAACCTGAAAGTCTTTACACAAAGTAATTACTTGTGGTCCAGACCTGAAAGTTCAGTGCTAGACATTGCTTTGGTGCAAGGTTTTGTCAGTTCAAAGGAAATTTAAAGGTGTTGATGTGACACACACAAAAAGTGTTCCTCACGTATAACATTGATACTTCCATTAAACTGTCGAAAATGTGTAGAGGGATGAATTTATAAGAAGAAATGTGTTCCCAATAAGATTATGCCTGCTGAAAGCTAAATTAACCTTTAGACAAATCTCTAAGTGAGATTTTTATGCAGAACTTTTTTTCTATGTGCATATAAAATTATGACAGTCATAAAGCAAAATCTGTTAATACATATGCTGATTTTGGTTTAGGAATTTCATTATAATGTTAGTACAAGAACATGGGGGCATGACTATGAAACTATTAATCTGGTAAATGACATTTCTTTGACAAGTAGCCAGACTGTGAATGATGTAGATGTTATTTAAAACAAGTAGACAAAAGTTCTGTTCCAAACTCATACTAACGTAGGTGAAGTAGCAAGTGTTGCACATATGTATTGAACAGGCTGACAGACACATTCTCAGCACTGTTATTTTCCACAAATGATCTAAGAAATATATATGTCTAGTGTTTCTTCAGCAATACTTTGAAGAAAAAGCTCCAAAACAAGATTCATAATCTTCAAGTTGAATGATTTCATGCTTGGTGCTTGGTTTCACTGGTAAATAAAATTATGTATATACTGTATTTTTTTGTATGTGAGCTTTTTCACAGTATCATTTGAATAAACCAGGATAAGAAATGAGGCTGAAAAATACATTGTTCTAGTCTGATCTGTCAGTTCTTAAGTTCCCACATTCTTTACTGGCATAAAGATCACAAACAAACCTGTTTGCCACTGGCTTCTCTAAAGAAAGATTTAATAGAGATTATTTCCCAGAGACAAATTTTAATGTTCTTTAAATAGTTCTTTCTCTGCCTGCCAAACCATAATATGCCCTGGGAAAAAAACCCTGCAGCTATTCTATTGCTGCTACTGATTTGAGTCGAACTGTGACTGTAAATTCCACTTCCATCTTTCCTTCTCTTTTACCATAGAGTGCAACCTCAGGTAACTAAAAATGCTGAAATACAGTGCACCTGTTGATAATACAAAGATGTTTGTTATATACTATTACGTGTTGTTTTACATCGTGTAACTTACTTTTTAATGGCTTTATGTTATATATACTGCAAGTGAATTGACACTTGAGGTTGATATAAACAACAGATAATGGAGACATTTTAATTCTAAATGATAGAATTTTAAATCATTATTTCAAATTAACTAGTATAAAATGTACTCTTTCTTGACAGTAAAAGGCATAGTGGAACCACTAAGAAGGTGTATGAAACTACAAGACATAGATCCATTCATTACTGAAATAATAATTTTTATTATTATTATTATTATTATTATTATTATTATTATTATTATTATTATTATTATTATTTGGCCTCCGCTAGTTTTTACTCTTAATTAGAACAGAACCATGGTTCTGATCTGAAAGACTAATTTTAGCATGGCATCTATGATACCTGACTGGCTTTGTGCCTGAGATTAGTCTCCAGCTGAAGGCAATTACCATTAAATTGTATTAATCATATTTAACACTGACTTGATAATCAACAGCAAGGGAAATCCAGCCAATTTAAACAGACTCAGTGGTTCTCAAATCACTTATGTTTCTGCTATTTCACAGAAAACTTCTAGCTACTTGTGAAGTATGGTATCAAATCTATGCAATATTATGGACTTTTTTTTTTTTTTTTTTACTGTATTCTTTTGACTTCACAGACTGTTGACAAGTGTCTTCTGGTCTTTTTCAAACTACTCTTTAAAGTCACCCATGTGCTGAATATCTCTCCATATTTAAAAATTTGCATTCATGCTTTCATGAACTGCATTCAACTTTTAATATAGCTTATCACTTTTCTCCCCGTTACATCTTGAAGAAGATACAGGAATCAAGCAAGTCCATAAAAAGCTTTATATATCTTTCTTCTAAGATAAAGTCCAAGGAGCCTTTTTGAAGATTTAGTAAGATAACCTGAAGTATCACAAATATACAAATTATTTCCTGCTGTCTTTTGCATCAAAATGATAGACCTACTCCCAGCTTCTTTAGTGCTAACATGAATCTACCATTTGCATGAAGAACATCTTGCCATCTTGATCTCAAACAAGACTGAAATGCTATTAGTTCAAGAGGGAAAAAAAAAAAAAAGTTAATTGAAGGAATCATCATTACCAGAATACACATTTGAGATTCCTACTTACATGAATTTTATGGAATCTTGAGTTCTCTGAGCTTGAATTCCTGTTCCTTACTGTATATACCTAGAAAGTTTAGCCTTAGTATCAGGCAGATGAGGCTGCAGCTGCCTAAGAATTTCTGACTTCCTGACTCAGTTATTGCAGTTATTGCATGCAAGTCCTTATATTTATATAGGCATTAGTATACGTCACAGAAGAACTTCATTCTTAAAGGCAGAAAATATTTTCGTTATTATTTCTACTGTTATAGTCCGAATAAATTCAATCACTGTTCTGAAAAGGAACCATTGAAGCACCTATGTAGGGACAGTGTAGACCTACTGACATAATACATTTCATACTCCTGATACTTTCACATATCACTCAGTGCATTACTGAAGTTATCTGGATGCTTTGTGTGTTATTAACACTGCTGGATAACAGGTGATCTCTCTGTCTTATTTTGTGCAGAGGAAGTCATTAACCAAAACTAAGGACAGGGAAGTACACCAGAAAAGGCACTGTAACAAGCCTTCAGTTCTCTGCATTATATCTCATGAATTCTGTTAGCTAAGTCCAGGTGCTTTACCTAGCTGTTCAGTACCTTGGATTTTTCTTGATCATGAATCTTTTTCACCTGATTTCACTAGATAAAGGCAAGATAATAATACATAGAGAATGGAATATTGTACTTATTTTATTTTAATTAACATTTAGGTGGTGTTCATTACCAAACAGAAACAGCAAAAATTATATTAAAATATATTGGAGCATCATTCGATCAGAAATGGAAAGAAAAAAACATATATTGTCACTTGAGATTCTCTGTAGTTTTCACAGAAAAAAATATTTTGTCAAAGAGGGAAATCTTCTCAAGCTTATTTATTTTTCATTGACAATGTGGAGTTCACATTCAGTATGCAAAAAGGTATGGGAAACCATATTATCTGAGTCATATTTCAGAAGCATGTTCAACAGTGGAAATACATATATCATATTCACTTCATGAATTCTTCATCATTAATAATTTTTAATTCTGATTCATATGGCAGTCTCTTTTGTTCCACCAGGTACCTCCCAGATTTTTTTCAACTTAATCTTCAAAACAGTTTCTTTCTTCTTGGCAGATATAATTTCTTTGATCTCTCATGTAGGTGTTTTTCCAAAACATACCTTGAGCAACTGTAGCTGGTATTGCTTAGACATCTGTGGAAAATATTTCATACACTGAATATCTACCTGAACATTTGTGTTAAAGTCATCTGAAATTGTATTTTTGCATGGTTTTTTTGTTTGTTTGTTTGTTTTGCTTTTGTTTATTTATTTTTTAACATACCCACTTCAGTGATTTTCCATAACCTATAAAACAAAGCTGTATGATTGTAATGTTTGCTGTAATAGTGAAGTAGATTATAAGAAAATATAAAATTATTTAACTCTTGACTGAAGTTCATAATGCTTTATAGTCTTATTCTGGGAGCTGGCAGCAGTGTAAGTCAGAAGCATGTGTATCCAAATGAAAATACTTTGAAGTGATGCATGTTATTAATGAGAATTAGACTCCCTTGACTAACAAAGTATGCTTGCATACAGCACTGTAAGATTTTTTCCCTAACCTCATAAGTAGCAGCCAAGACCAATTGCACATAATGGAGACTGCAATTTAAGTATTTTGCTAATATATGAAGAAATGTTCCTGAAAAAAAAGACATACATCAAGGTAACATAAAATAATAACTCCAGATCAAAGTGATTCTAGAAGTTAAGCAGGAAAGCATAGTAAATTTCTCTAGTCCTTTTTTTTCCCCAGTCCTATCTACCAGCATAGTATTGCTTTCAACTCAGAATTCTCACTTTGCTCACACAATACTGCTCCTGGATTTTATTCTTCATTGCAGTTTAGCTGGCGAAGCTCTAGTTCATATTTCTTTCGTATACAAGGAGAAAGAATTGTATTGGAAAAGGCTCCTCATTTGGCAATAAAAGCTCTGTGTTTGCATTTCAGAAATATTTTAAAACAGAGTAAAGATTTTGAAACTTCAGTGGACAGTTGCTTTTTGGCTAAACTAGTTTTTGTTAATTAAATCAAGCATTCTGTAAAGATATCAATTTTGTTTTGAACCTGCCACAGCTTTTCAAATAATTAGACTAATGGGATGCCTGAGTGGAGTTCCCAGATGGAACAGCGCATGAGTCCAAAGTGAAAAATGTAGAACCTTCTGAATAAGATTTGAGATTAGTTTTCTTCTCAAAACAAAATACTGTTTGTTATCTGAGCCCTAATAGAAATCTAAGAACATAGCAGTTTTAGTAAAGACGCTAAATTACTCTCATTTTGAAATTCATGCGTGTACCAGTTGTATACTAAACTAATGATTATGGTTGAAAGGCAATTTCTTGCAACTACTGTTATTAGTGATGAGAGCTTTTCTTGTTCTTCACTAATATACATTTTCATCAATTTAGCATAAAATTATTTGCAAATATGCACAAATCTTGCATATAATATCTCTTTGTTAGAAAATTTCCTTAAACAAACAATAGGTTGTTTGATTACCCAATGTTCAGCTAGGTAAATCTGCATCCACAGACTTACTTAATGCTGTTGGTGAGTAAAAGGCAATGTCTGTATTAGTGTAATACCTGTATTTAACTTAACACACTCAGGACAAAGAAATAACATTTCAGTTCATAGGTAGAGTATAATCCTAGTATATGCCTCAAGGGCATTAATTGCCATTAATAAACAGGAATTTGCTATTTGACTTTTGATTGGAGATTGTTCTGCTTGAATGAAACTAATCTTTATTTTCAACACTAAGAGGAATACAATTTAGAAGAAATAATGACTGGGGTAATAAATAGATAATAACCAAGGAAGTGGCAAAGACAACAGAGAAGGAAAACAGTGAATGAGGCAGGAAATAGGTTTTTCTAATCAGAACTGAAGAAAATTATTTCAATAACTGTTTTTAAAAAGTGTAAAAAGTAAAATTTCTTCTTATCATTTTCTAAAGGTTTTAAAAATTAAACAGCTCTGAAATAGTGTAAAGTATTGGATAAAACTATAGTGGCATTTCTCTTTTTATTTCTGTCTTTCTGTAACATCACTGAATTGTTCTGTTATGGACCACCCAAAGACAGTTGATCTCATGAAGTATTTCAGTCTAGCCACTAAATACATTGTTTGCACAACTCTCTTCTGCCTTTACTACATCTTCATTTGAGCCCCTAGACCTATTCACATCTCTTAACACTCATGACTTTCCAGTATCCAAAAACCCTGGGGCTTACAGATTCCATAACACTGGCTCCAGCTTCACCAGACAGCTTGCCCTGAAGCAGGGACTCTGTTCCATTTCTTGGGGAATTTTGAAATGACTGCTATTTGTTCTGAACTGGGGAGGAGCGTCTAGTTAACCACAGGCATCTAGCTTGGAATCTGGCACTGGGAATTTATCCACTGGGCTTGACTCACTGTCCTGATTTACACCTATGAATTTATATTATATTAATTTCCATTTGTGTTTTTGTTTGCACCTGTGTGGAACGACTATGAAATGCTGCCATTCTGGTTTGGTAGCAGTTTATTTTTCCATTGTGTATATCAACTTGGGGGGTAAGACAATAGGGAAACAGTCTTGGTGTTTTTAATAAAGAAGTTGTCCTAATTTCAACATTCTAGTTATTGACTTAAAGCTGGACAGATGAAAAGGACTTCAAACAAACATACTTGTTCATTCCAAAATGTTTAAATGTCACACATTACTACTCAAAATGAAACAAAAGTTGCATTATATTATGTAACATGCATTTGTATTTTCAGATGAACAGAGCAAAACTTTCTTACTGGAAAGTGACCCTGCTAAATGTCTGCAATCTTATCAACAACATGAACAACCAGGTAGGGGAAACGGTAGAGGTAGATGATGAGGATCTCATTTCTGGAAGACAGTTCCCCGCTGCTATGGATGGCTTCAGCTTGGAAGCAATGCTGACAGTATATCAACTCCAAAAAGTTTGCCACAGCAGAGCCTTTCAGCACTGGGAGGTAAAATTAAGTGTCACAAATGCATGTTTCAATGACTGTTACATTTTCAATCACTGTTTGTAGTCCCAGTGACCTTTTAAATTTCAGATCCCAAGTGTTCTTCTAAACCTTAAGTGTTCTTGGCTTAAATCATCTCTTCATGTTTTCTAAACTATCCTACTTTTTTGCTATTTTCTAATTTTTGATTCTGATAATATGCCACTTTGTGAAAGAGTTGTGACTTAGTATAGTTTCTGAAGAGCTAAACATCTGTTTTGGATAAAGACACGTGAACAAATGTGAAATACTCTTATCTACATAATTTTCCCACTCTTTGTAGCTATTCCAAGGAATGAAATAAACATATGAAAATTAGCCAGAGCACAAAATTAATATGTGCTTAACAGACATGAGATTACTGCAGATTTATTCAAGCATAAGTAAATTTAAAAGAGTTTCTGAAAGGCCCTAAGATGAACAGGATGCAAAATACATACATGCCTATGTATACCTGTAATTTTACCAGATACTCTAAACTTTTTATAATTGCTAGGAAACTAGTAGCAAGGGAGCTCCTGATTTTCTGTCCCTCCAGACCTTACAGTTGCTACTCCTATGAGTAGTAATTGTTTTGTGATCTATCTGTGATATGTACCTTACTGTAACATTCACATAAACACACTAGACAGAATCTACTCATGTTGTAACAAAACACACCAAAACAAACACATCTATGTATCACTATCCACTTCCCAGTAAAACCAGGTTCTTCAGCTATCACAGTTCATGGGCAATCTGACTGAGTCCCGATCCCCTTTTGCCTGATGAATCAGAACTTTATGTTTGCTTAGGGTTGTTGTACCATTGTACCATTTAGGATGACCCATAAAAAAGCCTGCAGCATCTTTTAGAGCCAGAGTTTTCTGAGAACTCTTCATTGGTACATTTGTTGTTGAAAATAATCTACCATAGAAACAAACACATTCCATAGCCCGTGACTTAATCACAGCTCCTTATTTTATAATTGTTTCACCTTCTGTGGTGGTTGGAAAGCTTCACTTCTAACAATATTGCATGTGAAATTTAAAAAGGATGTTTCTGTATCAGCCTAGGAACATGGTTATCTGGTGCAAAAATTTCTAAGGCACAATAGAAGGAGAAAGAACAGAGCTAGAGGGAGAAGGACTGAAGACTTGAAATAAACAGTTTATGTAATGAAACAAGTTCTTGTGTTCTTACTCACCCAGGACTGACTCCAAACTCTGTTGAAATGATGAAGTTTTTTTCCATTTATATCAACAGAATTTAGATGAGAACTCATTTATTAAGTAATTAAGTGAGTAAGAGAATTTGATTGCTTAGGAAAATACTGAGGTGAGTCTAAAAATGTTTCTAGCTTAATGCCTTTCAGCCTGACCATGAAAGAACATGGTAAAAGAACAGATGAAATTTTAATAAATAAAGCAATGATGAATCTGAAGAAAATACTTAAAAAACTACAAGTAATACTTAAATACAATTAAATAACATATTTTAATTGAAAAAGATTAGCTTTCTTGTACTTTATTTCCTTTCTTTTTTACATTTTGATTTTTAGCTGTAGAATTTTGTGATAAAAATATTCCTCAAAATCTGAAGTTAGCAAGGAGTGGGTGTTTCAGGAGGTTTTTAGGATAAATTAACCATTATGACTGACAATGCTAAGGAAATTATTATTTAGCCCCAGATTGACATACCAGCTTTCCTGTAGTCAAAAGAAATTGTCTTATTAAGTTTCAGTGGAATTTAAATATCACTACTCTAGGACTCTGCTTGTCTGTAGTCTGACCTTAGAGAAAAGTCAGAGTTTGGGACAAATAAAACTCTTGTGGAATTTATGATTTTCTTAAAAAAACAAACAAACAAACAAAAAAAAAAACCTTGATACTATCCTGTGTTTTCTTACATCCTACAGTTACTTCAGCAAGACACTTATGATCTAGAAAATTCAAGCCAAGAAAAGGAAATAATGAAAAGAAAAAATCCTTATATTCTGAAACGTCAGCTGCACGTGAACAAAGCTAGAAGACCATACATACTCAAGAGAAGTTCATATTACTGATGCAGCAGAGGGAAACAATGTGTATTTAGTTTATAGGTAACTGTGTGTTATAGTTATCTTATTTAACTTTAAAATCATACCTGTGTGAAAATATTCTATGGAAGATCATCAAGATGATAACATAACTGTGTCTTTTTTGCAATTGCTGTTTCTTGATTGTGATTTTTTCCTACCTGAGATTAATTAGACCAATACATTTTCAAATAAATCTAGTTTCTAAGCATGATGTATTGTACACAACTGAGATTTCAACCTATTTCCAACAATACAGCAGCCTTTTCCAATTTTAGAAAGTACACTGTCATACACTGAGAAAATTGATACCATCCATAAATCTTACTGAAATTCTTAACAATTTCTTACAGAAACACCTGAAACATATAGGCTTGCAATTTTTTATATGGTACAGTAGTCAGGCCTGCCACAGTATTTTATATATTGCCCAGTTTAAACTATTAGAGATTAGATCTAAATAAAGAGAGCAATATGGTCTACTATTAAATGGCATTTTCAAAGGTCATATTTAAAATGTCCTGCTTGTAAGTGAATTTAAGTTCTTGATTCTTAACTTGTCTCTGAAGAGCCATAATTTAAGGAAATACAGTAATGAGACTTCAACAAAGTATGCTGCTGAGAGCAAAGGCAGATATGCTTCAGAATCCTGGATATCACTGGTTAAATAAGGTTAAGAGTTTAAATAATCAGTAAACTAATTTATGGTGTTTACCTAATATATGAATGCTCAGGAAAAAAAAAAATAAATAAAGACAAAAAATAAAACATGATTCATGCTCCTGTGGTGTTACTGGAAAATCAGTATACTAATCCAGTTACATGAGAAATTTTGGAAAAATATTTAAAATAGGACTTTAGTAAGAACAACTTAAATTTACTATTGAAATCTATTTCCCCATTTCTCCCTCTACAAATTTGTTATGTCAACAAGTAGTTCCGGAAGTTAAAAACAACCTCGGAATTCCATAGACACAAGGAAGATTTCAGCATGAAAAGAGGTGTTTTCAACCTCTAAAGTACTCAAGAACCACTCAAAATTCACACTCCATCCATCCCTAAATGTCTGATCATTATATCAGATTTGGTATCTCATGCTCCTGGATTTCAGCTTGGAAAAGAGTCTGAAAGAACTGAATGAACCAATACCTAAAGTAGAGCGACAGACTGTGATCCATGAAACCTTGATTCCCAAGCCAGGAGACAAAAATTGGGAATAGACATTGGTTTTCAAGGCTGCCTGTTTTCTGCTTGAGGTATTTCCTCAGAGTGTTCCAATAAATGACCAGAAGAAATCACCCAAGGAATTACCATATTCTCTCATACATCAGATTTTCTGTCAGTTACTGTTAAACATATAGAAGGGTACACTTGTAAAACATACCCATATCAGTGATGATACCAACTTTGATACATGGAGAGGGATTTATTTATTTATTTATTTATAATTTATTTTTACTGTGAAATGTATTTTCTCTGCTCCAAAGCTAATTCTGTTTTCTCAAGTGTTATTAGTCAGTTTATTTATTAAGTAGGCACTAAGAGCATGCATTCACAAGATATAACTGAGCATACACTAATTACTATAATAATCATAATTTGAAACAGCTAAGTATTTAAGCACATTTTGTTTCAATGATTTAAATGCTTAATGAACTTAAGAGCTTTGCTTAAATATGGCTCTCATAGAATCATACCCTTTGATTTTTATTTTTATGAAATGGTTGTAGAATTAGACTAGAGACACAGTATGTTCTCAAATGAAGAACATCCCTCTTTCTATAAACCTACGAGCTCTATGGTTCCACTATGACAGCTTAAATTTCAAATTACTTGTTGATTTGAAGTAACAAGGCGAAATGTAGCTTGTTCTAAAATTTAGTTCAAGTAATATTTGAGGGGAAAAAACAAACAAACAAACAAAAACCCTAGGTGTTCTTCAGATGATTATTTTGTAGAGAACAGGGGAAAAAAAAGAAAATAAAAAAAAAAAAAGTTGCCAGGTTATAAAGTTGCCAGGTTATTTTTTCGATGTATTCATTTTAAGGGCATTAAGAATATTATAATGTGACTGTCACCTGAGAGAAAATGCTAAAATTTTCAGAAACAAAAGCAAGCATTTTGCAGGTGATTTAGATACTCAGAGTGATGGTAGGGGATCTCCTAAGATGTTCTACCTGCCTAGAGGAAATAACCTTCTGACTGTGTGCTTGCTCCTTGCAAGTCACAGTAAACAGATTAGCCAGGTACTCTGGCTGAAAATGGCTTAAAATAACCCATTTACTTTCAGCACATTGAATCCATACAGGGTCAGCTATTGTGTGTCACTGAGGGAGGCAGCTCTTAAAGTGCGACAGGGTAGCTTCTTAAATTGATCCCTAGCATTTGATAGAGGTGTTCAGGGATTTGTGAGAGAAATGTCATTCAGAATGAGAGGAAGTCCTAACTAGATGAGGAAACAATATCCATGATTTTATAATGGTTGGTAAAGTTGCAAAAGTCAGTGCTGGCATTTCATGTTATTGGACACTGGTGAAAAGCAAGAATTAAGTTGTTAGAAAACACACCAAACCCTAATGATTAAGTCAGATAAACAGAGCTGTAAAGGGTTGTTTTGGTTATCTGGGGAACCTTTATTTTCTTGAAATTTGATTTTACTTTTAGCTATTCCTACTTCCAACTAGCCTCACTGCTGTGGAACTGCAGATTTTCTTTAACCCTCCTTTTTAGATGATGCAAGCAAAAAATAAATAAGCAGGAAGGCATATTTACTTCTGTTTCACCCATTATATCAGTGAGACTCTCAGGGTGTGAACGTTGTCCTAGTTCTGAATTGCCTGTGAAAACACAGTTGTATTTAGAATCATAGAAATGATCAGGTTGGAAAAGACCTTAAAGATCAAGTCTAACAACAACCTAACTATACTACCCCAACTCTAGCAACCCTCTGCTAAATCACGTCCCTGAGCACCGCTTCCAAATGGTTTTTCAACACATCCAGGGATGGTGACTCAACCACCTCCCTGGGGAGCCAATTCCAGTGCTTAACAACCCTTTCTGTAAGGAAGTTTTTCCTGATATCCAAACTAAACCTGACCTGGTGCAACTTGAGGCCATTTCTCTTCATCCTGTATTTGCAGTAACAATGGGCAATGACTGGACTTCAAGACAGAGGAGGCCCTCACAATATGAAAAGATTTGTAAACACAGAAAGACTTTTTTCTTTTTATTTTTTTCTTTTTTCTTTTTTTTCTTTTTTTCTTTTTTTCTTTCTTTTTTCTTTTTTCTTTTTTTTTTTTCCCTGAAGTTCAGAATTGCTTCATGCCTAAAAGTGTTTTGAAGACCATTAACTCATGTTGTCAAATTGGCTTAAATAAACTACTTTGATGTGGACAGTTTTATTTTTCAAAAGGCAGTTACTGAGAGATGCATTCTTTGTCTCCATAGAGGAGAATATTTTTTCCTACATAGTCCATTGCTGGCATTTATAGATGAATAATTGTACTATTTTTTCAGAAATTTGATACTTAATATTTCAGATATTCCTCAGATACTGGATATTGTCATGCAGACTAATTGCAAAAAATTCTGAACAATTTCTAATGTAGAACTGAGATATTATTTGATTGGATATCTTTTTTCAATAGCTATCCTCTATAAAAACAAAACACGTATCCAAAATACAATTTTGATCATCTGGTTTCAAAAATTGCCAGATTCTGGGTACTTGTATGGGTCTGAGAAATACAGTAATCAGGCAACGGTCTGGACTAAAATGAATGTCTGACTCTTCTGAAGTAGTAATGTTGGGAAATGACATGGGAAACATCCAGGAGCTTCTGAAGGGAGGGAAACATCCAGGAGCTTCTGAAGGGAGGTCAGATGTTAAGAAATATAAAGCTTTCAGGAGCTTCTTCTTGTCCAGCTAGCTGTTTTCAAGTAGATGAGAATGTACATGTACAGATATTTCAGGAAACTCCTCCTAGGCCCTCTCACAGAGGAAAACTTTAAGACTACACATGATTGCACTCAAATTACCAAGGTACAGTATTCGTCCATTTACATTCCTACTTGGTCAGGTACTGGGTTGTTCTGACTCAAAAGACACAGTGCAGTATTAGGCTAGCACTATTTTCAAGACTATAAGCTCGTCTGAGGGATATGAAAGTTCTAATAATAGTGGTTTTAGCTATTTTACTCTTGAAATTCAGTCACAGAAGTGTTTTGTACGATGTTTCTTTTATGTCTGCATAATGGGCTTGTCAGACATTCTAAATATTGCATCCATAATTGTCTGCCAACAGCATGAGTATGCTGGTCCAGAGGTAATATCTAAGCAGCTTATCAAAGTGTTAACAGTATGTGAATGAAAAAACTGATGCTATTTATTTATTTATTTATTTAGTCAGCAAATCTTATATTTGACTGGAGAGAATCTAAAAGACAATCATTATCATTATTGAACTTTTTTTTTTCTGATTTACCATTTAAAAAATCCAAGATGCATAGCAGACTTTTGTAATCTTGTATTTTAGAAATTGAGACATTTGCTATTTTTTTCCTAGATATATTTAACTCAAGTTCTAAAATAAATGTGTACACGTGCACATACACAAATATGGGCTGCAATGCTCATTTTTTTTTCTTAAAGGAAATTATTCATAGAGAGACGTGACTTGGGAATCATTTTATCTGTTCTGATATGGTATGGTTCCCCAAAGAAAAAAAATCAAATCCACAATGCTTTTACACATTTAAAGACAACTGTTCCAGAATATAATATGATAAAGCCTTTTACTAGCAAGTAAAAGCAATTTAGCTAACTCAGTGTGTAATCTTTGTGGTTAAAAAATAATTCACTTTCTTTAAAAAATGGAAATTAAAGGTAACCTATTTAATAGCAGGCATATAAAAGATATTAGAAAGAGTTAACAGTTCTTGCATGACTTAAATCACTTGATCATTTTTATGTACTACCAAGCCTTTCAGGTATTTGTATAACATGTATACCCCAGTTGCTATGTTTTAGTACCATATTTACTGATCTTTTAAATAAAGATTGGTTTGGAACAGACAACAAGTCTTTTATTCTGCGAAAAAAGTAGGAATTGAAAGAATGAAAAGGAGAAAAGATAGATTTCTATATACTCACAAATGGTTGATTGGATTAAAATTATTCTAAATTTTGCAGTAAATAAAGTATAACTTACGGGGATATGTAACTACATAGCACAAAGGTACCATGATTCTCTTTCAGTTTCCTATAGAAACAGTCAATAATGACATAGATTTCTTGATGATTGTCTTTAATATGTAGGAAGTACTGAAGCACTAATATTACAGATGCTTTTGAAGCTGAAATCCTTGGTGAATATCTAACTGACATTTTCCTCAACATTTTTCATGTACTGAAGTTAGTTTTTACAGTATAGTTGTGCTATGTTAATATCTTATGAGAACTGGATGAATTACAAACATTATAATTTCTTTGTAAAGTAAACATCTCATCTATCTACTCTACACCTTCTTGATTCTACGTTAGTTCAGTTGAAAGCATCTGTTATGGAGCAAGCGAGTGGGAAAATGCAGATAACTAAGGGTCTTAACAAAAAAATGTGAGAAGATATTAACCGGGTATTCTTTCTGTCTAGCTTTCTTGCGGTTTAAGACCATCAGGCAGCCAAGCATCACACAGTCACTCCCTCTCTGCCCCTCCTGAACAAAAAAAGGGGAGAAAATATTATGAAAAATCTTATGGGGTGATGTAAGGATATGGTGATTGCTCATCAAATACCGTCACGAGCACAAGAGACTCAGCTTGGGAAAGATTATTTATCAATTAATTCAAGAGCATTGAGAACTAAAAGGCAAACTTTCCATGGGCTGTGCCCCATTCAGGCCTCATCCATTGCTGCACAATGGGATCCTCCATGGCTGCATGTATAGATTTTCTCACAGGGAGACATCCTGCCCCACCAGTGGCCTCTCCCATGCTGCAAGGAGCCTCTGCTCCACTCCTCTCACCTCCTGCCCTCCGCCTGCATTGAACTCAGTGGCTCCAGGGCTCTGTCTCTCCCATTTTCTTCCTCCTCTCTCCCAATTGTTGTTGTGCAGCAGTTTTTCTCATTCTGAAATCTTTCCCAGAGCACACCTATCATCACTCATGGCTCATTTCTGGCAGTGACAGGTCCTTTTTGGAGCACCAGGAGCTGGCTAAGATCTGGCATGGAGCAGCTCCCAGGCAATCCCTGAAATACCTTTGCTACCAAAACCTTGCCGCATAAATCAAACACAGGTTCCAGTCAAAATGGTAAGGTTTTCTCTTCTGAGATATACTCAAAATCAAAATCAAACAATTCTAACTATCTAATGCTAGTATAGAAAAAACATATTTTAGGGAAAATTCATCTTTGGTTTGAACAGGCATGTCCAACTAATGGTCTGTAGGCCTTATGTGACCCTGAACGGCTAATACTGAAGCCCCACATGATTGTAAACTTTTATTATGTGATTTTTAGTGATATTTTTTCTCAAACTGATTGTGTGTATCTCGAGTATGGGCTATGTTGGTGAGAATGGAATGTTGTGGAATTGAGAACATGTTACAGTTCTAACTCCTACTCTTGTACACACCACCCATAGCCAGTTGAACTGTAACTGAAATATTACATTACACACCTTTGCACAACTTGGCAAGTAAAACACATTGATAAGATTTCAGCCTACCTACATGTGTGTATGCTTGTGAAGACACATTTTTTTGTTATTAAGTAGATATGTAAGTTTTCTTATTTAATTAGTAAACTCATTAGCCAATCATCATTAAAGCTGTGAATTTCACAAAGCCCAAGGGATTGAATCATCACCAATTCCAGGAGTCTCTTAAAAGTGTGGATGCTAATTATGGAGTCACTGTTTACTTTTCCCAAGTAAGGTGGCTAAGTTGGGGGAAAATGCTAGAAAGATTTTATGATTTGCAAAATGAAATCAAGTCCTTTATAGAATCAAAAGGAAAATTTGTTCCAGAATTTGAAGATGAGAAATAGCTCACATATTTAGCACTTTAAGAGGATCTGACCACTCATTTAAATTAATTAAACATCCATTGTCACATTGAAAATCAACTTATCTATGCTATATTGCAAACCATAACAGCATTCAAAATGAAACTGAAATGATGGCAAGCTCAAATCATAGCAGATAATTTTGTACATTTTTATGTGTTAGCTAAACATAATTCTGTGAACAGTGAAAAATATGCAGCACTGTTCTCCATTTTGATAAAGGAATTTGAGAAGTGATTTCAAGATTTACATTGAAATTATCAATTTTTTGCAAAATTTGTAACTCCATCTTCAGTCAACTTAAATATGTTGTACTAAGATTTTTCAAAGTACATGTAAAGAATTGCAATCAGACATGAGAATCAAAATTGCAACTCCTGTCTCTTTACTAGACTTTTAGAAGAAATACTTTCTCACAGAAAAATATGCCTTGCTCACAATCATGCCTTATTCATGTCATCACTTTTTGTTGGTATATACATTTATACACAATTGTTTTGAAGGATGAAGTACAGGAAGAGTAAAATTTCATTAAAAACTTCTGACAAGCATCTTGAGAACTCACTAAGAATTGCAGCCACTTCAATCCAACCAGACACTGAGACATCATTTTCACAAAAATGAAGTCAAATATTCCTCTGTTTTTATGGTTTTGCTGCACTCTTTTCCTAATGTATGAATAATATATATACATATAAGGGAAGCTTTCTTACTTATATAAATTCATTATTGATTATATTATATATTGATTGTAGACTAAGACAATTTCTCTTTACTCAGTGAAGCTAAGGCAAGTCAACAAGTTGCACACCAATGGTTTAGAGGGTCAAAACATGATGTTTTCCACTTTCTTTTTTTTTTCTTTTTTTTCCTTTTTTTTTTCCCCCTCCATTTAAAGGATTTTTTAGTACTGAAGAAAAGTAAGGAAATTATTCTTTGAACATGCAAAGGAATGTCTTCAATAAATACTTGTGTAGTACTCAGGCAATGAAGTGCAGGAACTGTTCTAATACAAATAACAACTAGGTAATAAAAGCTAAATTGAAGTGTTCCTGCGGACAAACTAAGATAGCTTAAAAAATCCTAAATTAATTTTTTTAATGTTTTTTCTTTGCTATTTTTGGTATTTTTCTTTGTTTCTATTCTTAGTCCTTTCAAGTCCCTTTAGAATTAACAGGGCTTCAGTTTGTTGCTCTGCTTCAAATATGACACCTTAACAATTTTAAGGAATAGAGAAGGTCAATTAAAGATATATATGGTCGAGAAAAAAAAATTATAATAATCCCTGCATTTTATTGTTATCAAAACAGTCAAGTCGTAACGGCTTCAGTCTGAATGAGTTCTGCATGGCCAGCACCCTAACTTGAATTTACTTTAAATCTTGTAAAATAATGTTGAAGTACCAGCTGAGAATTCACTTAATGTGTCCATAAATGATCCAGAATTCCTGATATTTGGATTCTTCAACAAACAAACAAACAAATAAATAATCTGTTGTGACATTTCACTTCCATTTTCTCAAGTTTTTTTTTTGGGAAATAAAACAAACAAACAAACAAACAAACAAAAAACGCCAAAAGGAAACCACAAAAACAAAAGCAAAAAACCTCAGATACATCTTCTTCTATGGAAGTTCTCCTTCAGTGTAAAAGCAAGAAGTGGCATTGGGAGCTGTAGCTTCTACAAGATAGATTTATATATTAAAAATCCAGAAATTTATGTAATCTTTAAAAAGTTATCTGGAAAAGATATTTGAACAAAGTAGCTCTTCTTCATGTATCTAGCTCAATGATGCAAATCAGAAGGCATATTTCAATGCATAGTTCTGTGACTTGTTCCCCAAATCCATGTTTCTCCAACCTGGATGATATAGATTATAAACAACTTTTGACAAGGCAGAAGGCAAAAGAAGATATGCTGTGATAAAACATTTTGATGCCTTGTTAGCAGCTCTTAGTAGTGTGTGAAGAAACATAATGTACTATTTGCACCCCTTCCCAAGACACGGCTTAATGTGAAAGGAGCTGACATTTACTGTGAAAAGTAAAGTCTTTATTTAGATAAAGTGAGTGTTAAAATCTCTGAAGCATGGTGCTTGTAAATCTGATTTCTCTTCACTGAAGCACTTCAGTGCTTTTCTGTGAAAAATGCATGGGTCCTTGGAGGATAAAGAAAGGCACTCTGACTCATCTTCCTCATCTAAACATTAACCAAGAAAATGTGGTTGGCAACTGATATGAGTAAGAACAGATAGCTCAAATTCACCATTATGGATATTCATCAAGATTAATAATATAGAAAGCTATAGATTACTGAAACAGTATAGATTTATATGACTATCTGAAAGGCATGGGAAAAAGGAAAAGGACAAATAAACAGATTTCTTTTTCTACTGTGTAAGCACACTCTAATATATGAAGTAATTTTACATAGCGTCTGTTCTCTGTAAGATGTGTTCTATCAAACAATAGCCTTTGAAGAGGCTATCTTCAGTCTCCCTTGATTTTTCTGGGGAAAAAAAGAACAAAACCAAAAACTACTGCTTGTTTGATCTATTAATAACGGCTGATATTTTTATAACTGTTATGTATTAGCAGCGCTGACCAAAACAAAGACCAAAACGCAATTGCTGCACTACTGGTGCCTCATAGTCATCTTCCAGCATGTACAAAATTAGTTCCCTATCTTGTATAGTCACACATTGACCTCAAATGAACACAGAATTGGGAAAAGGTGTGGGGCTTTTTGACCCAACCTGACAGAAAAGCTTCCCTCTTTTAAGACAGCAGTAGATATATACTGAAAAGCATATATTTCAAATGGCAATGGGACAGCCTTCTTGGAAGGTGAAAATGATGTATGGAAAAATAGTAAAACTGACCTAACTGAAAAATGAATTGTTATTATTAAAGCAAGGCAATGAAGAAAGGAATTTACTACGGCACCCCCCACAAAGCATCAGATCAATATAACGTAAATTTACTTTAAAAGACATCAATTCCTGAAATTTACTTATTTTCTTACACTGAAGACTATGAGATTACATGTTATCTCCCAGAACAAGAAACAGTAGGCTCTTCTGTGTCTTAATATTAGCCCTCCTGGGATGGTAGAAATCAAACAGGTGGGAGCTTGTGTTTTGATTTTCCTACTGATCTAGCACCTAACCAGCCACAGAAACTTTACGCAGTACACAAGCCAAAATCTATTCTTGATTTTTGAGAAAAGTGACACATGGGTATCATACTGCATTTTTCTTTCTTAAACTAGTGTTTAGTGTTTAGTGTTTAGCGTTTAGTGTCTAGTATCTTAGGCCTGTGCTCTTCTTCGATTCCCTGAAAGCATCCTAAGTGGAGTTATTGCAGAACTGAAATTACAGGGAATTTGATATGAAGTAACACAAAAGACCACAGTAATGGAAGTTACTGTCAAGGTCACCTAGTTCAATCCTCCTGATGTCTGGTGTCATAGATATAGCATCGTATAGAATATTAATTCAGTAAATGTTTGAAAGAACTGACAGTGATTTAGGAAACATATCTTGAAATTGAAAGGGAAGAAAATTAACAATTCAGATACAATAAGCATAAGATAAAAAGAGAGGGCATGTGTCTGAGGAGGCAAAAATCAACCTGGCAGAAAGTAACTTGGCAGAGTATGGATAACAGTTGAGCTGGGAGCCTGAGTTGCTTCATGTTAGGGACCAAAGTGTAGAATATCTGCTTTAATTATGCTTAGCTTCTGAGACTTGTCTTTCACATGAGAAAAGGATAATTAGAATACAGGCCTGCTCCAGGCTTAAAGCCTAGATTTCATATCCACACAGCTTAGGGTGTAATGTCAGGGCTTGTGTTGAACGTCATATTCCCAAGGGCCTGGAGCTCATCCTCTGGAGTTTGAGGATTAGCAAAATGGACCCTTTTATTTGTGTATGCATATCAAGGCTTGACTAGGAGAAACAAAGCGAAATAAAGCGTAGACAATAGCATTATTTCACCTTTTAAGATTTTCCTTTGTGAAAATTAGTAATAAACAGCTTTCATTCTGTTTGGATGATGAAATTAGTGTTTCTCACTAGAAGACAATCACTGGTCTCACAGATGAGAACATAAAGTTTATAAGTATGAGCTCTTCATCATTTTTTTTTTATTTTATTTTTTTAATTCTTGTACGCACTAAAGTGAATGCAGATGCAGATTCTAATTCAATACCACAGTAGTTGAAGGTGAGCATTAATAGTACTAACCAGCTAGAATAAGGTTCAGTGCGAGTCACACAAACCCCTGCTACCAATACACATGGTTCTTGAAACTCCATACTCTGTATGAGCTTCAAAGTCTACTGTTTCTACCAAGTTACTCAGTTCTAGAAGGTCCTATGGATGTGATGAACACTCTCCTGGCTTTCAGCCAATGTAAGTCTAGTAGTTGGAGTTTCCTTGTGTTAAAGCCACACCCCATCTTTAAGGCAAAGTTAACTCGGACAAATTTCAAAGTATTCGTAATGTATAGGAGTCATATCATGACATCTAGATATGCTTTAAATACTTGCTTTGCTGTTCCCAGGAACTTTCACTTTATCCAACAGAAATGTGCATCTGTGTTACTGGTGAGAACCAGAGGAAAATGAAACTAGTAGATCTACTAAGAATAAATAGGTGAAAATAGAGTTGCTGCTGAGTTGGGATAGAGCATCCTTAAAAAATATTTTATTTCATTTTATTTAACACCTCTTCTATTCAGTCTTTGGAAAATGAAGCTATCTGTCCTCTGGTACTGTAAATAACAGACTTGAAGGAAAGTAGTTTTACTAATGAAGTATTTCTCTTTAGGAGAAGGGAGTGGAAAGGCTGATTTTTTGCAGTATACCACCATCTGGTGGAAAGAAACAGAAAGATGAAGCTTTTCAGCAGTTCTATATCTAGATAATTGGGTAGGTTTACTATCAAAAATTAACTCTTGCTAATTAACTTCAGTAGGTCCTTCTGGCTTTATTGTTATAAATCGCTTAAAAACATGAACTCTCTGTGCTGTTCTTGCAGAAACCTTACTCAGCTTATTAATTTCAAACAGATATTTAAACTTAAGAGTTTAAATGGTAAGGGACATTTAAAGATACTCTTAAAGCTACACATAAATTTCAGTATCAAGGATAACTGGTTAGTAAGGCAGGACAGAATTTTTCACATGATTTTTTAAGACAGTTCAAAATATTTTGCTAATTTTTTTTTCCTCCTATTATTTTTTTTCCCTTCTCATTTTGATTAAAATTATGAAAAAAAAAAAATCCACGCCCTCTAACTTTTTTTTTCTTTTGTTTCTTTTTCTTTAGTTTCTTTTTCTTTTTGCTTTTCAATTTCTTTTCCATTCTCATTTATTTGGTTTTCTTTCTCTTTCCCTTTTCCCTTTTCCCTTTTCCCTTTTCCCTTTTCCCTTTTCCCTTTTCCCTTTTCCCTTTCAAATTCTTTCTCTTTTCATATTCTTTCTCTTTTTCTTTTTTGCTATTTTTCCTTCTTTTTTTCTTTATTTCTTTTTTCTGTTCCTGGCTGCTGGGCTCCTGTGACATGGCAACCCACATGTCTCCTAACCATTTATTTAGGGAATTGAGGTCTGATACTAAAAAATGTTGGAAAACTGTCTGCTGAGTGATTTAAGCAGGCTTATAGCCATGTAACTTATGTTTGGACTAGATTACCTTGGTTGGGCTAGATGATCTTGTAGGTCCTTTCCAACCTTGTGATTCTATGGTTCAGTGGTACCAGGGAAAGTTATGGAACAAATCATCCTGGGAGAGATCACACAGTATGTGTGTGTTGTCTGGGGGATCAGGCCCAGCCAGCATGGGTTCATTAAAGGCAGGTCGTTCTTGACCAACTTCATTTCCTTCTACGACTGGGTGACCAGACTGGTAGATGAGGGAAAGGCTGTTGATATAGTCTACCTAGACTTCAGCAAAGCCTTTGTCAATGTCTCTCACAGTACTCTCCTGGGGAAACTGGCTGCCCATGGCCTGGACAGGTATACCCTCCTTTGGGTAAGGAACTGGCTAGAGGGTCGTACACAATGGGTAGTAGTTAATGGAGTTAAGACCAGCTGGCGACCCATTAAAAGTGGTGTCCCCCAGGGGTTGGTACTGGGACCCATCTTGTTTCATATTGAGTGTACCCTCAGTAAGTTTGCAGATGACACCAGGTTGGGAGGTGGTGTCAATCTGCCTGAGGGTAGGGACACTCTTTAGAGGGATCTGGATAAGCTGGATCGCTGGGCTGTGGTGAATGGGATGAGGTCAGGTCCTTCACTTTGGCCACAATAACCCCATGCAGCACTATAGACTTGGGGCTGAGTGGCTGGATGACTGTGAAGAGGAAAGAGTCCTGGAGGTGTTGGTTGATGCTCAGCTGAATATGAGCTGACAGTGTGCCCAGGTGGCCAAGAGGGCCAATGGCATCCTAGCCTGTATAATAATAGTGTGACCAGTAGGAGCAGGGAGGTAATCATCCCTGTGTACTCAGTTCTAGTGAGGCCATATCTCATGTATTGTGTTCAATTTTGGGCCCCTCGCTACTGGAAAGACATTGAGGTCCTGGTACATGTCCAGAGAAGGGCAACAAAACTGGTGAGGGGTCTGGAGCACGTGTCTTTTGAGGAGCGGCTCAAGGAGCTGGGATTGTTTAGTCTGAAGGAGTCTCAGGGGAGACCTCACAACACTCTTACTCATTACAACTTGCTGAAGGTTGTGATGAGGAGGGGCTTGGCCTCTTCTCCCAGGTATCAAAGAGGACCCAAGGAAATGACCACAAGTTGTATCAGAAGAGATTTAGACTAGACATAAGAATTTTTTCTCTCAGGGAGTGGTCAGGCACAGAAATGGCTGCCCAGGGAGGTAGTGGAGTCACTGCCCCTGGCAGTGTTCAAGTGGCGTCTGGATGAGAGCTTCAAGATATGGTTTAGTGGCTTGTGGTAGCAGCAGTAATGGGAGGATGGTTGGACTAGATGATCTTGTTGGTCTTTTCCAACCTTGTGATTCTATGATTCTGTGGTTCTATGATTCTATGATTCAATCTGGGATACCAAAGCAAACCAACAAAAGCTTTCCAGGGTAATTTAGGACTCCTGCTAGTTCACACATTCATAGCCAAACAGTCAGCATCTTTGATGGTTTCTACTGGAGCTTTGGCAAGATCAGTAACTCTACAGAAGTGTTGGGTTTGTTGTTGTTGTTGTTGTTTGTTTGTTTGTTTTTAATCAATTCAGTGAAGTTTTAAAGCAAAAGCCTAGAATAATTTAATTACATTAATTAAAGCAGTGTCATCTTCATAGTGTACCTAAGCACAGAGTTTACAGTTTCACTTGTAATAGAGAATTAGTTTTAAGCTATATGGTTGAAGGAAAATTTTAGTTCCTCAAATATTTACGAAAGTAAAGATTCAGTTCATCATATCAATATTGAAAAGCTTTGTTAGACCAAATATTGATGGTTTATTGAGCAACTGCTTATTCCATATTGATCATATGGCAATGAGATTCAAAAAATATTCATGTCATATTAGTAAGTTTCTTTGTGGTGAGTTTCCATGTTCTTTTAAAAGCTAATATGATATGGCTAAATGATATTGCTCTACTACCTAAAGTTTTTTTTGCACTACTGCACAGAAGAATATTTGTTGAGGAAATTGTTTTCTACCTTAAATAACTTATTGTATGGACTACAGCACTTTTACAATTATTGTAATTGTAACTATTTTTTGTTGTTGTTGTTGTTTTGTTTTGTGGTTTTGTGTTTTTTTTTTAATTTTTTTTTTCAGTTCTATGTTATTATTATATTTAGCACCTCTACAATTAGCTCTGAAAGTAGTTTCATATGCAGCCTTCAATATAGTAAAAAGTTCTATCCCTCTTTGTTCTTTGCTTAAAGGAAGTACTGGGTTCTCTTCTCAATTTCAAAGTTTCATTTCTTGCTTCTGAGAAGGTGATTTTATCTGTCCTATTTTTGCCAATGGTTCAGTATCCTCTGGTGATAATCTTCTCCAAAGATGAACCATACTAACCACTGAAAACTGAAATAAGCAGTATAAGTTAGAATATGTCAGTTGTTATTTTGTAGCCATTTTTTTAATGCTTTTTATCTGCTAGATGAAATATCATCTAAATTCTTTCCTCATTCACTGTATGAAATGTTTCTCTCTCAAATAAGAATGAAATCCAGATTTTTTTGCAAAGGCAAATTTTGTTTGGTAAGAATTGACTGATGTGCTTTGGGGGGAATGCAAAGCATGAGGCAGGAAGAATCAAATGTGGTGGCAAACATTTGGAGTATGTTCAGGAGAATGATGTTGTTAGGCTTGTGGCAAGGAAAATACGGGGCTTGTTTTTACTCTGTGATTAGGACCAGAGGTAAATAGGAATTTGCAGAAGTTTGGCCTTAGAAGGAAGGCTACAAAGGATTAGCAGTGTTTCACATAGCTGACTATTCAAGGGTGAGTGGTGCTGAGCAAGATGAGTGACAAATAAGAAAAAAGACTGCTGAGGTTCCCTGATCCAACCCAGATTAATCTGCTCCTAGCATTTAGAGGACATTTTGTTCAGTGGACCTTCAGTATTCAGACAAGTAGGTCCACCTCTTCTTCCTGTCTTCTGTGCTTTGTACAGTGATAGAGAATGAATGCTGAAGAGAATTTGGACTTTCCCTGTTTCTGCTGCAGAGGTATAAAATAACCAGGGCAGAGTTAGATGCCTGAGATGATCATGTTGTTCCTTAATTATGTCCTTAAAGGAAGGGGAAGTAAGAATATTCTTCCACATTTCTTTTTAGGAAAGGATGCTATTCTGAAGGCCATTCCTCTGTAATGCTTTAGAAATCAGAACTTCCTGTTCATACCTGCCTCAGTAAAACTCTGATCAACTAAAAGTTCTTCTTCTGCACAATATTTTTCTCAATCCTTCACCCCTTAGCAATATGTGCATTTTCAACAAGAGTATTATTCAAACCCACATCCCTGGAATTGCATGAAATGATGGAAAAGGTATGAAATTAGGTTGTTTTAATATATAAAGTGGGAATGACACTGAACAGAATTAAAAATGTATGGCCAGTAGGTGGTACCCTTATTTCAAATCAAAAAGGAGATTCTGAAGCTGGAACACAGCATTAGATGAAAACAATGAAAACTTTTGCTCACTTTGTAAGAGCTGTGGACAAGGCTGATTAGGGCTTGGACACAGCAGCTGTACATGCAGAGGGTCTGATTCAGTTGTTGAGAAGCCCTTAAGTTGGAATTAGGTATTTTGTAGTTTTCAGTGTTATGAAGATTTGACAGTTTTGGAATCAAGCTTTTATCCATTCAGCAACTTCATAGTCACACTAAGTATGCACACCTCTGACTCATGAATTGCACTACTGATGAATAAGAATTCAAGAATTTCATAATTTGTGAGAACTGCATATATATATCTTAAGTGAGACAATTTATTATTTTAGACAATTCTAAGAACACACAAAGAAAAGTGGGTTTAATAACATAGAACATTAATTAGTCAATGTACTGTTCCTTGCACATGAACACATAGAAGTATTACTAAACGTCAGTGTTTGTGAAATAAAAGTCATGCTCAAGACATTATGGTAGAGTGTATAGCCTTTGAAACTGATCCTCAGGTGTTTTTTTAATAAATTGAGACTAGAAATGTTGAAACCTCTGGCAGTAATTATTGCTTTTATTTTTGAAAAAGTATAGAAACAAGCATGTTCCATTTAAAACATCAGTCTGAATATGTGTATGGGTGTAGGTGAGGGAACTGAACTGAGTCAAATTTGTTTCTCATATCATTGAATCAAACCTGAATCTGAGATATCTATGATACCCAATAATATCTAAAATGGCAGTGAACATCAGTACTGAATCCTGTCCAAAAACAATTATCAATTTTCCCCATTTATTGTCTGAAAGCAAATAAAATTCATTTGAAAGCGCTTATGTCTTAGATTTATTTTTCTTCTCTCCCCCCTCCTGAGTACAACACCTTTGGTATTTTTAAATTTATATAGAATAGAAATACATAAAAAAGATCTTGCTTAATAATAATAATAATAACAACAACAACAACAACAACAATAATAATAATAAAAAAATAGAGCCTGTGTAATCACATAAATTGAGTATCCAGATAATAAACAGACTGACTTCACTTGAAAATACCTTCTGAAATGAACTCAGCTTTTGCCATTCTAAGATGAACATAACTTAGAACCTGGCCTTCACACTGAAAACTTGAATATAACAACAGCTGAGATCTGATGTTTTCAAACTTAAGTTCATAGGTCCCATCAGGTCTTTTCTCTTCTGTCACCACCGGAAGGTATACTATTAAGAAAGAATGTAAATTGTACAAATATATATCTATATTTTGTCTAAACTACTGGCTTCTTTAAGTGAATTAAATATATTAATGTGGGTGTAAACTCTATTCTCTAGTTTCGCTGTTCTCTCCTGCCTTCTGGATCCACCTGATATTGATCTGTGATGTAGCCCTTCTGATTTTTCACAGTCTTTACTTGCCTCCCAGTGAGACTGGCTTCACTAGAAGCTTTTTTCTCCATCTTGTCATTTTTTAAAATTACTAAAGGTCATAACTTTTGTGACCAGTCTGCTATGAAATTGAAAGGATTGATGTAGTTTTATCCTTTTTAGCCTCACCATCTCTCTCCCATCCTATAGTGGAGATTTTTGATATTTTTTTAAACTGAAATATTCTGTTCTTGCACACAGAAAATTGGAGTTATTTTACAAAGCTATGCAATTCCAAATGTCTATTTCAATGTTAAAAAAATCAAAGAATTGTGAAAATTACATTAGAATATTGTACAACACTGGGTTCAATTCATCTTCAGTTTTCTTTCTCTGGGTTTACAACTGTGCATAAAAATACTATCCTCTTTGTTTTCCCCACAACATTCTTTCCACAGTCCCATGACTTTTCATCTATTTCACTATGAAACTTGTTTACTGGCAGTGAAGTTTGCCTCTGATTATCTTCTGTTCACACTCTTAGCTGTCAAAATGTAGGAACCTTCACATACTGGTGAGAAGTGTGAAATAAACTGAAAGCAGACATATAGACACAGAAACTGGGACAGCCACAAAGGTTCCATAGCAGTCTCTATGTCTGCTCTCTGTAGCCTCATGCACTTGATAAACATTTATCCATTAACATTATGTTCTCCTTTGTTATTTCCAATTATGCTTTTATGTATATTAAGAAGTGTATTAATAATACGTATGTGTTTACACATTTTTGGGAAATATTTAATATACTAAAAATAATTTAATTTGAACATTTTTCTTTTTCTTTCTTTCTTTTTTTTTTTTTTTTTTTTTTTTAATACTATTCAAATATGTTTATTTGGTTTTCTATTTGTAGTTTTATTAACACATACACAATGCTTCTGTTTAATACTCAGCTGACTTTAGAAATCAGCTGCCAGCAGTATTAACCTCTTTGGCTATGGAGGTGAAAAATCCAGAGCTGGTATTCCAGTAAGTTTTAAAATTTATGTATGTCAAAGAAACTTTTCCAAATCTGTAATTTAAAATGTGGAAAATGCTTGTCTGTGACAATGGCTTGTAATAATGTAACAAAAGACATATGTGAAATTAAAGAGAATTTCTTTACAAGAATTGCTTTTAAAGATAAATAATCTAATTGACTTTTTTCTTATTGCAACAACAGATTATTTAAAATTATTACAGTTTATGTAAAACTAGACTAGTGAAGATGCAAAACAAACAAAAACAATTATTTGCAGCTGAACAATGTGAAGACATTGAGACCTGGACCCTGTTTGGGCCTTTGTTACTGTTTTATTTTGTGGTTTTGATACATCTTTGAGTTTCTGTGCTCTACTTCATCTGTTTGGAGTAACACTTTTTTTCTTTCTTCTGAATATGTTTTTTATCTTTTTAGATCTGCAACAATGAGAGTATTATGTATGCTGGTACAGATGCTGAAAGGCATTATACATTTTACAAGGACTGTAAATAACAGCTAAGTCAATAAATACACAATGTCTTCTTTCTCTCTAACTGAATTCTTTGAGCTCCACTCCCTTAACTATGCCAGGACAAGTGTATGCACAGCCAAATGGTAACCAATCAGGTCCATATTTTATTCTTCTCTTTGATTCATTCCCTGACTGTACTGGGTGCAAGCAACCTGCAGGGAGGTGATGCAAAGATGGGAACAAAAGTGAGTGAGAAAAACAAAACCCTATTTCAACTTGTGGAAAATCATGCTAACTGATTTTTATGAAATTTTGAATAACTCTGAGCTCTCAGTGCTATTGCAATTCATTCCCACTTCTTCCTAAAACGTAAAAGAAAGCAATAGATCATTTTGATAGAGGATGCATTTTTTACGAATAATTTCCATTCTGATAAAGAAAAAGAAAAAGCAAAAAAAAACCCACCAAACCTCAGGCTCATAACAAACAGCGATTGCTTAAAGACAACAGAAAACTAAAAGAAGCAGTGTGGGACAAAGAAGAACAACAACAACAACAAAAAACTGCATTAGCGTTTAGGAATATGTTCCAAACAAGAGCCTGTGTGTGCCAAAACTCTGTTCTGATGTGCCATATGGGCAAAAGGATCAATTTTCGAACAAAAGGGATTAAAAAATTGAGCAGTTCTCCTGAAGACTATAAACAGTTTTTCCTTATTGCTTCTTTGTATATATTTGTATGTATACATATATATCTGTATACATATATATATATATACACAAAATATAAGTATGAGGAGAAAAAGAGTAGTTCCTAATTGTGAAACTTTTTTGTCTTTAAAGACCAAAACCTAAAAACCAAGTCTTCTGCCAGAAGTGCAGTGAAACCACTTAAGCTACTAAGTGCAGACCAAATCGATGGACACCCCATTTATGAAATTCTGATTATTATTTTGAATAAATACTCTTTTGGTAGTAAGGTGCTTATCCACAACTTATATGATGAGGAATGAGATTTCAGATTCTTGATTTTTTGAATGCTTCGGAGATCTTCTCAAAAGCACAAAAATTCTTTTGTAAGAGTCAATGGAATTAAAACCCATTATCTTACTCTGAGTTAAGCTAAAATTATCTTCCCCTTAAAAATGTTTTGGAGCTATTTCATTATCTGATTCTGTTGAATTACAATGAAAATTTGAAGAATATAAGAAATGGAAAAAGACATCTTTTGTTTTTTAATTGGTATTGGAAGTAGTTATTTGCACCACTGTAGCAGAGGCAAGTGTCTGGCCCAAAAACCACACTGGCACAGAGGAAGATTTTATTTCTTTTAATAAGAACTAGGAATTGTTCCAAGACAGTCTGACTACTGGGAGCAGAGCATCCGACCAAAATATGCTCACCAGATGGTAGATGCTTCCTTGTGGATAAATGCTGAAAACCGCAAACTGTGAAGTAAGGGTGGGAAGATTCGCTCTTGTTGGTTTCTGTTTTCAGTTGTCTCTGCAGCTAAAAAATATGAGAGGGAGAAATAAAGCTAGATTAAATGGAAGAAAAATGTGTCATTATTTATTGCTGAGATATTGTAAATGACTAACTGGTGAAAATTCACAAGCCATTTTATTTCCCCTTACATTAATATCTTTATTACTTTGCTATTCCAAAACACACTACAGTTAAATATGACGGGTCCACAAACAAGAACAAGAAGGATTGTTTGCTGTAAGGAAAAATATTTTTAAAAACAAAGCCCATCCTATGGGCCTGTTGAAAATACAGTGAGCTTCTCTGCCAGTCTCTGCATACTGATGTGGAAGGTTCTGCAGTGTCTTCAAGCCCAGCCTGGGAACTTGCTTGAAAAACGAATGAGTTAGATTTGTACAAAGGCCATGCATGGGCATGTTGCTCCTCTTCATAGTTCCATCCCCAGTTATGTTACTTGAGAGCTCCTGTGAGACTCTGCTGGAGTAATGTGTCCAGTTTTGGAGCACAAGAAGGACATGGAGCTGTTGGAACAGATCCAAAGGAGGGCTACAAAAATGATCAGAGAGCTGGAGCACCTCTCCTACAAGGACGGGCAGAGAGAGCCGGATCTCTTCAGCATGGAAAAGAAAGGGCCTCTGGGAGTTCCTCAGCAGAGAGGAGACCTTATTGCCCTCTTCCAGTACCTGAAAGGTGCTTACAGTGAGAGTGGGGCAAATCTCTTCTCACTGGTGACAAGTGACAAGGGGAAATGGCCTCAAGTTGCACCAGGGCAAGTTTAGGCTGGATATTAGGAAGCACTTCTTTACAGAAAGGGTAGTTAAGTACTGGAATAGGCTCCCCAGGGAGGTGGTTGAATCGCTATCCCTGGATGTGTTTAATGGCTGTTTGGATTTGGTGCTCAGGGATATGATTTAGCAGAGGGTTTTTAGGGTGAGGGTACTATGATTAGACTGTGGCTGGACCTGGTGATCTTCAAGGTCTTTTCCAACCTGGGTAATTCTATGATTCTATGATTCTATGATATAGCAGCCTTCCAGTACATTCCAGTACAGTAAGGCAGGGGAGGGGCTTTTTATAAGAGCATGTAGTGATAGGACAAGGGGAAATGGTTTTAAACTGGAAGAAGGAAGATTTAGACTAGATATTATGAAGAAATTCTTTACTGTGAAGGTGGTTGGACACTGCAACAGGTTGTCCAGAGAAGTTGTGGATGCCCTCTCCCTGGAGGCATTCAAGGCCAAGCTGGATGGGGCTTTGTGCAACCTGGTCTAGTGGAAAGCGTCCCTGCTTATAGCAAAAGGGTTGAACTAGATGACTTTGAAGGTCTCTTCCAACCCAAAGCATTCTATGATTCTATGCAAGTTTCTTGCAACTGCTTTATTAACACACACACATACATAGATGCACACATTAACCTAAAAAGCCTCCTTGCCTAGGTTTTTTTGGGTTGTGTGTGTTTTTGTGTGTAAAGAGCAGCCTCAAGTAAACATTTTATCTATGAGGGAATACACTGCATATCTAATTCTGAATCTTTCCAGTACCACAGACCTTTTAAAAAATTGCTGGCTGTTTTGTGTCATTTATCCACCAAATATAAGAGTTTTCAGTTAAAGCAAAAGTACTCATTTCCAAAAGAAAACGAGAATGTGTAGGTGGGAGAGAGCTGAGGTATTAGGAAGAAGGGAAACCACATGTTGATTTAATACGCAGTTTTAGTGGGAGAAGGGAAGGAACATATGAAAGAAATTGCATCTTTGAAAGGTAGCAGGCAACCACTAGAGAGAAGACCTGTTTGGGCCTTTTTTTTTTTCCTTCCGTGAAAGACACTATTCAGCCATGTGGAGGAGAGAAACCTGGCTCAATTTGCAAGTGCAAAACCAGACTGCTGACAGGAAACCTTTTCAGGAGTGATTAACAAAGCCAGTTTGCTTTACTAGATCTTCATGAAGGTAAAAAGGTATGTATCTGATTTTGAAAAAATCAAATAGAGTGTCCTTTGCTTTAAGGCAAAAAAAGAAATAGCACTTTTTTCTTTTAAAGTGTGTCTCATTATAGAATGCTTATTGCCTTCACAGGATACATGACATTTAAATCTGTTGAGCACTGACTACGTAAAAGAAGTAATTTTGAGGAACAACAGAAACTGGCCCAGTTTCCTGAATGAAGGTGAAAGGGTTTTGACAGTATTTACCCACCATGATGTTAATTAATTCAGTACTTAAATTAAAGAGAGGGGAAGGACTGCTTGCATGTGTTACTGTAAGTGTAGCATGATATTAGCATTGATTCTGAGGCTGCAGATAAACTGAAGTTTCACAAGTGGTGGCAGCACAAGAGTCTCTGTATCATCACGTACTGGTGTAAAGGCATAACCTATGCCTAAAGCCCTCTGCTGTTGGAGGTAGAATGTGTACTGAGGAAAGGCAGAATATTTTAAGTGTCAGCTTTAGATTTCAGTTTGAGAAGGAGCTCTAAATCCAGATTATCGGAACAAGCTGAACATACGTATGGGAAAGTATAAAAGAATCCACTGTCAAATTTCTTCTTAGCTTATATACAGTTTTGTCCCAAGTAAAACATATGTAAATGTAGTTCATTTTGTTAGAAGAAAAGTGAATCATAATATGATTAAAGAGAAGGGCATTAAGACAACAAGTCTTTTCCAAACTTACATTTATTTATAAAAATATTCTGGATACCATAGCAAGAACAGTAACTGTTCCTCGTCTCATATTCACCCCCTAGTCTGTTAGAAATAAGTATTCCAGTGCTACCATGCTGCAAGCTGGACAGACAGCCTCCAGTATACTTTGTCTGTACTGCATCAGTGTGCATGCCCAAGGCAATGCTTTTTAAAGCTGAATCTATTATTTTTATTGAGATGGGAAAAAACAACAACAACAAAAAAACCAAAACAAACAAACAAAAAAACCCTGCAGTTGCAGTTCTGGGGGCCATCACAGTCTCCCTTTTACACTAAAAGGGATAGTATAACGATGATACTCTGACAAAGAACAGTCCTTAAATAATAAGTTAGTTTAAGTGCAATCACACTGCAGAAATATACCTGGCTGACCCTGTTGCTCAGCAACACAAACCTTCCCTCCATTGTTAAAGACACTGTGTTTATTTAACCTTTTCTTGCCATCACATTACTCTCATCACTGCAGCCTAAACTGCTAAAGATAGATGGAGCCTGATCACAAAGGAAACCTTGAATCTGTTTTTAAAACATTAAATGCATAACAATTTATTATTATTATTATTATTATTTCTTGGTAATATCTTTTTTAACACCCTTGCTTCATGCAGTTACCCAGGAAGAAAACCCTCTCTAATTATGCCAACGGAAAGAAACCAAGAAACTGAGCACTGTGCCTTTCACTGGTGTTAAAAAAGAATGTGAGTGTGTTTAGAAACTGGAACTTTTCATGCAGTACAATCACAGTATCTTTGAGACTGAGAATTTGCAGACAGATCTCCATGGCTGCCAGTCAGGTTTCTCTGAACTGGAAAGAGCAAACCCAGTGTTAATGAGTAAATAGCAAGAAGGAGGGAAGGCAGCTATTTAACCAGCTGAACAGGGGAAATAAGTGTCAGCTGTTGATGTTCGGTTTTATTCATTAAATGTGAACCTCTCACATAAGCCTAGCAAAGAGCCAGAAAAGGGTTCAATTAATAATGTAACACTACATAAAGCTCTTTCAAGTTCAAGAGAGAATTTTAAGAGCCTTTTTTATCAGCTTTAAGGACAAAGTGGAATTTTATTTGAAAATTTGTAGTGGGAAATATGAGAGCTGGAAAACGTCCAGAAATAGAGCTAAAAAAATTGCCTAGATGCCAATTCAATTTTATACTAACAACACCAAGTCAGTGTTTATGGAAATGTTATTGTAATTAATCCTTCGCTGTAATTAATCTTTAACATATAATAAATAATAAGATTGATTTATCTTTATTATTTTAAAGCTGAAGCAATTATTTTCATAGAAATTGCAAAATAACATTTGGGAAGAAGATGCTGAATGTCTCTATAGTGAAAATTAACTACAGCAGCAGTGCTTTTGATTAGAAAGTAAAATTAAATATTTGGTTTCTATGTATCAAATGTCTTTATCTATTTTTATGTGCATTATGTTTAATATACAAAAGTAATAGGTCTCCTGTATCTTTAGTTACATAGTAATTGAATATTCTGGCCAAATGACTTGCATAGCCTCTCAAAAGAGTAAATTTAGATAGATGGACCTTAGACATCTATTGTATGCTGATATGACTCTAGACATGTTTCTTCTCCTCTTCATTTACAACAGGAGCAGCAGTCTGGCCTTAGTCTCTATAAGCCTGACTGTGCTACTTACAGTTAGAGGTCCTGAACCTGTTAGCAATACAGGATGAATTTGCTGAATCAAAATTAGTAAAACAGGTGCTAACTTAGAAAATGAAGCGCAGAGATAACAAAATATATCTGTTTGGAGATACATTAGCTGGATTTCAGCCTTCTTAGATTGAAAAAAAAGGGGGGGGAAGAAATGAAAAGAGAAATATTAGCTTCTACACACACACACACACACACACACACACACAAAATAAAATAAATTAACGCATTCAGACTTTTATAGGTCAATTCCGTTTTGGTTATAGAGGGTAGAAATTTTGTAGCTTTTGTTTCCAAAGACCGAGAAGGACAAGTATTAAGCCCCCTGTTTTACCTTATCTGTAAAGCTGTTTGAGTCTTGGAGACACTTCAGTACATTTGTATTAGTATATAGTATATGAAAATAAAAGTTCTTAACTTGTTTTCATTATAATTCATCCATATTTTCCACCTGTTTGTTGTAAAACATTATGCTGCACATCTGAGGATATGACATTGCTTAAGTTCATAATTCATGTTCTTTGTTACTACTGATAATTCAGCAGTTACTGAACGTGCAGTCACAAAGGACTGTAAATTTAACATGAGATGCAGCTAGTAAAAAGTATAATTTCCAATGGAATCTCTGAAGTGCTTCACAATAAAAACTACTTGCATCTACAGTTCAGTAATTTAAATGATGTCTATTTTCTTTTTTCTGTTAGTCACTTTTCAGTTTTAAGTTATTTTAATTTCCCCTTTTTCACTTTTAATAAATGAATAATGTTCAGAATCCAAATTTCCTCTTAAAAAAGTAAAAATAAAAAAATAAAAAAATTGGTGCCTAAGAGAAGAATACTAGGCAGAGTGTAAAACAGAGCATCATGTTAAAAATATCATTACTCTTATCTACAAACAGTACATTCATTATCCTTGTGGTAATAAATAGAGAAAATATGCTAAAATTGTTAACTGACAGCTTTTGCTTTTTTAGTTTGTTTGTTCTCCATAAAACTAGGAACTCAGTTCTTTTACTTCACAAGGAGCAGTATTTTACTTCCCTAGAATTCCCTACATCAAAGGGATCACACTATTTGTAGAAAGATAGAAGACAAATTGGCTTTTAATTAAGAAAAGAAAAAAAAAAAAAATCCCAGGGGAATTATACAATAAGTAGTCCCAAACAGTGCTAATAGAAACAATACATGCATGTTCAGTTAAGAATAGACCAATCAATGTGCAGAAGACAATGTAAGATTTTCAGTATTAGCATTTCAGTGTGAAAATACTGACATTTTGTCCACAAATGAACACAAGAAACACGCTAACCAACAGTGTACATCAATGAACAGAGACACTGCCAATATTTTGTTTAATCAGTGTATTTATAAAAAAAGAAAAAAGAAAATCCAAACTTTGGGAAGCATCAGTGAACATATACACTTCCAGTTAAATCTTTCTCTTTCTGAAGGCAATCACTTTTCTTAACACATGAGGAAAAAATATCTCAATTATATCTTTCTGAAATCTGTCTGAAAACCAACTAACACTATTTTATTTTATTTTATTTTATTTTATTTTATTTTATTTTATTTTATTTTATTTTATTTTATTTTATTTTATTTTATTTTATTTTATTTTATTTTATTTATTTTATTTATTTATTTATTTTTTTTTTTTTGTGGTGTTGGGGGGTATTTTTTTGGCAGAAAAAAATAGTTGGCAACAATTTTCATTTTAATGTGTTGGGTAAAATGTGCATTACTTGGAAGAGGAAGTGGAACCCACACACTCAAGTGAGTGCTCAGGCATTCTATGGGACAGTGTTCTTGCTTCTCCTACGTTAAATGAATCTTTAATTTTTATTTTTTTTTGTTCTCAAATAAAATAAAAGAGGAGGAATTAAGCATACCTCTCATTCCCAGAGCATACCACTACCGACACCTGAAGCAAACTTCCTTCGAGGGCAAATGCTTGTTATTCATGGATTTGAGCCTCTCAGACAGGGAAAAGCCTGAAACCAGATGACTTTTATTGCCACATCTGTATGGTGCAGGAGATAAAATTCACTGCTAGTGTTTTAGAAAGGAAAGCAGTTGTGTTCTGCTCTCAAAGGAATGGTAATAAGTATTGTGACTCTTTTCACACACAAGCTATAGTTCAGAAGGGTACAGTCTCCTAAATGCATAGAATCAGCAAATTTAGCATAAGAAGTTGTTTTCAGCATTTTCAGGCATTCCACTGTTCAACTGGCATGTCCAGCTCCTCCCAGCTGTTGCATCATGGCCAGGCATCAGATGCTAGTGTCTAGGCCTCAATTTGAAATTGCATTTCTGAGGGACTGTTATTTAGACTACAACTTAAAATTATTTTTACTATAAGCCTGACTAAAAATGTTTTATTAGGTAAGTTTTTGCACAGTTGAACTGATTATTTTGATTTATAGTTCATAAAATACTCTTTAAAGCTTTTGCTGAGAGCATTTAATGCATATCACCCATTCATACTGTGCATGGTTTAGATTACAGTAACATTATTGACTTTTCATTATAGAACATACAGACTGAGTATGTTCTCCATCCTGATTTGGAAGATTTGGTTGGAAATACTGCATTTCTGAATAAAAGTAAACACTCCTAGTTAGCCTAGTTATATTTGCTTTGGCACTAATAGCTGATGATCAAGGAAAGGAAATGTAGAAAGACATTTCATTTAAAACCATATTGTCGACTCATAACTAATTATCAACTAGTAAGTTGATAGTCGTGGGTAATCACTGTTAAAAAGCAGTTCCTTTTTAAAGTTTTTATAACCATTTGAGAATGGTGCATATTTTTCATTTAAAAAAAAAGTCATTTTAAAAAAGTGATATTTTCCTTTCCAGATTGGACATGTATGTTGCTTTTAAGATGTCTTTCCATAGAAATATGAGAAGAAAAGAGATTTAGTTGTGTATTAAGGAGAAAAGTCTCTTCTTAAAGGAAAGGATGCTTTTTTGAGTTATGTATAAGCATGTAGTATTAGATATATTTTAAAATGTACCTGCCTCTAAGTAGGAGATTTTCCAAACCTGGACTTGAATTTAGCAGGATTTATGAATCAGGAAAAGCAATTTCATTGCTGTTTTGTGTAGGTTTTCAAGTAACTTACTTTTCTGAAATACCTATGTCAAGTTTGGATGTACTGAGTACAGTAGTTAGTTCATTCTTGGTCAGTGCAGGAATTCTTGAAATTTAATCTTTGCCTCCCAGGTTTAACTAAAATCCATTCATGTAATTAGATGATAGCCACAGTATTCATGGGTTTGATAATACAGTGCTCATCTGTGTCACATTTGTTATACCTACAGAGTTTTTAGTTTCTTCTGAGAATGTCTGCAGAATTTCTTAGAAGAAAAGAATAACCCTGTAGATTCTACTCATGCAAATGTATTCATGTAATATAAATCATGTAGCCATACAGCCTCCCTGTGTAATCCACTGGAAATCCAGTGATTACATTGAAGTCATTAGGACTGAGGAAGCTTTCTGCTTATTGGCTCAAGCCAGACAAAATAAATTTATAGGGAAAAACTCGAGGCTATGAAAAGGTGGCAACAGGACCAATGTGATAAAATTTAGAGAATGATAGGAAAAAAAGATAGGAAACGTATTAATTGATCCTTAAATTAAGCATCTTCATTTTACATCTGGTCTATTGCCTGGACATCAGCCAGTAAAGAATGATGTAACATTCATTTTCAGTTGTTTTACCTGGTACACTTTACATTTGCAACATATATAGACCAGACATCTAAGTAGGGAAGGCAGAGCAATTGTCAGGAAGAAAACAGCAGCTGTGTACATAATTTTCACAGGGAGTTCTGCAAACTAAAAGAACAGAAAGTTATGAAAGTTAAATATGTTAAGATGCCTAAGAAAGAAATGTTGCCCTTGGGGTGCCTGGATTTGATACTGACACCTGTACTCAAGCAGAATGCTTGCTTACTATGAGGAATTTTATTTGAATAAGATGAAATTGCTCTCCTAACTAATATAAAATATTAGTAGTATTTAACCTAGGAGAAAGAACAAAGGATATTTGTTGAGACAGAATAATAGACGCAATTATCTATTTTTCACAGAGTAATCATGGCAGATTCATAATTTTGCATACATTCCCATTTGAAAAGAATTTTCAGTGACTACCCACAGTATTTTCTTACAGTTCTCAGAATGAAATTGCCAGTTTCAGGACAGACATCCTTGTCACAATTACCTTTAAAAGAAACATATCACCAACTATTTTACAAACGCATACATACTACCATAACATTTTACATTTTATGTAAATAAGGTGGAATCCAACTTCTGTTCACAACATACTGGTCATAGCTTTAAATTTCCCAGTAATTATAGTATGTTTTGTTTTGATCTGTATTGTACAGAAAATCTCTCTATAAAGAGAAATTATATATATATATATATTTAAAAAAAAAAAAAAAAAAAGGATTCAAGATCTCAATAAAAGTTTCAGAACTTTGCATTTCCTATAAAATTCAAAATTTTCAACAAGTAAATGCTTGTGTATTGCCTGGCCAAACTAGTAAAAAATAAATTGCTTTGATAATTTTAGTATTTACCCAGATTTCCTGTGTCTCTAGGAAAGAGTTGGAAATAAGTCAGTTTATCTGGGAAATGGTACCATTTGGGACCCAGCTGATTGCATTTAATCTGTACCTTCTCAGGTAGCTTCGTTTTATTGACTTGATGTTTGAGAAGTCCAGATGCTAATGCTCCTAATGATTAACCACTCTTTTTGACTTTTGGTAACAAGAATTCTCATGCAGCTAATATCAAACAAGACTTTGTGCTCTACGTCTGTCATTTCAAAATTCCCATTTTTGAATTCCCCTAGTCTCAAATACGTGGTACATTTTCTCCCTGTTTTACTTCCTACAATCTTCTCTCCAACTTCCAAGGCCCCATGACGCAGAATGTCATTTTGTCGATCTTCAGTTCCAGTGACAACTTTAATCTTACTGATTTTGATGGGCTTTTCAAATACAATTCCATAAAAGTCCCCTGTAGAAGGAGGTTTGCCCCAAAAGTATTCATCAATACTGCTGTAAGCCTTGCTTGCTTCGTAATTTTCAAATACATTCATATTGGTGTGCAAGTTTGCAGGTGGGTTGTCAGGGACATCAAATGATTCCTCTTCAAAGTCATCATCCTTTAGTTTGTTTTCAGCTCCTTTGTAAGATGAATAGTATCCCATGTGCTGGAACAGTGATGGCTTAAAACGTATCACTTCTTTTTGAGCTAACAGCCCTCGAAAGTGTATCAGCAGCCAATCGCAAGGCATTTCTTGGTAAAACATCAACAAAAAATGAGCCAGGCGTGGGAGATCATGGGAATGGTAAAGCTTTCCAATATATCCCAGTTTGGAGAATTCCAAAGTTACCCAGTAAGATCCTTCTCTTGAGGTAATTACTTTCTTAACAGTGGTCAAAAAGTTCTTTGAACAGCGAACATCATCTTCTAGCATCACATAATAGTCGGAAAGATTAGCACAGAAGTTGAGCAGGAAAGCATAATCAACATTTTGTTTGGATCGAAACTTAACTCGGTCTTCTGGGTCATTGTAATTTCTCTTGAGACCATCCAGTATTGGATAATACTCCTCAGGGACATGAATAACTATTAGTCTGCCTGCAATTATGTGATGTGCAAATTTCTGTGAAATATCCTGGACCATCACATCACACCAAGCTGAATCAAAATCTGCCAGCTGTACTACCACTGTGATTTCTTTAAGTTCCTCATAACTTGACTGTTCAAATATGGACTTGATGGTCTCGAGTAAGTAGTTTCCTTTTTTCCGTTTCACAGAAGATAGCCCAATTGTAAGATATCCTGTACAAAAAAGAAATCAGAAAAAGCAAAAACAGAGAATCTGACATTGCAAACCAGTTGCAAAGCTATAATCTAGGGCTGTATTAACATTAAATAAAGCTTTTGAATGGTGAAATCTGAGAATTTGTTGTGTGAACCTACTGAGGTGCATGCAACAAAGAATGTCATTCATGAAACAAGGATCATACTGCATACAGGTGTGAAATGGACAAAATTCAAAACAATGTGTATGCCTGGAACAGGAAAAAAATCTACTGGTCCAAAATTCAGTGTTAAGACTATGAAATCTGCTGAAAGAAAGGTGATTGTGATTTATGATTCACACAGTATTTTTGAAACAAGGCACTGTAAAGTACAGCACAAAAACATGAGCTAAACTTTTATCATTTTAAGCACTATACAGTACTAGTTTCATTTATGTATGTATTCGCCATTTTATGAATGTTACATGAATAATTTCTCTCTACATTTTCATTTTCATTTTGAACTGAACTTGTCCAATTTTCTCCTGTTGATTTTTTTTCTGACTCTCAGAACTCACTGGGTGAGCATGTGTAAGTCCCTTTTGGAAGATGTAATTTGGGTATAATTTTGAAGTAGAAGAGAATTTACCACTGCATATATGTATATAAGCAGTTTTTAATACTGCTACATCTTGCTGGGGAGAGCTACATCTTCATTTTAAGCAAATAATTTTAATCTCTGCTGCTTTGCAGTTATAACTATTACAGCAATCCAAATCAGTACTTTCAGACATCTTCTGACGTATCTCTATTTTAATGTAATAAATGCTAAAACTTGATAATTAAGTTGAGCCTGACCCAACTTTTTTAAAAGTTTATAAAAGTCTGCTCTGATATGGTGATGCATAGTTTTCCTTGAGTCTAAACTCCACTTAAAATGCATTTGTACAGTGAAGTACAATCCCTAGAAGCCAGGTATGCTGCCTACATAGTCAGAATTTTCTCGAATCTAATTTTAACAAATTACGCCTTATAGATTTCTATGAAGATCAGTAGGATACAAATGATTCTATTTTACTGTCTTTGCTTGGACTTCTAAGCCCTGTTTATGTTGGTGAACTGACTGATTTGAAAGGACTCCTGGATGAAACTGAGGTATGTCTATATTTCACTTCAAGGTGGAAGTCTTGAGCCCTGCTGGAAGTCAGAATGAGAGTGCAGTTTGTTTGCAGAAGTCTAGGAGAAGAATCCTTGTCTACCATCTCCATAAACAGTGCAACTCCTATCTCCAGTTATCACAGTTAAAGGAACACTGAATTCCAGCTTCTAGACTGACCCAATGGGGGATCTGAAGACTGCATCCATTTGATCCCAGTCATACTGATTATACAGGCACAGGCTGTGTCTAGTCTTAGGGAGTGGCTGCAGTGCACCGCCATCATGTGCATAGCTCTAGATTCCTGAATAATCTCTTCCAGCTTTGGAGATCCACAAAAATATACACAGACCATCTGGGACTGCCTGCAGGACAGCTTATGAGGCAGGCATGCGATTAGAAGATAATGAAGCTGTAGGACACTGACTGCTGGGGCTGAATTAGCAGCTACCCAGGAACTGCCTGTGCAGAGATACCCGTCCCACCAAACTCGCTGAGATTCTTACTGTTTAACTAATTTTTCTTGCCTAGAAATACCACAAGAACTACATGGATTTTGTCCATTTTAATTTATCTCATTTCATAACATTCAGATTGCTGTTACTTACTTTTCCTCGGCAAAGGCGTGCCAGCTAGGTAGCGATAGGAAATGTTTATAGATCCTGAGAAATTAGACAAATCTTTGTACGTGTGAGCATAACGCTCTGGGTTGAGCTGATGCGTGGCTGTTTCTCTGATTAATTGCTTGTCCCCTTCCTATTAGTGAGAAAACAAGAAGAATAGGAAAGGGATAGAGACAAAGACATTTATGAATCCTAGCCAGAAAGGCAACACAGACAGGCAGGTTTCCAAGAATAATATTTTTCAGTGTCAGCTTTCTTGAAAGCATGGAGATGTTACCTTATTTTTTAAAACCCATTACTGATTATCATACATTTTTAGTTGCAGGAAGTAACTTTCACATTATGGAAAAAAGAAAAGAAGAAAAAAATATTTTGGAAAAAAAATTCTTAAAATGTTTTTTGAAAGGTTTGAGATCAGTTAATTATCACAAAAAAAAAAAAAAAGTTGGCATATTCAGAACATGGAAAAGAGAACATCCATTCACAACACGTGATTTAATTTTCTTTGTAAGAAGAAATGGTTGAGGAGATCTTTTTGAAAATACTTTCATTGATTAAAAGCTAAACAAACTAACAACCCAAACCAAGCCTTAAAACAAGGAAACTACCAAAAAAGCCCCAAACAGAGCAGTTACATAGAAAACACAAGACTGTATTGTTGAATCAGGTCATATATCACTTTCTGAGTGGCCCCAACTTAGAATTATGATAAGCAGAATTGTGCGTGATCATCCAAACAGACAAATCTTTTGCTGGATTTAGTTAATATGGTATGGTGGTAGAGAAAAAGAAAAGTGAAATTATCACCACATTCTCTCTCCCTATCCCCTATTCTTGTTCTTTTTTCTTCCAAGAGGCCTCTCGAGCCTTAATGAAGTCACACAAAGGAAAGAGAGATTTCATCAGCAGCAAATCATCCATAAAAGCTTTCTCTCAGTCCTTGAAAAAAAGTATATCAAGATGCAGCACCATGAGACTGAATCTAAAGGTATGCTTATTTAATTTACATTGTTTGATCCTAGTCTGATGACAGGTCAATTAAGAAATTAGTTTCTTTCTTCTATTACAGTACGTTACTATGCTAAAGTATGTCATGACCTGTCATTAAATGAGAGCATTGTGCAGCAATAGTTCTGCTGCTAACATAAATGACAGTAAGCAAAATTTCTGTTTGATGGTATAAACATTCTGGGTATGCCAAGATGTATTTTATGGTGAAAATAAATACTCGTGTAAACCAATACCATGTTCATTTTAAGTTTACTATTTTTCTTTCATGGAAGAGTAAATAATTGTCATCTGAGTTCAGTAAAGATCTTTTGAATGATGCCCAAGGACATCTACATGCACTGTTAAACTCTCTAGTACTGCTATGCTATATGCTATGTTCTCATAAGTTAGGAGAAGAAGGTTCATATTGATTCTAGATTAAAATGCAATCAGTGGACTGGCTCCAAAACTTCAGGAGACTTTCATAAGAACTGATCAAAACTAAACTGAAACAGAAAGCAACAACACATGACAACAAATGCACAGAAAACAACAATTGTTCTAGTACTAGTATTACTTTTTCAAACCGGGGTTTTCATTAATGTCAAAATGTCATGTGCCATTTGAAACACCAAAATTCTTCATTTCATAGGACTTGAGAATGGAAATCCGACTTATTGCATAAAGTTTAAAAATATTTAGAAATAACAAATGTCAGAACAAAATGTTAAAATGAACTGACCACAACAAACAAAACAAAAACAACATTTTTTTTCTTTTTACTCTTGAAAGAATGACTCTTATGAGTAGATTTTGTTGTTCATTCAAAAAATGAATGAAAAGCAAAACTGAAATATTGATTTTTTCCTTAACTATAAGGTCTGTTGTTCGTTTTTTGTTTTTTGTTTTTTTTTTTTGTTTTTTTTTTTTTGTTGTTGTTTTTGGTTTTGTTTTTTTGTTGTTGTTGTCTTTTTTTTTTTTTTTTTTTTTTTTTCCTCCTGACTGCTGTGGAGAGACCAGTGAAGATGAAGAGCTAATTATTCTCTTTCACTGTCTTCTCTGTTTCTACAATAGCTCTGGCTCTCCTTTCTTAATTAACCTTTAGTTTACGTTCTATTGTTTGCTGGATCTTGATAGATTATTGTAAGTGTAAGGATAGTCCAAAGTGCTCCATTTTTATATACATACACTGCTCCACTAAAGATTCTGTGTCAGCTATATTATAACCATAGTTTTCACAGTACCCAAATCATGCTGCTATTCATAGAAGAGTGAGGAAGCCATGTTTCACTTACAACTCAGAGTATGTAGAAAAAGTCACAGTATCTGAATAGAGACACTGCAATATAAGTTATATTAATACAGAATGTTTTCTAAATGTTTAGATGAAGTGGGACTTATGCTACAGCAGAACCATATGCGTATATCAGCACTGCATAGCATCTATCAAAACAATTTAAGCAATTTCTCCAGGTGAGTAATTACTTCCACAGTCATTACTTTCCACTTCCACAGCAAATGCCCTGCAGAGACCAATGAAAGGTTTCTTTGGATAAGCAAGAATCTCCATGTGAAAAAGGAAAATTCTCCCTTCCTATGCTTTGCCACGGTGTATCTCAGTTTTAATTTGTAACTTCCTGAAGATCTGCTCATTTCGTCTTGCATCTGGTGAAAGTGGTACCAGCTGTCCAAGACTGGAAAGAGAAGCTGGGCAATTACACACATACTCTGTCACTTTTCTACAGGAGATTTTCTAGCAGGAAACAAGCTGTAGTTAGAAAGTCAGAAGGCCTCCAGGGTTCTGAGAACTTTCAGATTCTTGTTTCCTGAGGGACACTGATTAGCTTGCTGTCCTCAAAGTCTATCCACAATTGCATCTCTCCTCACCACTAACACTAAAGATGGCTTTTGTTTGTTTGTTTGTTTGTTTTGGTTTTTTTTTTAACCTCAGAAGAGCACATATACTCGTAAATTAAAGGAGCTGTCAGACATGGTCAGAAAAGTTGAAAATAAAAATAAATAAGCTAAAAAGTCAACAGCCTGACACATTTGAAAAATGCTTGATGGACCATAAATGTATCAAGAGACCTGGGAGAACTGTCAGGAGATTTGGCAAGAGGCTTGGCTGGGAGATACATTAATGCAAACATGCCAGAACTGTGATGAGAGAAGCAATGAAGAAGAGCGAATTTTGTAAAAAACAAATGGTGAACAAATTAAGAATAAGACCTGGAGCCATCTGGGGAGTTGGCAGATAGGTTGGGAAAAGATTTCAAAAACGAACCAAGAGAAACGCCATTAGAAGTGATAATAAAAGCACTTTCAGAGACATCTGGGGGACTTTGAAGCAATTACTGAAAGAAGAAGCATCAAAGAAAATGCAGCTTGGAAAAAAAAAAAAAAAAAAAAAAAAAGCCAGGTCAAATTCAATTACAACCAGGAAATAATGAATAAAGAAAACAGTATAAAACCTTAGTGCTAGTACAGTTAGAGAAAGCAGTATGTCAGTAATGAAGTATGAGTTATCCTTTTGAAAGTTCAAAAAGCACTAGGATGGCCTTAACTGTATTCACAAAGATAACAATATAACAATGAGTAAAATACTTTTAATTAAAATCACTAGTAAGACATACATTGTTCTGATAAATTCACATAAGCATTTTACTATTTACATACATATACATATTTCATACAATGGCATTGCTATTCATATTCAGCAAAGACAATATTGAGAAGTCTGTACTGCTCCATAAGATGAGTCAGACAAAGAGGAATCAGAAAGCCATTCATTAGTTCAACTATCAATCATGAAAGAGGATTAATTGAATCACTGTGCTGTATGTTTAGTTATTTTATTACATGTAAATACACGTTCCATCTTTTAGGCTATCATGCCCTTCCATTGAGCATAATCTAATCTCTGATGAACTGGAAATTCAAAATATAACTTATACTTCAGATATAGTTCTCATTCTCCACTGAGATCTTGATAGGGTACATATAAATTGCAGGTTATGTTACATTCTCAATAACCTACTTGTTGAAAGCCTTAGCAGACTTTTTGATTTTTATTTATTTACTTATTTATATATTATTGACTTACACTAGGTGTCATTTCCATTTAATTACACTGTAGCACTGAACCTAGAAGATTCAAATCTTAGAAACAGAATATGACAAAACATAAAATAAAAGTGGTGAAAATAATTTATTCATACAAGAGCCTAAAAGTAATATGGAATTAATTTAGATTCTCCTCTATAACTATATTCCCTATTATTATGTAATGTAGCATTTTCAGGTGTGATTTGTAGCATGGACTGAAGCAGGAGCTTCTAGCTTACATGAATATTCCAAATGTAGGCTATTTCTACATAAAAACTGAAGGAAATCAAGAAATATGGAAAATACAGGATATGTTTTGACTTAGAATGAGGTATCTGATAGAAAAGATTTTCTACATTCATTTTCTCCTATACTTAAAAAGTAAATGACAGATCAGATCTTACTGACACACCCTGTGTGTGTTGTGCACTATGACTTCATCACGATGCATTTTGTTGTTAATTGTACACTAAAGGGAGGAGACTACAGGAATTATGAAACTTAATGATTCTCTAGGGATGTACTTTATTGTTCATTCCAGAACTTCTTTCATCTAAGAAACTTACCAAAACATAACCATCTTCAATGTACAGGTTCATGAACAGCAGGCAAATGACAAGGACTCCTAAGAATGACACTGCTGATCGTTTCCGCAAGCATCTCATTTTATCAAAATATTTCCAGTTGTGACTCATATGAAGAAAGGCATACGGTAGCATCACCTGTGAAAGAAAATCACAGTGTTACAAGAACTCTTCATCTACCATATAGGTATGAGAGCAAAACAATATGTATCAAAGCTCTTAAAACGTACACAGAATATACTCCTCAAGGTGGAATTTATTTCATGTAATCTTGGTCATCTTCAAGCTTAATATCTAATCCTACCTGTAATTTAACCTTTCTTTTCCAGTCAATAAAGAAAAGCACACTTTATACTAGCCATTTTAGTCTGGCACTATAACAACATTGTGACAGGAAAGCATCAGCTATTCAGTTCCCAATGCATAAATTTCTTCGATTCCATTTAGATGACAAGCAAAGATGATTTGTATCTGTACTTCCTTTCAAATACAGCTCAAGACAAAAGACCAGGAAGAAATTATTGCTTGTCTCAAAATCCTTGCCAATGGGAAAAGTCAGGATAATTCCAGGCAGGAATGAAGTACCTCTCCTGCAGAAAGTCGGTAACATCAGGAATCTACAGCACCCTTCAGCCTCAGACACCTGTACTAGTATGAAGAAAACTTCCCTCAGAGCTGTTATCTTCTCCGCCGATTGCAGAAAAAAGATCAATGCCTACCTTAGACTGGACACAGGTAATTGTAGGAAAGCCCCAGTTAAACAAATCAAAGAAAAGTGGCACAAAGAATCAGGAAGCTCATTAGTTGAGTTCAAGATCAACAAACATGGCTGTCTAATCATATCATAGCATTACATATTTGTTTTAGTGATTTTACTACTTATACAATATAAAAGGGATTCTTGGGTATCAGATCAAACATTATCTTATTTTAATGTGTTTAACTACTTCACTGTGAACTACATTTGTTTGAAAAATGTCTGACCACAAACTAAAATAAAACCCACCCAGAGCAGACTGTACTGCTCAAACATTGAGAGATTCTTAACTGAAAAGTAGATTATAAACTCATCATTTATGTTTTCAATGTTTTTAAGTGCAAAAGTGTTATGGCTGTTGTTCGTAACAACGTATGATTTTTCCACAATATTTAATATATTGAACACATGTGTATAGAGTGTAAAGATCTACTAATCTACATGAAGAAGCAAATAGAACTACATGTGCATGTTTAAAATCTGTATTTAGATACCTCCGCTTTTTAATGTGCTGAACATCTAAACTGACAGAAAATGTATCCAGCTATGAATTCTGTACAAGATTTATCATGTCAAGTTGATAATTTTCTGGACTACCAATGAAAAATACTTAAAATGTAGAATTCAATCTATATTTACCTTGTCAAATTAATTAAATATATATGACAGTTTAAAATATGAGCCCATTACACTCTAGAGAACAGAGAGGTAAGTACTTCAGGTGTAAGTAGTGGAAAAATTTAACTGCAAGGTTTTTTTTAGATGAACTGTGGTGGAAGGATGCTGGCTGAATTTAATATCACTGGCTTTAAAATCACTATATAGAGAGCAACAATAAGAGCAACTTATATCTTGCAGAAAGGAAAAGAACTACTAAAGAATATCAGCATATTTTTCAGAAATTGGCCAGACTTGTCCTCATGTATTTGAGGGTGGGCAGAACCAAAATAGACTGTTCACTATGAATCTGAGTAAGTCCAATGTAGGATTTATTTTTTTTTTAATCTTTATTTATTTATTTATTTACATTACAATAGCCCACCAGGAAGGAGCTATGAGGGTCATGAATCTTCAAACTCTTTCCCTCCATCTACTAACAGCACGCTGATTACTGAGGATCAGTGGATTCAACAGGCTGTCAGAGGACACCATAACAGCTGTGGAAATGAAAGATTGTCCCTGTTGTAGATTAAGCCATGAAACGTACATACATACATATATGTACACACATATATGTACATACATACATAAATATAAATACTAATTCTCACAATGTAACTATGTTCTCAAAGCAATACACTCTTAAAGACTGATGAAACTATCACTGAAAACATTATATACTGACAGTTCTTAGAGAATGGCATGAGAATGAGAATGGCTGCTGAAAATTCAAGCAGCAAGACACACAGTGCTTAGAATCACTATCAACTTTAGAGATATCAGAGATGTGCTTCAGCTGCACATAGAGAAGTTTTCCTTTGGAATGCTTGAGAATAAATAAGTGGCTTTTCACTCATAGAATGACTGTTCTGTAGTTGTAGTTGACTGAGCTGTAGTTGCTCCCTTGTCTTTGCTCTGAGCAACTTGAACAAAGTCAGTAAGCATGAGGAACATGTTTGTAACTATGTTTTCTGGTTGTTACTTTAAGGACAAGCAATTTTCATTAGACAGTTACTTTGCTGAATTAGGAACAGATGATGCTGGAAACACATAAGTTAGACTGGAGGAAGGCTATTATTATTAATAGTAATGGAGCGTATTAATGCTGATGTGCAGAAAGAGAATTGTTCCATATGGCCAACATTCAGTGGAAATTGCTTACATTTCTTGAGTTGGATTCACACAAAGTCATTATAGTGTTCTTGATTACATATAGAATCCTTGAAACTGTTTAAAGTATAATTTAGTTCCAATGATTTTGGGTTTTTTGTTGTTGTTGTTTTCTGTCTGTTTTTTAAATGCTCATAAAACTTACAGGATCCCACCAACCCAAGGAACTACAGAGAAGAAAATCCAGTTGTGGTGAGACCATTGCTGACAGTGCTTCATGGAGGAGACACAGCTGCAATCACTAACACCAGATGGCAGTGCAGATGCTTGCTTGCCAGCATTCAACCTGCCCCAACCAGTTTGTTTGAATGTATTATTTGGTATACTTACAATGAAAGCCTTTACCTAAAATTATTCAAGCCTCATACATACAGAATTCTTTTTTCTTACATCACTATTTCCAATCTGTAACATGGTATTGTGGAACACTACAAAAATGAAATATGAAAGGATAAAAAGATAGTGGTAGGCACTGCCAGTCATCTTTTGGAAAAATAGTATCCAGACTTCCCACAAAGAATTTTCTTGTATTCATTAAGACTACTTGAGCAGAATATTCACCATCACTCAAAACTAAGGCTCTGAAATTGAAAAAAAAAAAAAGCTTCAATTTATCAGTTATGAAGTTATAACTTTGCTTTAGGATTTTATGCTTTCATTATTCATGCACAATTAATTAGATATTAGAATGCTATAAATGCAATTTGTTTTGTAAAGCTAGCATTACACAGTCAAAATGTAGTTATTAATACACATGCATGAACTCTCTTTTCCTTTCTAAATTAGATGTATAATTTTCTTCCCTCACTTTAGACTCCAAAGCTTTAATATACATTTGTATTCACGTGTGCTTGTGCTGTTGTGCACAGTAATTTAAAACCATAATTCTTGTGACTTTCTAAGATCATACAGACACAAAAAAACAATGAAGTAAAATATGCAATCACATACCTTGCAGAGAGAAGAAGCTGTTTTTTAAAGACCTGCAAAGGTGTGAAGGCTTTTTAAAGATCAGAACTATTTTCACATGACAATGTTATGCTTTCTCTTGCAGAATTTGCAACACTCAACAGAATTTTATAAAAGAAAAAAAAAAAAAAAGTTTTAGAAAGCAAATTCTGAGTGTTCTAGTAATAGTCTGTTCCTAGTAGCCAAGTCTCTGAAACAGACATACAAAAACTTAAATTTAAAATTAAAGCTGTTAAAAGTTTTAAGCAACTTTCAATTATGATGTCTAAACATCTTTTACCAAGAATAAAAAGTGGCTAAAAGCACGGTTTCTTCCTTATTTTTCCCCCTTTCAGAGGTAAGAGGATATTTTATGCCAACTCTGCAGTAATTTCTGTGTACTGCACATTTGCAAGTTGACTGTGATGAACCATTTCATATTCAATCTTTTCTAATTCTTTATGACTTTCTAACAATACTTGTCACATGTTTGTTGTCCCACTCTCAGAGATTACTGTTCATTTTCCTGATCTATTTCCTTTTCTTAACAGATAAATGTTGAAGGTCCCTGTGGTTTTCCTTTATATTTAAAAACGCCAACCTAACCATAAACTTACCTAACCAATACAGTGGATTGACTTGTATCTACAAATGTAAAGAACTGCAGCAGTGAGATCATCTCTATGCTCTGTTCTGGTTTGCTTGTGTGCTGTGCCCCAACAGTTAAAGAAAAGTTGCAGTTAAAGAAGGGACCTCCAGAGACCAACTCCTCTTCCAAAGCAGCTTCCCTATACCAGGTTGCACAGGTAGGCATCCAGGTGGGTCTTGAATATCTCTAGAGAAGGAGACTCCACAACTGCCCTGGGCAGCTTGTTCCAGTGCTCCGTCACCCTCACTGTGAAGAAGTTCTTGTGCACATTCATGTGGAACTTCCTATGCTCCAGTTTCTGGCTATTTCCCCTTGTCCCGTCTCCACACACTGCTGAAAAGAGCCTGGCCTCGCCACTTTGCCCTCCGCACCTTAGGTATTTATAGACCCGGATGAGGTCCCCTCTCAGTCTTCTTTTCTCAAGGCTAAACAGACAAAGTTCACTTAGCCTTTCTTCATAGGGGAGATGCTCCAGGCCCTTCCCCATCTTTGTGGCCCTCCACTGGACTCTTTCCAAGAGATCCCTGTCATTTTGTACTGGGGAGCCCAGAACTGGAAACAGTACTCCAGATGAGACCTTACCAGGGCAGAGTAGAAGGGGAGGATCACTTCCCCTGACCTGCTGGCCACACTCTTTTTAATGCACCCCAGAATGCCATTGGACTTTTTGGCCATGAGGGCACACTGCTGGCTCACGGCCAACCTGTCATCCACCAGGACACCTAGGTCCCTCTCTGCAGAGATCCTCTCCAGCAGGTCATCCCCCAACTTGTCCTGGTGCATGCAATTATTCCTCCCTTGGTGCAAGATTCTACACTTGCTTTTCTAAACCTTATCTGGTTTCTTACTGCCCACCTCTAAAGCCTGTCCAGGTCTCTCTGAATGGCAGCACAATCTTCAGGCACATCAGCCAATCCTCCCAACTTGTTATCATCAGAAAACTTGCTGAGGGTGGTGTCACAGGTTACGTAGATCTACCTGCACCCGTGACAGGGGCAGCCACCCCGTAGGGCCCCCGGCCCAAAAGGGAACAGAAAAGGGAATGGGAAGAGAGAACAGCGGCGGCAATCTAAGGAGAAAAACTTATTTACTAAATATGATATTGGAATACAGGATAACGCAATAACTGAGAGGCCTACTATGAACTCTAGGCAACACAGCTGGAACACTTCCCACTCTCCAAGAATCCAAGAGAGAGAGAGCTCCAGCCTGGGAGTGAGATTATATATGTTCTCATCCAGTGACTTATCTCTGGCTGTGAAGCCCTCTGGGACATGTAGTTTTCTTCTGAGAGATGAGTATTCGGGATGTTGTTATTCCAATGAACTGGAGTATGAACCTTTTAATGATCCATACTGCACATGATGTTATGATGTGGAATATTGACAGCAACATTACAAAACCATGACAGGTGGCTACTATCCCCTCATCAAGGTCGTTGAACAAGGCCAGACCCAGCACAGGCCCCTGGGGAACACTGCTAGTTACAGGTCTCCAACCGGATTCTGCATCACCAATGATGACCCTCTATGCTCTGCCAGTCAGCCACTTCCCAACCCACCTCACTGTCCACTCATCTATCCCACACTTCCTCAGCTTTATTATAAGGCTGTTGTGGGAGACAGTATCAAATGCCTTGCTGAAATCCACCACTCTCCCCCCATCCACCCAGCCAGTGACAGTGTCATAGAAGGCTACCAGGCTGGTTGAGAACGACCTCCCCTTGGTGAGCCCATGATGACTACACCTGATAACCTCCTTTTCTTCCCGTAGATGGCATCTAGCGCATGCTGTTCCATCACCTTTCCAGTTGACAGAGTTGAGGCTGACTGGCCTGTAATTACCTGGATCTTCCTTCTTGCCCTTTTTGAAGACCAGTCACACTGGCTATTCTCCAGTCTTCAGGCACCTCCCCCATTCTCCAAGACCTCTCAAAGATGATAGAGAGCAGTTCAGTAATCAGCTCTGCCAGCCCCCTCAGCACCCGTGGATGCACCCCATTTGGGTCCCATGGATTTATGAACATTGGTGTTGCCTAGGTGTTCACCTCTTCCCTGACTGAAGGGAAGTCTTCCCTTCCCCAAATGCTTTCACTAACCTCCAGGGTCTGGGATTCCTAAGGGAGAGTTTATATACACATATATGTTTGAGCTACAGTGGTTATTAGACACCAATCTGAATATACTAGTGGGATATAATGGTCTGAGTACATCCTTACATTTTCAATACCTTCACTGGAAGCACAGTCTGAAATACATATATTTCTACATATGAAAAATATATGCATATATATGAATAAAGAAATAGACTTTTTTTTTTAATTTACAAATAGCAAAATTGCTTGCTGGCTCCTTTGCTCTTTAGTTAAACAAGATTTAAGTATTTCAAAATAGGGAAAAATCCAGTTTGAAATGTGGCTAGGTGTTACTGAGAAACTCCCAAACTCATGAGATTCTGACTTATAATTTATTATTTGCACAAAACCACATATCTGTGAAGTTCATGGTACCCCTGGGAAATAATGTAAAATAGATTAGGAGATTAAAAGTGAGAAAATTGGTTTTCACTGGCTGTGTTACTAATCTTTTTCTCAGATAATTGTTTCATTAAGACTTTCCACTGAGCACCCAGATAGCATCTTCCTGATCAATAAACTAACTCATTCTGTGAAAAAGGTTTAGAAGACTACATAGAAATGGCTAGAGTCAATAATTTGCTTAATACATTTTAAAATGTTCCCCCCCAAAAAACATCTTAATACATTTTAATGATTAAACATCTATAACATTAAAATAATTATTTATTAAAAAACTGCACTTTCTTGCTGGTTTTTTTTTTGTGTTTTTTTGTTTTTTGTTTTTTGTTTTTTTTTTTTTAAGATATTTTGTGTGCTGAACTACCCACATTGTCACAAGAAAACAAAGAAAATATAGTGCTGTGATATTTTCTTTTCAGTATAGGCAATCTAATGGGAGCTAACACATCCAAATTTTGTCTGATATCTTTGAAGCTGTTCATACATATGCAGGCTAGTAGCCTTGATTGCTTTTTTTTTTTTTTTTTTTTTTTAATTTTAAACTAAAAGGAGTTAAAATGACTTTTGCTTTTCTACAGACTTTGTTATTTATCAGCTAGTCTAGATATGACCTATAACATATATTAAATGATGTTGATTGTATAACCAATAGAGATAGTTTTAGAGGTACCATAAAATGTTCAGCATACTGTCTTGCTCTGAAGTGCAGTTAGGTCATGCAATCTAATCAGGAACTGTAGTGGGAAGGGTTAACAACTGTTGTTACAAGTATCATTTGAGCTTTTGCATTCTGAGTCAGTTCTGCCTGCTGAGTCAATTAGATACCATGCAAATAGATCCTTCACATATAGAAAGCCTTTGGCTCTCATGAAAATAGACGGTATACACAAGTGGCTTTCCATGGCCACAGTGATGATTTTGAGCTTAATCATCAGATTTCTTATAGGCATTAGAAAAGTATTTGTAGACAGAAGTGAGAAGAATCCTGAGTTGAATAGCTACACATAGGATAAAATGACATTTCCAATCAACAAAGGTAAGTAGAATGGTTTCTCATAGAGCACGTGCACTTATCAGGTTGCTTTCTCTCTGTCTCTGTGACCTGTCCAAAGCCTGCATACTTCTGCATGCACTGCTCTGTAGTAATCTCTGATACCCAGACTGAAGCCGGTGCCTCAATTCATTAAACTGATGTTTCATTACTCAAAGGGCTAGCAGTGAAACAGAGAGGACTGCTTCCTCTGCCTCATAGTAGATTATTTCCCAGTTTCTTCAGGAGATGCTTATTCTGATTTGCTCCAAGTGCAACCAGAAACCTGACCTATAGAGCCCCAACAATAAACCATGTCCCTTAGTACCGTGATGATAATAAGTAGAGACTTAAATTGCCTTTTCCACTATTCTGCATGTCACTAATTAATGGTGAACTGAAAAGATGTCTTTAAAAGACAAGATGCTGTCAAAATTTTTAATCCCCCCCAAAATTAATTCCCCCTCCCCCTCACCCTCCCCCTCGCCTTTCCCCCCCCCCCCCCCAGTTAAAGAAAGCTTGACAATAAGGAATGAGTTAACTTTAAAGAAAGCCTTTGATGATTTT